>NW_027526295.1:21783912-22383912 GCF_048455015.1 Haemaphysalis longicornis | reverse complement strand
TCTCCAACTGTTCCGTGCCGCCGCCATGTTCATTAGTCAGTTCGCGTTACGTGACATTTGTTCACACTGCGACGATTTATAGGCGCCGCCATTTTGTTGTTTTTGCGTTTTAGTCGGTCAACTCTGGTAGGCCTAACTTGCCCTGCCTGCTCCGGGGCTGCGCGCGACTGACGTTGTTCAAATAGCGATCAAAGATAACGCGTGTAAGAGCATTTCAGCAGCAGAACTGTGTCCGAAGATACCGTTGTGCTGGATCTTTGGTGGTGGTGTTAACAAACGACCCGGTCGACGTTAACGGCGAGGTCGCAACACTGATAAATGGCAAAATGGCCCCCATGACTGACTTGGGTGCCTCAGCAGCGGTACTGTAATACCTTATCTATTGACACTGTACTCGGCTTCTCCGGCGGCTAATACCTGCTCCTGCCTAGCCTGACACATGCGCTCAGCGTCTTGTGCAAGAAGTGCTATATTTAGTGGCAGTAGTCCTGCCTAGCCTTCAAAGGTAATCTGCCAACATAATCTTTACCAGGAACACTTGGTGGAGGGGGAGGGGGTGTCCATTGTTCTAAGGATCCTTATCATTCATAATGCTGTTTCGATGCTTGTTTTGTGGTTTCCCAAAACAACTTCTGAGCACTCTTCTATATGCCTGATAAGCCTGACGCATGCGCTGTGCATCTTACACCTTTGTGCTTTGGAGTTTTTGCCCACGGAGATCTTTTTTCATTCTGCGATGAAGCCGTTGAGGGGAAGAGGTATACAGCGTTGCTGTAATAACTTAAAATAGACGAAAACGACCAGACAGCAGAGCATTCTCCGGACAGATACAACCACGCAGACACCGAACAAGCATTAATTCCCACGTGAGCGCAACCTTCCTCTCAACAGCCGGTGACCTCCGGGCACCACAATGCCGCACTCGACACATCCTGCACCGTGCATGAGGTCAAATCGGAATTCAGTAAACTCATCTCGAACATAACACGCTGACTCGGCCACATCCTCAAACCATTTGTCAATATGGAAGACCTGGCTCTTGCGCACTCCCTCGAATGGGCAATGGTACCACGCTAGGCGCACGTTTCACTCGAAGACTCGTTGCCATCACGCTCTACCCAAAACCTCGCTAACTGGTCTCGCTCCCAAAGCTTCGCCGTATTGTCCTTACCTCTTCGTCGCCAAACTAATGGCGTACATCACTTTGTAGATGACAATAATGACTGCCAAATTCTATGTACGCCTTTAGACAACACTTCTCCACTCAAGATATTCTAGTTCAGCTCAAGAAAAGCATCATCCATCGTATTTCTAGAAAGCACAAATACTGCATACTGCTTTTACTATCGAAGGATCCTTCGTCAATGGCGCTCATGACTCTATCCTTCCCAGCCACGCAACCATCAACATGGTGCGAGCACCTACAGCTATGTCAAGCGTTTCTAACTGAACGTACGGCCATGGTGTGACTTCGACACCAACGCTCTTCTAAGTTTGCCCTTAGCATTGAAATGACCGGATTTTATCGTTTTCTTATTCCGCTTCTGGTTTATTATCAAAGAGGTGGATATCCTAGAGGTGGATGTGTGTCGCGTTCTAATACCCTCGATTTTCAAGAAACCCCACCTTTTCCCCTCTTCGTTCTCCAAAAGGACTATTCATTCAGGGTGAAGTTGAACTGATTTGGTTACCCTAAATATTCAGGAATGTCACTTTAGGACGTCGCTCCTTGTTTGTAATGGGTGTAAATTGTGACCACGTAGGCAAAAACAGGGACGGCGAAGCAAGAGTGCGGATAAGAGGGATGACACTGGCCGCTGGTAGAGCCGCCAATCTTGTTTTTCTCTGACTATAGCCATTCAGTCAGCTGAAGTGACAGTTCCACTCGTTCTATCTCGCCGACTGTTAAATCTTTAGGGCGAGCAAGGAGACCTCATACACTTAGTTTCCATCAAAACTTCCATGGAGAAATAGCCACTGCGTGAAGTTTACTCGAACAGCATGTAATAGGGGATTGTTTAGGAAAACCGTGGATGGCAATGCCCCGCCTGGAGCCATTCCTCGCAGCCACTGAATGACGCAATCACGTCTATGTTGGACTATTTAATTTTAAGATGTAGAAATCTAATTGAGCGCACAGTTGACTGTTTTGAAAATCCGTTAGTGGCATGTTAGACTGCCACTGAAGCCCCCGGGATCGTAAGGCGCTGTCCAAACTGACCGCGTCCTAGCAAAAGCGGAAAGCTTTCACAGCTCGTAAAATTTTGGAGATGTGCGCATGGGGCCCCATGGTCCCCGCAACTATTCCTCGTTCCAAGCATAAAGGTTAAGGTTCAGTATCCTGCAAATGTTTCACGAAGAATAGAGAGATGCTCCCAATGCAGCGCTTGTGTAGTGTGGATCTCACCCGTTCTTGGTGAAAATGTGCGCTATTTATACCACTCAACGATGTCACAAGTGAACATGACCCACCCTACCCTACATATTACCTGGTGCTGTCAAAAAAGCAATAGAGTAATGGCTGTGAGAGAGCCACACGAAACACAGTTTAAATAAAATGAAACCTCAGGAAGTCGGGATGCTGTTTGTGTCATGGGCAGACGGGAAGCTCGCCTGGCTTTGTGGCAGTCCGCCGAATTAAAATTTATTAAAAACGAAGAGTAGAGCTTTATCGCCTAGCATAGGCACGCTAACCACAACCACGGTGTTTTATTGGGATGCGCTTCACTTAATTTTGGGACGTTTAAATCTGTACTTGCCGGAAAACGTGCCTTGTTACCTCAACAGAGGCTGAAAAGTCGTTTGGTCAGGCCAGAAATACTCAATAAGATTATTTTGGCGGATACGAGGTGTTTAATCAGAAGCATCTTTTTAGAAATGTTGCATTATACGTCCAACTTCCTCTGCAATTCACGCTTCATTTCGAACCTAAAAAATCAACAAAGTCGTGTTAACGGCTCAACCTTCGGAATAAAGCGATTTATCTTGGTTTCGTCTAGTGGCTTTATTGTTCATATAAAAGAATGACACTAACAATTGGCTGTCAAATGACGAGCGGTAAGCATGTCGTAGACCAATTTCGCATCGCACATATTTAATCAATGGCCTGGTTTGCATGACTGCATCATATGGCCAACTAAGCGAGGTAACGCAGCGGTCACTTCTACGGGCTACCGCTCTGAGGGAAGCGTTTACAAGCCTCCGTAACGCGATGTCCGCGCGTTCCAGCGGGAAGTTACTCGTCACCAGGCTTCTTGGAAATGCGAGCACTGGTACCCCCTCCCACCTTCGTACAACCCGTCGCTGTGGGCCCGCAGCACAACAACCAACTCGCGTTCGGGTATTATGGTGTTTTACCATTGGAGCACCATTCGTAGGGTTCCCCTAAAGCGGTCATAGCACAGCCAGAAATGAAAGCGGCCGCCCGTAAAATTTCATCACCTTCATCCGTGTCGCAGCCGGACGCGCTCAATGCCGACAACAGGCAACGTGCTCTTGAGGCGTTTAGTCAACTGCGCAAGCTTCTCAAGCGCGGGCATTTCGCACCCCGTGTCTTCATTTATTTCTCGCTTTGGACTTTCTTACAGGGAAATGAATTGCTTTTCTGCGCTGCTTATTGGAGTTCTTCTTCTTCCTGCAGCAGAAACATAGGCAGGCAAGCGTAGGCGTTTCAAAAACAGAATCCTCTGTTGTTACCAGAAATTTGTTTTGGCACAAAACAGCAACAACTAAGCTGATTTTTATTGCAGGGGAAACATCTTCCATTTTAAAATCATACTCTACGTAAGCGACTACATATGCCTGCAAAAATTTGGAAAACTGACGTCCACCTAATCGCAGAGATTTTCAGCATTCCTTTGTGAATTTAGACTCAGAACTATGGTCGGCTTACATTAAGCGCGTTTTCCTGCTATTCCGGTTGGTACCTAACCAGCCTGCAACGTTGCGTTTGCGCAGGTTTTCTTGGGCTCTTTCGAGGTTTCGTACCGCCCGTCAGCTGGCGCCGCCTCGAGTCGGTGCGCTGCCTCGGTCGACAACTGAGGCACGGAGAATGACCAGGCGAACGCCTTCTACTGAACGCCGCAGTTAGTTACACAAGGCTGTCATCAAAGATGCCTGCGTCATTCACTGCCCAATCCTGCCATTGTTTATATCAGCGGCTCTAGTCCTGAGCTTCTTCGAAATAAATAGGCTCCTCTCGCAGCGTGTGTAGTTTGATTTAGAAGTTCCACTGCTCAGGCCTTACCATCTGGATTGCGAATGCAGGGTATACAAAACACCTGTGTATTTGGCAAGTAAAAAATATTTAGATTATATTCAAAGCATACTCTTGCAACTGTACTGGCTTATTACGCCTTTAGTTTAAAAACAGCATATCGAACATCAATAGCAAACGGGAAAGTTGAGTGCGTTGAAAATTTATACAGGAAATGTTCATTGATTCGAACCTCAAGGAAAGCCTTCTCAGTTCGAAATAATGAAAGATTGACCTAAGTATGTGAAATATAACGGCACTCTGCGATTGTAATTTATTCATTGAAGGAGTTTCATGTTTGACGCATTACAAAACTGTAAAGCGTGCCATCGCCACTATGTGCCTTCAGTCTTCCCTGCGCAAATCTTGTGTGCATGCTATGGGATGCTGTTTTGACCATCAAATGGTGGGGCTTGAAGCTGCTGGCTTTCCGAGCTCAATCCTTGCCGGCGGGGCGGAGGGTTTGCTGAGTTAAACTAAAGGTGCTCCTCAAAGGGCTCCTGCTGAGCGCTTGCAAAATGAACCAAGGTCCACGGTCTCACCTTACACGCACCGAGTTGCGCACAACGTTAACAAGATCGGTTCCATGTACAAAGTCCCTGTTGTGTTCTCACCGCCCTGAAAACTTGCCACGCTGGGCTCAAGAATAGCGCCAGAAATGAAGCGCAGAAAATGCGAAAAGAAGCATGTCAAGCCTTTCATGAAGTGTGCGATAGGGGTTGTGTATCAGATTCATTTTGAATTGTGGCAAAACAATCGGCCAAACCGGGCGATGCATCAATGACCGCCTAAGAGAACATGCCCTGTCGATAAAAAATGGAACTGGATCACACTTCCCCGAACATTGTAAGGATTTTGATTGTGTTTGTAAACCCGACCTGGACAAAACGGTTATATAACCGAAAGAAGCAGAGATGTGACTGCATGTGAGGTTGCGGTGGCATTTTTTTTATTAAAAGAAGGGGGCCCACGTGCGTGTGTGCAGCGTCACTTTGCGTGAGTGTACCGTGTACTGTCATGATAAGGAAAGTGCTTTTATACAATCTTTTTTCTGATGTTTGCGGTGTGTCAGGGGCCCGGGGTGTATGTTTTTGCCTTTCTTTAATTTTTTTTTCTTCAGTGCATGCATGTCATGTATGTGCTTGTACTATTCGAAATAAACTCAGTTGTTAGTAGCGCCTGTATCTTTCTTCTTCTTGTTGTTGCTGCTGCGCCTTTAGAAATAGCACATACCCAATCAGGGGATCGGCCAATCAACAGAGGACGGTTAAAATAAGTGGAATTCATAACTGATGACAAGACACTTAGAAAAGATAAGTTATACCGGTTGGAAAGAGTTTTCGTACCATAAACGACAAAAAAACTGGAAAATCAAGGCGAGGCTGACTAATCGCAATCATAAAGTGATTCCATTGGAATTTTCAATGTAGCGCAGGAGGGCAGAGCATACATCCCAGCGGCATAACCTCGTTTCCGATGCCCCGAGCGATAGTAGAGCCGGCACTGTACGGGATGTCCCCAAAGCGGCAACTCCAGGGCCTGTCGTCTTAGACGTGAGAAGCGTCGACATGTCAATAAGTACTGTTCTACAGACTCGTCTTCGCTACAATAGCTGCACACAGCTGTTGGCGCTGGACGAGATCTGTGTAAGCACCTATTTACCTTGGGTACTGGACGTAGTTGTCACCTCTAAGTGGCGTGAAGGGCACCATTCAGGTTTCCATGAGAATTTAGGATGATTAAAATCTCTTAATGACAATAAAACTGATTCTTTCTGTTCTTAGAGTTGCAGCATCCTACGGTACCTAGCAGCGGTTATTAAAGGTGTCGGCTCAATGACGTCTACTACAGGCCCAGAAAGCGCGCACGCGTGCAATTGATGCACGCAGATTTCGTAGTGCCAGGATAATTGCCAGGAATTCCGCGAAGAATTTGGGGATAAAATCAACCTGACGAATCAAAAGGACAAGTTAGGGAAAGGGAAAATATACCTATACCGGATTTTTCTTCTCGTGTAGAGGCATCTGTATACATTATAGCACCTGGCTGCATGGAGCCCAAATAATGTTCGAGAAGACGATTGAGCAGTCGGGCTGGTAACAGTTTAGCATTTTTGAGAAAAATGTTCCGGCAATTGATAGAAAGGGGAGAACTTTTGTCTGTATATGGAGTAACCTGATTTATTGCTACACCCAATCAAGGAAGGAAGCTCTGTACCAAAGTGCTTTGCGGACATAAGGGTCTTGTCTGTTACCGTCCTTGTCTTTTTTGCGCTAAGTCCGCCTATTCAACCAATTGTTTAAAGGGGCCGCGCCGACAAAACCCAAGTTAGTCTAGTTCAGTCGAAGGATTGCCTCGTTAGAATTATACTGACCCCACTTTTAACGTAAACTTCGCTGAAGTAAGCTATATAATTAGAAAAAGGTAATGGCCATGAGACTCACTAGCTCATTCCCACACTAGAATCTATAACTTAACATGCACAGCTGTGAGATTGCTTGAGGCCGGCGAAAGCAAACGCAAGACCCGGCTTATTAGCTTGGAGAGCGAGCTATTTTCCCTTAAAAGTGATGCATATTCACTTTTTAGAAGATGAATGGTGGGGCAAATAATGGAAGTTACGAAAGCATAAATAAAGGTAGAAGCACCAGTGGGCACTGTTGTTGGTTCTGTGCCACTACGCTTGTTTGGGCTGCACAACAGTCCGGCCCTTTGGGGTTGTCTCATACAACACTCGCCGATGGGCGTAAGCGACATTGGCTTACGTGACTGTGTATGTCGAGCACACCCCAGGTTTCACGAAACTATTTCTATCTACCGTAATAAAAAACAAACCAGCTACAAATACAGTCGGAAACAAAGCAAGGGCGGAAAGTTCTCCTCCGCAGTATGGTCGCGCTGTAGCGGAAGCCGCTCGGCACGTCCGCGCAAGCAGCTCCCGCGAGACGGAGCTTTTCCTTTCTCCCCAGTCTGCCGCCGGTTCGTCGACAGTACGCCTTTTGTGGGGGTCATTCCCCCGTACTATTTAAATGTTGCCTTTCGGGCGAAAGCTTACATTATTGCCGGGCCAAATCCTGGCATTAGTCCTGGCGCCATTGCCGTCTGCTCTGTTGGGGGGCCTTTTTCGTCTCACTTTTGAAGGACGCGAGGGACACTCTCTCGTCGGGGGACACTCTCGGCGTTCGCATCTATTGAAAATAAACAGTCTTGCTTTGAAACTGCAAACCAGCTCCACGTCTGCTTTTTCGCTTCCTTCAGCAGCCGACATTCCGGGCTGCTACAAAAATTGGTGACCCTAAGAACGCTTCAACGAACACGCCGCGATGAGCTCCGACGACAACACGGCGGCCTCCACGCCTGCAGTCTTCGCCACAGAACGGAAGCTACCAAATATTTGGCATAAAAATCGAAGAGTTTGTTTCAGCCAAGTGGAGGCCGTTTTCAGCTCTGGCACATCACCTTGCAGTCAACGAAGTACTTTCACGTCGTCCCAGCCCTGCCCCCAGAAATCGCCGACACTATCGACGACATTATGGTTTCACCCCCCACACAACGGGAATACGACACCCTGAAAAAGACGGTGCTGGACCGCCTCGAGGCGCTTGAAGAAAGCAGACTTCAGCAGCTCTTATGTCGGGAAGAGCTGGGCGACCAACCACCTTCCCAACTGCTGCACCGGATGCGGCAACTAGTCGGTGTGCACGCGCGTCAGAACGGCCAGCTCCCACTTCTTCGTGAACGTTTTCTGCAACATCTGCCCCAGTGGGTGCGCGTGGTTCTCACGGATTCAGATGAGACGTCCCTTGATCGACTGGGGCAACTGGCCGATCGCATCACGGAATACTCTCCTCCAAACGTCGCACCCATAGCTGCTGCAAGAACACACGAACAACCACATGGACTGTCGCGCCTTGAGGAGAAAGTTAGTAAAACAACTTACCTAAACCGTGCATGAACTTTTGCTGTCTGGCGCTCCCCAGCAGGACGAGCGACGATGCAACCGATCGCCTTCAAGACAGCCAAGCTCTTCCCATAGAAGCAGCCACAAGAACGACGGGACGTAGTTTGCTAGTCCACCGTCGTTTCGGCACGGGTGCGAGCCGGGAAACACTCCGTCCAGTCGTTAACGGCGGCTTACGACATCGGCCCTCCACCCAGCCGCCTGCTCTTCGTAGTCGACTGCGTAAGCAACTCGCGCCTGCTAGTCAACACAGGAGCCGAAATATCTATTGTCCCGGCAATCCCGAAGGATCGCCAACGTTGCTAGAACATATCGTCGCTGCAGGCGGTGAACAACACTGCCATTGCTATGTACGGCTTCCACTCGCGGACAATAGACGTCAGACTCAGGCGCCCGTTTTGCTGGGTCTTCGTGGTGGCGGACGTAAATTTCGCCATACTCGGAGCAGGCTTTCTGAGCCACTTGAACCTGGATGTGAGCGCACGTGACCATTGCCTCAAGGATAACAACACATCCCTCAAAGTACGTTGTTTGGAGTCAAACATCTTATCATCTGGCATTTGCGCCTTCCAGCCAGAATCTGCCTACCACAACGTCCTGGCCGAATTCCCTTCTCTCACCTACCCCCGCGACACGGAACAGCCGGTGAAACATTACGTGACTCACCACATCGTCACCACCGAGCCGCCAGTCATGGCCCACCTACGACGGCTGTCCAGCAACAGGCTTCAAGCTGCACGCAGTGAGTTCGAGCATATGCTCCAGCTGCGAATTATTCGCCCTTCGTCTAGGAACCATTCATCGCCGCTGCACATGATACCTAAAGACGAAGTGGACGACTGGCGCCCTTGCGGTGACTGCAGAGCCTTGAACGCATCACCAACGCCGGACCAGTATCCTCTGCCACACATTCACGATTTTAGTGTGCGGTTGGCATGTACAAAAATATACAGCAAGATCAACCTCGTAGCGACATACCACCAAATCCCTGTCGAACCGGAGGACATACAAAAAACAGCCATAACAACTCCATTCGGCCTGTTTGAGTTTTCTCGCATGCCCTACAGTTTGAAAAATGCAGCACAGACCTTCCAAAGGTTCATGGATGAAGTCACCTGGGGTCTTTCATTCGTCATTGTCTACCTGGATGACACTTTGGCGGCCAGCGGAACTCCTAGCGAGCACGAACAGCACCTCCGCCGGCTCTTTCAGCGTCTGGATGAGCACGGTCTGGTGTTGAAACCTCAAAAGTGCGTGTTTGGTGTCGAGGCTCTCAACTTTCTCGGCCACCACATCACTGCTGAAGCCATTATGCCATTTGAATCGAGGAGGGTGGAATCCCTCAAGAAGCTTTCTGCCCCAATATCTTGCGCAAGGTGAGACAGTTCCTCGGGCTCGTAAACTTCCACCGGCGGTTCATTCCGTATTGTACTCAATTCCTCTAGCAGTTGACCGACCTGCTGCGCCGAGAAGACCAAAAGGCCCCAGAATTTTGTTGGCCTGACGAACACCAGAACGCTTTCTAGAAAGCTAAGGGCGAACTGGCCGCGGCTACCCTTCTCATCCATTCCAGTGCCTGACGCTCGCATACGCCTCATGGTGGACGCCTCCTCCACATCGGTTGGAGCAGTGCTGCAGCAAAAGGAGGGTGCACAGTGGAAGCCACTGGGCTTTTTTTTAAACGCCTGAAGCCTGCAGAAGTACGGTACAGCACTTTTTGGAGGAAGATACTCGCAATCTCTTGTTCCATTAAGCATTTCCGCTACTTCGTCGAAGGTCGTGAGTTCTACATCTTTACAGACCACAAGCCCCTCACCTGCGTATTCAACAACAACGGTTCTTCCTACTCAGAACGGGAAATTCGTCAGCTCGCATTCATCTCTGACTTTTCTACAGACATCCGCCGCGTTCCCGGGGTCAAAAACGAAGAAGCCGACTCCTTGTCTGGTGTCAACGCTTCCGGCACAAAAGTCCTGGATTTCGAGGCGATGGCCGCGACTCGGCGGGAGGACACTAAGTTGACGAGATTGAAAGGTGGGGGAACTTCACTCGTGCTTTCGGAAGTTGCACTTCCCTACGTCCAGGTCACAATAACCTGCGATACCTAACAGGCAACCCCACGACCTTTCGTCCCAATGAATTTTCGCCCAGTGGTATTCAACACTTTCTACTCCATCAACCACCCAGGTGTCCGCGGCACCCAGCGGCTGAAAACAGAGCTCTTCCAAAAGTGAAAAGAAAGGTTTTCACTTTTTTCGATATTGACTCAGCTACACATGTGTTCGTGCGAGAGGACGCAACGAAGCCGCCCCTCAGTCCGCCGTACGACGGCCCTTTCAAAGTTTTTGGGACGTAATAACAAGACCATCAATAGACGTGCGGGGCAAACGAGAAGTCGTCGCCGTCGACCTCGCCAAGCCTGCTCATACTGATGTTTCTTTTCATGCAGCCTCTCACGTACGTGTACAGTGATAACAACGGGACTCTGACCTTTCGTCATTCAGCCGGTAACTTCTGCCTTTCTTTAAAAGCTCCGCAATCTATTGGGGGGAGCCTCTGCAGCTGAAGCAGCTCGGCACGGCCGCGCACGCAGTTCCCGTGAGACGGGGCTTTTCCTTTCTCTCCGGCCTGCCGCCAGCTCTTCGACAGTACGCCTTTTGTGGCGGTCATTCCCCCGTCCTATTTAAAGGTCGCCTTTCGGGGGAAAGCTTAACTTGTCCGGCCGACTACTGGAAATAATCCTTCGCCTTTGCCGTCTGCTCGCTTGGGGGGCCTTTTTCGTCTCTCTTTTGAAGGGCGTGGGGGTTACCCTTCTGTCCCTCGTCGGGGGACGAATCTCGGCGTTCCCATTTTTTGAAAATAAACAGTCTTGTCTTAAAACTGCACACCATCTCCACGTCGGCTTTCTCGCCTCCTTCAGCAGCCGACATTCCGGGCTGCTACCGCGCCGTTGGGAGGACTGACGATAAATAAGGCGTTCCGTAGTCCGTGGCTGACTAAACAGCGCACTAATGTTCGCTTGAAGTCATGTCCTGGTTATGACATTGCATACGTCACGAAACACGCGATATGGCGGGATAATCAAAATTGTACCTTTATGCTTCCTCCGTGAATAAGCATCGTTGGCTGCCGGAAGAGATCTGGGGGCACGCAAAACACAAAATCATTCGAAATAAACAAACTTGTACTTTTTATGCACGACCCCTTTAACGTTACACGTGTAAATATATAATAAATCGTAGATGCATAAAAGCACATTCACAGCTACACTACACCAATAACGATAGATTAGGAGTATTCCATACAAAGTTAGAGCAGAATTTTCTCATTAACTTTATTAGGCAACCGTTTGCTGCAATCATAGTGTTCTCCAATTTTATTTACTAGCAAACGTATCTGAAATCGGTATGTTGTTTACCGTAATCAGTACCGGTCTCGGGTATTTTTCTAAGTACACCTCGCAGGCAGTACCTACTTGCTGGTTGTGGTGTACGGTAGTTAAAAGGTTAATATTTGTAATGTGATGTTGATTGATTGATTACAGGGTTTAACGTGCCGACCCAACGTAGGCGATGAGGCGCGCTGTAGTGGAGGGTTCCCAATTATTTTGGACCACCTTGGTATCTTTGACGTGCGCCGAAATCTCGTATACACGGGCATTTTCGCATTTCGCCTACACCAGAAAAGCGGCCGGCGCGGAGGGGAATCCAACGCGCGTCCTCCTGTTCAGCAGCGGAGCGCCTATAACGTGCTGTAGTAATATGTAATAATATACTTCACTAGATCAGCAAACCATACTTTGAAAATAAACCATGGGTTCCTAAATGCTAAATCATTCTGCCTTTTTTCCCGAGAGCCTACAGTCAGCATTTTTTGCTATAGCGAGGGAGTGGGGCGGAAGGCCTCCTCTTCGCCTTCTTCAAAACTGAAGAGACCAGCTGATTTCGAGACCAGCGACTTTCGCAGCGGAGTGCCGTTTTAGAGATATTGAGGTACTGCCCTGTCAGCGTGCTACACACCACTGCACTTGCGCTTACATTGGTGTGGTCCGCAAAGAAAGCGTCTTCCAAAATTTCCACCTTTGGAGGGGTGACGCCATCTGCAAGCGGAGAAGGCTGGTTTGCTTGCCTAGCGTGCATACCGACGCCGCAGTGTCGGTACCACATTGCTATTCTAACCAGTTTTACCTTGCCTCTCCTTCCTGTATCTTTGTATCGCTGCTCCGGGGGCGACGCTGCCTCTTTTATAGGAACGGGTACTATTCTCTGGCCCCGACCTTAGACGGACACCTCTTATTTTCTCATTCGACTGCTGTGTACTTTAATGTTAAGCACTAGGATCCATACTCTTTATACTGGCCATGACCGGGGTTGCTAAATATCTTTATAGGTGCTCGGCAGCGCACTTTAGTATTTATGCAGGTGAGAAAAATAATGGACCGAATCCAGGCGTTTCACCAAAAGCAAAGCAAATTGAACTGTAATCGGCGGCAATATGCCCTAACATATTTCTCAACCTGGCGGATGCTATTTTCCTTCTATTCTAGTTTGGAATTAGTTCTCCAGCATTCAGTGACCATCGGTACACTGCGCGCTTCACTCAGGCGCGAGCAAGCGGCGGTGAATATTATACCGGGCTACGACGCTTCGCACGGTGCGACTGCGAGCAAGAGCATAACGGCACCTGGTAGAGTTGACTGAAAGCGGTTTTGTTTGACACATCCGCCACGAGGCGTCGAACGCTCTTCGCTCGCGCTGGGGTGTCTTGATTGCAACGCGCTCCGATGGGAGGGCGCGCGCTTCGAGCGAGTCTTCCACGCGCCTCGGACGCGGGGAAACCAGCCTCGGACCACGATTTCGAAACAAGCGCCAATTTTTGCGCCTGGCAGGCTGACACACGACACAGGCACAGGCGGGTCATGGAGACGCAGAGGGTGTTCACGGCACCCGATGACCTGCAATGCTTGTAATTATTGGATGCGACCATAGGAGGCGACGGGACACTCATATACTACCACTATATCTTCGAAATGCACTTCGCCAGGCATATAGTAACGCAGGATAAATACAGAGTTGAATTTGTACGAGTATTTGTAGACCACCAAAAAAAACCGAAAGTACTCATAATGGCTGTGCATGCTTTTTTCGTCTCCCGCATCCCCGAAAAAAGAATGAATAAACTCACTGGGAAGCGCTGTAAATCCCTACCTACCGTCGACTACGAATCGTGTATGACCAGCATGTGTGACCAGCCACGAACATCTACTGCCAACAAGCGCTGTAGGAAGCGGGCAGCAGCAGGCAATATACAATCAGTATGGCTTCAGCTGAGCTTGCACAACATCCCACGTTTGCTCATTGGTCAAAAGCAGTCGCACGTTCCGTTGAGACCATAAGACTTTAGCGGATTCTTGCAATAGTAGCTCCGGTGGGTAACTCGGCCTAAAAAAAGAGAATGCAGCGCTCGTGTTCCCCCTTGGGCAAGCGAGAAGTCACCTGAGCAAGACGTATTGCTTACTAACGTCTAAAAAGAGGGCGCTGCTACTTAAAATACTCAGCATGGGATCTACATTGAGTATGGAAGGCGTTGACAGTATGTGCTTCGCAGTTCTCGGGACCGGCTGCCACCGTCACCAGGTTGTATTTCCAGGAGCCTATAGAAAACAGCGTGCGAAGTAGGGTTCATAATCAGCCAATGCATTCCTTGAAGGAAAATTGGCAGCAAGGTTTACCCTCTGCACTCGTGGATCTGAAGAACTAGGCTAGATGGATATGGAGTCTGGGCGAACGAAAATTGTTTGTTTATTTTCTGTTCCGACCCGAAAAGCAAGTCCTGCATATCTTTGGACAATACGCTGTGTGCTTTTACGCGTGGAAAGGTAAATGACTCAGCAGCAAAGAATACGTGCTTGGCAAGTTCTTCGAATGAATGAAAATGGGAAGCATTGCGAAAGCACCATATTGCCTGCTATTGCTCAACGCTAAGGCAAAAGAAAGGTATGCGGTGGCTAGTGAGAGCAGACCAGGAAAAATGAATCGCATAAAAAACAGCGAGATCTACTTACATCTGGCGAAGATTGCGGCACCACCAGAAGCGCAATCACGCGTACCGGCCCCGGAGGCGACGCCAAAAAAGGCGAGGCGCTACACAGCCAACTGGCTGATACAATTTCTTCTTTGCAAGTATGTTCGCCCCAACATATTACCCTTGATATTGGCACAGTAACGTTGCCGTGCGTGAACATCACGAGAAGGTGCATTTACACCGTAGCTATAACTTCAGTTTACATGGTTTCTCTTTGCAGCGCTAAAACGGAGACTGGAAATTATATCGCACTCACACAGGCACGGCATGCTTCTCGTCGACGGCATTCAGGTCGGGGGAAAAATGGGTTGGTGTAGAGACCACTAACCCACATCGAGCTTGTCCATTACGGTAAAGAAATGGGCAAAAGATGTGCTTTTGTTAACCATGAGTGCCCGTTCGGGAATATCTACGCCCGACACAATGTTGGGCTTTCGGGCCAAGTTGAGCACGCAAGACGCGATGCTGTTGATCAAGCACGAGGTCCTGGACCAGCACACCCATTCCTTAGACAACAAGGCGGTGCTGGGCCTGGACTTGCAAAGCGCGTTTGACAAGGTCCATCACTCGGCAATCCTGAAGCAGGTGTCTCGACTGAACATGGGAGAGCGCACGTTTTCCTACATCAAAGACTTCCTGACCGACCGCACGACGACGATCGTGGCGGGCGACATCGAACTACCGAGCAAAACGCTGGGGAGCGTGGGCACGCCGCAGGGCGCCGTGATCTCGCCGGTGCTGTTCAATCTGGTAATGATCGGGGTGGCCGAGCGTCTGCAGAGCCTCCCGGGAGTCAGCCACACGATATACGCCGATGACATAACGATATGGATGACGGGCGGTAGCGACGGCGAGATCGAGGCGTCACTGCAGCGGGCAGTCGACGAGATCGAGGACCAGCTACGGGGCACGGGACTTGTGTGCTCGCCGACAAAGTCGGAGCTGCTGATCGTGCCGCCGCGAGGAGTAAGAAGGAGCAGGACGACGGAGCCGGACATCACACTACGAACGAGCGACGGAACGACCATCCCGAGGGTGAAAACGCTGCGAGTGCTCGGGCTACACATGGACGCCGGGCGCAGCAACGGACTAACGATTGCAAAGCTAGACGCGAAGGTGTCGGCGGCGATCCGACTCATCCGCAGAGTGTCGACGAGATATGCGGGCATGAAGGAAGCCAGTCTGCTGAAGTTGGTACAATCGTTTGCGGTCAGCCACGTGGCCTACGTCGCAGCTTTCCACGACTGGAAGGCGGCGGAGCGCCAGAAGGTGGACGCGTTTATACGCAGGGCATACAAGGCAGCGTTCGGGCTTTACACGTACACTAGTACGGAGCGACTCTTGGAGCTTGGGGCCCATAACACGCTGGACGAGGTGGCCGAGGCGCAGTGGACGGCGTAGCGGGTCAGGTTAGCGAGTACCAAGACTGGGCGCTACATACTGAAAAGAGTGGGATATCGCGGAGGGCTGCAGGGAAGTGCGGGCCGAGCGCCGTTGCCGCGCGGGTTGCTCAGCTCGTTGCAGGTGCCGCCGATCCCGCGCCACATGCACCCAGAGGTGGATCGAGGGCGACGGCTGGCGAGGGCGAAGGCCCTCACGGCCACGCATGCGACGGACAACGGAGCACGATACGTCGACGTGGCGAGGTACCCGGACAAGCCGGGAGCCTACGCCGTGGCGGTGTGTGCGGCGACTACCGGAGAGCTACTAGCGTCATGCAGCATGCGGGCGCGAAGCCCGGGACAAGCGGAGGAGCTGGCTATCGCGTTAGCCCTGACGGACCCACACTGTACCACGGTGCTGAGTGATTCGAGGAGCGCGATCATGAACTTTGCAACGGACAATGTGTCCCCGCGCGCGGCCAGGGTGTGCGGGGCCCTAAGACACAGAACGATGCCGGTCACCGTGAAGTGGTTCCCGGCCCACATGGGGCCGGTGAGCACCGGAGAGAACCGCAATGAGGGAGCGGACCGGGCGGCGCGTGCGCTCACAAGTCGCGACGCGTGCCCGAGCGCCCGACATGCAGAAGACGAAGACCACGACGAGGTGCTGCCGATCACCTCCTACCGGGAGGTGTTGGAGTGGTACCGGGAGGGCAGGCGAGTGTACCCGCCGCCCCACCGAAAACTCACGAGGCAGGAGGCGACGACGCTACGTCAACTACAGACCCGTGCGGTGTGGACACCGGTTGTTGCAAAACACGTGTGCCCTGAGGTGTACGCGAGTGATGTGTGCGCGGTGTGCGGCAAGGGCCGGGCGACCATGGCGCACAGACTGTGGAACTGCAAAGTGAGCGAAGGGACTACGGACGCGTTGCCACCGAGCCTGGAAAAGGCGGTGGCAAAGGTTGACTACGACGCCCAGCGCGAGGCCGTCCAGCAGACGTTGGTGGCCCTCGAGCGACAGAGGCCGAAAGCGCAGCCCTGCGAAGGGGCGGTGCGAGTAGGCAGCTGAAGCCGAGCGGCCCGCCAACGTGACGTTTAGGCCGCGTCACAACTTGCCGGAAATAAAGATGTTGTTTCTCTCTCTCTACGCGTAACCAACTGGCTTATTTACGTCTAAACAGACAACACAGGAATTAGTGCTATGCTATTTCGGGCTGGCGTTTATGGTCATTACGCTAAGGCGTTGCGCTGCTGAGTACGAGGTCGCGGGTTCGATTCCCGGCCGCGGCGGTCGCTCTTCTGATGGAGGCGGAAAGCAAAAACGCCCGTGTGTACGAGATTTCGGCGCACGATAAAGATCCCCAGGTGGTCAAAATTAACCCGGAGCCCTCCACTACGGCGTGCCTCATCGCCTGCGTTGCGTCGGCGCGTTAAACCCTACAATCAATCAATCAATTATGGTCATTACACATCTTAGCGTTTGTGTGCAGCATTGCATGTGATGAAGCAAGCAAGACCATGAAAATGCGGCCCTAATTTCGCGTCAGTCAGAGACTATATGCAACGAATCACTTCAGAAAACCCATAATACTGAAATAAGAAGGCCTAGGTGCTTTCCGAGGGGCCGCAGCTTTTGAAGGTCATCAGCAACGGACTAATAAAACAGCGCATGATCGAGTAAAAAAGAGTGAGTAAAGTAACGGTTTAATGTTCCCGTGTATTAAGATGTCCTGAGGATTCCAGGCGGTTTGAAAGGCTATCTGAGAAGTACAAAAAATCTCGTGTAGGCGCCTCTAGCTAGTACTTGAAACTTCGAACGGTAATGATCAACCGGTCTATGACCTGGACAGTGAAATACTGTAGAGAGCGTTATTTGCTCGATTCTCCAGAAGCTGCGGTCACCATCGCTTTCTTCTGAATGCATGAATGTCCTGTTCACTGTGCGCAAGTAATGCTGTGCGCTTAGAAAGCAAGGGTATTTCCGGGATTGCGAGATCTGTGCATTGCCTCCGTGAAGAAGAGTGCGATCTTTCCTCTGGAGATAGACCTATAGGCAGTGTTTCCCATGCCAAACGTATCCTAAAGCACAGGTATACTAGGTGACGAACATAATAACCAAGTTGACCAAAGACTATTTGACTGACCGTTACCAATTTGTACAATATCTTGCCTATGCCCCTGTATTATCAAGCGACCCCCAAGGGGTCTGTTTTAGCCCCGTGTTGTTTATTTTTTGTATCAATGACTTCACAGTCGTAGTCGAAGAAAAAAAACAGATTGTGCACAGAGGATTGCATTTTTGCAATAGACAGCTATGCGGATTAATTAAAACAAAATAACTCGCTAATAAAGGTTAAAACCTGGTTTAGCTAATGGAAAATATAAATACAGAGACAACTGTCGCCGTATCAGTAAGAAAAAAAATTAGTTTTTTTGTATTCGTTGGGAAATGCACCACTTCGCACTGTATGTAGCCATCTTGACTTCGTGAAACTTAAACTGAACTGCGGTTGCGAATATATTTCAAAGAAGGCTCTCAGCAGTTTGATTCTTAATAAGGCATAGCTTCGCCATTCCACACCAAAAACAAGACTTCTAGTTTATGACGTGCTTATCCGCCCCATCCTCGAATATGGGAAGGTGGCCTGGTTCTTTGTCACGAACAAAAGTTTAGGCGCGCTAGAAAGAGTACAACGGTAGGCAGTTTGTTTCATTTGTCATCGTTATAGGCGTGCCGACTCAGCCACTGCTCTTTCAGGAAGCGGATCTTTCCACTTCGGCTAGCCGCGCTAAGCTAAATGCCTTGAAATTTTAAAAGACGATAGTCTTCCCTGCGATAATTCAATGCAGAAATTTTGGAACCCAGAAATTTTGGTCTGTCTGTATGTCTGTCTGTCTGTCTGTCCGTCTGCCTGTCGGTAACTGGATTCAGCCACCCGGCCAAAGTAAAATGCTTATTGCGCAATAGTCTTATATACTCACTGCGAAATCTAAACGTGTAAGCTCGGTTTATATGTTCATACTTGTCAACTTTGTTGAACAAGGACAAAACATTACGCAAATATCAGACAGGAAATTGTACACAAGGGATATTTACAGTGTTCCTTCATAAAAAAAATTATGGGTACTTGGTTTTACGATAGCAAATGATTATTCTACATGTACATCAGGAAACCGCCGCCTGCTGTTGCCCGCGCCACCTCCGCCGGCATACGAAAAATGGCGCGGCAGCAGCAGCGAAAGGTTCAAATAGCTAGGTTCCACGTTCTGCTTGGAACGCGCGTGAAGCACGGCAACGGGGTTCTATAAACCTTGAAGTCGGCCGCCTCGATTCACGCGCGTCTCCGCCGTACTGCAGCGCTTGCATCAATGAACCCCGCCTGTAGCAGTGGAACGCAATAAATTCAAATCACCTTGAGCAAACCTTTAGTGTGTTTACCTTGGGATGAGCGCGATGGAACAGGAACAGCATGAGAGGTGAGCGGAAAAGCGAAGGGGGCATCTCCTTGGCAAATGTCTACAAAGACTATCGTCGTTTGACGACATTTGCAACGAAAGAAGCAGATACGCGGTCAAATTTTTTTTTTTCACTTACTATCATAAAGACCAACCCAATGACTGTTATTATCTAAATGAACGCAGGGCTGCCAGTTTTGTATTTTGCCTTAATTGTACGTGCAGTTTCTTTTGCGCTAAACAATGGGGAGATGTATTACACGCGCCAGCGGTTCACGAGTTTGGAGCGGTTATGACTATATAAACCGCTTGTTTTTCGAAGCCTGTGTGGGACGCCGTGATGACGGTACGCCGTGGCGCGAGCTACGACGAGAAGGCGAGCCCCTAAGTGCTCTGCACCTAAAAACCGCCATGTGGCTCGGACCCTGGGAGAGCTATTTGTGCAATTCTCAAGGCCAGTGCGAGGTCCCGCCACTGTTGGTTACACAAATACCACGCAAGTATGTTGCGCGCTTCGGGCTCGTTGTCTCTACTAAGCTGCGTCGATATTTATTGTGTGCGGAGTGCATGCACATAGCTTTGGAAAGGACGACGCCAGACACGCGATTTTATATCATTCAGCGACCATGGCAGTGGTGATCAAGTGCTGAGACTACACGCGAAGTCATGCCCACAAAACGCAAGGAAAACACCGAGGACGACATTGCGGCGGAAACGTGCCGGCGTGCCGACGCCCGTCGTCTCAAGCGTGCCCAGGAAACGCCCGAGTAACGTGCCGAGTGGCTAGTGAAAAAATTAGTAATGGCTTAGCTCGGCTATGCCAGGATATGCGTAGCGTGAGCTAAGGTTCAGTTGGATATTCTTGGGCTTCCTGGGGCCGTATTCTGCTGGGCGTCCGACGCTCGTAAAAAACATTTCCGGCGCTCTTCCGGCGGGGTTGATTTCCGGTGGGGTCTCACGATTGGCACAGCGGTAAACGTCAGCCGGCATGCGTCACGCGGCTGCATTTTGGCTATATTATGGTGACGTCACGTATCCAAACGGCTCCCCCGAGTGAGGGGTGAAATCCGGCGCGGTTGAGAGCACACCGGATTCTGAGATGGCTGCGTTTATGCCGCCTGTGTTCGCACTTTTGGAGCTGCTGGAAGAGGATCCCGTGCCTGAGCGTCGACATGGGTACCCGTGCTGGGCGACGGCGACCTTAAGCACCGTTTTGTATCAACAAGGACTCAGCGCGCATGCTGTGTGACGCACTCGACGAGCAAGTTAGGCCTCGAGGTGCGACGGGGCTGTCGACGGAAGCGTATAGGTGATGTGCGCGCTGAGGTTCTTCGCTACCCGCAGCTTTCAACCGATTGCCGGTAGCGATGATACTCCGGCATGTTGCAGCCGTCGGTCAGCCGCAGGATTCACGCGGTTGCCAAGGCGCTGAAATTGGAAGCCCTTATCGGCCATCGAGGTGCAGCGAAGTGTCAACAGATACGAAGGTGCTGTGCGTGCTGTGTCCCTCTTCGCAATTGACCGTTTACAAATCGTTTTCTGCCACCATGAAACACTGTCGCACCACGCCGCCAGTTGCAGCAAGGTAAATGTAACTGGTAGCGAAGCTTCCATAGAAGCCCATACGTTCAGAAAATGGCGGCTCTTAAGCCGCACATGGGGCTTAGCGCCATCTGTGTGAGGAGGGAACACTTCCGGCGGAACAAAACATAAACAGGATTTGACGCAAGATCCGGTAAGAAAGTGACGTCATTTTGGTCCGTTAGCGGGAAAATTCTACTTCAAAATAGCTTTAGCAGGACTGTGATCGCTGAGGGCTCATGCTATTGCAAGCTGACGAAACTTGGCGAGCCCTTGGCGTGTGTGTTCAAGTAAACACCAGCTTAACTAGTACAGACTCATCACTTGAGAAACGTACGTAAGCATACTGTCGTATGATTCGCCTCGGTGTTTATAAATACATCTTGCATTTTCTCTAAACCTTTATACTGCATTCGTGCCTTCCACTGCTGTAAAATGAAATCAGCGGTTTATCTTGATTGCAGTGGGTGGTGAACCGGGAACCGGGCACGTACCCCCTCTTCCACCCCCCCCCCCCGACCGGAATTTTTAGATGCAACGCATCTCTTACACTCGGCCTGTCCCTCCATCCGGCGTCCGTCCGCAACCCTCCTCCTTTCCCCTCGCCCGCCAGCTGCGTTAGCATGTTTTCCTCGCCATGCCAGCTGTGCGTTAGTCCGCATGCGTGTCTCTCTCTCATCACTCTCTCTTGCCGAGCGGCTATATAACCGCGGTATCTGCAGCGCACTCCTCAGTCGCTCGGTCAGTCGCTCTTGCTGCTACTGCTCCGACTGCTGCTCCGATGAGTTGAAATGGACACTAACATGCCTGCTACCGCGTAATTGGAAATGTTCGTGTGATTGAGCATCATTTAAGGTTCGTTACACTTCAACCACATTTGGGTCACCAACATAACGGAAACGCGAATTGAACCCCGTGAGATGCCTTGCATCACCCAAGGGTTCCCCTCACGGAAGATGGTGGCAATTTTTTTTTCTGCCTTGGGATACAGAGCACAAAATGATACTTCACCACTCTCCCCAGCCCCCCTTCCATATCAAAAAGCGTGCCCATTCCTTACCGCGATACAAATTTCTATCAACGCCACTGCTGGGTTTGATTGCGTCGCACATACGCAGGTTGCGTGCGTGCCTTAAGTATAGATCAAGATTATATAAATCAAGGTTATATAGATCAAGTATAGATCTAGGTTATATAATGCTTGCTCAGTTTGTGCACTTCTGTTCTAAGAGAAGACATAACGCATAGTCATGCTATAATCAAGACATCTGAATTTTATTGCACGATAAACATAAAACAACTTTATCACACTGCACAAAATCAGCACGTATAAAATAAGTACAAAATGTTCGTGGGCACTACATGCATTATGATTTTCCTTACGCGCCAAAAAATTGACTTTACCCCTAACACATAGCATTAGGAGCAATGATGCGGGAAACAACGATCACTACAAGCGTTGTAATGCAATATAGAAGGCACTGAGATAGACAATTAAAGCGGCTCGTTTAAATTACGCCGACTCGTTTACTACGCCGAGAAGTCCCAGAGTAATTGACACCATTTGCTCCGAGCCAGCCTTAGGTGAAATCAAGAGATAACACTGACATAACAAAGTTTTAGACCCATTTTTTTTTCGAAGCACCACCACGTCCCCTTACACAACCCCCGTGCACGTATTAACAGTACTATAGTTTCGCGTTACCTGTGGAAATGAGAGGAAAATGGTGCAGTAAAACGCCAGGCGTACGGGAGTTGCTGTTGCAACCTTGTACAGCACAGTTTCCGTAGGTACCCAGGAAAGTGATCCGCTCCAACCGTTGGCAGCATCGTCCCGTAGTTCACCGTGCCCGCCGAGCACGGTACTAAACGTGTTCACCGACGATACATCGCACCTCGCAACTCCACGCACAGCAAAAATTAGGGGCACACCAAATTAACAAGGAAAAACGAATGCATATCCGCACCACCAAAACACACGAGGGGCGTTTCCTAGCAGACGAACTTTAGGAGCGCCTTTCCGAACACTTCAAGGACTGCATCACAGAGCTATGACATGTGCCATTCTTCAGAGGGTGCTACAAAAAAAAATGTTTTTGAGAATAAACAACATTTTCATAAATTATTTGCACACTGGGCCTAGATAAATGTGATTCAGAAATAAATATCGTTCGTAAAATATAAATGTTGTTTAATTGTAGTACAAAACTTGGTTTTTTGTTACTAGTGTTTGTTCCCTCCTCACCTAGTCGCGCTTCAATCGCCACTCCCATAAGCCCCCATGCTGATGCCGCTGGCAATAGGTTCTGAACCGCTTTTCGCCCGAAGCTTCGCTACCATTTATATTTACCTTGGTCGCAGCGTTCACACTGTGGTGTCGGCACTGACGGAGCTCCAACACACGAGGGGGTTTGATACCCCGGCGACGTAAGCACGGTGCTAAGTACTACTTGGGTACGTTTGTTACGGAAGCAAATAATGATGTAGCCCCATTGTTTTGCGTCGCAGCCAAAAGGAGCGCGATGTCTGCAAAGCAGTCACTGAAATGCGTTTGTTTTGAGCGGTGTTGTGTGGTGGCAGTGATCTCCCATAAATTTCTCAATTGTGAATGATCAAATAGTGCGTCAAAAAAAAAAAAAAAAAACTTAGCAGATGCGTAAGTAAATAATTTTTTAACACTCCGGCCTATGTTCACTTGAGTGAAATAATATTGCAAAGGTATGTCAATAAATTTAGCTAAAATGAACACGTTCAGAGGTATCGCAATAGGGTGGCGTTTGAAAGAAAAAAAGCTTATAAAGAAAGATAAACAGGTCTATCGTCCTGGCGTGTAACTGACTTCATAACGAACCTTGTAATATATGCGTAACGTATATCGCCCTCGCCCTGCCCCAATCGTGTGTCAACTGCTTCGGCGCCTTGTCACTTCGGCTGACTTGTTTCCCGCTCCTTGACACATAGTGAAAAGGTGACAAGTTCAGCTTCTCGGCTCGTTTTAGGGCTTTATCGATTTGGAAATGCGGGGTGGGGGAGGGGGTTCTGTTCCGCAGCTGTACCGCATAGATGGGTGGGAGGGCCATTATTGAAATTTGTAAGTCCGCAATTTTCCTCTCAGGTCGCCTGCATGCTCTACTTCCCCTGCTACGCGAAACAACGATGATTAAAGAAAAGGCACATACAACACGGCGACGCCGTTCGTTGTTGCATGCAGTTGCGGAATTAATCAGTTCCAAGTAACCCAGTTCTTTGTATTCTTGCTTCTTGTTTATTACCTGTTTCTTTCTTTAAACTTTGTACTTGTTTATTGCTTCAGTACATATTTGTGTTTTGTATTTCTTTCGGTTGTGCGACGCCAATATAAAGGCCCTGGCCCTGACTGCCGACTACAGTGCCTTTGTGTGACAGGCTGTTCACTGTTGCCCGCCCTCTTGTAGACGTGTAAAGCCTGGCGAGTTCTGGGGTTGATGGTGGCCACCTGCTCGAGTCGTGGCTCATGACAACCACTGCTCGTCATCCAGGCCCCAGACACCTGAAGAAAAAGTACAATGCCGCACATGCTTCGCTGTGGTCTGTCGTGAAGTGCAACATTGCAGTTCTCAAGAGCTGTTTTCCTTGCCTGCAATAGCCCTAGTTCTTCACAGGCCTCTTCTGGCAGCCATCATTGTCAGAGTGTGTTGTGTGGTGCCAACATCTGCCTGTTGGAACAACTGACGACAACAGCAGCAACAAGTGGACGAGGGCAGCAATACAGACGACGCTGCTGAGGAGGTGCCTGCCCCCGACATGTTGTTTCTTGCTCCTGAAGGGCAGGCAGGTGCAGAGCAGGGCAGCCAACGCATCTTCAGACAGCTTGGTGGCACTGAATATGTAATTCTTAACTTTCATTTCTGATTGTGTGTGGTTTGCGGTGTTTGTTTTGTCGGGAGAAAGTTGTTTTGTTGTTGTTTCAAGCAGAATATACTATGCCCTGACGCGGCATTGTTTGCTGTAAAGAAGCTTCTTCTCGTTCTGTGTTTGACATGGTTGTGTGAGGATAACAGAGAAAGTTGTTTTGCTTTCGGCCACTATATACTACGTCCTGACACAGTGTTGCTTGATCTGAGATAGCCAGTGGCTATTTTCATGGGTAGTCAGACCTTGTTGTGAATATAGAGACCCGTCAAGATTCTCTTCATAAAATTCTGTTTATTACTCTGTAACCGTTATTTTGCTGTGAAGCAAAGAATGATGATGCCTGTACCACAAACAAAAAATAATGAGCCTACTGCAGACTCATCTGGACACATTTAGTTCACCACTGTGAACTGGTATTATGACCTAGCAACACCATTGCACAGTGACCTTGTTTCGCAATCTCTGACATCATTTTACTTAAAAGAGTATGCGAGTATGTATCTCCACTGTTGATGCAAAACAGTAAACATACTTCAAATGTGAGAGGATGTCTCTTACTAACAGAGTTCACTGTCATGGCCAAGTAATTTATTCTGACATTCTCATAAGTGGCAAAATGGCGGCAAAAGTTTCATCCCCCCCCCCCCTGCCTTTATTCTAGCCCTCACTGCTTTGATGACTGCTTGCTTAGATTTGTGAAGAGTGACGTTGCAATTTTTTCTATCATGAAGGCCACTTGCTTGTAAGAAATAATTATGATGTGTGGATAGCAACATCTAGAAAGGTGTATTGAATTTTTCCTGAATAAATCAGTGCGACAAGTTATTTTGAATTGTTTCCTTTTCTCCCCTGCATGCAGCTGCACCGTTCAAGAGTAACCAACACTGAAAAAAATATATAATCTTGATAAATTTAACAATAGCATTTCTGTAGTGATGGTACGCAGCCTTATGTAAAGTGTACAGAAACGAAGGCTATCTTCATTGTAAAACATAAAAAAGGGCATATTGATGTTTGTGAGGCAATGTCAAAACTGCTTTGTCTACTCCAGCTTGTTAAAGTGCTCATAGTCAGCACCCATCCTTGTTGAGGCTCACAGTGCTGCTTGTTCCGGCGAGGTTCCATGTCCAGGGTCTTCCACGTCCAGCTACTCTCCAGAACCACCGTGTTTGAAAATGTGTGTATTATAAGCAAAATGTCCCAAAAACAACAAAGCGTTAAAAATGCTGTTCCTGTCTTTGTTGACGAAGCGTACTGCGATATACTTTACCATTTTACTGTGATAAGTAGAGACATTTAAGAGGGAAGTGAAATTACAAAATATACTAACTAAAAATACAGTTCAGGGGCTCAGTCCCAAAAATTACACCTGATTGCACAGTTTTACCTATGCTTGTAGATAAAAGTGATTTTCGCGGATGGAAACCGTATCTGTGGGAAGGCAGTTTCATTCTCGGAATGTTTTAAGAAAAGACTGAGCTAAGTATTTAATGTTACATGATTAAACACCAAATTTGTGGGTGTGGTCAACGTGATGTGATGCATGCTGAGGCTGTTAGAGCAGCTCTTCACGCAGAGTAGCATGTTATATAGCTCATGAAAGAAAGCTTGGCGGGAAACGTATTTTCGGGACGCTAAAGATTGGACGTCAGTACTATTTTTCATTGACATTGCACTTGCAGTCCTGCTTTCATCAGAAAAATAAAAACGAGCTTGCCATGATATAAATACGCAATCTGAGAGTGCGCAAAACACGCGCACATACGTTTTGCAAAACGGTGTTAATTCACTGCACAAGAGAGAGCGGCCCAAAAATGATATCGCGTTAGAAAATCGATGAAAATACCATACTCACGTCAGTCTTGTATAAAACTGCCGCTTTGGCAACAGTTTTTTCTCCCACTCTGGAGTGGGCGCTGAAGTGTCGAAAAACGATGGAATGGTTCTCTACAAGCTGCGCGAAAACGTGCACTACCGTTTACGTCGCTTTTCGTCCCAAGAGAACACCCTGGTGGGTCGACATCTTCGTCCAGTGACTGCACTCAGCGTTCAAATATCCCTCCTTTAAAAACAGATGATGATGGTGATGATTCCTGTTGGTTTCCTCTTTGAAGCGGGGTGATGACATGTCATTTTACCAAAAAGCGCCCCCTGGCGCCACCTAACTGAACAAAGTAAAAAAATAAATGCGTGTAAACATGCTCAACTAGCATTAGCAGCAACGGCCATGCCTGTGAAAACACACAAGCAGAAAAGGCTTTCTAATATCTAAGCAATATTATTACTTTCGCTCTAGCAGCATTTCAAAGATATGAGATTGTCCCCGCAGGCGCTATGACTCGCACTTCCGGGGCATGACATACCACCCGCGATTTGACGTCACGATCGTCCGACGCGCGTCCGATCAGCAGATTACGGCCCCGGTTGTTTAGGGTTAGCTGATTATTTCATTTCATTTCATTTATTTGCTCCTTAAAGGCCCGAAGGCATTACATAAGGGGGGGATTGCGCCAAGGTATAAGAATACATACACCGAAAATAACAACAACAAAAACAAGACTACAATAAAAAGCAACATCAGTTAGGAATAGCGAAACTATTGTAAACATAATTACTCGAGAGAGAGAGAGAGAGAGAGAGAGAGAGAGAGAAAAAAAAATTCCCGCGCCTTCCCGCGAGGGGAACACGAGTAAATGCAGAGCATTGGGGCCTCAGTACTGATTGAAGGCAGTGTTGCTTCCATCGCTTCTTCCGTGATGCTGGAGTAGCAGACACGAGTAAACGTGGGCACGAGCGTCAACCAAGGAAGGAAGGAGCAACGCAGTGACTGAAACACGAGCGACCGCTAGCCGCTATATTTGCAGCGCGCGCAGTAGAGGGAGAGCAGTACGGGGGGGACAGCGCGCATGCGCAAGCAGCGCGCGCCCTTCCACGACCCACCGCGCTGCTATCACGCACCTGTTAGGCCGAGACCGCGACGGAGCGAACGGGCTGACTACGAGGCATGCGCGCGCCAGCTGATGTTGAGAGAGAGGAGGGAAGGAGAGGCGCACCTGCTGCGGACGCGAAACTGTTGGCACCGTCCGACGCAGGAACAGGCGAGGCTAAGAAATGCTCTGCATTTAAAAAAGAGAACGTGACAACGGAATTTTCACAATCGATTCGGCAGGGGTATCACGTGAAGGCTGAAAGGTTCGCCGTTTCAAGTTTTTTGCGAAATAATTTTCGGTTAGGTCATGAAGCTATGTCATTGGGTAGGGAATTCCAAATTGCTATTGCGTGAGGAAAGAAAGAACTATTCATTGATAATGTACGGCACTTGATTCTAGAGATTGGGTGACTGTGGTTAAGACGGGCAGAAGCTCTTGGTGGGGGCGTTAATAAAGCATGTGATTGTGACGGGAAATAGAAGGTGTGTAGAAGGCACAAACGAGCGATAAAGCGGCGCGTAGCGAGGGTGGGGAGGTTGATGGACTGTTTGAATGACGTCACACTGACTGTGTGGGAGTACTGCGATGTTATAAAACGGGTGGCACGGTTTTGTATCGATTCCAAATCGTGATAAAGATAAGATTGCGAGGGGTTCCAAATTGATGATGCATATTCTAGCCTTTGTCGAACGAACGTTAGATATGCAAGTTTTTTAACATCGGCGGATGCGGTTTTAAGGTTGCGACGGAGGTAGCCAAGTGTGCGTGAAGCGTCTGAGCAGATGGATTCGATATGGGACACCCATGACAACGATGACGTCAGATGAACGCCAAGGTTGGCCGGGATTACTGGTACTGATTTAATTGTGTACAGGTGTTGAACAATACCGTGTTTTCGGGAGAATGGCAAGACTTTGCATTTTTCGAGGTTTAATGGCATGAGGGATTTATCGCACCAAGTAGAAATTGTGTTGAGATCGTGTTGCAAGGAGTGGTTGTCAGAGGGAGAGCGGATGGGGTTATAGATGACGCAGTCATCAGCGAATAATTGTAATTTTGTTGTAATATTGGTCGGTAAATCGTTTATGTAGATAAGGAACAACAATGGTGATAGGCTTGCGCCTTGTGGGACTCCAGAAGTTACATTGGCGAGCGATGAGCGTTGGTTGTTAGCGGTAGTATATTGCATGCGGCCTTGTAGAAAGGGTTCGATCCAGCGTAGTATATTGATGGGAATTCCAAGAGAAGAGAGCTTAAGCAAGAGAAGACTATGGGGAACCCGGTCAAGCGCCTTTGAAAAATCCAGAAATACTGCGTCTACTTGGAGGTTGTCTTCCATGTAGCAAAAGATGTCATGTGTAAATTCTGCTAACTGCGTTTCGCAGGAAAATGACTTTCGAAAACCGTGTTGATGTGGATAGAAGAAGTTAATTGTTTCTAGGTAATTCATGAGGGCAGATGCTATTATATGCTCGAGCAATTTGCAGGGGACACTTGTGAGCGAAATAGGACGATAGTTAGCGGGGTCTGCTCGATTTCCCGATTTAAAAAGCGGCACAACCTGCGCAACCCTCCAGTCATCAGGAATGATGCTGGATTCTAAGGATTGCGAAAATATCAAGAAAAGTATCTGACTGGATAGAACAACAGTGTTTTTCGGTAATTTGCTGTTAATTTGATCACATCCGGCAGAAGATGACAACTTAAGTTCTTTGATGAGATTAAAAATGCCTTCACAGCTAACGTGGATAGCGGACATCGTGCTCACGCAAGTGGTTGAAGTGGAAACAGAAATAGCAGCGTTACTAGGGGAAAAAATTGAACAAAAATAGTCATTTAAGACATCTGCACACTTATAGTTATTTATTGGCTCGTTGCCTTGGTCTGTAAGTTCTATTAGATTAGAGCCGGGCTTATTGCTAATTATGCGCCAAAACTTGTTGGGGTTAGTTTGAAGAATATTTAGCAGGTCTGTAGAGAAGAATTATGCTTTAGCTTTACTTAACTCCTGAATGTACTGTTTAGAACATAACTGGTACCTGTCACAGGCCTCAGAATGACCAGTTGCGTTTGCTCGTTTGTAGAGACGTTTCTTACGGTTTAGGAGTGATTTCAAATGTTTATTAAACCAAGGGTTGTTTGAATCAGTCTTAACAAGAATATTCGGCACGTATTTCTTTTTTAAGTTTAGCATGACATTTTTATAAATTTCCCAGTTTGCGTTGACAGAGCGGTTTAGGTAGAAATTTTTAAAGTCTTGAAAGAAATGCTCTAGCTCCCGGTTAAACGCCTCAAAATTTCCTTTCCTGTAATCGCAGATGAACTTTTTTGATGGTGATCTTTTACGTAGTGGCAGTGAAATGCAAATATGTATAAGATTGTGGTCGCTCAAGCCTCCAAGAACAGTAACACTTTGGACGTTATCAGGGCAGGATGTTAGCAGTAAGTCTAGTGTGTTATCGCCTCTGGTAGGGGACGTTATCATTTGATTAAGGTTGAAGTCCAAAATTAAGTTGATAATCTCTTTTGATTCGCTGTGCGGTGAACTGTGGGTAGTTGTCAGCAAAGGCCATGAAATTTCCGGAAAGTTAAAATCTCCGTACAGAAAAATAGCTGCTTGTGGAAACATATCTCTAACGCGAGTAAGTGAAGAACGGAGACAGCTACAGAAGGAGGTGGGGTGATCCGGTGGGCGGTAGCAGATGCCAAATACTGACTTCACATTGGTGTTGTATACGAGCACCCATGTTAGTTCCAAGTCACCGTCATGAAAGATGAGGGAAGAAGAGAAAGAATTCTTTACGGCGATTAGGACGCCGCCACCGCGACGATTGCTGCGGTCACGACGATAAATCGTCAAATTGAGATTGCCGGGAAATATTTCACTATCATTTATGTCCTCGTTCAACAAAGTTTCTGTTAATAGGATAATATCTGCCGAGACGTCTTCAATAAAGCTGCAAAATGCATCGCGTTTTGGAATAATACTGCGCATGTTAGTAAAGGCGATGTTAAGATTCATAGAAGATAGGGTCGACTGGCGGAACGGAGGCGGTGAAAGATATGTCTTAGCGTGTCATTGGCCATCAGGTGCAGCGCTTTCTGGTGAACTAAATGAAGACGAAAGTTTACTTTGACTAGAGAATATCGATGACTGTGTCCGAAACAGGGTCATAGGAATAAGACTTCGAGCCAACGAGGAGCTTATCGAGTTGCAGTTTGAAGGCGCACTTTTTCGGACGAATAAATTTGATTAGCTTAGCACGTGCGAGTCGTGTTGCCACTTCAAAGTCTTCTCTAATGGCAAAATCTGTTCCTTGAAGTTTTCGGCAACCTGCAAGAATTCTTTCTTTTATTTTGAAATGGGCAAGCTTTATGATTACAGGGCGCTTTTTGTTAGCGGAATATCTGCCCAGGCGATTAGACCGTTCAATGTCATTTGGGCTCAGCTGCAGTTCCAAGTTGTTAGCACAAAATTGTAAAACCTTTTCTTCCGACTCCTTCCAAGTTTCTTTTTCGCAGTCGTCAAGGCCTAAGAGAAGAATGTTATTGCGGCGCATGCGGTTCTTCGAGTCGATGTGAGCGGCCTTCAAAACCTCGAGTTCCTGTTTGATCTGGAAAGTTTCATTTAGTTGAGTGGTGGACGTTGGCTCGGCCTGTTTTAATTCTAGCATATTAATCCGGTTACTCAATGACGATATCAGCTGTTCATGGGCAGCTTGAGCTGCCTTGACTTGAACTAGTTCTGCACGAATATCTGTTTGCCCGTCTTCCAGTTTTTTGATAGCAGCAACCAGCGAGGCGATGTCAGGCTTAGGAGGCCCGGGGTTGACCTCTACATCTCCTGACAGTAACAGCAACAACTCAGACAGCAAGTGGTATGCAAACAAATCGCTTATTAGGCGAATAATGCGACTGCACTGCAGGTCGCTGGGGCATGACACCGCGACAAGGAAACGGTTGCTGCTTCGATATTCTTCAGAACAATTAAGGTAACAAACCTGGAACAGTAGAAGGTCGGTGAACATGTTGCGGCAAACGATGTCGTGCCCCAAGCGTCCTGCGTGGCTGTCCAGCTTATATGCACTACGATGCGGTCCCGTGACAGATGACGTAGACGAATGAACATGTTGCCAGGTGACGAGGTGAATCCGGGCCAGAACTGGTGGTTCTGGTTTTGCTGGTGGGCACAGGAATTTTCCAGGAAGCGGAAGCCGAGGGACGAATGCCGGGGTGTCTGGGCCCTCCATGGTTGTGAGTGGTCCAGGGAAAAGGCATGCTGTCGGGGAAATGCAGTAGGCCAGGGCCTGGAAGAGTAGAAGGGCGGTGAACATGTTGCGGTGAACGATGTCGTGCCCCAAGTGTTCTGCGTGGCTGTCCAGCTTATATGCACTACGATGCGGTCCCGTGACAGACGACGTAGACGAATGAACATGTTGCCAGGTGACGAGGTGAATCCGGGCCAGAACTGGTGGTTCTGGTTTTGTTGGTGGGCACAGGAATTTTCCAGGAAGTGGAAGCCGAGTGACGAATGCCGGGGTGTCTGGGCCCTCCATGGTTGTGAGTGGTCCAGGGAAAAGGCATGCTGTCGGGGAAATCCAGTAGGCCAGGGCCTGGGACAGTAGAAGGGCGGTGAACATGTTGCGGCGAACGATGTTGTGCCCCCGCTTATCACGCTTACTGCTGCTAAAACGATTTCCAATCCAATCCAATTCAACCCAATCCAGTCCAGTACAGTCCAGTCACTGTTCCTCGTGCATGCGCAGCACTGCTCTAAAGGAGCCACCCGAAACGGCTATCAAGCGGCTCCGGCGCAACGTCAGACTTGGCTTCTCCGTAACGGAGCACAGCTGGGCACACGACGGCGCCAGTGCGTCGGCCGTGGCTATGACATCACTCCTCTGGAATGCGCAGATTGGCGAATGTGGAGACCCAATACTGTACACACCCGCACTCCACTTGGATTGGATTTCCAATCCAATTCAGTACACAACAATTTATTCCAATCCAATCAAATCAAATCCAAATCCAATCCAATCCAATATGGCCCAATCCGATCCAATCCCATGCTCCTCGCGCTTGCGCACAACGGCCCTTCAAGGTCCACGCGATACTGCTAGAGTGAACTCTAATACTGCTCAACTTCGGCCAGTGTAGCTTACGCTACAAATGCGAGAGGCGAAGCCCAGCCAGAGGCAGCATGACATACACCGTGCGCACGAAGCGCCAATCGTCCGTTTCCCGACCTTCCTGTGATAGTGCGATAAAATTGAAATCCCCCTAAACAAAGCTCCATTTAACTTATGCCATGGCGGAAACGTGGTGGGGGGTGGATCATCACGGGTGGCCGTAGGAGAGACGAGGACTGATGCAGCAGGAGCGCTAAAACACTATCGCCTTTTGACATCTGCAGCGAAGCAAGCAGACGCGGGGATAATTTTTTGTATCTGCTCCTACATAACTCAGTGAAAATAGATCTGTCCAGTTATGTAAAGCTAACTGCAAGCTGCAAACTCGAGAAACATGTTTGGCCACTCCTTCTTTTCAGGATTCATACGCGACTGGAATGCGCTGCAACCGACTGCGTCGACACAGACCACAGTTTTAAAGACGACAGTCTTTCTTTGGCTACGTAACCCAGAAATGTTGGTGTGTCTGTGTGTCTGTCCGTCTGTCTGTCTGTCTGTGACTCGATTCAGCCACCCGGCCAAAGCAAAACAATGCCTGCGCAATAGTCTTATATAGTCACAGCTAAATCTACCCGTCTATGTCCAGTGTAATGTTCATACTTGTCAACATTGTTGAAGAAGAACAAGACACTACGCAAACATGAGACTACACATCAATTCAGAAGTGATATTTGCAGTGTTCCTTTATAAAAAAATCAAACATGCTTTACTTTTGCGAAATTAAATACTTCATCAACTGCAGAAAAAGAATTCACTCCGTCGGCGCCTGCTGTAGCCCGCGCCACTATAGCTTCTGACGGCATTATAAGGAATCAGTCGGCAACAGTTACGCAAGGTTCCACTAGATAGGTTCCACGTTCTGCTTGCAACGCACGTAGAGTAGGGAAACGCGGTTCTATAAACGTTTAAGTAGGGCGCATCGATTAGCGCGCGTCTCCGCCATACGGCAGCGTTCGCATCGAGACATCCGGTTTGGAGCAGTGGAGCGCAGGAAATTTAAAATGATTTAAGCAAACCTTTGGCGTCTTTACCTTGGGAGGAGCGCGACGCAAGAGGAAAAACATTAGAGGTGATCGGGAAAGCGAAGGGAGGCATTTACTTCGCGAAAGCCGAAAAAGACTATCGTCTTTTGACGGCATTTGCAACGAAAGGAGCAGATACGCGGCCAATTTTTTTTCTTCATTCTTGACTTTAAAAAAAAACCTTACAGGCCCCAGGACAGGGCATTGGGTAAGGGAAATAATCGGACATGTACAGAACAGATAACGCACAGTTTACAGGCAGGGTCAGTGCAACAACAAAAAACATAATTGAAATCACATATTTCGCGATGATACAGGGTGAGGTGAATTTGAAGGTATACACCACTTGCTGACTTGAACATGCCGAAAAAGGGATACATTTTAAACAAATAAAGAACAAGGGAAATATAAACCACCGTAATGCGCAATGCACTCAGAATTCAGGAACATGGTCGCATGGTGAAGAGAGTGAGTAGCTGACGGCGAAATGTATCGGGATTAGATATGGAGGCTCTAGGTTCTTGCGACATGGAGGTTCTAGCGACATTCTTTACCTCGGGCTCAACAGACAAGCCAACAGTGAAGTTTGATGTCTGCGTTTGCGCTATTAGAGAGGTTTCGGTGTTTCGGTCTGTATGAAGCCCTCTTTGACGATATGTGGTTGCGACAAGTTCACATAGTTGGCTGACCTCTAGTGCTCCTTTTAAAGGCAGCAGAATCTCGTCTGTGCTAGAAGTCTGCGGTGAGAAAAGTATATCTCCTTCATAAGTTTCTGTATGATCCTCTGACTGAAAGGTATTCCTTCGCGTCGCCTCAAGCTCCGCGAGTCGTAGCCGCAGCTGAAAAGTTTCTTTTTCAATTTCCGCGTGCGCTCGCACGTGATCATCACGCTCGTTCTGTATTTCGGCAATGTCCTTCTTAATCTCGGCTAGCTCTTTCAGCGCTTGCTTCTCAAGAACCTTCGCCTCGCGCTCGAGGGCTTCCTCCTCGCGCGAGTAACTCTGCTCCTCAAGCACCCACTGTTCAAGTTCGTCACCGCCTAACCCCAAGCGCTTTCTCAGGTCATTTAGCTCTGCAGGATCCATGTCCAGTTTTAAATGCAGAGCATTTCAGTAACTCACGATGTCACCCGCGTTGACGTCCGTAGTCCGCACCGCACCCTTCCCTACTATATAAAAAAAAATAGTACCCGGCGCCCGGTTTCGATCCCTCTACCCTGCGGACGGAACGCAATATACATGGCGCTTTATCCACTGCGCCACAAAAACGACAGAGAATGGGACGCTAACAACGCGCCTTATATCGTTGATTCATTCAAATTACTGCTTACGAGCGCTCTCTCGTCAGAAATTGCCACAAGTGCAACAACATTAACGTAAAGCAAACTACTTAAGGTTGTGCGCCCCCGGAAATGCTCTGCATTTGATCGTGCCTCTCGCGAGGGGGATGTTTACTAAACGCAAGATGTGGCAATGCAACGCCGGCACGTGCAGGGAGAAAAGCACAAAGAGAACAGAACTCAGGCTGGCGCAGTTTCAGGCAGGGGGCGCGCGAGCACTGCAAAGGCGGGAAATTGGAATTGCATTTGGTGGTAACAGTGAGCGGAGAACGGCGCTACAGCCCGTTATGGCGAAATCACTGTTCCTTTCTGTGGCTTTTAAGTCTATATACACAAACAACTAGTCTCGTTCTGTCACGGACGCCAATTATTGTCAGGTTTATGAACAACAATATTGACTACAAGTACAAACTGTGAACGAGGCTATATTTATGTTCTACCCAAAACCCAAATAAATACACACACTATTTATTGGTAGAGAAACTAAAGAGCATTGGGGAGCCGAAGAATAGAAAGGCACTGCGATAACGCGGTATAGAAAACGCTTACAAGTTTAACAACCGAGAAACAGTCAAAGTCCGGGAAAGAACGGCGGGGACACACCAAGGGTTCACTGTGGGAACAGGGTTGTGCTACGTCACGTCGCAAAGGCGCAGTCGTGGTGGTTCGGTGTTAAAGGATCCAGGTGACGTGACGAGGCCGAGGTGATAGAGCGCGCTCTCAGCTCCCGTAGCACAGTCGTGGCGAACGTCTTGGGGCGTCGCTGTCTTGCACCAATGCACGGCCACCCGACTTTGATGCGGAGGAGACGTTTTGGAGGCTGTGGTTGTGGAGGACCTGTTGGGACACGGCACGGGTCCGGTCACCCGACCGCCGCACATCCCGGTCACGCTCCACTCAGTCTCTCTTCTCTCTCGGAGTTCTGCTTCTTCGGTTTTCCTCGCTGGCGCCCTGCGATTGGCTGGCTCATCAGTAGGGTGTGAATGATCACGCAAGATGCTGATGATGATGGTGCCCCGGGGTGTTTAGAACGTACCCCGCAGAGCCCGTCTTCGCGTCTTCGTCATAGTCGTCTTCCGTGCATGTTTTTTTGTCGTGGTCGTCTTTTTTGTCGTGGAGATTTTTTTCTATGGCAGCTATGCAGAATGGCGGCCGTGTGCAGCCTGCTGAAGACAGTGGGCTCAGAAACTGCGATGCGCGAAAAGAGCGACCGCTTCTGGATTTAGATGCGTTCAGAGCTTCATTGAGAAGATACCCTGCGCGTCACTTACAAACCAGCTCGAGACAACGTTCGTGTGACTAATTAACGTAGAAGAGAGGTATAGTAACGGCATTCTAGTAGAAAAGTATGGCAGCACCGAATTGGTAGACGCGATCTCGCACTGTGTGACTGGATACGTAAATCGCAAAATGACGAGGCTGCTGACATTGAAAACCTACAGACAGTCACTTCTCCTGGCAGCTCCGATAAAGCACGAGGCATCTTTTGCCCTCCTTATACGGCAAGTGGTTTTACACGGCTTTGCACTCGACCTTTACAATATGGGCTGAAGATTGTTTGCATCATAGCTGTATATGCCTCGTTTTTCACTTAGTTGCGTGACTAAATCGGCGTGTACCGGAATGTTTTCACACCCAACAGCTAGAGTTCAGTCGAACCTCGTTATAACGAACTAGTATCTGGGCAGTAGATTTGTTCGTTATATGCAATATTCTTTGTAACGGTAGAGGCAACAATAAGCTTCGAACGTGTTATTCTAGGCTTCGAACGTGTTATAAACCAGGCCATTCATACATGTCCCCCTGTGGCATTTAAAACTAAGTGGACCGGAACATAACAACGTGAAATTACAATAGAACCAAGTTCGTTTGACAATATAGGCCTGTGTTGTTGTTTATTTGAAGAGGTGTGGGATCTTTGTCTGGCGGCTTTTCACAGCGGTACGTGATGAGATTTTCCACAGCGTCCACGCATGAAAGGTCCTATTTGACTGTAGTTTTAGAAATTGTTAGCTTCTAATTTTCTTGTTTTGCTTTTTTTAGCTAGCTTAGGAGTTTCGAGCGCCTCGCGAACGATACATTTTTTTGTTACGGCGGATATCGCGCGCAGCTCTCGCGGTTTTGGTTTCGTTATAAAAAGGAGTGTCCCTTAAATAAAGGGTGACCAGCCAAAGTTTGTATTTGGTTGTGTAGAAGGAGTAGTACTCCATATCAGTGCTCGTTATAAGGAGGTTCGACTCTACTGTGTTATCTTTTTGAAGGTCTCTGTTTTCTCTTCGTCTTTTGCTGCCCATCTTGAAGGGCTTCTGGAGCAACGTTTTTGCCAGTGACTTTGACATGTAATTGCGCACACAACACTAGTTGCAGGTTATGCGTGCGCATCTGGAATGGTAAGGGGGAGGTATGGTTTCGCGGGCAGTCGGGTTTTATTCGCTCACCGATGACACATCCGTTCAGCTGGTGCGAGGTTCCACCGTTGACGCCTCACGGTCCGATACGACCTGATTGCAGTCCTCTGCGGTAGAGCGGTTAGGGTTGGTGTACTACGCAGATAGTGCGATGCCTACGATGCGAAAACGAAACGGGCAGCCCCATAATTGTCTGTTAGAATAACACTGTAGTAATTTCAATATTTTTGTCAGCTTACTGGGTAGGAAGTATGCTGAATTGCAACTTACAAACGTTGTTTTCTTGCAGTCTTAGGTCTGCACGCACAATCACTTGTCATCCTTGCCAGATGCCAGAGTAGAAGGGCACTCAATTTTTTTTTACTTTACAGAAACGACGGTGACGTATTTTGTTCTACAACTGAGCGTGCCTTGATAAACTTTCACCTCACATTCCCATGCGATGATCCGGAAGATGAGGCCGTAGTCAGTAGTTAGGGTACCGCGATATTACACGGTTATGCGGACGAGGTAGCACTGTCTCAATAAAATAACGAAGATTGTGGCACGTATACTTCCCTCTAAACATTATTTTCATAGTATGTATGGATGTATAAAGCATATATTTCCCTGTGCGCAGAATTAGCTCATCGGTTAGGGTAACCAGGAAGTCCAGGTTATTTAATCTTCATAATCCTCAACACCGCACCGCTGACAGTAGATGCCAAGTTCACCAGCCACGGAAAGTTAAACCTAAATATTCGGGTGACCTCTTGCCTCTTGAACTTTTTTTGACGTCAGTTGGGATTTCGGCAGTTCGGCATAATGTTTTCGTTTGCTACTTTTACCCAGAAATACAGCTCGTCGTCTTGCTTAGGAGTGTGTTTCGCCGCGCTTAGCTTTATTCAGAAATATGGGGATATTCCCATGTTCTTTCAGCAGCAACTAAAACATGTGTTAATATTAGTGAAAGTCGTTGCGGAAGATTGATATAAAAAACGTGACTTGACAACTACTAACTCTTGCTGCTTAAGTCTCGACAATGTCCGGGTCTGCCTAGATATAAAACGAAGATATTGGGAATTTGCGGAGCTAAAACGCACCTTAAAAAGAAAAGCTATTCCATACAAGCAGCAGATCCCCGAAGCTTTACCTGAATTAGTGTTAGCGAGCGAAAAAAGGAAGAAAACAGCTCGTTAGGTGTGTCTCTGGTTATGTCTTACGTGGTAACTGCGGTTTCAGATGCTTACAGGTCATCCATTTGGTTTCTATCGCTCCAATGATGCTGAGTGCCTGTAGTCCTCCTCGACCTTGCTGCATAAAGGAATACTAAACAAAATGACTATTGGGCAGATTTGATCGATATCAAAACATTACATCGGAGGTGTCTACAAACTTCGCACGGAACGGGACCTCCATCATAAGGGTGTACCTAAATTGCGTTTTTTGTGTATACGTTTTACCCCCGTACTGCTCCTCGAACCCGCATTAGAAATTAAAAAAAAAATAGACCACCCTTGGTATGGAAATTTCGCGGCTCAGGCGATATTTGCAGCATATCTGGCACCACATTTAATTGGGAAAATAATTTCGGGAATTTTCTCCCGCTTTGGTAGTCACACATTCGATGCCACTCCAACTCATTAAAATATCCGAATCTGCTGTAGCTCAAGATTTTGTCGTCTCTAATAAGGCAGCGAAGGGATATGCATTGCACTTGTTTCTTGTGCACATGTTTCTACTCTTCGTTGTTCATCAGCCACGTTTACTCACCGTGTGTGCACGCATCTTCCCGTTACTCCTCATTATTTGCACAAATATGACATGAATGGGACAATCCGTCTGCTTATGCCGTGCACCACTCCTGGTGTGCTATTCCAGAGTGCCCCAGTTTGAGAAAAGCTCGAGACCGACCGAGCTCTAGCTTTGCCCTGTACCATCATTGTAACAGTGCAGATTTTGCGAATGTTCCACCTGTAATCGTTCGTAAATTGAGATAATTGGTAGGACAAAAAGTGGATGTAAAATACTCACGCTCACGGCAAGTGTCCTGAGAATTAGTAAGTTCCCTGAATTTCTGCAGAATATTTTTGTATTTGACTACAAGTTTATTTATTTTTTAGTGTTTATAACATTTTTTTAATTTATTGTCCTAGTAACCAGTTTTTGCCGTAGTTGCCAGACAATGCAATCACGTGACTATGGCCCAATAGCGGTGTATAAAAATGCGCTCCATTAAAAATAATTGCTGCTCGGAATTCCGCCAACAAAACCCTTCGTCCGCCTTCCGGCATGCAATTTCCTCACGGCATTTAAGTCTTTTTGCGTGCTTTAACGGCGGAAGTCTAGCCATCATTGAATACAACCTCTTTACTGATACATTGTACTCGCGTTATTTCCTTGCTTTTATTTATTTCTTCGGACGTGTTATTAGAACGGCTTCTTTCTGCTGTTCGGCTTTTGCGGCAGTTTCTTCACTTTTATTTCTTGGTCGTCCGGCGCGCATTACGTCAGCGACCAGATTTGCGCACGACACAACGTTCCTAGAATCGAAGTCCTGCGCGCCCGGTGTGCACCAGTCCTACTAAAGTGCACTACTCCTAATGTTTCGCCTTTGCAATTCACGGTTTTATGAATTTGGCAACCAGGCACTTTATCTCCTCATACCTCGCAATGTCGGGCCAATCCCTTGAGTGATCATGTGCTACGAACAAAGAAATACCAACAACGAGATTCATGCTGCTTATGTATGCTTCTAGTGAGTGTTTCTTATTACGTATGCTTCTGCAGTTCCACTGCAGAAACACTCACTAGAAGCATACATAAGCAGCATGAATCAGAAACCAGACGTAATATGCCTCCAAGAAGTCAAATTTCAGACGAGCCTCCAAGGCTACAACAGAACGGATTTATCCAAGGACTTAAGAGCTGCCATATATGTAAAAAAAGACATATCCAGCAGAAAACATCACCTAAACACCAAGGATCCCTCGGCAAACCTAGTAGAGATACTACCGACCCAAAGAGGCAAAAAGAGCTACTACATCCTAAACGTATACAGTTCCCCCACGAATACGAGAGGAAACTTCATGCCCCTATTCCAAGAAGCCACGCAAAGAGCAAACAAGAGCAACTTAATAATACTAGGGGATATGAACGCACCGCACAGCCAGTGGAACTACAATTTTGACTCAGTGAAAGGAAGAAATTTGGTAGACACTATGGAACATCTTGACCTACAAGCTATAAACGATGCAACCAACCCCACAAGAACGGGAAACCAGAGGTGCAGGGACACCTGCCCAGATCTGACCATAGTACCGATCACAGATAGACTCACAACATGGAAGAACACCAAAGACAATCTGGGCAGCGACCACGATATTATAGAAATTATCACGCAAACGGACAACTTTAGAAGAAGAGCCAGGAAACAAAAGATCACAAACTGGGATACCTTCAGGAGAAAGCTCAGTACAACAGACATAGAGAATATAGACACTTGGTGCCAGAAAGTAAAAGAAGCGCTCAAGACAGCCACCAAGGAATTTGGACAAGAAACTGAAAATCTCTGCGTTGACAATTACCTTATAAGTCTATGGAACAAAAAGCAGAAACTAACTAAACGGTGGAAAAAGAAGAGACGCAACAAAAGCCTAAAAGCCAGGATCAAAAACCTAACGAAGCAAGCCAGAGAATACGCTACCCAATTAGCTAAACAAAACTGGCAAGACTTCTGCGACACACTGAAGAACACCTTAAGCACATCAAGAACATGGGCCATAATCAAAGGCATGCTTAGCCCAGAAAACACCAGGAGGGAAATTAGGCATAGCCTAAACAGAGTAGCCCATGGCTTTGAGGGGACAAACGAGGAACTTATAGAAGCACTGAAAGAAAGATTCGAGTTAAACACGAAGATTCCCCCCATCACAAGACCATACGAGGGGCCGGAAAACGAAAAGCTAGACCGCGACATCTCAAAAGAGGAAGTATACCAAGCTATACAAGAGTGCAAAAAGAAAAGCACACCAGGAGAAGACGGCATCAGCAACGTGATCCTAAGAAACTTAGGAGAAGAACAAGTGAAAGCGCTTGCGGAACATATCAACAATAAGATGTGGAAACCCAACTACCTGCCACCGCAGTGGAAACACTCCATAATAACAACAATACCTAAACCCGGAAAGCCCCTAGGCATAGAAAATATAAGGCCAATATCTCTCACATCCTGCCTAGGAAAGGTATATGAGAGAATCATCACGACAAGACTAACGAGACACCTAGAAGAAAATAACATGTTCCCAGACTGCATGATAGGCTTCAGAAGCGGACTCTCCACCCAAGATGCCTTCCTGCAGCTAAAACACGACATATTAGGGAACACTAACTCCAAAGATCAAATCATCCTAGCAGTTGACCTGAAAGGAGCCTTCGACAACGTGTCACACGAGGCGATACTTAAGGCGGCAGAGAAAACAGGATGCGGCAAGAAAATTTACGACTACATTGCCAACTTCCTGTCTAACAGGACAGCCACCATAGGAATTGGGAATATTAGATCCGGACCCTTCGAGATGCCTAACAGAGGGACACCACAGGGCTCTGTTATTTCCCCACTACTCTTCAACCTCACCATGCTAGCAATAGGAAGAACGCTGGAAGAGAACACGAAGATTGGCAAGTCCGTCTACGCAGATGATATAACCATCTGGACCAAAGAAGGCACCCTAACCGAAAAGCTTAATACTCTGCAAGAAGCCATAGACAGCATAAAGGGTCTAATACAAGACAACGGATTAAAGTGCGCTCCAGAAAAGTCAGAATTAATTAGAATCAGCCCATCAAAGAAACCCATTCCCACAAGAAGCATCCAAATAGACGGCAAGGATATCAAATTCAAACCAACGGTCAGAATACTGGGCATGTACGTGCAAGAAGACAGGAAAGCAACCTCCACGCTGAGCAACCTAAGAAAAACAACGCAACAACTAGCGAGGGTCATCAGACGCATCACACGGACCAGAAAAGGCATGAGAGAAGAGGAAACAATCAAACTCATCCAATCACTTATAATGAGCAGGATCGCGTACAGTCTACCGTTTCACCACCTGGACCAAAGACAACAAGAAGGAGTAAACGCTATCATAAGAACGGCTTACAAGATCGCCCTCGGCTTACCCATCTACACCTCCAACGAGAAGTTCTATAACCTGGGAATCTGCAATACCTTCCAAGAAGTCCAAGAAGCCACCCTCGAAGCACAAAGAGAGAGGCTATTGAAAACAAGAACCGGCAGGGAAATCTTAAGAAGAACGGGCCACACCATTCACACCGAGTTCGTACGAAGAACAACAGAGCTGCAACCGGAACAACGCAAAGCTCTCAAAATTTCACCCATTCCAAAGAAAATGAGCCCCATCTACAACAAAGGTAGAAGACGAGCAAGAATTAACTATATAAGAAACACATACGGGAAAAATCCAGATGCAGTATACACGGATGCCGCCACCAACCACCACGGAATATCATCAGCCGTAGTTGTGGATGCACGGGGCAAACTCCTAGACTTTCTCATGAACAGAAAACAAACATCTCAAGAAGCTGAAACCACAGCCATACTACTCGCTGTAAGATGGGGAGAATACAACAACAAAAACCTCATCATCATCACGGACTCTACAAGAGCCATTAGAAATCTAATATGCGGCCTTATTCCCATAGACACCAGGAATATTCTACCAGCCGAACCAAAAGGCCAACATAGAATATTATGGAGCCCAGCACACGAAGGCCTGGAAGGAAATGAGAGAGCCGACTCCCTAGCGAGGCAAATCAACAGCCGCAGGGAAACGGACCACTCTTACACCCTTCCTCCCTTCATGTCGCTTAATGAAAGGCTTTACACTCAAAGGCAAGCGAGAAAGACCATGCCCGCACCGCATCATATGTTAGATGCCGAAGACGCACGAAACATAAGAAAACTTCAAACCAACGTTTTCCCACACAAATCCAGACTGTCTCTCATGTTTCCAGAGAGATATAACGAAGAATGCCACAAATGCAAATTACGAGCAGACTTATTCCACACAGTCTGGAACTGCCCTATAATTTGGCAACAGAACACCTACCAAACATCCAGAGAGTCCTGGGATTTAGCACTGTCCAGCTCGGACCTTTCGACACAGCGTGAGCTGCTAGAGAGAGCCAAGCTGGGAGCCTTTGCTACTGGAGTCCTGGAAATAGGACTTCACCCATAACTCTTTCCACATTCCCGTCTTCCTATTTTCAAATAAAGTTTACTCTCTCTTACTCTCTCCCCCAACAACGAGAACGATTGTTCTTCCGCTCGCAGCGCTGTGGGGTGGCAAAGTTTGTCTGTAGATCATGGGGCTTGTAATGTGGGGACCCGGGATCCATTCTACGGGATCACAGGTGCATCGTTTATTTAACACTATTTGCAGCGGCGGTAACTTTTCTTGACCGGACAGCAACAACCACTTCGGCGCTTTTTCGCAGAAAGGGCACTTCAGCCTTTCGCCTTCAAAAATGTTTTTTTACCTAACGACGCGTTTAATGGCACTTGTGTGGAGACGATATGCCCCGCTGCTTCAGATGCACTACAAACGGAACACATTCTCTTTAAGTTCAACCTGTGGTTGGAAATAAAACTTTGCCATCTCTCGCTAACGACAGCTGAGGGAATCATGAAAGCCCTGTAACATCTAAATTGCGTCAAACTTGTGTCAAAATCTTCGCTAAAAGTGCGTCCTGCCTTCGCTAAAATCGGGGTCAATCGATCGTCAAACTACGAAGGCCCAAATCGCAAACAAATAACAAAACCAAGGGACGACGTTTCCCGCACTATGTGAATGCATCTACGAGCGATCTAAATGTAGGAGAGAAAGGTATATATTGTACATTTTGTTCATGATCACTGTGTGCTATTCTTATCCTAGAAACTCTGCTTTTACGCGATTTTCAATTAACCGTTTTGATCCAATGGAAGTCTGGCTTCAAGCACTGGTCGTGTGTCCAGAGATCTTATCAAAGCTTTTCTATCGCCCTCGATCATGTGCTACGAACATGATCGAGGTGATCTTTGGGTGAATGGAACATGATCTTTGGGTGAATGGATTAGTTTTATGACAGGATACCATCGGTTGAAATAAAAAAACTGTCGCTTCAAAAATTAGCTGCAGCACGATTAAGAACAGAATTTAACTACTCCAGCAATCATAACAAACCTAAGCCATCCATAGGGGATGGTTTAGATTGTTATGATTTTATTGGATGTTCAGATTTGTTTGTTTTACGTCTTTTTGCTGTTCATCGCTGTCGTTTGACGAAGCTCTCCTTGGGGTTTGTTCTGAGTTCAATCCCCTTACTCCCCTCTTTTCCTTCGCCCCTTCCCGCTCCCGCTTACCCAACTCTGGCGGCATGCCATTACTGTAGGTCTCAACTTTCCCTTTTCCACGCTTTGCATGCTCTGCTTCCTGCCGTACGAAGGTGACGCTCAAAAAAAGCCATTGTAATGTGTACCGATTGTCTCCTTATAATAAATAAACGCCATTTATTCTACGAATTAACAACAACAACAACAAATAAACAATAAACCAAAAAGTAAAAATTAATACAATGCTCGGTCGTACAGCACCTCGATTCAAAATCTTCAGCGAGAAAACGAAATTACAGCGCATGCTGCAGCGGCAGACGCGTAGTAGAACCCGCAGAAGTCATGTCCGGTGAACCACCTAAAAATATGGTTGATCCTTCTTTCATAGGAATCGGTAAAACACGAAAGTGAGATATGCCTTTGGAGGATCAGTTGAATGTTTCTTCTTCATGGACATGAGCTTGCACATGGATATTTATATTTTGTCGGTATGGCCCCGTCAGACTTAACAACATTAGACACTGGATTCCACGCAGGGGAGCACTGCATAAACCCGAATGGAACCACACGCGCTCGCAAGCCATGCAAACGAAACCGAACGGGTCGCCAGCGAATCCTTTGGAGAACTCACGGTCCACTGCAGCGAAAGAGCATGATTTGCGGGGCTGTCTCGTGGGTGAGGTTTGCGAGCGACAACCTGATGGCGCGTCCCTTACGCAAATGTGCAACCACTGCGTCCCTGCTCCGTGGAGTGTACGGCAGACGGATGCGTTGCGACCAGCTCAGCTGGCTCCAACTGTCGGCGCTCATTTGCAGCATTATGCACTACTTCGCTTCACCTCTCTTAGATGGCAGCGCCATCGAAATAGAGGAGGTTATTGCTTGTATTCACTGGCGATGCGCGCATTCACGCAACCGTGTGAGTGCGCCATCACTGGTTATGTCGCGCTCCGCGGGATGGCGGTACTTGTCCATGCTAAGCACATGACTCTGTAGCACGTTACAAATTCTACCTCACCGAACCCAAAGTATTGCCTCGAGTCCGCTATGAGTGCAATTAATTACATCTCTATTGACGCCACCGCTGAGAATCGGGTTAAAACGGAGCAGACGTCGCACGCCGGTGTTTTTAAATACGATAGTCTTCCTTGGGCTACTTAAACACGGAAATTTTGGTCTGTCTGTATGTCTGTGTGTCTGTCTGTCTGTCCGTCTGTCTGGGGGGGAAATCTTACTGCCGGCCTGCACGTGGTCCCCCCCTGCCGGCGGACTGGGCTGTGTCGGTCGGTTTCGGCTGTCCTGCTTTGGTCCGTCGCAATGGCAGGAGTCAGTGGTGTGCCAGGCCCACTGTATTGGTTATGCAACGCCCATGGGAGCTTGAGCAACTCCCAGGCACTCTGAGGGCAAGTGCCTTTCAAGAACACCGATGCGTGATGCGGACGCAGGCCCGGACAGCTTGGGTGGCTACCGAGGATGGTGCTTGGAATGGTAATTCGAACAAAATTTGCGGTCGCAAATTTCTGTGGATCAACTATGATTCTCTTTGGCCAGGGGCGGTAACGCGCCCCTCTAATCAAGTGTGGTGGAGGCCGGGGGGTCAATGTTGCGAAGTGCAACTGCACCAAGCGGTACAGTTTGTGTTATAGTGGCGCACGGTTGCTGAAGCAATGTGAGCGCTACTATGAAGCCGGGGGAGTGGCGAGCCCCTGTAACCGCAGCTAGGAAGGGGCCTATAAACACGAACCGATCTGCTCGCCGAGGGAGGTGACGAGCCCTTGTAACCCAAGTCATAGGGGTACATGGGGTACAGTTCGTTTTATCGTGCCATGCTGAAGCATGGGTACACACAATGAGGCCGGGGGTGTAGCGAACCTCTGTAACCGGAGCATGGAAGGGGCCTTTAATGCGAACTGGTCTGCTGACCGAGGGAACTTGATGAGCCCTTGTAACCTTCAGTCTTGGGGGCAAGAGTGCAGAGCCACTGGGAGTTCCTCAGAGGATCCCTTTTATCCCGAAAGATGGTATTTGTGGAGCAACTATGACTCTCTTGGCTAGGGGAAGTAGCGAGCCCCTGTAATCCAGTGTGGGAGGAGGCCAAAGGCTGGGGGTGGTAACGCGCCCCTGTAATCCAGCGTGAGAGGAAGCCAGCGGGTAAATGTTGCAACATAATCACTGCGCTCAAGCGGTACAGTTCGCACGTAGTGTTGGCGTACCATTGCTGAAGCAATGGGTAGACCACTACCGAGCCGGGGGCGTGCACACCCCTGTAACCATAGCTTGGGGCTCGTTCTGTTGAACTTGCGAACTGGTCTGCAGGCCGGGGGTTGTGACAAACCCTTGTAACCTAATGTAATAGGGGCCACAGCGTGGAAGTACGGTAATTCCACGAGACCTCCTCGAGGAATCGGGGAGGCCGCACAATCCCTGCCCAGGGAGCGTGCAAAACGGCCGCCACTGCGGAGGTTCCTGGTACAACTGGAATCAGGTCCTACGCGGAGGTCCGGCGGTCGGGTGTCAACCCGGCACTTGGCAATGCGATTGAAGCAGGAAAGCGTGTCGAGATCGATCAACTATGACTTTCTTTGGCCGGAGGAAGTAACGCACCCCTGTAATCCAGCGTGGGAGGAGGCCGGCGAGTCAAGTTGCGAAAGTAGCAAGTGCCGCAAGCGTACAGTCGGTTGTATTGGGAATACCGATTAAATTCGGGAAAACATTACGGGCCGGGGGACTGGCGACCCTTGTAACCGCAAGCTTTGGTGGGGCCAGCGACCTGATCGCAATAAGTCGGGGGGAGTGACATACCCCTGTAACCAAATGTCATGGGGGCCAGATGTTGTACAGTCCGTATGAGGCCGGGGGGGCAGGGTCGCGCCCCCTTGTAACCTTGCTGCGAGGGGCCTATAGACTGATCTTCTCTGGCTGCCACGGGACGTGCTACCACGAGCTACTTGGTGTTCCGCACGGGGAAAACGAGGAAAGGTGAGGTTAGTACACCGACCGGGGAAACTCTCCTGGCTTAGTAACGGCTAGTAGGCCCGGACCGACCTCCTCTGCCAGATGCAAGGCAATGCCAAGAGACTCTTGTTCCTATGAGCGACAGAGTAGGCAAAGAGGAGGACATAAGAATAGGTCCTTATATGCTGAGCGGACCTTGCGAACGGGCCGTTGAGGCACTGTGCGCATACAAACTTCCGGTGTCCGGAGACCGTGAAAAGCAGGGGTTGCAAGTACCCGTGTTTAGTGGAAAGCTTCACTGGTGATTCGTGAGTACCTGGTGCGGGACAGTTGATCGAGGACGTTAGTACGAATCGGCCGCAGAGCTGGGGGTCGGGGGGGGGGGGGGCCGACCGTCGCCACTAAATAGGGTACTTCCTGTCTCCTACAGTTGGAGCCCAGTTATCGGACCCTAAGGGTGAGCGGTAACCCGTGGCAGGGGCCACATATTTGGCAATTGGCACTGTCTGATGCCCTCGCTGAGCAATCAGTCTTGGAAGAGAGTCAGACAAAAGGATTGGAGCAAAATTGCTTCCCTCATTGCTCTCTTCCGCTGGCCGAGGTGAGCGGACGCACTTCACATCGGCTCCGTCGTTTATGCCGAATTTCGGAGGACCATCCCGCCTCAACCGTCCCAAACAGTACGTACGTGTTAGGTTTAGCACCCGCTGCCCAGTGGCACCAGTTTTGGGCAATTTCGCCCATTCCTGCGCGTTTTACGGCCGCTTTTCCCGAGTGAGGCGAGGCCCCCGAGCTAAGCCTAACGAGGGCTACGACGATTCCGAGCCATGGCGACGGCCACGTCGACGGCCGCCGCCGCCTGCGACGCCCCCGGCGTCGCTCCCGACGGGGCCGGAGGACGACGCAACGCCGTCGACGACAACGACGACATCACGGCCATGGATATAACCCCCGCCGACGGCCTCCACCGACGGCAACCCAGTCTGGACCGCAGTTCGGGGAGAACAACGATCACGGTTCCCGGCACAGCCGACGACGACGGCGCGGATTTTCACGCCACCGCCGCCGCCGCTCCGGGCGAAGAAGGCCGCGCCGGGTGGATTAACGTCGCACCCCGGCGCGGACGCAAGTCGCAAGCAGGCACGGAAGGGTCCCTCCCGCAGCAGCCCCTTTCGCCCACCGGTAAGCCGAGCCCCGACTCCGCTTCGAAATCTCGCACCCCTCGTCAACCCACGCGGGCGCAGTTTGCCCGCAAAGTTAACGCGACCATGGCGAAGACGGCCAAGATGCCCAACTTCGCCCCCCGAGACGAGCACAGAGTCGTCGTTCGACCACGTGGAGGCCTAATGGTCGGGAAGGCGAGGCCGACCGAACTGACGAACGCCATCGTCAGAGCGGCCGGAATCAGCGCAAGCGAAGCGACGGAGGACACCGCGAGCCCCAACGTCGCGCAAAACATCGTGGTGCTCAGCACGCCGAGCGAAGAGCGGGCCAGGCGATACGAAACGATCCGAGCCATCACCATGGAAGACCAAGTCTTCGAAGCCTACGCATACCGGGCGGCGCCGGAGAACACGGCCCGGGGAATCATCAGAAACATCGGGATCAACGAGACGGCCGCGGAAATCCACAGCCGCGTCGTGCACAAGCACAACCCTACGGCGCTGGACGCCCACCGCCTTGGCCAGTCGGAGGCGGTCGTCGTTCTTTTCGACGGCGGCAAGGTCCCGTCTTACATCAAGTACGGCAGCATGATCGTGAGGTGCTACCTCTACCGTCAGCACAGGGAGGTGTGCAAGACGTGCTGCCAGGTGGGCCACCGCAAGGATGTCTGCCCCACGCCCACCGCCCGAGTCTGTTTCGCCTGCGGCAAGCAGAACCCGGGCCAAGACCACCAACAGCACTGCAAGCCCAACTGCAAGCTGTGCGGCGGCCCGCACGCCACGGGCACCAAGAACTGCAAAAATAAATTCAAGACGCCGTTTCAAGTGAAGAAGCGGCAGTGGCAACGCAAGCTCGAAGCCGAGGAGGCCCACGTGGCGCCGCCGCCGCCGCCGCCGGCGCTGAAGGTCAGAATATCCAGAAGGGATGATTTCCCGGAACTCGCCCCGCGCAAGGCCGATAACCGCGGCCGGGAGAAAAGCACAAACCGGAGCCCGTCTGCCGGCCGCGCGGCGAGCCGCGATAGGCGCAGAGGCAAATCACGCGACCCCACGTGGGCCGCCGTCGCCACGGGCGGCACAACTGCGGTGGCGCGCCAAAGGTCAAAGTCTAAAGCGTGGCGCGCGAGCCGCTCCAGCTCGCGGCACAACAGTACGAGACGCCCCGCCGCTGCACGCTCCGGCTCCGCGGCCCCGGACGAACTGCAGCAACTACGCACAATGGTTCAAGAACAGAAAGACACGATCGAGAAGCTCACCACCACGATAGACAGGCTCACCAGGCAACTCGAAGAGCTCCGGATCTCGCAAACGGGAGGCAAGAAGGCGGCGGCAGCCGCGACCACCACCTCCGCCATCGGCCCAGCGCCGAGCCAGCCAGCGCGCCCCCCGCAAGGGCAAGCCCGGGCGCCGCAGCAGCGGCAGGCGACGAGGGAAACCAGCCCTAAGCCGCGCCAGCCACCGCAGCCACAACCGCCAGCGGAAGACCAGGACTCCCCGACCCCCGCCAAGCGGCGAGAGAAGGAGCACCGCAACCACAACGTGCAAGAAGAGACGCTGGACACGGAGGAAGACGATGACGACGACGCCGAGTCGATCGTCTCGTCGGCGTCGAAGCAGACGGCCAGCGAAACGAAGACCCCCGGATACGCGGGTCTGAACAACCGCTGCCGCCAGCTCTCCAACGTGATGAACCATTGGGGCAAGAACCTGGAGGGCATGGAGAGACGTATCACCAGCCAAACGAATCGAGCAATCAATCAAGCAATTAATCAACTGGCACAACAAATCAGCCCCGAAAACATGAAGGCGTTCATCCTCGACGTCGTTAAAGAACACTTTTACAACGGAGACGCCCAGCACCCGCCATCATGCCAAGCCACAACCACACAGCCCCAAGCCTGAAGATTTGGCACTGGAACGCCAACGGCTTCCGGTGCCGAAAGGCAGTGCTGCAGCAACACCTGCGGACCCTGGCCGCGCCGGACCTCCCCGACGTGATCATGGTCCAAGAGACGCACGCAGAAGACGGCAACGCGATGTCCCTGCCGGGCTACCGCGCGCACGCCAGCCCGCCCAGCGCCCGTACCTGCGGGAAGGGAGCGGCGCAGGGCGTGTGCACGTTCGTCCGCAGGGGGCTCGCCTTCATCAAGCACGAGCACTTTCTCGGTCCCCGGGGCAGCTCCATCGAGCACTGCGCGACCGAGCTGTCGATCACCTCCACCCACAACAGGAAGAAGAAGACGACGCGCGACACCATCCTGGTGGTGAACGTCTATAGCAATCCGCAGCATCGCCAACAGAAGTTTCGCGCACTACTACACAAGGCACGCAACGCAGTCTCCCAGCACGCCGACGCCACTGTCGTCGTGTGCGGCGACTTCAACGCACAGCACCGGGAACTCGGCTACACCATCACGACGGCCAAGGGCAGAAGCCTGCTGGAAGACGCCGCCGAGGCCGGATACGTCCTCCTCACGGACCCGTCCCACCCGACGCGCATCGGCACGTCGACGGTCCGGGACACCAACCCGGACCTCTCGTTCGTGCTCCTGCCCGGCCGCAGGACCGCGCGTTGGAGGAACACGGGCCACAACCTGGGGAGCGACCACAATATCATCGAGGTCACAGTGCCGCTCCGCTCCGGCGGCGGCGGCGGTGGAGGAGCCGGGCACATCAAGCACCGCCTCACGGACTGGCACCAGTTTCGCGCCGCGGATCTGGGCGAGATCGACGACATTGAGAAGTGGACCGAAGGCCTTGTAGCGGCTACCGAGAGCGCGACGACGGAGATCGAGACGTCGGAGGACACCACACGCATGGACCCCCGCCTGGCGCACATGCTGGAGGCGAGAAGATCACTACAGCAGCGTTGGAAGCGCCAGCGCCACAACCGCACCCTCCGCAAGCGGATTGCGGCGCTCGGCCGCGAGATCGAAAAATACAGCCGCCAGATGTGCGCCCAGCAGTGGTTCGAGCTATGCAGCGAGGCCGACGGGCAGCTCCACCGGGGAGGCACGTGGAAACTCCTTCGCCACCTGATGGACGAAAGCAAGAGTAAGGAGTTCCAGCGCCACCGGCTCGCCCAGATCATGTACACCGCCACCAAGAGGCTGGGGGAAGAGGAGGTGCACAAACGCCTGAACGAGCGCTACCTTCCCTACACCCCGAGCGAGACGCACGCCGAGTACGCCGGTCCGCCCAACGCCACCCTCGACAAGGCCATCGAGGAGTGGGAGGTTCGCCAGGCGACCCAGGCCCTAAACTGCCGATCGGCAGCGGGTCGGGACCGAGTGAGCAACAAGGCGCTGCGTAACCTGAGCGACGCAGCCATAACAGCCCTGACGAAATTCTTTAACAAATGCTGGCAATCGGGCAGCCTCCCCAAGCAGTGGAAGACTGCCAAAACGATCCTGCTTCCCAAGCCCAACAAGCCGCCGGGCGTCGAGAGCCTGCGCCCCATATCCCTCACCTCGTGTGTGGGCAAGGTGCTGGAGCACGTTCTCAACGCCCGGTGGCAACGTTACCTGGAAGACAACGGGCTGTATCCCGATTCGATGCTGGGCTTCCGCGCGAAGCTCGGTACGCAGGACGCCATGTTGCTCCTCCAACACGAGGTGCTGGCACTCCCACCCGTGCCCACCGCGGACAACCGCGCCATCCTGGGTCTGGACCTGCAGAGCGCCTTCGACAAGGTGAAACACTCTGCGATCCTGGCCCAGGTCTCTCGCCTCGGCCTGGGGCGGAGGTCCTACGACTACATCCGAGCCTTCCTGTCCCGGCGCACCGCCCGGCTGGAGATCGTCCGAACGCAGCTCGACGAGCGAGAACTCGGCAGCACCGGCACCCCGCAGGGCTCCGTCATCTCGCCGCTCCTGTTCAATCTGGTGATGATCGGGGTCGCCCGGCGCCTGGACGCGCTCCCCGATGTCAAGTACGCGATCTACGCGGATGACATTACCCTGTGGGTTCCGGGCGGCAGTGACGGCCACATCGAGTCGACGCTGCAAGAGGCGGTGAACACCATCGAGGCCAGCCTTACCGGCACGGGTCTCCGGTGCTCCCCGCAGAAGTCCCAATTGCTGATCCTGCCCCCACCGGGCCGGTACCGCAAGCGCGCCGCCGCCGAGGCGGAGCGCAACATCGTCGTGCGAGCGGGGGACGGCACGGCCATCCCGAAGGTTCCGAGCATCCGGGTCCTCGGCATGCACGTGGACGCCAGCCGCACCAACAGCACCACGATCGAGCGAATGACAACGAAGATGGGCATCGCCACGCGCCTCGTCAAGAGAGTCTCCACGCGCGTGCGGGGGATGCGGGAAGCCAGCCTCCTCCGTCTGCTGCAGGCTTTCGTGGTGAGCCACGTGGCGTACGTGGGCGCCTTTCACCAGTGGAGGACCCAAGAGCGGGCCCGGATCGACGCGGCCATCCGCAAGTCGTACCGGGCGGCCCTGGGCCTCCTCAACGGCACCAGCAACGCGGCCCTCCTGTCCTTAGGCGTGCACAACACCCTGGCGGAAATCAGCGAGGCGCAGCGCGTGTCACAACTCGAACGCCTGAGCACCACCAGATCGGGCCGGAAGATACTACAGAGGGTGGGCCTGAGCCCGCCCCTCGGACCCGCGGCGGAGGACGAGGTCGTTCCGCTGCGGGACGACATCGCCCGCCGCGTCATCGTGCCGCCGCTCCCGAGGAACGTCGACCCGGAGCGGAACGTCGACCCGGAGCGGAACGTCGAGCGCAGGTCGGCGCGAGCGTGCGCGCTCGCCAAGGAGTACAACAAGCGCGAAGGCGCAGTGTTCGTGGACGCGGCCAAGCACCGCGAGCGGGCCGACACCTTTGTTGCGGTGGTCGTGAAGGCCACCACGGGAGAACTGCTGAGCGCCGGGAGCGTGCGGGCCACGACCGCCCGCCAGGCCGAAGAGGCGGCGATCGCCCTCGCCCTGGTCCGGCCGGGCACGACGACCATCCTCAGCGACTCCAAGTCGGCGATAGCGAACTTCGCCCGGAGCACGGTGTGCAAGAGCACCGCGCGGCTCCTCTCCAGCATCGGAGAGGGAGCCCGCGCGAACAGCACGAGCATCCGCTGGTTCCCCGCCCACGCGGGCCGGGAGCTGCGCAACGGCCACCGAAACCGCAACGAAGAGGCGGACGCCGCGGCTCGAGACCTCGCCACGTGCCGAGCCGCCCCCCCCCCCTCGCCCGACCCCCCTCCGAGCCCGGAGAAGAACAGCAAGACGACGATGACGACGCGGAGCCCCTGACCGCCTACGGCGCCACGCTCCAATGGTACAGGCACGGGAGACGAGCCTTCCCGCCCCCCCATCCGGGGCTTACGAGAGGGGAGGCAGTGCTCCTGCGGCAACTGCAGACAGAAACGGTTCTCACGCCGGCGCTCGCGCGCCACGTGTGCCCGGACCTCTACGAACGAAGTGAGTGCAGTGTGTGTGCGCGAGTGCCCGCGGACCTTGCCCATCTCATGTGGGGCTGCGAAGAACACTGTGCGCGTGACGGACGCCGCGGCCTCCCACCGGACGTTCGCGACATGATCGGCTCTACGGAGCACGGACTCCAGCTCAGGGCCGTCCAGCGGCTCGAGGCTGCTCTGGCGCGGCAACGGCGAAAGGAGGACCCGCGCTCCCCCCCGGTTGCTTCCCTCGGGAACGGTGACAGGGGGCGGGGCGGGGACACCCCTAGTAGCCCGAGCCGCAGGCCAGGCCCATTGCCTCGAGGTCAGCCCGATACCTAGAATAGGTAGATAGACAGGGGCGACGGCGAAGCCTTGCGTGGCCTGACCCGCACCCCCCGCCGGACAACGCAATAAAGGTCATTTCTCTCTCTCTCTCCCACCCTTTTTCCCATAATCAATCCCGATGTCCAAGTTCCCGTTCCCAGCAACCCACCCTATCCGGCTTTTTACTAGGGGGGACAAGAGGGGTCCCCCCGGGCTCGTCCACCTGGCGGTGGGCCGCAAGAAAGTCTTTCCCTTTAATTCCTCTCCACCTTCGTGTGGACAAAATTCTCTTTGCCGGTTGGCCTGTTTTTGTACTGTTGCAATTGGGTATAACCGGTTGTACTTCGTGTGGTACCGGGGAGCTATTGAAAGCTCCATTTACTCGATGTCCGTCTGTCTGTCTGTAACTCGAATCAGCCACCCGGCCAAAGTAAAATGCTTACTGCGCAATAGTCTTATATCCTCACAGCCAAATGTAAACGTCTAAGCCCAGTTTATATGTCCATACTTGTCAACTTTGTTGAGGAAGAACAAGACATTACGCAAATATAAGACAGGACATTAGTACACAAGAGATATTTACAGTGTTCCTTTATAAAAAATATTATGGATGCTTGGTTTTTCGATAGCAAATGATATTCTACATCTAAATCACGCGACAACAGTAAAGAAAGGTCCCACTACCTAGGTTTCACGTTCTGCTTGGAACACCCGTGGAGCTCGGCAACGCGGTTGTATAAACCTTGAAGTCGGCCGTCTCGATTCGCGCGCGTCTCCGCCGTACTGCAGCGCTGGCATCGAGGAACCCCGCCTGTCGCAGTGGAACGGGGTAAATTCAAATCGCCTTGAGAAAACATTTAGTGTGTTTATCTGGGTATGAGTGCGACGGAACAGAAACAGCATGAGAGGTGAGCAGAAAAGCAAAGAGGGGCATTTCCTTGGCAATGTGTACAAAGGCTATCGTCTTTTGACGACATTTGCAACGAAAGGAGCAGATACGCGGCCATTTTTTTTTCTTCAGCGTGCTGGTGCAGTGGCCCGAGCCCCGCCATGTCCGTGGCGCATTGGCCATGTCTGTGGCCATTTCCAGTGTTGCCAAGCGAAGAAATTGATAGCTGAACTTTTCAACGAATACCACCAATAGGAAAGATATATGGCGCGTTCATACGGCTGTTTGCGCTTCAGATCGTACCGGAGTCGGCAAAGCGCCTGGCACCTCCGTTGCGGCGACGGAGCACCCGGCTCGAATCCTGGCGCAGCCGCGTTTTTCTTGCGATGTCATTTCAGGGACGGATATGGCGTCAGTCAGATCTTGATGGTTCCCGGCATAAAACACTTTCGTGTTAAAACGACTGGGGCTTAGGGAGGCTAAGCCTGGATATGCCAGACATAACTTAGCTTAGCCTATATAAATCCCGGCTTCCCTTGCGTAACGTTTGGTTTAGCTGCAATTATTATACTGTCAGTCCAAATCCTGCCTTTCTCTAGTGGTGTGGTCCCACTTCCGGCGTTTTCCCAGCCGAAGGGCTCTTCCTGAGTCTCCGGCATTAGCTTCGCTTATCTTGGCATTCCTCCAGTGAAGCCACCCGCCATGCGATATCCGAGGGGTTGTCACATGCCCCTTTTCGACGTAGGCTCAAAGCCTTCAGCTTCCGCGCAATGTTCAGAGAAGAGAAGACGCCCAGGCACCACTCTCATCCATGTCCAAGCTCGCATGCACGCGGCGAGTCACGTGGCCAGGTGTTGACCCAGCGGCGGATAGCGCACGAGCCAAGCCTGAAGTGGTTGTGGCGGCGCACGGCTAGCCGACGCGACTGACGACTGAGCTTGGCCAGGGGGGTCACGTGATTGCTTGCCAATGTTACGGCGCAGGTGCGATGAAATTAAGGTCACATCTTCCGCGACGGTGAAACCGCTCGATACGATTAGTAAACTTTTGCTTCTAAAAAAATCCGATCTCAGTGAAACGCGTCTGCAGTGATCACATTTTGCACGCACCGGCTGTCTGTCGACAAGTGGCAGTCGAAGGTGGGGCTGCTATCAATGCTTCCGTGGAAGCTGCCCGTCCCGTAAAACAGCAGCGCGCACAAGACTTACTCATCGACGGCCATGGAGCTGAAGCCCCTTGAGAGTCTGCAAATGGGGGCTGATTGCCAAATGACTGCATAGCCAATGCACAGTACTTTCAGAGAGACGAAAAGCAGTCCAGAATTCCTTCTCCGTTAATGAACAATATCTTTCTGGCTAGAAATATTCCTGCTACGGCGACCATGAACAACAAGCCATGCAGCAGCGACGGCCACTACGAGCTTTACTAGTTCAACGCGGCCATGCAAACCGCTTTACTGCGAGTTTTCTTCTCAGTGAAACATACCCAGCTAATACGCGGGCGCTGCCTACCGCCCGGAGCACCAACCAACCATGGCGTCGACTTTGTCGATGGGGTAGCTTCGTAGCCACGAAGTCACATCCACTCGATGCCCACTAGCAGTAACAAGAACTTGGCACCCGAGAAAAATGAAGTCCCCTTGCCGTGACCAGTGCTGACACGGCCCTGGGGGGAGGGGTTTGAAGTGAACTGCGATCGAAAAGTATAAGCCAAAACAGCAAGATTTTCCCATGAAAGCCTCCTTCATCCACCACAAAAACATGGTCGACGGCAGGTGACACAAAGTTTACCTCTTGAACGCGCTCGTAAATGCTCAAGCACACTCTTGGCACGGTGAACTGGGACGATTATTTATAAACGCTCGCTGCAAGCACTCAACCAAACTGTAAACAAACGCCGTATTTGACAGTCGGTGGCAAAGCGCGTTCCTTTCGCTACAGTAGGCTGCTTTGCTTACTTGGTCTGCCCTTGCGCAGAATTAGACTGGGGCTACACGCAAGCCACGTTGCAAACACAATTCAGTGGAAGAAGAGAACACCGAGAAAAAATTGGCAGCGTATCTGCTCCTTTCGTCTCAAATGCCGACGAAAAAAGATAGTCGCCTGGCGCTCCTGCCAAGTAAACGCCACCCTTCTCTTTCCCGCTCAACTAATATGTTGTTCATCTCCCGTATCGCTCCTCCCAGGAGAAATACGCTAGAGGTTTGCCCGAGAGTTAAAATTTACCGTGTTCAACTGCTCCAGGCCGGGTGCCTCGATGCCAGCGGTGCCGTACGATGGAAACGAGCGTGAATCAAGGCCCCTACTACAAGGTTTATAGAACTACGTTGCCCTACTCCACGCCCGCCAAAAGCAGAACGACAAACCTATCTCGAGGAGCGTTTCGTTGCTGTTGCCTTTACAGTATGCGGCCAGCAGCCACGGTGGCACGGTCGACAACTGGCAACGGAGTGAATTTTTCAGCAGTGAGTGGACTATTCCATTTGCTAGGGCAGAGATCAAGCATCTATTAATTTTTTTTATGATCGAACACTGCAAATATCGCTACTGTATAGATTTTCTACCTAATTTCGACTGTCCTTATGTTCTTGTTCAACAATGTTGACAAGTCTGAACATTGCCACCGGACTGTACTCTTTCGCTTTGGCCGGGTGGCTGAATCGAGGGACAAGGAGAGGGACAGACAGACCAAAATTTCTCGTCAAAGTAGCCAAAGGAACACTAGCCTGTCGTCTTCAAAACGGAGCCATCCCGCGTCAGTCGTACTCAATAGCGAGGTTATAGTTTTCAAAGTAGTAGCTGGGTTATCTACTTTATGCTACGGAGTGTAAATAGCAGCTGGATTTGAGATGGCGTTCCATGAAGATGTTAGCAGAAGCCGTAGTTTCTCTGCGTAGCGGAACCAATAGGCCGCGATATGTAAGCCAAATATGCTTCGAGGATTGCGCCGGTTTTGCTTGATATGTATAGGATGCTCCGTAATTCGTACCAAAGCAGATGGAAGGTCGGAAGCAGGCAGAACTCGGGCCTTCTGAAATAGTGTCCCTGCATCGCCCATTTTAAAGATTGATTGATTGATTGTAGTGTTTAACGCGCCGACGTAACGCAGGCGATGAGGCGCGCCGTAGTGGAGGGCTCCGGATTAATTTTAACCACCTGGGGATCTTTAATGTGCGCCAAAATCTGGAACACACGGGCATTTTTGCTTTTCGCCTCCTTCAGAAAAGGGGCCGCCGAGGCCGAGAATCGAACCCGCGAACTCATGTTCAGCAGCGCAACGCCTTAGCCACTGAACCACCCCGCGGGTCCATTTCAAAGATGCCATTGAACAAATTTCATTTCATTTTCATTTCATTTATTTGTTCCTTAAAGGCCCGAAGGCATTACATAAGGGGGGGGGGGGGCTTGCGCCAAGGTATAAGAATACATACACCGAAAATAACAACAACAACAACAAGACTACAAAAAAAGCAACATCAGTTAGGAATAGCGAAACTATTGTAAACATAATTACTCGACAGAGAGAGGGAGAGAGAGAGAGAAAAAAAGAAAGAACGTGACAACGGAATTTTCACAATCGATTCGGCAGGGGTATCACGTGAAGGCTGAAAGGTTCGCCGTTTCAAGTTTTTTGCGTAATAATTTTCGGTTAGGGCATGAAGCTATGTCATTGGGTAGGGAATTCCAAATTGATATTGCGTCAGGAAAGAAAGAACTATTCATTGATAATGTACGGCACTTGATTCTAGAGATTGGGTGACTGTGGTTAAGACGGGCAGAAGCTCTTGGTGGGTGCGTTAATAAAGCATGTCGTGATTGTGACGGGAAATAAAAGGTGTGTAGAAGGCACAAACGAGCGATAACGCGGCGTGTAGTGAGGGTGGGGAGGTTGATGGACTGTTTGAGTGACGTCACACTGAATGTGTGGGAGTACTGTGATGTTATAAAACGGTTGCACGGTTTTGTATCGACTCCAAATCGTGAGAAAGGTATGATTGCGAGGGGCTCCAAATTGATGATGCATATTCTAGCCTTGGTCGAACGAACGTTAGATATGCTAGTTTTTTAACATCGGCGGCTGCTGTTTTAAGGTTGCGACGGATAAATAGCTTATTTATTTATTTATTTATTTATTTATTTGTAAATACAAATACATACAAAAGAAGGCAACAAACAATAGAATATAAAATGCACAACAATAAAAATACATATCTTATTACGAACACTTTTCAAATGAAGTCAATGACTGCTGTGTTACCGCTTCGTTAGTGAGATCGTTCCATTGAGGAAAAAATGAATTTTTGAGTAAAAAATGAATATTTGTAGCAGTTCTGTCAAGGGTTCAGTGGAGTTATAGAGAACGCGTCTTGTATTGTAACCGGATGAGTATTTTAGGATGCGAGAAGTGTCAACAAAGGAGTGCCCTCTAATTAATTTAAAGAACTTCAGGCGGCAAATCCGGTTTCTTTCTGAGACGGGCAACATCGCGCTTTGTTTAAGGAGGGCTGATATTGAGGTGCGTCCACATGAATTGTATATAAATCTTGCAGCCTTTTTTTGCAATATTTTAATTTATTAACTTCGGATTTTGTGAATGGGTTCCAGATTACTACTGCGTACTCTATCATTGGTCGGACAATTGCATTATATGCAAGAAGATATACATTCAGTGTGGACGATTTTAAGGAACGCCGTAGAAGGAATAACTTGCATACTGATCTAGGTGTGATGTTGTCTTTGTATACCGTCCAAAAAAGCTTCGTCGATATCCATAGGCCGAGGTACATTTACTGTTCTACTTCCTGCACACGAACATTATCACCGGTGTATTGCTACAGGAAGGGAACTTTTTTATGGGTTATTTTCACGAAGGCAGTTTTTTCGAAGTTGATAGACATGTGCCACTCGTTGCACCAAGCAATTATTTTCTGGAAGTCATTATGTAGTCGTAACTGGTCTTGTGGAGATTCTGTTTTTCACATACAATGCAGTCACCTGCGTCAATTTAACATCAACAGAAAGATCAATAACGATGTCATTAATGCATAATAAAAACAATAAAAGACCCAGGACACACCCCTGAGAAATACTAGAAATAACCGGTGCATACTTAGAAAAAGCGTTATTGATTGCGTCAAATTGTCTTCGACGTCTGAGGTATGCAGAAATCCAGACAAGTAATTTATCATTTCGTATAAAATGTTCTAATTCGTGCAGAAGCTTTTGGTGAGGTGCTTTATCGAATGCTTTTTTAAATCCATAAATATTACGTCACTTTGTTGTCCTTCATTAATGGCAATCGCAAAGTCATTAACGGTTTCCACTACCTGAGTAGTGGTCGAGAAACCAGCTCGAAATGCGTGCTGCATATTTGTTATTACCTTATGTTTTTCTAAATAGTTAATTACGTGCTTGTAAATGATATGTTCTAGCAGTTTACATAATGCTGAAGTGAGTGAGATTTTGCGGTAATCTGGAATGCAAGTGCTTCCTCTGGTTTTATGTACAGATTTGATTTTGGCTACCCTCCAGTAGTCAGGTATAGCGCCATCATTAACAGACTTCGTGAAGACAACATATAGATATTTTGCACACCATTCCGCGTATCTTTTTAGGAAGGAATTTGGGATCTCATATGGTCCTGGAGATTTTTTGATATCAACATGTAACAGTAAATTCAATATTCCAGGCTCAGAAATACTAACATCAGAAAGAGGGGGGAGATTCATTGAAAACGCGGGAAGAACACTATTGTCCGTCGTAAAAACTGGCGTGAAATAGTCATTAAATGGGGCGGCAACTACTTCATCTCCGTGCACGCATTTTCCGTCTATGACGAACCTGTCAGGAGAGCAAGACTTAGGGGTAATTGTTTTCCAGATTCTCTCGGGGGGCGCGTTAATAAACTCGGAAGCGAGAAGAAGTACTATTTACCCTTATCTTGAGAAATTTTTAATTTTAACTCACTTGATATTTTATTGATTATCGATTGCTGCTGCACTTTTGTAGAAAATCTGTTCTTTTTTAATCTATTGAGCTTCCGTTGTAATTCCAGCGTACCCCGAGTTGTTTTGTAAATAGTGGTTTTTGGAGGATTTTTTAGAAATTTCAGGCACAAAGCGTTCTACGCACTCATTCAGGATGTATTTGAATTGGAGCCACAATTCATTCAGAGAGCAGGTCGTGTTAGCAAAATTGTCGTAACATCTCTCCATTATTCGCCTACCCGCTGTTGTTAACACCTCGTGTGATGTCTTGGAGGTATTATAAATAAATAAACCAAAATTACAAGTTCCCATCGCTTGAAATATAAGGTAGTTTCTGTTTCCTATAAAACCGCTTGGCTATATTGCGAAGTGATAATTAAAATTTCTTTTCGCATCGCGAGAACGATGGCTACAACCTTTTTAGCTTGTAGTTTATGGTATCTTCATCGTGTTGACCTATATTCCGGGTGAATTGGATGCTGAACCATGCAACGAAGCATTCGACTATTTGGTCGATAGTGCGTGCTTTCGGGCAACGTTTATCCAGAAGTACTCATTTCTCACTGTGAACGCGCACTTCCTTGTGCATCACATTTTTGATATCGCGTGGTAATAACAAATACCATAAGGTCTGAAGTTTACATTTGCCGGTTCGATCGCCCGGCGAGCGCTCGAGGTTGAATGCACTCAATATCTCCGCATAGGAGGAAGAGCGGGGGATATATTTGAACGCCTAAACCTACTGTTTTCTCAGCGCATATAGAGACTGTGCTATGTAAGTGCCGCTGCCTCGTGCTCTACGCCAGTGTTTACCCGCCGCAGTTATTCATGCCTACGACATTCTGGCTCGCATCTTACCGAAGTTGTACTGCGCAAACACGATAGTATATTTATGAATTCACTCTACTACCGCCTGCATGATTTGTGGTATCATTCGGCAAGCACCGACTTAAAATATTACCGAAGGGCACTTCTGTCTTGCCTGTATTTCACTGCAAAGGGAAGTCGTACCAATGGCGTCTTAGCTGCTAAGAATCCAGTTGAACTGATGACAGTGCAACACGAAGATTAACGCCGATATGCACTGCCCTGACGTTAGGCATAACGCTACGATTCTTGCGCTGGAGTTTTGGCCTCTCGGGTGGGGGTAGTGCAAGAGCAGACGATCAGCACCGGTCTCCATATGTTTTTAGTTACAAGCCAGAGCTAAACTTGGGCGGAATCTGTTTTAATCACGCTTTTGTGCAGTAAATGATAGTATACTAAATAAAATAGCCCTTACAGTAGTTGCATAGGCTACACAAAATATTATCCGCTAAAAGAAGCCGTTCCACCGGCTTTCTTTTGAGTCAGCTGCCTCGAGCGTCGCGACGTGCGTTAGTATCGCCAGTTCGGGTGGTTTACTTTCCTGGCGATTATTATCGTTCTTTCTTCTTGCGTACGGTCGACAAAGGAACAGTTCGCAAGCGGCATAGAACACAGAACGCTGTTGTCCTATAGAGCCTGAGGTATCCGCGAAAGGTTGCTTCAGCGGGAGCATGCAAGCGAATGCACAGCCGACTCAGCAGACACCACCAGCCCGGCACCGCCTTGAGAACGAGCGGAAATTTTGTTTTATATTTCGGAACTTTCAGGCAACATTATACCCTGCACAATTTACGAACTTGGAGGTAAATGTGTACGAGCGCGTAGTAATCGAGGCAATAGCGTCAAATAAACTAATCAAGCGCATTTGAACAACGCGAAACAAGCAGCACATCGCATAGTCCAAAGTGCCATCTAGACGAGCATTTTGCACCACCCGGACGCTGAAGTGTGTCTGCCTAGTTTATTAGTTCGATCAAAAGAGTCCGTCCGCTTGCTGTTTGTCTCTACGATCAAACGCTCCTAATTTAATTGAAAACGGCAAGCGTACCGGGAGTGTCACCCTGAGACTCTTCGCCGTCCTTGTATATAGAAGGCCACTGAATTTTTAATTTCGGTCCATCTGATATCATTAACCAAATAACGCCGGATGGCATTTTGTTTTGTTACTACTCTACTTGAATTGCACAAAAAAGTAACGAAGACTGGAAAGAGATGACATAAGACAGAGCGCACTTTCAACAAACTTTACCAAGAAGAAATTACAGATTTTATACTGCTCCCTCTCCCTCTCACATGTCGTCTCTCTACAGTCTTCGTTGCTTTTTTGCGCAATTTGAGTACAGCATGGATTACCAACTCGCCGAAACCTACAGCCTACTAAGCTTATTTTATTAGTTTTCCTTAAAGGCAGTGGCGTTCACAATGGGATGGACATTATTTTTTGATTTGGGGACTTACCCAACCATCAGGTTTTAGAATTTAAACCCACTTAACCACGTATAGAAACACCGTCGCCCACCAGGTCTTTGTAATGTGGCACTGGGTAAGGCGGGGCTTCTCTCTATTAGGGGAATAAGATTTACCGCAGGAAAGACAAGTACGGAGAACCGTCAGAATGGCCGCTAACTCGCAACTGCATTTTCTTGAAAAGATGGCATGCATAGATATTCTCAGCGTAATGGCACACGTGTACAAAAAATCAAACAGTCATCAGGTAAAGGCACGCATTAAAATGTTTAAGAAACTTATCAAAGGCACACAGCTTCGCGTAGATTTACAGCAATGGCACGCTTTCTCTTGATGCAGGACGTAGGAACCGGACTGGGCCGAGCCTCTGTCGCCTCCATGGGACGTGATTTGCGCCGGATCACCTTGTCACGACCCTGACCGGCAGGCCAGGTTAGCTGTTACAGCTGCCGCGGTCGCTGATCAATTCACGCTGACAGCCAACCCGGCCACCTAACCACCAGCATCGTCTTCAAGATGCAAGATCACTGATATTCCTCGAAATAAAGTTTATCCTCTCTCTCCCTCTCTCTCTCTTGATGTAGAACACTTTCGTTGCGTCACGTGCTGTGACATCCTGACTTTGTTTCAGATTTTTTTTTTTTTTTTTTGGGGGGGGGGGGGGGGTGATTCAGGTTCACAGTGGCGTTGTTTGCAGTGGGAAGGCAAGTGTGATCCGGTCCCGGTTTCGGAAAGCGCATGCTCTCGTACATCGATGAGTTTGGCTGATGTAAGCTTTGCAGCAATCCATCGGCATCTCGTAGACAACACCTTCAATACACTTTACGAAACGCATTGCACGCTGCTTATCGCATTTTTAGGGACGCTTCTTTTCTGGATCGGTTCGCACGCAATGTGTTCCGAGTTTAAGCGGGTCTAAATATTACCGCGACCTTATTTGTCGTGGCGACATTTTTTTTAGATTGTGTGCGACGCAGTCCTCGTAGGGTATAATTTCAGGACGTGTTTTTGTGCAAAGGCTCTGCGATTACTCTTTTCGACACAGTTTTGTTTTGCGAAGCAAAGTTTCCGACAAGGACGAGAGCACTGATCGCAGAAACGGCATGGCATCTAGTTTCTTCATCAGATGGACAGAACGTGTTTGTACAGCCTGCTCACTGATTTGTAGAGTACAAATTAAAGGCGCAAAGTCGCTATAGCTCGGTTCACTGTCTTCAAATTTGCAGAATTGTAAGGCAGCAGTTCTTTGGCGGTTGGAGGTGAATATCCCCTACAAACGTGGTCGTCCGCAAAGCCGTGTTGATGTCTTGAAACTGGAGACTAGTGCAATGAGGTAACCATGCGTAAAACTGCTGTGCACGCGGCCGCGGGTTCAATTCCCTGCCGCGGTGGTCGCTTGAGGCTAAAAGCGAAAACGCTTGTGCGTACCAGATTTAGGCGCGCGTTAAAGATCCCCATGAGGCCAAAATTTATCCGGAGCCCTCACCGCCTCACCGCCTTTGAAGCGTCGGTGAAGGTGGAAGGCTCCTCACCGCCTGTGAAGCGTCGGAGCGTTCAACCCCACAGTAAATCAAGATCTTCTGTAAGAACTACACCCTTCCCATTCGATTAAAAACGCCTAAAATTTCACTCATCAGATAAATTAGGGTAGCTTGCACTCACACGCAAGACTTGAATGGCGAAGCTATTGTAGGTGATCACTGACGGACACAAAGTTGAGTTTTAGTATCGCTGTGGTATCTTGCTGCGTGTGCAGCCTGGCATTTCAATTACCTTATTTCGCGCAAGGCGAGAGTGAGCTCGTAGTTTTGGTCGACAATATTCGGGCGCCGGTTATCGTTTCTAGCGGATGCTTTGCACGCCGAGCCTCTTGATGCGCGGCGTCTTCCTCGGCCGTGCGAACTATCCGCGGCCCCGCCATGTGGAGTCAGTCATCACCTACAGCATCTTGGGGATTCACATTGCGGCTCTTCTACGGAACAGAGCGCAGGCGCATGGCGACACGAGGACGAACGAACGAGGGGCGTACGCTGACATGTCTTTCTCGTTACGAGCAACTGTTTCCAGAATACGGCGAGCGCTGGAGCTTTTTCTGTGGTCCATTCTCTCCAAGACGAATGTGTTCTGTACCGTAAGAAATGGCCGAGCGCTCGTGCGCGTGTTCCTTGAGCTTACGTTCGTCAAGCTAAGCAGACCCATTTACGGAGGTGTGCCAATATTGGCAAAGAAAAAAAAAACCCCAGCCTTCGCACGCGCTTGGCACAACGTGGACCGCGTTAGCACGCGATAAAACCACAGGCAATCGGCTTCGCGAACTCGGCGTCTGTAGCGCGAGCTTCCCTGTGTTCCGCATTTGACGCGCGGATGCGCGTGAACTGTTTTCTTGGTTTTCTTGCAAGCTCCTCACGTGGAGCAAGCCCGCGCGCGAGACTGGACGACGCCACGCCACCGGACCAAGCTCAAACCTCAACATGTCTACTGCTAACAGCGGCTCAGTTGCGGAAGTGAGGCCTTGCGGGCGAACCAGCGAACCAAAGGACAAAGCAACGAATGAATGAATGAAAACACGAACGCACAAACACATGAACGAGCGAACGAACGCTCACGCGAACTCCAAAGGCAAGGCTACGAATAATACAAAAGAAATAAAGCTCTGCGCACTGGGGAGCCTAGCAGTAGGACAAATTGACCCGCCGCGGTGGCTCAGTGGCTAAGGCGTTGCGCTGCTGAGCACGAGGTCGCGGGTTCGATTCCCGGCCGCGGCGGCCGCTTTTCTGATGGAGGCGAAAAGCAAAAACGCCCGTGTGTACGAGATTTCGGCGCACGTTAAAGATCCCCGGGTGGTCAAAAATTAATCCGGAGCCCTCCACTACGGCGCGCCTCATCGCCTGCGTTGCGTCGGCGCGTTAAACCCTACAATCAATCAATCAATCAGTTGGAGAAATTTGTTTCGACGGATATGTGACGGTGATTTACGGCTAACTCAGCTGTTTGCAGGGCAGCTCGTAAACCGACTTTTGCTTTTACGCGATGTACAGGACCGTTTTCGGCGTACTGTAAAGGAAGTTCGGTTAATGCGTGCTTTGTCTGAACCGCTGGTTTCTTCATTATTGCATGTCAGGTGGTGTTTGTGGATATTGCAAAGAAATATTGTCGTCATTCCGATTTTTAATAACCCGTTTTTCGATGCAATGTCTAGGAAATGTAATAGGTAAATTATATAAGGGTGTATTTGACGTAGGTTTTCCCGTGCCGCTATATTGAGCCCTGCAGAATAATGGTCCAGGACAGGCCATGGTAAAACGAATGAAACGAATGGAAGTGCCGATTTCTGAGCCTCAATGTACCGCTTCATCAGGGTGGGGACATCTCTGATGATATCGCCGCTCGCAGCCGCATAATCTCGCGGAAGAGTTTTCATGCGGTAAAAGCGGCCCCTAAGTTTGAAGGGGCAGGCATTTTGATTCTGTGCCGAAGTTTAGGAGCGTTGGTTACGACGTATTGATATGCATAACTCCCGTTGGCTTGTCCACTCAGAAACGATCCAAATTGTTACTGCTGTTTCTGGGGTTTGAATATCCGCGCGTAGCTCCAATTTAACTTCAAAACGGCAGCTATCGAAGGTATGAAGACTGCATTCACGGCGGAATTGGACACCATCTTTCACTGAAGCAAGCCCATTCAGAAGCCGGCGCAGTCGGTTTAGCTCTCATTTCACCGCTACACTGGACAATGGGAGTCTCACACTGAATGCAAATTAATGCGTAGCCTCAGAGAGTATGTCCGGGGATGGAGCCCTTTGAACTCTTTCTGAATGTGCCTTGGTACCTAACCACCGGTAGCACGTTTTGCAAGGCATGAACCGCGCGCTCGTGCGTTCACGCTGGGGCAAATACATGCGAACCTTTCGTCACATAATTGTTGAAAGAGAACTTTCACCGCAAACTCTACTAGATTGCTCAGTTTCACGGACCTTATGGATGCACACCATTTTAACAACATGTTGGTATGCAGTTTCCGAAGTGCTTCTGAAGTTTTTGTTCAAGTGTGTCAGCGCGAAAAGCACGACGCACGCAGAAGAATGCACACGACGGGTACTGACTGGCACTGGCTGGCAAGGTGGGAACCGACTAGAATACGCACAAATTTTTCTGCCTTCCTGTGCTTCCCCCTTTCTTAATGCGCTGTTATACTTCAACAAGAATACCCGCGAACTCAGCAGACTATCCGTCATGTCTGCAATTTTACCACCCCTCTCCATCGCCTGTCTTCGATCGCACGAAAAAAAACAAAAACTGCGTGGTACACATTTTGTACCACGAGTCAACAACTACAACCCTTTTCGCAGTTTTGCTAATAGTCGTGGTCAACTAGCTACACAGTAAAATGAATGATGCGCTGCCGCGAATTCTCCGCACGCCCGTAACAGCCCGAAAACTGTTTCCTTGGCCTCGATCGCATTCTACGTTCGTTTGATTTTGAGTAGCAAGATAAAAGATTGGTCAGATAGATGAGGAAGCATTTCAAAAGCATTTTTACTGAAAACTACGGCACTTTAAATGAAACGTTGTCTTAATTTCCCTTCTGTTATTCCTGTGAGTTTAACCACAATCACAAACAGAAAACAAATAGAAAATAGAAAGGATAATAAACTTGCATCCGAAAGTAGCATGAAAAGAGAGAGGAGTGCACGTGCAGAAAAATGTTCGTTTCAAACGACTGTTGAACACAAAAAATAACACCATTACAACTTGGCCAAGCAATGATTTTCTGCACGCTGTGCCGCTTTTAAACCAGTAAAATGTGCTAACGTGTCAGCACAAACGACAAAAATATCTTGTAATGCGAATATCTTTAACTTTCCATCTGTCTCCTTTTACAACCTCCCAAAGTGGCGAGCAGCAAAAAGTGGGTGACATTGAAGTAATTTAGTTGGAAAGACAATTGGGGAAAGTTCGGAGTAAATAATAATCAAACTCAGCTCCTCCGGATTCAATTTGAGAACGCATTACCGGTGCCACTACAGCTGCATGCATGGCTCTAGACAGCTAAGGGTAGACCCAGTGAATGTATTGTGGCCTTCGACGTTGAAAACCTCGACAAATCGTGCACGCATTCCTGACATTCAAATAAATTTGACATCTCTTGGCACATTGTGAGTCGGAACGTTAGGCGTAACAACTCGTGTGGATTGGCTAATGATACGTGGCACCAAAAGATAAACGCCATATCACCGATCCAATTTTGGCTGTGAAGCCAACATACTCACCCACAGTTCTCACATAGCAACTCAAGGACTCGGTCAATGAGAGTGACAGCTTTCGTCGAAGCTTACAGCCGCTTCACAAAATCCTATTGTCTACGATGTCACTATACGCACTCGAAGAAGCTGTCAATGGCATTCGAATGGACACTAAGTATTTCGCATTTGCAACTCATAAGAAGCGCTTAGCTGTCCTTCGACTTTTTACCCAACATATTGCTACCAACTGTTAACAACACATGTAACAAAGCTTTATACTGTCGTACTCCCGAATGACAGTGACAAAACAATGCCTGACTACACTAATGGTGACACTGTTCTTCCCGATTACCGTGCCATACCCAAATCACAAACATTTCTGTTCCTAGTGTTGAAACTTCCTTCCTGCAAAGCACAAAGAATTTAGAGCAGGCGTCTTGAAAGAGCACAACGAAAGCTATTGAGGTGGCCAAACATGTTTCAACTGCACTATGATGTAGATACAATTTTTTTTTCGTTATAAAAGGCGTTGTAGTCCTAAAATAATGGCGCTAAAATGCCCCGGCGTGAACCAACCCCTAGACGAACAACAGATTGGTGCGGAGCCTGGTGTTATGTACTTGGGCAAGAATGAAATTTAGCCTTTGAAGACGTACACAAAGAAGAGAGGTGCACACCACACATTGTGCGACTAGGAACAGTTCAACGAAAAATGACGCTCAAAGGAAAACCAGCGTGAACATATGGGAAAACTTTATGAAAACCTCCCAAACACGACGATTTCTTTTTTTGGCATGGTAAGCAAGCGTATGTAACGTTTACTCCAGCATAACTATTATTTTATATTTTTAATTAGTTAGTTCGGTATTTATTTATTTATTTTAACATACTGCGGCCCTCTGGGCGCTATAGTAGTAGTGGGATACATGGCATAACGGCAACAATATACATTCAACAAGCGACGACAGTTGGCAAAAAAATAGCGAGGTAATAATACAACATGGTATCGAGCAGCAACACAGAAGGAAGCCCACAAATCTCAAGCCAAGGGAACTAACCAGAATAAAATGACCTAGTATGCGTGCATAAATATAAGTACACTCACAAAAGTACAGTCGTACAAAGAAAATAAACAAAAACCAAAAACTGTGCCCGTCCACTCTATGAAGAAGGATGACCTGCGAAGCTGGATGCAGTCCACGGACCACATAAAACAAAACACCTTTGTAATTTGTGATTTAGCATGCTTCCTAGCAAATTAGCTGAATGAAACCTGGGCGGATTCGAGCTTTATTTTGACAGACATACATGGAGCCATCTGTTTCACTCACGCGTCGTAGGCATCTTACTATTTGTGCAACGCACCAACCCAATCCACCCAAACACTCAGAACACCGGACCGGTGGCATAGGGCATTGGGCCCACCAGCACAACGGACTGTTCTTCGCCGACAACCAGTTATGTGCACGTATTTAAAAGTGAAAAAAAAACATCAAAAATGACGCTCTGAAAGTCCTCTAAACTGAACTAGTAATATTGGCGCGCTTCAGATTCCCAAGAGGGCAAGTTGCCGTTCATCCGGGAGGGATTCGCAACAACTCTAAGAGCTGTAACTTGAGTAGGCAACGGCGGCGACAGTGGCTTTTTGATGCTTTCCCGCCTATTCGCGATTTTGTTTGGGTCGACGCTTCTTCAACTTCCGCTCCTGCTCCAAGCGAACGACAGGTGTCCATCCCATAGCGAGTTAAGACCTGGAAGGCCTCGAGTTTTATTTTAGTAGACGAACTTCACTGTCCTTTCTGTCTACCGTCGTAAACATGTTACTGTATCAGTAACACACCATCCACGGCTCAAACAGCTCGATTACAGGGAACAGCTGGCAGGACGCATTGACCCAATCGTCTTCTATGTTTAATTCTCCCTCTAACACAACGAGGATGTCATTGGGTTATCGGTAATGACATGAAGTCCAGCTGTCCCAGCCCGCCCCACTCCTTCCACCCCCATTCCGTGCACACATAAACCAGCAACCAGCGAAGGGCGCACGCTTAGGCTTGAAAAGCCGGCAGAAATGTCGCTCTGAAAGCCTGTAAAGCTGAAGTAGGATTGCGGGCTCACGCCGACGTTCTGGGAAAGTGGCTCTTCAATCGGTATGCACCCCTACTATGCGAGGTGGAAATTAAGGTACCTGTGTGAAGGAGACGGAAGGATTGATCATGGTGCTCGAGCTGTTGCTGCCTTGCACACTGGCGAAGTCTGCTGCTGCCAGGACGTTTGTATGCACAGAGAAAGCCGTGACATGCCAGTGACGCTCGATGACTGGCGGACCAGTAGTGACGTTCTGGCGTTGGTGGGTGCGAAAACAGTTAGCAGCAGTGCTGCTGAACACAATGATGCTATCGAGCACGGGTAGTACATGCATACGTCGAAGCGCACAGTCGGTGAGTTGCACTCGCGCCTTGGAATAGTCAGTCGTTGTCATCGCAGCAGAGCATCCCGTTTGCAGCGCAGCATGTGCATGGAGCCTTGGTTCAGTCATGCAGCAGGCAATTTGTGTGATGAAGCCGAAAGGATTGGGAATGGCGCTCGAAGATGATGCTACTTGCTCTGGTGCTATGGTGCGATGACGCTCTGCAATGTGAGCATCGTGCTACCGTGCCCGAATTGCAGAAGGGAAAGGCAAGAAAAAATGGATATACAGGAGGAGGCATACAAGGAAGCTGATATCCAAATAAATAAATTCCGACCATGAGAAAAGGAAAAACAAATACTTGTTCCAATGTGGCTCAACCCATCGAGCCATTTGTTGGCGGAGATGCACTCTCAACCGTGAGCGAACGTACTTCTACAGAAGCAACTTTTGAACATTTTAGTAAGAACTGCACACTCTTTGAAGATTCACCTTCAAATTGTGAGCCAGGAACCTGGTTATAATTTTGAATGGATCCTCTATGTTCAAGATAGTATCAGATGTGACAAACGCCTTGAAATACTGTTCAAAGGGAACCAAAACAGCCATCACAGCATTGCTGGGTCTTTTCCGGTTGTGAACTCCCCTTATTCCTTCAAGTCTACGAGTGCGTTGTAGCATTTATCTTCTCCAACTAGCGTTGGCCTGCACGGCTCACAATCCTGTCTTCATTATGGCCCGGCGAAGAACTCCTAAAAGTAGGCAAAAATGTCACAATAACTTGTAGAAACTTCCTCAATAGCAAGGCTCGCTAGATGATCCTCGTAATCCACGAACTCCTCAAGCTCCTTTTCCAGAGTGGGCCCAAGAAGGTCGGCGAGCTGCACGCTGTCGTCAATGTCATAGCTTGTTGATTGTGGTCTGCATGAACTGCTCTACACAAACCATCTGAAAAGCACATTTGACATCATATGCGCTTGCGCGGGACTTTTTGATCTGCAAAATCGTGGTGTATTTTAGAGAGTCTCGAATTAATCGACTGGACAGGACATACTCTACCCACGGTGGCACAGAAGCTCTTTGCGAGGCTAAGTACGACAGTCATCGAAACCAGAAAACCTGCTTGAGATGGCTTCCCGTGTGCCGTTCCCATCTTCACGTGTCGCAGTATATGCTACGCAAGCTGAAGGGTTGCAATCGCCTCTGCATACTTGCCGACATCTATCGTCCACAGAGCAAGCACAGGGTGGTGCGATGACATTAGGTGGTACCATTTCTACGTTAGCTTAAAATCCAAGTCGTTGCCTCTGGCTTTGCAAATTGGAATGTACTCTTGATGACTTGGGGTTTCAAATATTTAGTGCATCTTTTGTTATAAAATCTCTTTACTGCTGACACAAATAAATCATTAAAAGCAACAGCTAATTTTTTCCTGATAAATTAACACCATTTTAAGTAAATACGGTTACTGGATTACGCGGCAGTGTTTGGCCAAGTAGGGCACATTATTAACCATTTTTATACATTTCCTTTTGCTCTTGGGCCCTAAACGAAATTCGCATACGTGAGGCATGTGAAAAATAGGCAGCTATACAGTAAAAATATATTTTTTGAAGGAATAAAAATCTAAATTGACACATTATACCTGCGTCTCTAGATAATTAGAACAACTTCTAATTGATCATACTAAGACATGTGCTCCTGTGTAAGTATACCAAACTCGAAAAATTCTATTTTTGTTGACCCAAGTATCAGTTCACGATTTCTTTCAGCAGGTTTTTCATCTACGGTAAAAAATTAGCTTTTCTCCAGGTATCCAATATATTTATCAGAGCATTCTCTGCTTCTATAAGGTTTCCCACGTCACTTCCTCCTAAAAAGAGGCTAATATCGTCAACATAAATTACAATTGTAGTTTTTGCGTTGATATTAGGATCAATGCTACAAAAATGTAAAGACTCTGGGGCCCCAATATAGCGGCTTGGGGCACTCTTGTGTTTACAGGTCTTAATGGAGAAGCTATATCAAGAATTACTACCTGGTGATGGCGATATGACTGTAAAATGAGGTGAGTTTTTTAAATATATCTCGACAAACGGAGCGCTATCACTTTCTAAATAACATTTTATGGTCAACGCAATCAAATGCTTAAGAATAATTCACAAATACGCCTAATGAGCAAGATTTGTTTTCAGACTACTCCAGATTCTATTCTTTCTCTGTCTCTCTCCTGCCTTCGTTTTTGAAGCCGAACTGGCACTGTATTATGATTTCGTGCATTTGCGAAAAATTTGTGGTGCAGATGAATGTAAGTTGCTCAGCAGATTTAAGGAAAAGAGGAAGCGTTGAAATAGGACAGTTGACAGCGAAGCTGCAGCGAGCAAAACTTTCCCTTGCTGATAGTAGTGAGCGAAACATGCCCTTGCTGCAGTATGGAAACATTCCTCCTTTAAAAAATGCAGTTTACTACATGTGAAAGAAAGTGAGCGAATGTACGTATTACGTATTTAACCGCTCCAATTGGTAGACCGTCAATGTCAAAGCTGCTGCGGTTTTCATGGACATAGTATTGGTTCAATTGCGGGTGCTATAAATGTACTCTTGATGACTCTGAATTTCAAGTATTCCGTGCATCTTTTGTTAAAAAACGGTTTACTGCTGACGCAAATAAATCATGAAAAGCAACAGCTAATTTTTTTCCTGATAGGTTTACACCGTTATAAGTTACTACGATTACTGATTTATACGGCACCGTTTGGCCAAGTACGGCACAAGCTCAAAAAGCAAGAAAACCATGGGTAACCCAAGACCGCGTCAACGAAATTCCGGAAGAGAAAATGACCTTTTTGAACACTTGATTGAAACAAGAACTCCAGCCGATTTTGTGATGTGCAAGCAATATTCAAGCAAGTTGAATAACGTGTTTCGTGGTCCTAAACAACAACATGTGTATGACCTCTTCAATTCTGAAATAATCAAAGGACTGACCTCCTCTTGTTGTCCATCCCTGTCCCGTATATTGCGCTGCTTCTGCTACCTTTAAAAATGTACCAACCATACCAAATTTTTACCCTTATTCGTTTGAAGCATTGATGACAGTAGCTATGAGCTCCGACAACTTCTCTCCGGCAGCGACAGGGGCACCTTTGATTTCGCTGGTCTTATTTGTGGTCGATTGTTCAACCGACACTATTCGGTGCTGCTTTTAGACCACTTGCTTTTAACAGCAGAGCTGTTTAAGCCGAGCGGTATCCGTCCGCCGCACCACAAAAACCTAGGGGAGCGATCTCGTCACCTCGCGTTGCCAAGCAACCCTTGGCGCTGCTGTGCGTAACTTCGCGGTCGCTTTTCTTGCTTAGGCATGACTCCGCGAAGCCTGAACGGTGCCCGTCAAGCCGTGGCGTCACTACGCAACACGTGGTATAAATTTCGATGGAAATCAGCTTGAATACAACGAACACAAAAGGAAAAGGGACATACAAGATACACTGCTGCTATCAACCTTAATTTTACTGAAGGAACCACAGATACCAAAACGTTTATAAATGAATGTAAAAACGTTTTTAATAACACGTTTATAAAAAATTATGAAAAACGTGGTTCACTTTAGTCAGTGAAAATGATTAACGAAGATCGCTGCGCACAAACTCTTTCTCGGTACGTGACAGGGCCACAGACGGCACACTGACGCAGCTCTCTCCAGCTTCGTCTATCGCCAATGCTTCGACTATCTATCGTCCGGTTCTAGTTGTCTTCCTTCCGATAACTGCGAATTTGTGCACGTAGGCTTCACAGTGGCCGTCTCGAGCGTGGGTAGCAAGGTGGCCGGAAGGGGTTGCTTGGAGCGAAGCAACATGCTCTCGGGCCCTTTCGTTCAGGCATCGGCCGCTTTCTCCGATGTAGACGGACCGACACCTCAGGGGAATTTTGCAGGCCACATTTGTGCTGCAATCTGCGTATCTTGTCCGGTGTTTTTTGTCACAAACTGGCAACGGCTCGCACCTGTTCACCTGACGGCACATGCCGTAGGCCTTGTTGGGGGCGGAGAATGCGACCTTGACGCCATGTTTCTTCCCACTTTTTTCATGGCATAGGAAAACCCATGTACGCATGGCAGAACTTCCAACCGTCTTCTGTCCTCTTCAGTGGGTTGAGGAGGCCGTCTCTTCTCTTTACCCATTTTCCTTTGCAGGAGCACTTCGCAGACAGGTTTCAGCAAGCATTTTGGGTATCTGGCGTTCTGTAGGCGAATGGCCTGTCTTTCGAAACTGGTCGCCATCTGGTGCGGACAGGACTTCTTGAGTGCCGATAGCAAGGCACCAGTGGCCACTGCTCTCTTGACAGTCTTAGAGTGGCCAGACGCGTGGGAAAGAAAGGCCTTTGACGAACGGGGCTCGTACCTCCAACAGGCGTGGTGCTGCCGGAAATGTGTGATGATGTCCAGGAACCTGATTGACGCGTTTTAGGGAGCTCGTGTGTGGAGAAGAGGTCCGGGCAGCAGTCCTTGAAGACTTTGAGGACAGCGTTCAGGCAACGGTTTGGAGGAGCACCTATGGCAGTGTTGCAGAAGACGAGGAAGTCGTCTACGTATCGAAAAATGGAAAGGACGCGGTCTTTTTTGAGGCTGGACTCGATTGCTCTTCCGCATGCTGCCAGGAAGATTTCGGATAGGTACAGGGCTACATGGGACCCTACGTAGATGCTGTCCTTTTGGACGTAGTGCGCATCTTCGGGCTGAACAATAGTTGACAACAGGTAGGCTTGTACGAGCTCAAGAAAGCTATCGACAGAACTCCCAGCAGCATTTTAAAAATGTGTAGCACCCTGTCCCTCAATTGCTGAGCGCAGTTTTGTCAGAACCTTGGCTTGCGGGATAGAGAAGTACATGTCCGCAACGTCGAGCGAGAAAGCGGAGGCTACCCTTGCTTCATTCTTCTCCAAAAAGGAAGTCACTGCGCCAGAATTGGGTACCTTGTAAGGGTCGCCTACATGTGCCTGGGCTAGATGCGCGGCAAGGCACCCCGAAAGATGGGCTTGCCAGGTGCCCGCTTCCGAGATGATTGAACGGGACCGCCTATTTGTGGATTTTCGCCGCAGTGTGTCGTGTATCTCCCTCTTCCTTTTGTGTTCGTTTTATTCAACTGATTCCCATCGAAGATGTACGAACTAGCACAGATCAGAGTCATTCTGTGGTATAAAGGCTCGCGTACAGCGACGTCGATGAACGGAGAGGGGCTGCCAGGTCTGCGGTTTTTCTAGTGCAATATAGGCAACGTTTTTGCAGCGGCGCTCACTCCGTTGCGAAGTAGCTGTTTGATGCCTTCGGCTCTGCATTTTGTGATTTAATTGCTTTGAATCGCACTACCATGTGTTTAAATGACTTGCCTAAGCTACCTAGAGCTTACTTTATGCCGCAATATTCCTGCCATAGCTCCCTCTCAAGTGATTGGCGCATGTCAGTCATGTTCTGCCGGATTTATTTCAATAAGGTATGTAATATAACGGGAAATACGCTCATTGTAGAAATGTGACAGCAGCAGCAGAATGGTGGACAATACATGCACAGACTGCAAGTTCGCAAAATGTGCCAACTTGCGATGTATAAGCTTTGCCCATCAGTGAAGCAGCACGCTTGCTTCTGGTGCTGCCAAACGAGGACCGAAGCTGCGGTATCTCTTTTAAGCAGGCTGATCCAGCGTTGGGGCGTCCGTCCTTCGCTGTCGTAACGTCGGTCCTGCTTAATTAGCAGACCATCGGCTGATTCGGCAGGTACTGCAGACGGTTCTAGAGGCAGGGGACAGGGATTAAATTTTTTCCGCAAAGTATTAGCGATGCCCCTCAGTCAAGCAGCAGGCGTGCTGCCGCTGGAATAGTCATGAGACCCTGTGTTTTGCGATGGGGTGCTTTGCCGGTAGTCGTGGCGGCTATGCTGGCTGTTATCGCTTGAATTATTAGAAAACACGAACAAATCTTCACTATACGGGGCAACCTGACTGCTCTTAAAGATGCGCAATGTGTACTTCAGCCACACTAGCCGAAATGGCTGATGTGGTGGAGATATTTATTATACTGGGTACATTGTAAAACACTGGGTACTGGGTATACTGGGTTCTGGGTACCGCAAGAACAGTACACAAGAGGAAGAAAAGCACGAGACGAACGCTAGACTACCGTTCGCCCTGTGGTTTTCTTCCTATTGTGTTCCTTCCTTGCACTAGTACAATCTACTCAGTATCCTCAAACAAGCGATCCCAACTTTTTGTCCTTAATTGAACATTTTTTAACGGAGAAGTAAGTTCAGAATTTATTACAACGGATGACGAAATTACTGCCACTGTGTACGAGCTATGTACAGTCGGTAAAAGGCTTGTCTATAACGCTCGAGAGACGTGCTCCGGACTGCGCGGGAGACATCTAGTGATAGCGCCTGGTTTGAGACCGGCGGAGTGTTAGCATGCGCGACCCGTATCAGCGCGATGGCCGTGTCCCTGCTCGCTGTGCCCGTCGCCTTGGTCTCCGCACCTTCTTTCGCCGTTGGAAGCGCTGCCTGCGGGGCCGGGCCGGGAAAGCATGACTTGGGTTATACAGTCCGTGCACCCACTTGGCATGCAAGTGCTCAGGACGTTGCGCTGGGCATGACGGTGATACTAGAAACCTAGTACCTTGTTTGTGCTCCACGAGCCAGATTTACGCTCTGAATCCTTCCGGCAAGAGAGTAGTAGAGCGGGTCTACGAAACTCGGGTCAGTGCGGAGAAGCTCCCACTCTCTCTCAATGGCGATCCATGGCGATCCACAGCTCGTCGGAGTCTGAGGTTGACAGGCCAGGTTGTTTAGACAAATTGGTTTTCATCAACCCCCCCCCACGTTTTCTATTATGTTCAAATCCGGGCTTCTGGCAGGACATGACAAGTTTGTTATTCCAAGGCTTTCGAAGAGATGTTGAATTGCTTTGGCGGTGTGAACTGGCGCGCCATCTTGTTGTAAATGATACAGTCCGTCCAGGAACGGTCCATCCAGCACGTATGGCGCAAAGACAGCCTGAATTATGTCGGCGTAGGCTGCTGCCGTCATCCGTCCTGTGACCCTGTGGAGCGGTCCTAGGCCTTGGTATGATAAACATCTTTATTGTGTGGCTTCTTCAGGAGGTGGAGTCCTCAGTCCAGGACCCCATATGCTTTGCCAGCCGCTACAGCCCGCTCCACCAGTCGAAGCTGGTCGGACAGGCATGAGCTGGACAGGGCGCGCCTCCAGTGCTAGGAAGAGTTGTACGGATTCGGTTTGGAGAGAGGGTGGGAGGGGCATCCACCAACCATGTGGAAAAGAGTACAGTCTGCTCCACAGAAGGGGCAGCTAGGGGACGTAATGTGTTCGGAGTAGTGGCAGACTCTTTTTGGGTGGGAAAAGGTGTTTGTTTGCAAGGCACGGTAGTGGTGTGCCTGCTCTATAGATAGGTGTCGGGGGGGGGGAAGGGTGCGTGGGGCCAGGCGTAGATGTTGGGTCATTTCTCTGTATGCCAGAAGGGGAGTAAATCTCTCCAAGGCGGCGTCTTCACTCCTCGTGCGGCGTGTCATTTCTCGCGCATGGTCGTGCGCCGTCTCGTTCCCTCTCACTCCGCGCCTTGCGGCTCGTCCAAAATTTAAGCATGGTATCTATGCCGACCATGGGACAGTCTGGCTAGGCCTTGGTAGCTGATAGCCCCCCACATGGTGACTGTTGTCCGCCCGCTGGAGCGCACCTTCCAGACATATTTGTTGTCATACCTGCGTGATGGCGGTAAAAACCTATTATACCAGCAAGAACTGTGATGCATGTCTAGCATTTAAACATTAAATTCAGGAAAGAGCGATTGTATATCAATAGAACCGAGAGCGCACGTATGTTTGAAATTTCGGCGCACGTTAAAGATCCCCTTTAAGGTGGTCAAAATTAATCCATAGAAGCTCTCCACTACGGCGCGCCTCATCGCCTTATAAGCTTCAGCGAGTTAAACCTCCTAATTGGGCAATTATATCACTAGGCACAATATATTTTTACCGGCATTTTTCAAGACGCCACACCCATTTTTGCTGGTCCCAGCGGATGCAGAATACTGCCTCGTCGCTGAAGACCACGGCCCTCCAGTTATCCGCGGTCCCGTCTTCTACAACAGAAGCAAACTCCATCCGCTGGTCCCGGTGCTATGCTTCCAGTTGGGTCTTTTGTGCAGCCATCCTTCCTTTTATATGGGCTTCGTGAAGTCTCGACCGGATGAGTTGGGCTGAAACGTCCAATCATAGCATGTCTCGAATTTCGCGAGCGCTGAGGAAAGGGTTGTCTACTTCTGTTGTTACTATCAGCCTATCCTCCTCATCGGTCGTCGCTCTGGGGGGCCTAACACGGGGAGCATTGGCAAGTAGTCCTTCTTTAGTGAAAGCCTGAACAATTCTATTGACAGTTGGCAATGGGCGCCCTGTTGCCGCAGATATGGCTCTTTGGGACATCGTGCGTCCCATCAAAGCGATGGCTTTTCTTTCCAGAAGAGTTAAGCGCGGTGCCATCGTCGGAACGCTCACTGCAGCACAGATTCAATAGCGTGGTATATATAAAAGATTCGCTGGGTGCGCCTTGAACTTCTGCGCATCGCCGAACTAGGCAGCCCCAAGCGCAGTTACCAGGATCGGTGACCGCCAGCGCCAGATTATCTGTCCAGCGCGAAGTGCGGCAGAGTTGCGGATCAAGTGTGAACTTGGACGTAATAAACCAACAGATACTGCTGTTTTCCAGGTTATTCAAATCCTTCCCTAAGCAAACATTCTTTGTAACTGGACATGTTTCGAAAAGACATTAACCGCCATTTTGTCGAAATTATTTGTTCTGTGCCTGCTTGCCCCGACTGTGTCGTTCCATTCACTAAATTCGTAAATGCCTGTAGTTCCCTCTTGTTTCGCTACTGTTTAAGTGGGCAATATTGCATTTCATGCCTCAAATGGGGTAAACAATGTTTTCAAAATGATTGCTGCCCTGACTATAATGTTCAAGACATATCGCTCCTCATGAGTCACCACAACGTGCGGATGCCGGTGCGATATATATAAGGAACAATCTCTTGATTGAAATGAATAAATGGAATACATGTATTACTGTTACTAGTATTACACCTCGAAAAGGCGAACCTCATTATTTTCCTACTGGATATGGTGAAGAAGGGTATTAGAGTTACATCCTTCGTCAATGCCGTGAAGAGGCTTCCATCCTCATGCTCTCTCAAAACTCGTACCGCTTCACAATTTTGATGGCGCAGGTTTCGTCAGTTGTAATGGCGCTCCTAATAACGGGGGTGCGCAGTGTTTCAACCCCCGTCTCGCTATCGCGGGAAGGAAAACTGCATGATCAGCCGCTTTTTAACTCTTAGCAATCGAAGTAGGAACGAAGCCTGTCGTCTTCCGACGAAAAGGTTGTAGCACACAAACAGTTCATTTGTAATTTTTGATGTCAGTTTCTCCTTAAATTATAAACAAAAATTATTCAAAACTTCAGTTTGTGTTCTACTCGATTTCATCGCATTTAGTTAGCAATCGTTATCCGGGGTACATAGCAGCGAGGTTTAAAACGCAATTTATGCAGGAGAGTTTTTTTCTGTATGCGAGGAGGCGAGAAAAAATGGTCGAAAACGCCTCGCTGACGGTGTTTTTCAGTGTCTGGACATCGGTCAATGACAGCTTGCACACTGCCTCGAGTTTTTTGGCGTTGGCCTGTCGGCGGTGACGCGCGAAGCCGAGCGCCGATACCCGATAATGGTGCACGCGATACCCACGCACCGCATTGGCAGAGCGATGACGCAATGCACAACTGTGCGCCAAAGCTAATGCAGACGGGAAACTAACGCGGCGCGCTCTAATGCAAGTGATCTCCGATATGCTTTCCCGGCCGGGCCCCGCAGGCAGCGCTTCCTACGGCGAAACAAGGTGCGGAAGCCAAGGCGACGGGCACAGCGAGCAGGGACACGGCCATCGCGCTGATACGGGTCGCGCATGCTCACACTCCGCCGGTCTCAAACCAGGCGCTATCACTACATGTCTCCCGCGCAGTCCGGAGCACGCCGCTCGAGCGTTATAGCCAAGCCTTTAACCGACTGTACTCTTGACGTTTATGACAGAGTTTGTAACCTGTGTGTCATCTGAAGTTTTAATGGGTGAACACAAAAACAAGACTGTTTGTGATTGCGTTCTTTAATTTCTTTGCCCCTTTGAAGCACTTTTTACCACTTTTCGCCAATCTTTGTACATTTCCATAAAACTAGAATAATCGTGTTCTTTTTAGTCTGAAACTTAAGCGAAGTTTTTCGCGTAATGTTTCCGTGTGTTCCAGAATTAGTTTGGAAGTTGCACCGGTTCTGATGGAAGCTATGAATACGTTCCATTATTTAGTTGCAAGACGGGAAATGCAAAGCCACACTTCCACCTATTTTTGTAATATTAGTATCCCTGCGCTGTACATTTTAAATGCAGTATATTAATCTCAAAATTAAACACGGAAATTCTGAAACCCCGGTACAGTATGGCTGTCAGCATGTAGCGTATAAAATGTGTAACGGCCCCAGAAATAAATATCTTGTGTTTTCTTTGCGCTTTCGCTACGAAAAATCCATCAAATGTGATGTTATCCACGTGGTCCCTGGTTGCTCGGTGGTTTTAACCCTTCGATGCCCAAAACATTTTGCTTGAGATTGCGAAAACATTTCTATGATCTATAAGGACTTACGACGTCGCAAATATCAAGTCAGAAAAAAATTGGTTAATTAGGACGGAAACAATGACCCACTAGGAACTGGCTGCCCATATATTAGCTGAAAAGGAAAGTTACCTTGATAAGCATAATGTATGGTTCAACTGAAGACAATGACTTAAAGTTTGTATTTCTATCATTTGTAATAACAACAAAATTGCGCAAGTTTGCTCCCCGGTCACCAGCCCCTTGAGCCGCCGGGCTCAATGCGAGTTGACCACCACAAAGAAGACTTTGTTTAGCAGACGGAAGCAGGTGCTGCCTTCTGTTTCTCCTCTCATTTATGAAGGTACGGGAACCATTGTCTGTCAACAGATGGGGCGAAATGTTGAAGCCACAAAGTGCGAGAGAACAAAAATATTGTTTGAGTCGTCAATTCTCAGCAGCATTCCGTATCAAAAGGTTAATTCGATAAAGGGAAATTGCTATCCAGAGTGTAGATCAGATAAAAATATCTAGTTTAAAGCTGACTTGCCTTTATCATGGGGCGCGATTCCTTGTAGTTGTTCCCAAGCTTTGGCCTGTTCTCTATCGGTGTTGCTCTTTTCGAGAAGCTACCTTACCAAAGGATTTATTGTTTGAAGGATAAAATTTCATGCAACTAGTAGTAGTTCTTTCTCCTCTGATGCAGTGTTTCTCGCCTCTCGCGAAAGCTGTAACGACAGAACTATTACACAGCCACCGGGGTAATGTACCACACCACAGCTTCGGACCGGTGCCTTAATGAAGATCTGTTTTTATATGCCATGCCCGGATGTTCTATTTATTTATATTCAAGCTAGTATAACACAAAAAATTATGGGTACGTATTTACTTGTGGTATCGGAATTTTTTCTACACTCTGTTTACCACGCACCTAACAATCAACAGAATTCTACTCGCACAGACGCACCTTAAAAAGCTCAGTTGCCAGTAGCAGTTGGAGTTTGGTGACCTGCATGTCACGAAGGAAACATAAATCTCCGTTCCGGTGTTTCCCCTACTTGAGGTTTTGTTTGAGGCTGCGTATTCAATCGTGGGGCGCACGCAGAGAACTTAGCGCTGATAGCCTTGACGTCATTGGGCCTGTGTGGAGAGAAAAGAATAAATATGTCGTGGTGAATGGGGAGCGCCAAAGATGCAGCCCATGCTCATCTTCTTTTTCTCGAATTGTGCGCCACAAACAGAACATAACAACGCCGGCAGGGTTCAGGGAGTGGCAGTAATTGCCTGTCGCCTGTCATGCCCTAAATGCTTACCGGAAAGCCCGGAGTTCGAAGGCAGCAGCCCTGTTCTCTTGCAACACGTATCACGACAGGGAATGCAGCAGGTACAAAAATACCATGGGAGGCTTTTTGCTCCTGCAAACGGCCGCAGGAGGTCATATTTAGCAATAATTGTACCAATCAGCTGATGAGCATCTCGTTTTAGGACTAATTGGCGCAATAAATGGGCTCCATATTACGTGTCGCTACTCCAGTTTTTTTTTTTCAGTTAAACCCTACCGTAACCAGCTTTGAGGGAATGCCACGCATGTTGCTTTTACAAGCAGTTAAACCACCATCAGCTTCAGTATTCTAGAGTGATTTCATTGTGACAATTTGCCTCCTTTCAGGCGAAAAGTCATAGGTTCAGTTTGTGTGTTACCTACGAATACCGAAGGTAACAAACAAACAAAGAAATAAACAAGGAAACACACACACGCACACACACACATACACACGCACGCACGCATGCGCGCGCGCGTGCAGCTGATAACGATGGCAGTCTGCCTTAAAGCGCGCAAATATAAGATTAGTAAAATGTTGGACACATGTTACAACGCAACAACATGGTGCACTTCTCAACAGCAGAAAATACGCGTCTACCGCCATAGCACGGCAAGCGTGAAAAATTTCAATGACCCAATGGAAGTTTTGCCTTCAATGAAATCCACAAGTAGCTTGATTATACCGCCGGATGAGGTTGGTAAATTCACTGCGCTATAAGTACAAAAATGCTGCCATCGAAATATGCGGCTCGGTATCGCCGGATGGCGTTAAATGATTTTCGGGAGAATAAAGCACGCGACTATCTGAAAGTTGTCGGTAATCATGGTATATGATCGAAAAAAGTAGATGTGAGCAAGGAAACTGAGGAAAGTAACTTTCAATAAAGCGTAAAGCGTGCCAGCTTCCCATTCCCTATCCGAAAAGGCAGCGCGCTGGCGGGCAGCGTTCAGCGCGCGCCTGATTTCCGCACCAGCGCGCGCACTTTCCAGCGGCGCTGGCCGCTCGAAAGCGCGTGGCGCTGGCCGCTCGAAAGCGCTCGAAAGCGCGTGGCGCTGGCCGCTCGAAAGCGCTCGAAAGCGCGTGGCACTGGCCGCTCGAAAGCGCTCGAAAGCGCGTGGCGCTGGCCGCTCGAAAGCGCTCGAAAGCGCGTGGCGCTGGCCGCTCGAAAACGCTTGTGCTGGCGCTGAAAATCGCGCGCGCTGGCGCTGAAAATCGAGCGCGCTGGCGCTGAAATTCGAGCGCGCAGTCCCCTGAAAGCACGCCCACTAGCAGCTAGAACCGGCTGTGCATTATACCAAACACAGACCAGCCCTAGAAGCTATCGTGCAAGCACTAAAACATCTACTCCAGTTGTAAACAACAAAATTTTATTAGCACTCCAAAAATTGAGTTTATACTTCTAGCGAACTTTAACCCAGGATGAAGAAAGAAAAGACGAAACACACACTAGACTTCAACTGGGTTTATGCAAAAGGGAACAGAAAAGCACGCATATATGTACATGATACGAAAGAACAACCAAACAAACAAGCACATGATTCCACGCGAATGAAACACCGCAATGTTCGCACACGCTCTATCACTTTTACACTGAATCACAAACAATGCCTGGTCACATCACAGCGCCTGTTCTTTACCGACAGTGTGCACACCAGTCGCCGATTGCACATGATCAAGAGAAGGGGTGTCCCTTGATCATGTGCAATCGGCGACTGGTGTGCAAACTGTCGGTAAAGAACAGGCGCTGTTATGTGACCAGGCATTGTTTGTGATTCAGTGTAAAAGTGATAGAGCGTGTGCGAACATTGCGGTGTTTCATTCCCGTGGAATCGTGCTTGTTTGGTTGTTTTTTCGAATCATGTACATATATGCGTGCTTTTCTGTTCCCTTTTGCATAAACCCAGTTGAAGTCTAGCGTGTGTTTCGTTTTTTCTTTCTTCATCCTGTGTTAAAGTTCGCTAGAAGTATGAGTTCATTAGTCAGTAACCAGCTCGGCCAACTCTCCGCTTTAGTTGTCCGAGAGGTGATCTATGCTGCTTTATTAAGCACTGGCAGCTGGAAGAGCACCCTCTTCAGTTTCTTCGGCAGGCACGGCAATGGCAGGCACGGCAACAGCAGGCACGGCTACGGCAGGCACGGCAACGGCAGGCACGCCAGGCGTTTTCAGGCGCATGAGCCTGCCCCTTTCAGCGAAGAGGTCCCGCAGGGCCTTCCGTCCCCGTGCGATCCTCTTCGCGGGTGGCTCATCACACGGATTATCGTGTACCACCTTTTGCACGGCACCTGCAAAACGGCACCAGATGCTCTGTAGTTGAACCACTAGTACTGGATTTGAAAATGAACGCAGATCAAAATGTCTCACAAGCATTTGCAAAACCTTGTGGTGCTCACAACAAAACGTGAAGCATTTAGGGACTGTCCAGTTACACAGCCAGTTTGCTGACCCACTTGTGAGACTTTGCACTAACTGAGAGATTGAGGTTTAACATGCCAATGCTACACAAGCGATGAGGAGCGCCATACTTGAGGAGTCCGGATAATTTTGACCACCTGGGGATCCGTAACGTGCGCCGAAATTTCAAACACAGAGGCATTATTGCTTTTCACCTCTATCAAAAAAGCAACTGCCAAGGTCGCGAATCGCATCCATATCCTTGGGCTGAGCAGCACGTCTTAGCCGCTGAGCAACCACGGTGGGTGTTGCACTAAACTGACATTTATAGTGATAGCAGAGTCCTTAAATGCTTTTCTGGTCATGAAACTGTGCCGTCACGCTGTGGGAGAGCTCCGTGCGCTGCCCAGGGAGGCTGCACCACGGCACTGGTGTTGATCGGAGGGCAGGGCAGCAGGGGAAATGGTCAGAGTGCGTTTGGCAGGGAACGGACGCTCGGCGCCTTGTCAGCAGTGCGGTTTCGCTTCATGCGTCGTGGACTGCTGAAATGGACTTGTCATTTTGTGAGTGACGAAAACATTTGGCGTGAACAGACATGCTGCTACTGCATTCCTGCCTGCCGGACTGGCTACAGAGCAGCGGCGGCCGAGCCCGATGCCCTCTGATCTGTGGTGGTGCCCCTCGCCGATAGCATCTGTCCCCGTACGAAACTTGGCTGGGAGTTTCATGACCAAAGAAGCATTGAAGGACTCTGGTGATAGGGTAGGACACTGTCAAGACAGGCACACCCGAGGCACATACACAAAACTTTATACAAAGTCCTCAGGACATAAAATTCCCTTCGCTCTCAGAAAGCTTCGTTAAAAACAGGAATTTACTCTCCCTGCACTGCCATTCCAAAAAGAGAAAGTGGTTACCAATGCCACCACTGAGCAAGCAAAGAAAACAGGGCGCAAGATAAACTGGGATGTTGCCCAGATTCTGTCCATAGAGCACAACGTATAAGCATGCCTTCATTTGGAATTCTTGGTTATCCAGACTGAACTACAGAAAATCAATAGGACTGGTGGCTGCAAGTTCCCCAGAGATGCCAAAACTCTGGCAAGATCACTGAAGGCCACACAAATCGGTGCTTTCAAGTTCATTGCGTAAAACGAGCCGCACTGCTCCCAAACATCAATTTTTATGTTTTTACTTGGTCAGTGATCTGCATTTCATATTTTCTGCAGTTCGTACCATTAGGCTTCGATAAAGCGAAACCACAAACAAACCAAATTGATTGAAAGCAAACTGTATGTTGCTTGTTTTGAGTTTCTTTTTCATAATAAAGAAATGAGCAAGCAGAGCTTGTTTTTTTTTCATGTAAATTATCTCGGGTGTATAATCTCACATTTAGCACAAGGTTGTGCAAAATGTTGGAGGGCATGCTGGTGGCATGTGACACCTCCCGCAAGATCCCAAACAAGCAAGCCCCCCCCCTTCCATCAAGGCCCTTCTCCCCTTAATCAACAGCTAATTTCAAATTTCCGTGCTGTTGCGGGATTCTCCCTTTGCCCTATTGTGTCCACACCCCGAGCTACACTGCATACAGGCAACATTGGCATGTGACGTTCAGTCTATAATCCAATCCAACTGTGGTTAGCAGCCCAATAGCATGTGTTCGATTTTGTTGCTGGGGCATGGGCTGCTGTACCCGAGGATACCGCGGCATGGTTTTTCAGGGGCTGTGCCATAAGAATGCACTGTATGGCCCGGGGGAAGGCGACCTGCATGGAGGACTTGCAGATGTTGGAGCCAGGACACCAGGAGAACAGGGCAGACTTCAAGTTGAATTCTGAAAACTTTCCTCTGAGACTGACTCAGAGGATTTTTTTTATATTTTTGAGATTGATGACTAACACTCGTTGGCAAAATGTTAGGTGAATGTGGATTCCGTCTTTTTCCTGGCGAGGGATCGTTGCCGCCACCATCGTGAATTTTTGTGTCGTTTTGGGATAGAGCACCCTCCGCACTCTGCCAGTGATCTTGACTTGCATGCAGGGGGGCACCTACTCGGAATGGTATGGTAGTTTTGGGCCGCCTGATAGGGTCAAACCAGCTTGCTACATAACTGCACTGCCTGCATGGTAACATTTCACTGATGCAGATCAACCTTCCCTCCTTCAAAATGCCCCCTTACACATTATAGCCTCCACTTTTGTTGGCGTAGCTGGCAGAGAGGCCACTCCGCCCGGCTCCTGGCGGTGGGACTGGCCAGTCAACGTCCGAGCCTGCAGCTCCTTGGCTGACCAAAAATTGCGGGCCAGCTCCCGAGCCACACGTGCCGGCGCCCGACTAGCCATGATGTAGCCGAACTTGGCTTCTTTGACTAGGTGGCCGGACCCAAGGTGAACCTGTAACAACAAAATACACACAACATAGGAACAAAGGCTATTCCCAAATTTGGGCGAAATCTACCAGGAGCTATTACCGGCAGGCTTGGAAATAGGTTGCAGGAAGTCAACAACAGAAATTGGTTAACATAGAATAAACTGAATTTAAGTAATACCAGCAGCTTTGGAGATGCAGTCTTCAAGGAACCACGCAGATAAAATACAACTTTGTTTTATTGGAAAGATTTGGTGTTTTAGTGCCTTGAGCACTTACTTGCTTAGCAGCAAATGATGCTTTATTCAATCATAAATTAATCCATGAAATCTAAAATTTTGATTCTTCTGCCCAATCACGTTTTGTGACGTCTTCAATGACGTAACAGATAGGTCTTCAAGTAAATGTTAGTATGCCATGTAGTCTGCAGTGGACTGTAGGAACATCCAGTTTACCTCAGAAGAGTTGAAGCTTCAGCTGGTTGGTACATAAATTTGAGAGTAGAGGGCGGCGCAACGAACGGGACGACGCGAAGATGAGAAACAGAAGGGCTTACTAACAAACAAAGGATTTATTGCATCGGGATACATGCTGGTCGACCACAAAAAACAAGAAAGAAAGAAGAAGGGGTAGGGGAGAAGGAACAAGGGAAAGCAGCACCAAATTGGTTGCTAAAAAATGCACAGCAATGGTGACAGGAGACACGTGTCAAGTTCTGAGATAGTGAATCCCTTTTTTGATGAGCGAGATGCCTGGTGGGCTAATACAAACTTCACCGCGCTGAGAAATGCAAAACACCTCATAAATCTTGCGTGCCTTCTGCTCCCGATAACAGCCCAATACACCGCATTTTTCAAGCAAAAGTGTGCAGCCACAACTTTTGCAGTGCGCAGGAAGGTGCCCGCCAACAGACCCATTCAGTGCTTCAGCGTGTTCACGCAAGCGGTCATTAATGCAACGGCCTCTGTCTGGCCTATGTAGCACCTTTTGCAACTGAGTGGGATGCTGTACAGCACTTGAGATTCGCATTCAACATAAGGCCAAGCATGTTTCTTTTTGCAGGTCTTGGCTGGACTGGGCTTGCAACTAACTCTTCTGCACAGGCGTCGATCGGCGCAGAGAAAAAAACGCAAACGCCGGCTCTTCCAACTACTTTCTTGATATTGTGTGACATCTTATGTACTATCGGCCGGAAAAGTAACCGGACCACTGCTCAGGCAGCCGGAGCGGCTGCTGGGGCGCACCGCGGCGCTGTTATCTCGCTGCGCTCGCTCACGACGAGAGTGCCACGCTTGACGCCAAACTTCCCCTCGCCCTCGCCCGGGTGCTTGACGCTTGACAAACAATCGCATGAGGGCCCAGCAGCCGCTCCGGCTGCCTGAGCAGTGGTCCGGTTACTTTTCCGGCCGATAGTACATAAGATGTCACACAATATCAAGAAAGTAGTTGGAAGAGCCGGCGTTTGCGTTGTTTTCACTGCGCCGATCGACGCCTGTGCAGAAGAGTTAGTTGCAAGCCCAGTCCAGCCAAGACGTGCAAAAAGAAACATGCTTGGCCTTATGTTGAATGCGAATCTCAAGTGCTGTACAGCATCCCACTCAGTTGCAAAAGGTGCCACATAGGCCAGACAGAGGCCGTTGCATTAATGACCGCTTGCGTGAACACGCTGAAGCACTGAATGGGTCTGTGGCGGGCACCTCCCTGCGCACTGCAAAAGTTGTGGCTGCACACTTTTGCTTGAAAAATGCGGTGTATTGGGCTGTTATCGGGAGCAGAAGGCACGCAAGATTTATGAGGTGTTTTGCATTTCTCAGCGCGGTGAAGTTTGTATTAGCCCACCGGACATCTCGCTCATCAAAAAAGGGATTCACTATCTCAGAACTTGACACGTGTCTCCTGTCACCATTGCTGTGCATTTTTTAGCAACCAATTTGGTGCTGCTTTCCCTTGTTCCTTCTCCCCTACCCCTTCTTTCTTTCTTGTTTTTTGTGGTCGACCAGCATGTATCCCGATGCAATAAATCCTTTGTTTGTTAGTAAGCGCTTCTGTTTCTCATCTTGCCGCATCGCTGCCTCTCTGGAAGCACGCGCGAGCGAGCGCACGCGCGCGCCCAGACCGGCCAAGGTTTTCGCCGTCCCCACAGGACCGGGCAGCATGACGTCAGTCCCAAAACCATGAAGTGTACACACGCCTGAGCAGCGCGCGCCAACCACCGCCAGCGCGTCGGCTTCGTCACGGGAGCCCCGACGTCAGCAGTTTGGGGCAAGTAGCACATGATGTCATGCCGGCCCGCTCTGGGCATTCTCGTGAGGGCGAAGATTAAAATGGATTTCAAATATGTTTCGCTGAACGGTTGCTGTTGAAACTTGCTGGAAGATATCTCCTGATAAAAAGGAAGCGTTTTACATAGTTATCTCAGCTTTGAAATTTCGTGTCAGTACTCCTTAAAGCTTTAAAATAAAATTCCATGAAAGATGGTATGGTACAATCATTTTACTAGTAAAAAATGCGTGCCGCAGGAGAACAAAAATGCCTAATTTTCAAATAAAAGTCACGTAAGCATTCGACAAAGAGCCCATGCGTACTGAGGCTCATGCGGTTCAAGACCAGGCCTTCATTGTGCGTGGCTGAAATCATGTTTTCAACTGATGGACTACGCTCCTCAGCATATACACACCTCGCCATCTTTAACTGCAAACAGTGGTGGCAGGCTCTCCTGCTGCCGCTCAACTGAGGCTGTCCTGCTGGCGGCAGGCAGTCCCACTGCTTCAGCACTGGTACCTGAAGAAATAAGGACACCAATGACACATTTCGTAATGACAAAACACGAACTCTGGAGTGCACAGCTAGGGAAAAGCACTGCACTATCTGGCTGATCTTAAATGTAGGTCAGAACATGCACTGCTGTTGACATCAACAGAACTTCATTGGCCGTGGGCAAATTCCAGATTCCAATTTCTTTTACACCATGCATTGTGTGAAATGTCTCTTCCTTTTACAAATTGTATTAGTACTTAAACCAAGAAAAATTACGGGGGAACTTCTTAACATTGTGAAAATGAGGGCTTAGTTGCACGTTCTGCCAATCTACTGTTAAACTTGCATGTTGCTCTCATGGAGCTTCTGTAGCTGCCACTTCCTTGCAATGGCAATTACAATAAGCAGCATTTCAAGCTGCTTTAGCCCCATCTGCCATTGCATACTTTCTCGGCCTTCCTCACTGGTGATTAGGGTCTAATGCCCACGCAGCGACATATACAAGGCATGTCCAGAACATTCCACTGTCGCCTTCTCTACCAGCTCTCATTTGGCGGCTCCTGTTTTCCTTTCCAGCCTGTGCTGCCCGCCTTGTGCCCCAATTTTCTGTGATTCTGTGTGCCTTACAATTTTTTTTACCTCACATGTGCCATAGAATGAAGATCTAGGCCAAACCATTACTGTGCACTCAATTTATAACAAGTTTAGATAACACATACGTAGCAGATGATACGCGACTGCTCCTGCCTAGTGGGATCAGTGCGCATGTGCTTGCTCCTGCCGAAACTCGCCATTTCTCAGCATCGGCGCTTCGTAGAGCGCAGTTGCCACACACTCAATTCCCTTTAACAGTGGACCACACTGCACATTTGCATCTTCAAAGTAGAATGTTTCAGCTACTGGAATATGTCTGTCTGGTGCAATACACATTGCATTAGTGCTGCAGTAGTACGTCAGCCCTAGCACTCACCCCACATAAAAGACAAGGCAGTGCGCTGCCATCAGACATTGGTTTCCTAGATAGACAAGTTATACCTCACATTTTTGCCTGCAGCACTTAAATTACAGCAAGTCTCCTTAATTTACCACTCCTAAAAAGCCTGCTGGCTGTACAGAAGTGACCTGAAGCAGCTGTCATCCAAAAGGAAGCAGAAATCAAGCAAATATACAACGTAAAAGCTGAATCCATCAAAGAATTACATGACAAAACAAATGCAAGAGTGTATTAGGCAGCTTTGCTCCTACACTGGTTACAAAGCCCAGCATAAAACTGTTGTTACTGCCATGTTCTACCTTTATCCATGTTGTAAAAGCATATTTGAGGCCAAGCAAAACGTAATGTATCAATATCACGTCTTGCTTGTCTGTGCAAGAACAATTTTTGAATGTAGAAGCTTTTCCAGCAAAGCGGACTGATTTTTTTTAAAACAAGGAAATAATCAAAAGGTGCACAAAAATGCAGAAATTATGGCTCACCACCGTCATGCAGATGACTGCCTGATGCCACAGCCTTGGCCGCAACAGCATCTCGGTCTGAAAATTAGGGGGTATCATAGCATGCTTTTCAAAACTAAGTACAGTCTGTAAAAATTTTCTAGGCCAAGCCGAAAGTGTGCTGGGCACAATAAATTCACTATACAAGCTTATGTCCCAAGCGAGGCTGAAACATTTTATGATACAAAGCTAGAGAAAACACCTTTCTTTTTTACTGTCAGAAAATATTTGCGTCAAATTGAAAGATAAAGCTTATTTTTTAAATTATTTGTGGTTGCGAAGGCTTAGGATTGGCATAGAAAATTTCAACACAGGTACATCTAACTATACCAGCACATCATCTACAAAAGCGATACCTACGAACACTGCCTCCCAGTACAGCCACTGCTGGCAGTGCAACTGAGCAAATCAGATTGTCCTTGTGGAAGAGAATGTGCGAGCACAACAAGCTATCACACATAACACACGGCTGGCCTGGCAAAATGTACTGGTGTAACCATGACATGCTTCAACAGTGGTGAACCTGAAGGAAAGGTAAAACAGGGGCAGCCACCTGTGGCCTCCAAAAATTATTCACGTGCTTTGGTAGTTCCCTAATGATGCTGTGCCCCCTGCATTTGTAGGCCTCTGCCGATGTGGTGATCAAGACATAACTGCACTCCTCTCTCCTCCCTCTTCTGTTCCTTTCACTCTTTTTGATACCCCTTCAATCCCCCACCCCCCTTGATTGATTGATTGTAGGGGTTAACCGCCGACGCAACGCAGGCGATGAGGCTCGCCGCAGTGGAGGGCTCCTGATTAATTTTGACCACCTGAGGATCTTTATCGTGTGCCGAAATCTCGTACACACGCGCGTTTTTGCTTTTTGCCTCCATTAGAACAGTGGCCGCCGAAGCCGGGAATCGAACTCTCGACCTTGTTCTTAGCAGCGAAACGCCTTAGTCATTGAGCCACCGCGGCGGGTCCCACTCCCCTTCTCAAGGACTCGGTTGCATGCACATTAACTTTCTGATGAGCTCAATAATACCCCTATCCATTTCTTTTTGTGTTTTCCTCAAAACTGAATAACAACCCCCTCACCCCCTGCATTTGGTTTGCTCTCTTGGTCGGCTGCACCCCTTCCCGCCTTTGTGCCTGAAAATGTGACCCTCTCCTTCTTAGCTCTCCCCAGCAGCTAATTAGCTAATTTCCTCCAGTCTGCAAGAGCAATCACATACCACATCATGTAATGTATACTTTGCGGTGGAAACTGGGACCCTGCCCATTTTATTTCTGCATAAGTTTTTGATTTGTCCAGCATACAAAAAACACCTGTCCTTGCACCCCACAACAATGAGCACAAAGTTCCACATTTTCATTTCAATGCCTTATAATGATGGCTGCACACTCTAGGGAAATGCCTGTCAGCGTGATGCGGTGACTAATGTGCATGATACAACTTTTGCATTAAGCTCATCCCAGATGTTCGACTTGCCCTAGTACGCTCATGTAATCGTGCGTGAAACTGGCAGGCGCCAAAGAAACTGTTGCTTCCCTGGACTCTGTTCGAAAAAAACACTCGTTAAAGCAAACTAAACAACAGGCAGTACAACTGGCTTGTCCACTGTCACGAGAAAGTGTTGCACTATAGCGTGCCAGTAATGCTGGGTAACAATTCTCATTCATCATGCCATTACCACTTTACTCTGTAAGTGGGGAAGTTTTAAGACACTGCTCATACAGTAAAGACAGTTTTTCAACATCAAACTGTAACAAAAATATAAAACAGAAAAGGCAGAAACTAGGACTAACCTCGCTCACTCCGCTCACTCCATGACGCCGCACTGTGGCCAGCTGTCAGGATGACGTCCTCCCCTGAAATTTAAAAGTCATCAATAAACATGCTCCTAGATTAATCGAAAAGAAACTAAATGCCAAGCAACTACTAATTATGCTCACACAAAATAAATGTAACTCAGTGGCCAATGCTCCTTCCAGTGACCTGCAAGCAACATTAGCCCCTCTAAGCTCCCGATTCGTGGCCATCCCCCCAGCAGGTATGTGCAAGAAAAAAAACACTTTGTTCCATTGCCAGCAGCATCAGCAGATAGCTAAGGCACTTAAGGCTTTTGCTTTCAAATATTGTTTCGCGGCCGTATCCAGTCGGCTTCATTTTTCTAATGATCGTGCAAACTGCAGCGATTGGCGATTTGCCTCGAAAAGGACTCTTCATACACGCCAAAGCATTATTTCTAGATCTGGTGAGCAGCAATAATGTACAGTGGCTTTTCAGAACATCGATGCACTCTTAACCTCTAAAAAGAAGTTCTCCTCGTAACCATCTAAGCCAATACATGAAAGATGACACAAATGGCGCAAAAAATTACCAGACTGCAAGGCACAGAATATGCAGCACAAACTCTAAACAGCTATAGAGGAACTTGCCTTCAAAGGAGCAGCTGGCAAGGACGTCGTACGGGCCGGGCTCTGTACATAGAACAGTTCCATATGCATTGGTACGCGAAATATGAAGGATCCAATCTACATGTCACCTGTATGACATGCATGCACACAAGCTCGTAACAGTTCCCCATGTAGGTAAATACCATGAATACAGTGAGCTTGTGGTATGCGAAATTTTTCTGCCACATGGAGAGGGATCAGGGGCAGTGATGAAGGTTGCCACAGCAACCAATGCATTCCAATAACTGATGGTACACAATGAGAAAAACTTGGCTCAAATAAAAATTTCGCAAGGCTATCATGCCTTGCTAAATGAAACTATCATGCCTTGATGTGCAATAAATGTATTAGCTATTGTTAGGAATAATTACTGCTCAATGAATACTGGTTTTCTAGGTCAAAAACAGCACAAAATATAAATGGAACATACAGCACCCTCAGTTCTGACTTTAAACTAGTTTCATTTAATAATGCAATGAGTATATACTAGTGGTTCACAAACAGAAGTGCGTCCAAGCCCCCACATGTGCAGCAATGGTAAGACATGTTCATGCAACACCCCTGTCTGGACATGCACACTTTGCCGCAAGACAAAGAGGTCTGATGAACTGTCTCTGCCCAGCAAGGGACAGTCTCCTTCCTGTGCTCACCCCCCTCCCCACCCAATAATCAGTGCAGAAATAATAAAAGCTATTCAATTATAATTAGGTAAAACACAATAAAATGTGGCACTGGCTATGCCACACCTGATGCCTCGAGATATGGCAACACAAACAGGGACTTTATGATTGGCCGAGCTCCCAGTATTTTATACATGCCACTGTATTGACCAAAAAGGCCTAAACAAGGAATGCTTTATTTCGTATTCTTTAAAGTAACCATAAAAACTGGATTATCGACTCAAAAAAGAAAATAAATGGAGATAGTAATAGGGTGCTTGCTCGGTCCGAGAGCTTGTGTGCTTTTCCTCCGCATGTTGCAATGAACCGATTAAGCATCACTCGGTGTCTGCACACTTAGCCAAGGTGCATACACGAGAACTTGCCCATCTACTAGTTTTACATGGAAGTCCACTCTCGGCATATACCAGCATTGATGCCAGAAGTGGTGCAGATGGTAACATCAGAAAGTGAACGCTAGTTCAGTATATCTTGAAGTTAGGGGACATGCTTTAGGAATGGGGAACTCAATTCCATTCCCCTAAAAACAATCCTTTTTTCTATAGCAGCAGTCGGCTGTCTTGAGACCAAGTCAACCAAGCTATTTGAGGTAGAAACCTATTACCCAAGACAACTGCAATACTAGTGACGCTTCCCATTCATGGCTACGTTGGTTTGCATAAGGAGGATTGCAAATCTGCAATCACTTTCTATACAGCAAGCTCTGGCTACACTGTTATAGCGCTAGGATGATGGGGCCTGTCTGTAAAGATTGGTGCTTGACAAGTGCTATCACTGCCAGAACTTCTCTAATATGACAAAAAATACACACCTGAAAATATGTGTTGACCCCTTGGCTTCATACACTGAATTTTTAAAGCATCTTCTATTGCCAGAGTCAAATTAGTGGTAACGCACCCGATTTGTTTTGAAGGTTGGTAGTTGTAACCCCACCAAACTTTTTTTTTCTGTGTGCGCTTTCATTTTTTTTTAACCACGGTGTGCGAGTTTTTTGCCTTTCTACGAGCTTGCAAGAATTGTCATGTGACGTGAAACCTCAGCATAGAACTCAGCTTTGCACTTTGAATTAAAGCAGCACTCAGAGGACAAGCTCAAAATAGATCTTCCTATAAATAGAAGCCCAGTTAGCCCAAAATAGCTTGAGGGGTGGTAGGGAGTTCAGAGAAATAAGCCTAGCAAAAAAAAAACCAATTCAGAGCCAGCACATGAATATGCCAGCCTCTGGTTACTTGTTCTCTCTTGTCGGCATAGTGCTGTCAATAATGCCGTCAAGCATAAAAAGGAGCTTCCCAAGTCAGGACATTGTGGGTTTAAACTTCCAGAACTTCTCATGTTTCACAATCACTGGTACTGCAACACGCCACCGGGGCCAGTAGAAAAGCAAGCAGCAGTCCCCAAATTTTTTAGAAGAGGGCTGCAATTCATTTGCTTGTTTTTTAAATCTACAGATTGAATAGCTCCCTCATTTCTGCACAGATCTTGATCATTCTTTTTGTGTCTGTTTCTGCAACAGAAACTACCGAATGAAAGAAAACCGTTCCAAGGATGCTTTAAGACTGTAAACTCTGCAGCTAGGTGCCTCCTACATATTCACTTTTGGGCAGATTCTACCCAACTTATTTAAGGTGAAAACATAACTTGCCCAACATACCACACTGCCCTGGCAACAACTTGTCGATGTATTGTATGGCACAAACCTTCTAACAAGCCACGTACACTCATTTGATATCTGGCCCACATACGAAAACAAACAGTTTAAAAATAAAAGCAGAAAAACCATTGCATTAGCACTAAGAAATGGGCTTGCTACACCTGGCTCACACAGTTCTCACCTTCTTTAGAATGCTTAGCAATTCAATCTCATTACCTCAGCCCGCATTTGAGCGAGAAGATAACACGAGTACTCTTGAAGGACCAAATACAGGGGCAAGCAAAGCACTGCAAGGCGAGGCCTGGTACTTGGCCTTGACATAAACTACCATGAAATCCCGAACAAATGCTCCCACCCATGTAAGGGTCCCGACTAAATCCACTGCTAATTTCAAACTTCCGTGCCGTTCCGGGAAAGCCCTCCCTCTCTCTGCACGGTATCCACACCCCAAAATTCACCCATTAGCAAGCAGAGAATGATATTAGGTTCGAGGCTTACATAACAGGCACGTTTTCATGCTGATTCGACATGTGAGAGCATTTTTTCTTTTACATGTGCAAGATATCAGCCGACATTATTTGGATGTTCGGTAGCCCTAAGCAGCACTTCAGTATTGTTTTGCAGGCAACATTGTTCTCTGACTAAACTGGTTGGCCCTTGTCCAGAATGTTTTCCTTTATCTTGGCTTGCATCATCTTGTGCTTGTTTATCAAATCTGAACTACAAGCTGAGGTGTGAGTTTTAAGAATTTCTTCTCTTACAATATAGGACTGACAAGCACAGAAACATTGTCACTCATTACCTTGTGTTTGTGCAGTTGGTGTCGAACTGCGAACTGCAAATTAAGCAAAGGAAATATAAGCAAGATAGAAAGACTACAATGAATAAAATGTCTCCAAAATAAAGGGAAGTCAAACTAACCTGTGGGCTCGTTGTCGGGCAGTGAAAATTCTGCCACCACGTCCGGCCCAACAGCGTCCCGAGCGATTTCTGCAGAAGTCACAAAATTTTTTGTAGTCACAAGTAAATGTGGGATAGGTGGTTCGAACATTGAAACATGGTTAAGAGAGCACACAGGTCTACCGCTAGTCCCGAGTGGTCTCTACTTTTGTCCCGTCCTTACCACGCTACTTCACTATGTTTTTTGTAGTATTTTAAAGAATAACATTTTAAATGTCTACTTATAAGCATGACAATCATTTGAGAATGGCTGCCACTTACCTATCCTTTCCAAGACGGCATCGCACAGTCTGTCCGCCCGGCATCGCTGCTCTCGGACCTGCTCCTCCAGAACAGCAACTTCTTTTTTATGCCCCTCCTGCTGCTCAAGGAGGGCCGCCTCAAGTGCTGCGACCTTATCCTGGAGGCTCCTCAGCTCCGCACACTCCTCAGGGCCCATACCGTCCCCTTGAGCCATGGATGGCCCCGCCACGGCTAGATCATCACACTAAACAAAAAAATTATGTCATAAATATGTACTTTAGAAACAATACTGAAACCTAGCCTCAGCACAGTAGTGAACGCAGTACCACTAACAGTACCTGCTTTACATTGTCATGTATTGTTTCAGTGCAGAATACATACTAGTACATGTAATGCCTGCTAATGTAGCTTCAACAAGCTTTCAATACAGATGATACCTTTTTTCGTCTCTTGGTCACCCACATTTTAGGTTAAAAAAGCTACAGCGTTAAACCCAGATTTATGGGACTATTGATTACACTGCGTTAGAACGGTGGTTTGGGCTAGTTGGTGGTGCATATTGAAATTCGAAACAGTGTGAAAAGACGGGACAAGAAAACGACGACACAAGGCGCTGACTAATTGTTGGTTAGTCAGTGCCTTCATCGTTTCCTTGTCCCATCTTTTGGCGCTGTTTCGAATTTCAGTATTGATTACAGCTGACTAAATTCAAAGCAAAGTTTGTTTTTATTAATGCTTAAATTTCTACTTCTACCCAGTAAGCATCCGATTTATGGCCTGCCCCTTTATTGAATGACAACAGCCATGTCTGCCACCATCCTAGACTGCGCGATGCAGGGTCCTGGCTGGGCTAAGCCAAGCCAGTACCAATCACGTCTCAGCCTTTAATTTTCTGCCACGTGCGATAGCAACCAAACAAGTGAGTTAGACATTGCACCTCAATACAGAAGATGTCCTGCGTAAAAAAATAAAGAAAAAAAATATTTTGTTTTTAAAGTGAAAAGCAAGGTGAAATTACAAAAGCTATAAGACGGCATCTGCCAAACTGTGGAATTTAATAAACTTTCTACAGTTACAACAAAAGGGGGGACAGGAGCTTACTTATCTTGTTAACAAAACTTCGTTGATTGTCACTGCAAGGGAGTCACTTTGGTTTGTGGTCGGCTAAATGATTCTGTCCCTCTCACCATCCACCGTGGACAGAAACACATTTGTAACACCCAAAATTTCATCCCTTTTTAACCACACTTTGGCGAAAAATGTTTTAAAATTTATATCACATTGATCAGTTGTGGTCATGCTAAGGAGATATTGCTGCAATAAAAACTTTTTTTCACAAGCACGTTTGCTGGCTAAAAAGGTTTGTTATGACTTATTCGAGCAGCGCTAACTTAAACAGCTGCTCAAATATTAGTCATAATTAAAGTAGCCACAATAAAACATACAAACAGCAACCAAAATACTTTGCTAGTATAAGATACATGTAGGCTCCCCAACGAAAGCTAAGATGAACGAAGGGCAATCTGCCGCCTCTTTACTAATGCTCTGAATGTCATATTTTTGGCTGTGCTTAAATGGACCCTATGTACTGATGCTTCTGTAGTGAACAGGAATCTCATGTACGAGCCAAAACATATGTAATTAGTGAAATATTTTGGTGGGTATTATTTTGCTATTCCATTATACCATGACCTATCCTGACCAAATGAGCTTCCTTCCATCAAACCGGAGTTCAGAACTACCCCATTAAATGTCGGTCAAATTCTGGTAGAATAGATATATTGCAATACACATAAGTTGCAGTGAAACTTACGTTCGGAAGTTCTAGGCTGCGGTCAGAGGCGTTAAAAGCCTCGATGATGCCACCTAGCTCCCTCCTTGCAGCTGGCTTCCTTTTGGCAGCCCTTTCTTTTTGCGTAAGGCTCTTAGGTGGCTTCAAAAAGAAAGCGATAAGTTATATAGGTCATTAATTAAATGAATGGTAACCACACATTGACCACAACTTCACTACCTTGTAGAAAACACAATGCCATGCAAACATTTCCACTCTATCAGGACCACATTGAATAACAGTGATTACATTAAAATTTCCAAGCACATTATGTCTTCAGTGCAGTTTACTGGGAGCCCCCCCCCTAAACTACTGTTATGCAATGTTAGTAGTCTGTAAAAATCGCGTAGATTCCCGCCGCGGTGGCTCAGTGGCTAAGGCGTTGCGCTACTGAGCACGAGGTCGCGGGTTCGATTCCCGGCCGCGGCGGCCGCTTTTCTGATGGAGGCGAAAAGCGAAAACGCTCGTGTGTACGAGATTTCGGCGCACGTTAAAGATCCCCAGGTGGTCAAAATTAATCCGGAGCCCTCCACTACGGCGCGCCTCATCGCCTGCGTTGCGTCGGCGCGCCCTACAATCAAACATCGCGTAGATGCTAAAAACATGCATTACTGGAAGTTTTTTTTTTGGTTATAATGACATTATATATTTTGTACTCAGCAGAATTGCCTCCAACGTTATACATTAAACAAAGCCACCGCCAGTAATTTACAATAAAACAACAATCCCTCAGATTTGTCAGATCAAGAGGCGCTTTATATTTATTACTTGAGTCATGAGGTCTCAAGGACACCTTACCGTGGCAGTCTTCGTGACTTCGGCCAAAATCACTCTCGGCACAGCGAAGCGGGATTTTTTCAAAGCTTGAGTGAGCCCCGGCAGTGAGTCTAGAGAGAGAGATTAAAATCATTACTATTACGTTACAACATCAGATAACTCATACAATTTGAGGAAGTCGCTAAAGGTCGATAGAGAAAAAGCTCTCATCGCGACAAATTAGGAGAAAGCAGGAAAATCTGCTCTTTATAATAAGATTTTGCTTTCGGCGTACATTTGCTCTTGGCTGAGTTTGATTTAACAGGATACTTTTTCGCTATTCGCAACAACTGCGGTTTTTTTCAACAATTTTGTTTTAACAAAGCAGTTCCTCTAGCAATTCCTGTTCCAATAAAAGGAAAGCCAGCTCTTCTTGAGACAGAAAGAGTAATTTGTGTAACTAGAGACGCGGCTATGACCGAGAACGCAAAGGCCCTTGTGGCATCGAGAAGGGTCCATTAAACGCTAATAAACGTAAGCTAATTTGCTCATTACCATTCGTCGTGCACATCAACTTGTAGAACAATATACTTTGGTACTATTTCACGGGCATATTCCAAGCAAGAAAACCTATTCGCTTACCTGACAGTGCCGTCACGTGCGCGGGATAAAATCCCTCCACGTCGCCCGCTTCGCTGCGCCAGTACGCAGAAACTGTTCTTTGCCTCGAAAAATCGGTCGCGTTTTTGGGGTGAAAATCCTTAATCAGCTCCGTAGGAAGCACCGCACGCTGTAAATCCTCCGTGAACAGCACACACGCGAACATTCCAAGGATGGGAGAAAACGAGCTGCAATGGAGGATCTCGCGCGAGTCGCATGGAGGAGTTGGAGGAGGAGGAGGAGAATGGCCGGAATGGCGTTGCAAGTTGCATGGAGGCAGAGCCTTCTATACAAGTTGTATAATAAACGTTACTAAGGGGCACACTGGTCATTCCATTCCTAAATTTGAAGATATTCAGCAAGTGCAGTGACTCGATCAGTGGGTAGAAAACCTGCTTGTTGCAATTGAAAGTGGCAAAGCAGCCTAAATTATGACATTATGAGCTCAAAGGCACGGTTCTCAGTGCTCAAGGGCACTGCTCAGAAATTGCCTCATGCTGTTTTTTAGCCGATTTGTTGAGGTAATCTGTTTGGGCTGGTGTTTTTGTGATGAGAAGCTCGTGGTGTTGGGTAACAACTGCAATGCAAGAACAAAGTAACAAAATACTTCGTATCTTGTGTTTGGACCAAATGCTCGCACCCGCAGTAAACATATATACTCACCAGCTGCCTTAGTGCATCATTGGTATGCACTAGCACGGCAGAAATTTCTTTTTTTTTGGGGGGGGGGGGGGAATTTTTCCGAAATTCGCATTCCTTCAGCTGTTTGTTCACATTCGCTACTAAACCTTGAAGCTCCTTCCTCCATGTTCTTTAGAGGTATTAGCAATCGTCCAGAGATTGTCATTTCCCTTTCCGATGACCACTAAAAATTGGAGATTTGTTCACGTTGTTAATCCTTAAAATGTGAGTCAATTCACTTTGAATTCAATTTTTTATGTCCAACTGGGGAAAACCAGCTGAATTCCCCCCCCCCCCTCCACGTGTGGCAAGTTCTACTGGGCTCACACTCCTAGATACAATTTGAGAGCCCCTTGTGCAACGCTCTCATCCAAGGCTGTTATAACGCTGATCGTGGTCACGCAATTGCATATGACCACTGTTAATGCTCTCATCCAAAGCTCTCATAACGCTGTTTGGGGTTATCAATTGCGTAGGACCACGGTTAGTCAGCATTAAAATATACTTATTCGTATATTTACACTTAGAGTATTGCGTGAGAGAGGGCCCAACATACCAACAATTCATTTGGCTCCACGACGAGTGAATTTGTAAGTGCATTCTGAACCGGTGCAGATTAGTCAAGTGTCATGCAGACCAGTGCAGGAAAATGAACATACGCTGCACTGCTTACACTAGTGCAGCCAGTTCAGGTACAAAAAACGCCTCTGTTATTTAGATCAGCACGGGTGTCCCCCGCTTTGTGTGTGCTACGTCCACTACGCCTTCTAGAGATGCGTCGCTCAGGAGCGGTTTGGATCTTTTGAGCTGCTCTTTCTGAAGAGCAGGTGAGCTGCGGCTCAGTGAAAGTGAGCTGCAGTTCTTTTGGAGAGAGGGAGCCCATTCTCGCTCATTCAGTGATCCGTGTCGAACGGGGCAAGCCACAGCAGAGCCAACCACGGAGGAAGAAGGGCCTACTGAGCCGAAAAGCCGAGTCAAATGAGCCGGCTCTTTGCGCCATCTATTATCGCCGCAAGAAAGCAACTGCACTGCCGGGCCAGGCAGGCCTAATTTTCCAAATCCCTCCAGCGCCACCTGTCGTGTAAGCAGACAGTCAGAGTCAGGAGAGCCGGATCTTCTGAGCCGTTCTTTGAGAACGGCGGTTGAGAGACCGCGGCTGCGAGAGGCAAATCGGGAGGCCGCAATGCCAGCAGTGACTGAACTGCGTATGCATTTTAAAAGTAATTAGAAAATACACTCCTGTGACCTTTATGATTCACCGCACTTACATTTTTGCGCTCAGCTATAGTCCAAGTCAGGAACGAGCCGGATCTTCTGTGCCGCTCAGTTCAGCGGCGGTTCTTGGCTCCCTGCTCCGAGCGGTTCTTTGGCACAGTGGCTCTCTCTAAGAACTGCCGCTCAACGGCTGCTCGCTCGATCAGAGAATCATGCTGAACCAGATGGCTCTGGATGAATCACGTCGGCACGTTCCGGTAGCGTTAGTAGAGGCGTGTCGGCCGACCAAGCTGGGTCTGGTGTGCAACTTTTGCGTATATTATCAGTGCCAAAAAGCAAGCCCATCTCGTTTCGAATAAACTGAGCAAAGGGTTGTTTAAAAACTACAGTTTACATTTCATGTATTAAAATTAGTCTCTTGTATCGTGTTTTCCAGAGTCATTTTTTCTAGTGTCTCAGCTCAATAGTAGAGATTGTGTTTTTTCTTCAAATATTGACAGAGTGATCTTGAAATACCAGACACATAAAAACCTTTGTAATGACGGTGAAGCCAGGTCTTTTCTGTACAAATACACCAGACGCTGTGACAAAAGAAAGGTGTCTATAGCAAGGAAAAGTTCCCGTACCTAAATTAGGCAATAATTTATATTATGTTTAACATAGGTTAATGAACCGCTCAGCCGTTCAAATGAACCAGTTCACTTCTGTGAACAGACCCATTCTCAGTCACTCAATGACGTGAGCCATTTTTCCCATCTCCAACGCCTTCGCTAACACATGTGCGCACACGAACACACACACACACACACACACACACACACACACACACACACACACACACACACACACACACACACACACACACACACACACACACACACACACACACACACACACACACACACACACACACACACACACACACACACACACACACACACACACACACACACACACACACACACACACACACACACAATTCAAAATGAGGGGCTTGGCAAACGAAAACAGAAATAAGGGTGTACAGTCATGAACGGCATGGAAATCAAGGAAAAAATGTGGTACGTCATTTTCTTCTTGAACCAGACATAGGTTTTTTAAAAATGTTTGCAGGATAGAAAAAGTGGAGAAAGAGAGAGAGAGAGAGAGAGAGAGAGTAAACTTTAATTCCATAAAGGAATTGCTTCACAAAAGTCTCCTCATTCGAGGATGCCTTGAGCTCAGGCCGCGTCGACAGCCCTTTCGATCAGGCGCAGCTGATCTTTGAGGCCGGAGGTGGCCAAGGCCTCTCCCAAAGCTCTGTGGAAAGGTGGATGTTAGGGGGGGTCTAGGGTAGACTTGTCGCAGCCGCCCACTGTGTCTGAGAGTCCCAGGCTCTCCACAGCAGCGGCAAAGTGGAGAAAAGTGTGTCCGGTCAAAGAGGTGAAGTCTGGTTGAGTGTGGGAAGGCGTTGACCTGCAGGGCACGCAATACACGAAATAATCTTTCCTTATCCCTCAGTAGCGATTTGTGGGGTGAATAGTAGGTTTTACAGGACAGCCTATAGGGTTGCGTAATTTCCTGGTATGTGACAAGAGGTTGCATGCGCTCGGTCTCGGCTTCATCAGCACTGGCTCGGCGGGTCAAATCGCGAGCCATGAGGTTGGCGATCTCGTTGCCAGGGATGCCGCTGTGAGTTGGTGCCCATACAATCCTGACTGGTCTCGTTGGTGGTCTCTGATTGATTAGTCGAAGTGTTGTGACGTGCAAGCGACTGTAGGCAAAGTTGCAGCACGCCTGCTCGGAGTCTGAGATTAAAATTTTGGCGTTGCTTTGGCTAAGTGCAAGTGCTATCGCCGCTTCCTCAGCTTGGAGAGGGCCGTGTCCAGGGATTAAGATGCTGCATTTGTGCTGCTAATTTAAAACTACAGTGGCTGCCATGGCTGCTCTTCCAGAGTAACAGGCTGTGTCCTTGTAGGCAGTAGATGATGCATCTCCGTACAACTAAAATATGGTCCAGGATTGGGCTTCTCTGCGATCCTCGTGATGCACAGGGTGCATATTGTATGGTAAGGCGGGCACAATTCAGCGTTGTCTAGTGGAGTGGGGTACATTACCAGTAAGGAGAGGTGGGTGGCTGAGTGGGGCTGACAGCGCCAGGCATGGGAGGATAAACCTCCCCGTTTCGTTTGTTCCTAACCTTAACCGTTGGCTAGACAGGTGCGCCTCTATTAACTCCTCGGCCCAGTTGTGGATGCCAAGTGTCGGAGTAGCCGTGCAGTTGAGGTGCTTGCCGGGAGACCCATGGCTTGCTTGTATGCCTTCCTGATAAGGATGTTTACTTTCTCGAGCTCTGTGGCTTTAAGCAGGGCGTAAGGCACAGCGTATGTAATCCTCGACACGACAAAGGCCTGGACAAGGCCTGAAGCTTCTCAACCTGAACCTAAAGGCATGAACCCTTCTGCTGATAAGAAGGGTGTTGGAGCGGTCCGCCTGGAATATCATGCCCTGTATCTTAATTCACGGTCGGAGATGGCGCAATGATATGTCCCTCTAGGCGTAGAGTGATAGTAGGCGAACCTGGAGGGTGTGTTTTGCGTGATGAAACCAGGAACAGCTCATTCTATTACGGGGCGCAGCTGAGACCAGATGACTTGGCATAGGCAGCCACCACATCCGCTGCCTCGTGTAGGCGGCTCTCTAACTCTCCCATCAACCCTGGACGACCACATGGTTATGTCGTCAGCGTATAGGCCATGACAGATCCCCGGGATGTTGTCGAGGAGTGGCGGCAGGCCTAGCAGGGCAAGTGGGAAAACCCCCACCGGGTAACAACAATAACAATACTTTATTTCAACCCAGGAGGGCTGGGGTGTGCTGAAAAGGCCAAAGGCCCATACCGAAAGGCCCAGCACACGGGTAGATTCAGCTCACGATCTCCACAATAGGCGTCCGATGCGATTACCGGAGGGCCTTTCACTTTTACCGTCTTTCTATCTCTTAAACATAAAAAAAATGCTATACCTGTTTCGAGAAGAAATAAATGACGTATCAGATCTTCCCTGTTACCTTGCTTGACGTTCAACCCTTATGAATGAAAAAAAAAAGAACATTACACTAATATACTGCGGTCTCGCTGGCCTAGTTTCCTAGGCTTCTAAACAATTTCTCAAAGAGAAAGAGAGAGAACAACTTTATTGTGTGCCCGGTCAATGCCTCCTAAAAGACTGGCCCTGTGTGAGGTCGAGGATCTAAGAGGTCAGCACTTATTGCACATATTCAGAGTGAAGGGAAAAAAAATTGCTGGGCTTTTTTTTTCTCCATGCATGGATGAAGATATATAGAAGCATAACTCTATCGATAGGAGAAACTGGAGAAACCATGGGTGGGAGCAGCGCGCGTGAGTCAGGTTAGCCAGCTGAGTGATCTATTTAGCTTAGGCACGAGTGACAGTGACGGACGGAGTGGCCGAGCCAATCAAGCCCGCTGCTGTTGTGCTTAAGTGATAGGAATTCGATTTTGCGCCGTTCCGTGACGTCAATCGACGATGAAAGACTCAGACTAACTGGACGTCTTGTGTGGGGTTGCAATGGCGACTGCTGAAAAAAGAAAGGCGAAGCTCGAGTAATTCCACGAGAGTGAGGACTTCCGTGTGCCCAAGTCTACGTACTACGACAGGCTGAAGAGGCAGCGGCGACAATCGGCGCCTCAAGATTTGCGCAATGACGGGGCGTCTACTTCTCGTAGCGGTGATTCAGATGGATCGGTGGAGGAGTTCCCTGCCGCGGACGACAGTTTTCCCTCCCATGAACTCGGCGACCTGCTACAGGACGGCACTATTCTTGAACGTGGCCGACTGGCCCAGCGCGTGTGAGGAAAGTGCAACTGACTTGCCTCCTCAGATAAGCGAGGAAGAAATAGTTTCGTCGTCTTTTTCGAAACTGCCGACGGAAAAGATACCCAACCTCGGGACCTCCAAAGCTGGCGCAACCGCCATGGCAATGTCGTTCTGTGTGGCGCACGGCATAACCTGGACAGCTCTAGGTGACCTCGCCAAACTGGTTAATAACATTGCCGGTATGGAAGTAGTGCCGCGCAGCCAAAAAAAGCTGTGGGTAGCACAAAAGAACGACCTAGTGCAGTACTGGTACCGGTGCGTACAATGTGAATCTGTGTTGGAAGAAGACCAGAATGGTGACTGCGTATGCGAAGTCTGCGATACTAAAGTGCCAGCATCGGACCTGCACGCTAAGTCGCACTTCTGCATCACTCTTGACACCAGGAAACAGCTACAGACGCTTATTGAAGGCACAAAGGAGGACCTTGCAGGTGGTCTGACGGCACGGAATGAGAAGTGCGACGATGTAATCACCGACATTACAAATGGGACGTCCTTCAGTTATCTGCAGCAGACGGAAGGACTAACACCGGATGATTTGACGTTGACCATGAACACAGACGGAAGTCCAGTATTCAAATCGTCCAAGACGTCCGTGTGGCCACTTCAGTTCACTTTAAATGAACTGCCACCTGCTGCCAGATTCAAGCATCCTGTATTGGCTGGACTCTGGTTTGGGCCCACCCACCCCAACATGCAGGCTTTCCTCTCGAGATTCGTGGCGGGTGTAACTGCAATGAAGCCGATTGTGTGGGAGCACCAAGCTTGTGTGCACAGCTCAAGGGTGTTTGTCCTGTGTTGTGCAGTGGATGCACCTGCACGAGCAGCTGTGTTAAACATGAAGATGTTTAACGGGCACCACGGCTGCCTTCTGTGCTTTTCGAAGACTGACCACCAAGAAGGTGAGCATCGGACCATGCTTGTAGGGTTTCCTAGTGTTTTGCTTTAACAAAATTACAGTGCCAAAAACATAAGTACAGAGCAAGTGCTCGTAGTTGTGTTCTTTGTGCATCAATTTTTTTAAACTGTGTGCAAAAGCTTGCTTTAGTGTGATTTGTTGCACAGTTGTAGATGGAATTTCTGCTGGATTTTTTGGCCTGAGCAGCTTTGAATTGAGCTTTAATAACATGTTACTATTTTCGTTTAGTGCAAGGCATTTTAGCGTTGGGTTGAAAAAAACTTTTACAGCAGCCATACCAAAAGTGTGTGTTGCCATTGGAGGTATTAAGGGAATGCTAAGTACTATAAAAAAGTCTGCACTGTAGGGCTCTTCGATTTACAGTGTCGGACTTGCTGTAGATTGTCCGCGGGTAGCCCGAGGATTCCCTGAAGCTGCAGGGATGCGTGGGAAAATTGAATGCTGGACTGCTTCTCACGGAGTCTACGGTGAGTTCGAGACCGTAAATTGAAGAGCCCCAGTTATGCTTGATGTAACATGCTTTGAGATCCATGCTTAACAGATAAAAAAAAAGGAAATCGTTCCTGAACAGTGACAGCTATAATCAGGAAGTTTTGTTTGGAATGGTCGTGGGAGAGGATGTTACAGCTGTGCAGGTCTCTTAATGAAGCTGTGTATTATTTTTGTACTGTGCACGTAGCCACATTTACACTTAGTAGGAGAACTTGCATTAGCCACGTGCGTAATTGCTGCTCAGGTAATGACATGAGGTTTTTTTTTCAAAGTTTTGGACTCTTTTTCATCTTGTACATTTTTTGGCACTGAGTACACAATTTTTTGTGTCATTTCTGCATAATTTCAGGTAGCATGCGGTATACCAGTCAACTGATGGAACCAAGAACACATGACGGCGTGCTGCGAGACATGCATATGGCATATGTGACAGATGACTGGTTCAATTTCTTCAGAGGACCATCAGCCCTAATAAACCTTTCAGGTAGGTACTGAAATATGTTTTATAGTTGTTGTGAGGAAGAATACAGTTTGGTTTGAAGCATACGACAAATCCTGTGGTGTGTGCTCTGTAATGGGGCTTGGAGGTGAAATCCCTTTTTGCTGTTTTTTTTTAGACATTTTAATTCCCGTGAAGTATTTATCCCCCACTGACCTCGTGGGATTAAAAGCAAATGATCTGTTTGTTGAGAGCTAAATGTTGCGGCATAGATAATACTTTTTCTGCAGAATAGTACGACAAATTGCTGTCAATCTACTGTTAATTTCTAGAAAGCTACCCAGTGAAGCTGGGGATTTTACAAGTGCCAGCTGCAGAAACAAAACTCTTGGGAAAGGCATTTTAAGCGTAGCTTTCATGGCAATGCATATGCAAGTGCAATGTAATTGCTGAATACCTTCAATGTGTTTGAGATTAAGTTAGTTTAGTAGGACACAAAAATGTCAGGTAATTGATAGAAGTCTCGCTGCAGTAGCTATGTGTCTGATGGTTGTAAAATCCAGAGTGAATGCCGTATTTAAAATATTTCACAAGATAAGGCCATAAGTAGACCGCATAAAAGTGTCGTGCCTCTCTGGTAGTTACCTTGACACATGACATTTTAAATGTAAAATAACAGTGGGTTTGAAGAAACACTGGATACTCACAAATTTGGCAATTAGTGCAATGTTAAACGGGCTATTAGGACGACATACAAGTTTGATGCTCTGTTGTTTTAAATGCAGTATCTTAAAAGACGAAAACCTTTCTCCGTTTTATGCACTAGACATAGCTCAGAATAACTGAATTTCAAAATAGTAATTTTCAAAATATTTTGAAATTTAATGACACAGCCACAGTATGTATGACTCACTGCTTTGCTTACCGGCTTTGAATTCATCTCTTTTAGGTTTCAACCTGGTCTCCGGCGTCAGTGTTGACTACATGCACTGTGTGCTTCAGGGGGTTTGTAAACAACTGACAGACTTCATGTTCAAAGGAAATTACAAAGGAGTGCCTACGAAGTCAAATGACAAAGCAGCGCCGACCAAGTCAAATGACAAAGTACCACCTACCAAGCCAAATGGCAAAGCACCATTTTACATTGGTACGTAAGATGCTTTTAGTATGTTCCCTAGATATAATGACTACCTCAATGGACAGGAAGATTCTTACTTTTAACTTGAGTGGTCACCATTTCTTGTAAACGCATTGTGGGGAGATCCACCAGTGACAGGGTAGTAGATGTCACTCAGATAAGGTGAACATAATTAACACTGTTCATTATGGCAAAAAACAAAACGACATCACCAGAAGAATTGGCCTGTCTAAGCAGACGGTCAACTTCGTGTCAAAAACAAAAATGCCGCCAGCAAATGGGGCTCTGGTGAGATTGAAGAAAAGTGCTTTGAAATGCACGAAGCTGTGCACCCAGGGGTCGAATCTGCTCTCATCACGCAACATTCTCTGTAATACAGAGGTGAAGTTCAGTGAAGTTTGGCATTTATTATTTCCACGCAGCACCGATTCTCTTCCATTTGATAAAAAGGGTAAGAGTTGTTTCAAATGGGAGGATGGTTCTCGTCCATTGTGTGCAATCGGCCGCTGGCAGTGCAGTCCGGCTGATCTAACTTCCATTTCCACAGCCGACCTTCATCAGATTTCGTATCAAGAGTTTTACTGGCCAGATGTATCATTTATAAAAAACATGCAAGCAGGCTTGAAGAACGTGGGGCAGCGATCCAAATTGTTTGAAAAACGGTTCTGGGTAAACCTGCCTTGGCATGAAGTGTTCAAAGGGTCCTTGGCAAATTCTGTTGGCAAGGACTGATTTCTATAGTTAGGTAGTAATTGCTCCTGATTACATTCTTGCCTTATTTGCCCAGCTTAGCGTGCATCTCCATGTACTTGACTGCATGGGCTAGGACTCTTGTAAGCAGCAGTGCTAAGATTTGAAAACTTTCATGCTGCATGTGGGTAAAAAGAGTTGATTATCAGTAGCATTTATAAGCAATACTGATTCCAGTTCCAATTTGATGCTCATATACACCCCCCCTTCCCCCCCCACCCACCCACTTTGTCATTTGGATTCTGCATGCTTCAAGAACAGCAGACATATTTTTTCAGATTAAAAGGGTCTGTTGGAACAGGCATAGACTGTACTGTGTAATACTTTTTTAAAAACAGAGAAATATTATCGCTGAATGTTTTTATATGCAGGTGATCCACCGAAACTGAAAAAGGTCAATGACCGGCTGCTGGCCATCCAGCCACCTCATTGTATAACACGGCTGCCTCGATCCCTCGATGAAAGAAGCAACTGGAAGGCGTCCGAGTGGAGGGGCTGGCTGCTCTTCTATGCTCTCCCTTGCCTTGAGGGTGTGCTGCCGCAGGAATACTGGCGTCATCTGGCGAAGCTCTCTGAAGCTATTCACATTCTCCTGAGAGAGTCGCTGTCCACAAACGACATTGCCCGCGCAGGTAGGAATTCGATTGCAAGAAAGGGCTAGATAGTGGTGTCATTTGAGGTTCACAGAATTATTTGATGTGGTTTGATTGTTTTTACAAAATTTACTTCAGAGAAAAGCAGGCTTGAATGCTACTGACAGTGAACTGTGTGTTCAGGTAATGCGCTCACCTGTTATTCATAATTGGAGGAAAAAGTAGGACGAGTGATAATGCAATCATCTCAAAGGAACTCATCTTAAAGGAAGCTCATTTGTTTATTGCCATTAACTAGATGAATCTGTTGTCTTCACTAAACCAGTATTGAATGACATACCTGTTGCTGTTGAAAACTAGTTTTATTGCTTCATCAGTACTATCACACCAGGATGGCAGCTGTAGGCATGAGTGACACTTTATGGTTGAATATTCAGTTTTCTGTACTTTATTTCTTGCTGTGTATTTTTCCGGGTATCTTTCCAAAGATATATTTGCTGGAACTCTATGCAATTAATGGGTTGTCTTCACAAGTGCATTGAACCAAACTGGCCATTTACGTTCTACATTTTCAAGTACAATAAACCCTTGCAGGACATAGTCCTCACAATAGAAAACTGTCATCAACAGGTAATACTACTTTGTTAAACGTGGAGATGGTTTGGCCTCTCTGCACTGCAGTGGGGGACTATTAAATACTTCAAATAAAGCGAGATTTCATATAGAGGACTACCATTATAAGGTGTGTACTGTAGTTGATCCCATCTTTAAAAGTTTACACGCAGCCATCCTTAAGAAAAATATGTGTATGGTGATTTTGTTAGAAGTATTTTTTGGAACGATTCCATGCTATGGTGAAAATTCTTATCTGCACATGTTAGTCAGTACTATACTAGGACCTTCAGCGTCTGAGGTGCCTTGTAAGATTTGTGATCCGAAACCAGTCATACATGCAAGATTTATTTTAGAAAGGTCTGGACCACCCGCACAGAAGAAAAATCTGCTAGAGCATAATAAAAAGAACAAAAAAGTCAGAACTAAACAAAACAAATGTACTGAATGCTGAAGCTGGGCCCTATTTTAAATAGCCAGCCTACTGATTACTCTTACACGGTGGCTCAGTGGCTAAGGCGTTGTGCTGCTGAGCACAAGGATGCGGGTTTGGTTCCCAGCCGCCGTGGCTGCTTTTCTGATGGCGGTGAAAAGCAAAAACGCCCGTGTGTACAAGATTTTGGCACACCTTAAAGATCCCCAGGTGGTCAAAATTAAGCCGGAGCCCTCCACTATGGCGCGCCTTATCGCCTGCGTTGCGTTGGCGCGTTATACCCTGCAATCAATGATTACTCTTAAAGGGGTGGTGAACAGAACGTACATTTGCCTTTGCTTAATTTTATCTGCAGGAACAATCTTTTAAAAACATAAATACGAAATGTTTTCACAATTCGTTGCTTTTGGAATTTCGGAGACACCTTTGAAATGCTCATTCTCAGGCGCATCGCAAGCAACCATGTGTGCATTGTCGGTCGGCAGCGCAACAAGCAGTGACGTCTTGTTAACAACATTTGAGAGATGAACGCTCTTTGTATATAATATTTTGTAAAGCTGCAAACTCAACATTTTAAAAATGTTGCATCCTTTTGTGTGTTGCCCGATGTACTTTTCCATCCACACGATCAGCGGCGTGACTGCTTCAGTTGTCTGGCAACTGTTGTAGCAGAAATCAGACCTACTGGCTTATTGTACTCAGTTTCCCTGGCGTAGTTCACCACATTTTGGGGAATTCTCTTCCAAATATTACCTTTTTCATGTCAAACAATGCAAAGCCACTCTAGCAAAAAAAAAAACAGCAGGTGCCTCGCGTGTGATTCGAACGTGCAGCCACCGGGCCAGCCTGCATTGAAGTCGAACACTTTGCTCACTGGACCACAGATGCAGGGTGCTCATGCATCTCAAACTGCAGCATAAAAGCCGTTTTATATTTAGCCCAGCATTCCGGTTTGCTTTCATAAATTCTTGTCTATCTAGAGCTTTAACTGCCAACTTACTGTAGAACGCTTCTGCAGTAAGCCATAGGGGAGGGTATCCAGTTGACAAAACTATGTTCTTTCATTGCAAACAAGGGAATCAATCCAAGTGCGTGATGGTGGGGCTTGGCGACTCGCTGTATCACTGGTTCACGTGCAATATTTTTACACATGAAGGGTAAAAGATGGGTTGGTGTTAATATCTGACAACTAGGAGTTCCTTAGATAAACGTGTTCAGGCAGTAAATTCCCATTTTAAGCTTTAGGTCATTTCGCTCGTCATATCAGGAAGCTCACGTTTGCGTAACTCACATGAGAGGTTATGTGAGATAGACATCAGCATAGGCGTGTGCAGAGTTCTCGATTTAGGGGGGCAAAGTCTTACCGCTGCCCCCCTCCCTTACAGCAACTCCTGACCACTTCCCACTGAAGGCCCAGCGGTCCGAACGCAGTGCAAAGAGGGACAGTTATCAAAGTTTTATTTCAATGCGATGGAATTGCAACACACAAAATATTTCTGAGCAGAAATTTTTACTTTCATGTGTTACATCGGCAAGGTATGGGGCAAATTTTGCGCCCCCCTTCAGATGATTAGGGGGGGGCTGCCCCCCCTGTGCGCACGCCTATGGACATCAGCAAGCTTGAGCAAGAATACTGGCTTAAAGAGCGACAGATTAGACTAGGGGAAACAGCATAAACAGTTTACAAATACCCAGTTTACTGGTTGCCTCTGCCTGTGCCACTCACCCACATTGTTGACTGAGAGTTCGACCTTGTTGATCAGTTGTTTCAGAGATCAGACATTGCCCGTTCAATTGTGGGCAAATTCTATGGTTGCACCGATGTTGTAGCCATATCTGACTCTTTGCAAGCCTGCTGTACGCCCACATGTGCAGATGAGGGGGAGCTATGATTGGCTTCTTTAGTTCTTAACATGACATCACCTCACGACTCGAGGAAAAAATCCTTGGAGAAACCGTACCTGCGTGTTTCTACCCATTTGCCGATATTGTCCAGCGTAACTACTATGCACAGTTTGTTTATCAAGGTTTCACAGTTCGAAATACGCACACACAACATTATTATTTTTTTTTAATCTGTTCACGACCCCTTTAATTTTTTTTAAATGTGAAAGCCTTAAGTGTGCCAATGTGTGAAAAACAGTCTTTGCTGTTTGGTCAAAGGAATGTCCTGCCACTTAAAAGGGGTAAAGAAATAAAAAAAAATGTGTGTGCTGCGGTGGCATTTGATTAGGGTCTCCACGGTAGCACTGCATAGCAGCCCAATGTGTGACCAGTGTACTATCTCGGCACGTTTGCAATAGAACAAAAGTTATCATTATCCCTTGTTTTGTTGCGCGTTCTCACTTTAGCATTGGCCGGGATTCTGAAGCTTGCCTTGAGGGGCTGATGGGCCCACTTCACAAAGTTCACAACAAAACTATGAACAGGAAATGTAAAAGTTGTCGAATAGTGCGGGCCATGTCACACCTAAACATTGTACATGAGTAAAAAGAAGAAGCCAGTGGAAATACTGAATGCAGAACGGCAAAGAAATAAAAGCGAAGAAAGAGGTGCAAATACGATGTAGCTGTAAACAAGTGCGAACTTAGAAGCTGTATAAGTTAATTGCGTGGCTTTAGATAAAAACATAGCCACCAATAACATTTCTCTGATGATCGGCAGGGTTGGTGGCCTTGATCGATACCCTTTTATGACTCTCTCCCCTCCTCCTTCCCCTTCATAAAAATTCAGAAGGGGGCCACACCCCCTTTTTGCATACCCATGTCTCTGAAACATTCCTTTTTAATTCATTCCAGATCGGCTACTGTTGTCATTTGTTGAACGCTGCGAAGTGCTCTACGGACCTGCAGCACCGGTGTTCAATGTGCACTCTTTGCTGCATTTGGCGGCAAATGTTCGAGACCTTGGTCGTCTGTGGGCGAATTCCACGTTTGTATTTGAAGGTGGGAATGGAAAGCTTGTCAAGTCCATCACAGCAGCTAACGGTCTACCCCATCAGATTGTTGAGCGTGTGGTTATGGGACAGTGTCTGGAGAATTTTGTTTCAGCTGGAGACATCACCGAAGATGAAAGAGCCACGTGCAAACTTTTTTGGGCCATGCTCGTGTCTCCAATGCAATTCATGAGGAGGGGGCTACACTGTTGGGGCGCAACATGCATGCCAAGCTTACTGTTGCTGAAGGTGACTTATTGAAGGAGGCTGGCTATGGTGCCATTGAGTGCTATGACAGATTCATCTTTGACGACCAAGTCTATCATAGTGCCTTATATAAAAGGCCAATTAAAAGTGATAGCACTTTTGTGGAAGCATCCCAAGGTTTCTTCCACATCGAAAAAGTGGTGCGAGCATCGTTTATGGGAGGGCACAAATGCTTGCTCTTATGCCGAGAAGTTCTGTTTTTGGACACTGCGTCATTTACCGACCAAATTAGGCCATGTTTCTTGTCTGCTTCAGGTGTGCCCACAATCTTAACACCACGGGATGTGTTGAGAAGCTGTGTTTTTGTCGAGTTTCGCAAAGAAAAAAAAGCCTATTTGTGCTTGATGCCCAACAGCATTGAAAGGGATTAGGTGCCCATAAGTTCATTTTCTTTGTTGTTGTTTCTGTTGTTGTTGATCTTATAAGTGCAGAGCACTTTAGGGACTCAGCTTGTTGTCATAGCTTGTCTGGGGTCACACTATCTAGCCACTGTAGTCCCGCGGCGGTACGCGCCCAAACAGAGCCCAGCAGTTAATCGACCAGATTTAGGGGAAATCCCCAAGGTGGAGTAAGTTTCTGTGAAGGAAATATTGACATCCACCTTAATGCAGCCATACGGCTACAAAGGAAAGCTATACAGCTTTCTCAGAAACTTCACAGTTGAAGAAAAATTCGTCCTGGTCCAGGATTGGAACACCCGGGACCACTGCTTATTGAGTTCAGTGATTTTTTTTTGTAAAGAAATGCACAAGGAATGCACGGTAAAGAAATGCACGGCCATGGGAGTAAATGATTATGGCAGGACAGCAGATTTCAGCACTCATACATTTCCCACTGTTGCCTTCCCCAACAACTGGGTAGAGAAAGGTCAGGCTTACTCTCGCATGCGTAGAGTATATGCTCCAAATGTAGTTGCCCTAAACATACACTGTTTTTGCGACCTTTTGCAAAATGTATCAGGGAGATTGTGTTGTAAATATTGTGTAAAATACCGTACGTGTACCATATATGACTGTAAATGCTGTGATGAGTGTACTTTCCAGCAACCTTTATTTCAAGCCTGTGTGGCTGTAAAAGTGTGTTGCCATTGGACAAGGTTGTATTGTAAATATAGTGTAAAATACTGTAAGTATGCCGTTTATGGCTGTGAGTACGTCTTAGCAACCTTGTCTTCAAGCCTGTGTGTTTGTACAAGTGTATTGCCATGGGAGATTGTAAGTTAACTATGATGTCAAATTCTGCATGTGTACTACATAAGACAGCAAATACTGTGAGAGCACTACACTTTTTGGCAACCATAATTTAAGCCTGCACTTGAATAAAAATTTGTTTCCACAGAATGTAGCCCTGCTGTGTTTGATGGCCTATACTTCCTGTTATGGACTTGTTTCAGTTGATCAGGGGAGTAAACAAATCGCTAAATGTCCTGTTGTGCTTTACTGGCTTCACATTCCCTTTAAAACGAAAGCCTGGAGTACCCCATTCTACGAAAAAGTTCTATTATTGTTGTTATTTGGTCAAGAAAGTATTGACAGGGAGAGTAAGTAAAAAAAAAGGCTCCAGCTTAGCTCAGCTAACCCTGGATTTGTGAAGCAAAAGCTTGGCATGGCCTATTTAAGCGTTGGTTTCACTTTGTTAACCTTTTACTTAGCATAGGTATACATTCATCGTTAAGATGGGTAGGACGGCTTTGCCTATGTTGGTGGTCAGGCATGACTCATTCGGTAGGCGTGGGAAGACATGCATTGGCTCAAAGCCTCCGTCTCCGGGAAAGATGGTCCGAGCTCTAATCCATGGCCAAGTTCACACTAAGTGAGTGCGGCATTTCTCTTGGCCGGGTGCGTGGGGAGTCAAAGGTGAGTCAATGTTCTTTGTGCTTCATAGAACAATGTGACGGAGAGGCTTATGAGGACTGGTCGGTTAGAGTGGCAGCAGCGATGGAACACCGACAACGCTGACACTGACTTCCTTCGCTGAGTTCCCAGCACGCTCACTATACCGCGCTGTTTTCCTCAGCCCAGACAACTCGCCTACATCATTACTGGACAAGGCTCTTCCCTGCACTGTTTCCACATGATCGACTTGATCCCCGAAAACAGGTGTCCATGTGGACAGCTTGCCTCTTGTGTGAGCCACTACCTTTGGGATTGCAGTAGGGAGCACCGATTGTAACCCGACTTAAACATGTCCGCTTGTCCCTTGAACCTCTACATCTGTGACAAGCCCTGGACCGGGCCGTGCAAATCCTCATCGAGCTTATCGATTTTGCGAGCAAGAATATGCTGGACGTCTCGCGCTCATAAACAGCTCTGAAGTGATGTGTGTTGCTTAAGGGTGTAGTGAGTGTCTCTGCGATTGTGGTCCTCATTTGAGGGCTCATCTAATGAAATTTAAGGTGCTGTGGGTGGTTGCTGCCTGTGGTGAAGTTGCCCGCCTGTGCTCATCTTCATATCTGCGCAGCGGTACTGTTCTTCGGGGTGTGCTTCTCTGTAGCTGGACCGTGCAGTGGAGACAGACTGCATAAATTCGGGAATACGGATAGTGCCTCTAGCAGCTATGGGTGTTAGAGTTTAGGGCCTCTTCAGACTGCAGTGCTCTTTTCGTGTTTGGATTTTCATGTAATTGTCATTTTTTTATGAATTGAGTTATTCTTTTTTTTTAATTTACATTTTGGGTGCTTGCCCCTGTTCATTTATATCTGATTGGCTGTAAACGTGAACCTGCCATAGTTTTGGTGGTGCGGGTGTTGTTCCCCGCTTTTTTTTGTTTTCTTTTAGGAGGGGGGAACACAGAAGGAATTGGAATTTGTCAGGCAGCGGCCTAGCTACGGAGAGTGCATATGCCAAGAAAGTTGGTAGCGGCGGCCAGCACACCTGGCAGCAGTGAAGCTTGGTGCAGCAAGTGGTGAGGTGTTGCCTAGGCTACGGCACAGTTGTGATCAAATAAAGGTCAAATTGCTGGTAACGCTGAAACTTGGCTTGGCTGGGTTAGTAAAGCTTTGCTTTAAAATGTGTGTGATCTGATGTGACTTGAAGCTCAGTTTACATAGTAACAGCATGATGCTTCAACAACTGTGCCATCTCAGATCTCTGCAAGTTGCCAGCGCTGTCGTGTTTGTCTTCGTGGCACATATGCACTTGGGGGATTGGCAAGGAATTCAGAACTGTGAGGCCTAGGCAGTGTGGAAGCTTCACAAAATTTACAAAACTATGAACTTGAAACGTAGAAGTAGTAGAGTGACACCTCAATCTAATTTCCCGTGAGTATGTGCACCAGCTGGGCAGAACCCTGATTTTAGGGAGGTAGTGGCATGTACGTGTCGGTCTCCTTGTTGAATAAATCGGCAATATAATGCGAAAAAGTGAGAGCGAAAAGACATACACAGTGTAGAAGAAAAGGCGATTGAAGCATTTCACACGAAAAGAAAAATAAAAGCAAAGAAAGTGGTGCAGATGTGCTGCAAAGAAGTCACTAATTAATATTGCGAGTCTTCAACCATCAGCGCACATAGACAAACTTCAGTGTGCCAAAATATTTTGTTACTGAGCTCATAAACAGAACTGCCTAAGTGGTATAGCAAACTCGAGCAAAAAAACCTTTCTTGACTGCTTATGTATGGGAACGTGAAAGCGTTATATATACACTTCATTTTGAGCACTGTGCTGTCCTCTATGCATAATGGCAGTTCAGTTCTTATTGTCATCCTTCATAGCGACAATGTCTCTCAACTCGAATCTTGATGTTGGCAATTACGTAATAAGGGAAATACTAAAAACAGTGTTTAGTGGGTTTGCTACATTTTGGCATTCAAGGGATGCTATAAAATGAAACTGGCGGCCGTACTACATTTGTACAGTCATGTTTCCTAGCAGCGGCTGTGGTTGGCGGCTGCCCACAAGTCCCTGTCACATCGTAAGGACCTGTTCAGAAGAGGATCCCATTGCTACATTTGTCTCTCCTGCTATCTAGCTTAGCTGTTGGGAGTTTCTGTAACCATTATTGCTTAATGAATTGTGCAATCCTAGCTTTCAGTGAACTCCAGGTTAATAAGCCAGCGGCACCTGCCGCGAGAGAATGAATTGCGCCGCCCCCGCATTAGGCATTTCACTGCACAGCTGAGAAATGAATTGTGGCCGCTATCAGCTTCATTAGGTGCCACTTCCGTCTCTAGAAGAACTTGTTGTTGCGCGAGTTGGTGCATCTTTTTTAATAAACACGGCCTTAATTAGCGCGAAAAAGACACCACACACAGGAAGGACGGGACGAGCGTTCGATCGTCCCGTCCGTCCTGTGTGTAGTGTCTTTTTCGCGCTAAGGCGATTCGCTTCCGTCTCCTTCGCCTTCGCTGGTGCGAAACTTTGTAGTTCGCTTTTACTTTCATTGTGACAGTATATCAGCCGCTCGCCCATCCTTGCCGCAATGGGCCGGCCCTATCCCCTCCTATCCGTATTCATTCTCCGTGGTTTAAATTGACCGTCGCGCGTTGTCTGCCGGCGTAGGCGCCGTCGTTTGGTTGCAGCGATTAATTATAGACCGGGGCACAACGAAGTGTCTCACGTACCACATCCTTGTGACCACGTGCCTACGCACGTGCTAAATTGGTAAGCGGCTGCTGTTTCCGCGGCAGCAATAAGGGCAGAGTTGAAAATTTTGCCCGTTTTTCGAAGTTTCTGCACGCAAAGCTTTTCTTTGCTTCACCGCACAGCACGCGCGCGCACACTGCAGTGCCAGCACCGCTTGGGGCCAGCGTTCCGCCCGCCAGCGGCATGAAAGCGCTGTTCACAAGTGAGGCTCGAGCGCCAGCAGCACATTTCAGCACATTTACGCCACTCCGGCGCGCGTGACGCTGCTTGACAGCGGAGCTGAAGCGCTGCTGAGCGGGGCTGAAGCGCTGCTGAGCAGCGCAAGCGGCTTTCAGCGGCGCCAGCAGCGCAAACCATCGCTTTCAGCGGATTTCAGCACAAAAATGGCGCTGAAATACACTGCCTTTTCGGATAGGGTTGCTTTCATTTAATGAGACGGGACTCCTGAATTTGCAGTCGTGATATTTCTTAAAGCCAAATTTTGGCATTACAATATACAAAGAAGTGACGGAGTCTGTTTACGTTCCTTTATAGAGGCAAAAGCGGAACACCTTCTGCATGAGGGCATGAATAATAAACCGAATACGACACCGAGTTCCAGCTTGACCTATATATTGCTGCTCGCAGAAGGTGCATTACATAAGGCAGTGGTTTTCACCCACGGGCGGACCAGGGAACCCTTGTAGACCGGCGTAAGCGATGGGGGACCCCTTGCGACGCGGTTGAGGGGGGAATAGCTTAGGGGACACAACTGAAGGATGAATCAGGTACTTTATTTCTATGAGGGCCACGAAACAGTAAATGAATACGTCGCGCATTGGGCCTAACAGAGTTGCATATCTGCGGCCAAAATAAACCCGTTTTGACATTTGGGTTACAGTTATGTTATTGAAGCCTGGGAAAAGCCTGCTCGCATTCGTGCGTTATGAAAACTAAATACCGAGGAACATCTCGGCAGTTCCAACACAAATGCCAGTCTTATAGAAGTAAACTTTGCTTTCATCGCTGTGTTTTCCTAGAAATTGAACGAAATCACAGAATCAGATGTTTATCCGCGACAATATTTATATTACCTTCAAAATAAGCCACAATCCATGTGTTTGGTACAAGTTCTGGGGAGTTGTCCTTGATATCACGACTTAGTGTGCTGAGACGGGCCGCGATTGGGGCACTGGGACTCGCACATATTCCCCCGTAGCGCACAAGGTCACTGAGCAGCTTAAAAAGGGAATAGTGGTACCTGGTTAAACCGGCTCAAGGAACTTTGACGCTTGTTACAAAAGCTATAGGGGAAGGGGGAACGGGGTAGACGAAACGATCTTCTACGGATTGCTGCCAGTCGCAACCCGCACAAGATCGCTGTGTGGTTTGGTGAAGTGTGCTGCTGAACTCTGAATGTGTCACGGCCGGACTGGTTTCCGAAGCAGAACGGACAATTTAGCCAGTTAGGAGCTGTTCATCTTGGTGTTCAAAGCGCTCACCACACAGGGACGAAGAAAGAAAGAAAAGCAATATGACGGTAATTCGCCATTGTTGGTTTAATGAATATATGTACAAATTAGGAGTTTTTTTCCGAAATGCACCAAATCCCCAGATCGGAAGCAAGTCTGATAAAACTGCGGTGACAATGAAAAAATTCAGGGAAGCTTGCACTCACGCGGAAGACTTCAATGGCCGAGCTTTTGTACATGAGCATTGGCGGCACATAGTTAGGTTTCAGTATGATTGTTTATTTGCAAAGTTGCGAGAGTAGTAATCGTCACCGTACGCATGGAAGAGGTGGTCGTGTTCGTCGCGGGTAGTGGTGGATGTAAAGTCATCCTCAGCATTGTAGACTTCCACCATCCCTTCGCCATCGACTCGAGCCAGCCGTTGTGGTATCCGTAAGTCGTCTCGAGAAGGAGTGGCTCACTCGTAGCCATGTCTGCAATGATTCATATCGGCTTCCGGAGAATGCGGCGTCCGCGATAACCTCTCCCAAGCAGGATGTCGTTTCATCTTTAACTTTAGCAGTGGAGTTTTTTTTTTGTATGCGTGGTGTTGCTTGACAAAAGCGCTGGAGTTTTCATTTGTTTTTGCGCTAGCCAGGGACTCGGTCGTTGCCGTGAGGCACACGCCCAGGAGCGCTCTACATTTTCTTGGTATTTTTCCTGCAACGGCGAACTTGCGGCTTCCACTGTTTAAACTCGGAAACCTTCCCCTTGAAAAGAGGGTGCAGTGAAACCTGTTCGATAACGCCGGCAAGCGAGTACGCATATCGTATTTCGTATGAACGTGGGTCAGATTCGGCAGTCGCACAGATCAAAATGAGCCGAATTTAATTTTCCGAATGGGAGTTCGCTTTTAGTGGGGCTGTTCTGACTGGTTCACGGGTGTTCTGGCAAGTCTTCTTTCCCTTTTCCGGGCGGGCTTATCATGGATTCGCACGCCGTTTAAGAGATCAGCAAAAGATCCTTCTCCACACGTCGGAGTCGAAGCAAACAGTGGAAGCAAAGGAAATGATATTGATATTTGTGAAACAATCATTTCATCCCATCTCCCGGCTTGGATATACATCCCACTCCGATGCATATAAGCACCACCATAAAAAAACCTAACAAAAACTAACCCCCGGTTTACATTCTTGCGTGTAGTACATTTCGGGGTAGTCTTAGCTAAGACTGCTTCTATTCTGCGTTTCATTCTACTGTCTGGAAACATGGTCGTGTACAAAGTTGCCACGTTACGCTGGCTCAAAATCGTCCCATGTGTGTTTAGGTTGGTTTCCGTGTGATCAGAATGAGAACTGTAATTTCTTTCGAACATGTGACACGTGTTCCTGCACTCTATTCGGCGCTTATTTGCATGTAATCTACTTCTTCTTGTGGTGATGTTTTCCTCCCGAGGCGCGTGTTTGGGGATTGTTTGACTGCAATCAAACAGCACTGAATAAGCATTGAGTTTCATCTCGCTTCAAAGATTCAACCCCCCACACCCCAATGCCTCTCACTTTTCTAGCAGATGTTCCAGGAGGCCCAAACCATCCAGGAAGGGATGTCTTGAGCAATCCAATCCTCATTGTCACAATAATATTTTTTCGTGATGTTAGCTGAAATATAACTCAATGGAAGCAGTGCCTGGCCAATTTGATTCTGGTTTCAAGTTAATACTGCTATTATGGGGCGTCGAATGAAATCCGTAATTGTACAGTAAGACGGGGTACAGTTCAACAGAGTAAGACCATCTGCATTGCAAGACGGTGCGCGGGGAAGTGCTAGCGTGGACATGCGCGCGGGGGCCTTAGCTCTATCGGTACATTTAAAGCTCTAACATCATCAACCAGGGGCCGAATTCTCTAAAACGAGGGGGCGTCGTTTTGAAACGACGGGGTAGCGCCATGTAAACGCTTGTGTTCTGGGGTTGGGGCCGTCGCTTTGGGGTTCTCTGCAGGTGCAGTGACCGTAGAAAAGCGCTGTGGCAAGGGCGCGAAGCGACAAGTGAAACGACGGGGGGGGGGGGGGGGGGGGGGGGGCAGTGGGTGTCGCTTCGCGCCCTTGCCACAGCGCTTTTCTACGGTCACTGCCCCTGCAGAGAACCCAAAAGCGACGGCCCCAACCCCAGAACACAAGCATTTGCATGGCGCTACCCCGTCGTTTCAAAACGACGCCCGTTTTTTGGAGAATTCGGCCCCAGTACACACAGCTGCACAATCGATGACACTGACGTTGCTTCCAACCTATTGTGACTGAGTGTTACAGATTCATAAGGTTAAGCCTCTAAGAGTAGATATAGGCCTAACACAGTCGGGTGGCCAAAGCTTTTAGCCATGGGATACTATAAAAGAAAAAAATATGCAATGAAAAAATAATGACTATGATAATCTGAGGACACGTTTACAAGTGGGACTACAGTGATTTTGCTCTCATTACGTAATAACGAGTGCTCAGGTGTGCCCTATTTTTTTGTTTTATTCGCTAATAGTGTAGCGTGCTGTCAAAACAATTTTAAACTTCGCTGAACTACAGCGATGCGCGATCATATATAACAGCTGTATACGCCAAGCTTCTATAAATGCGGTACTTGTAACGCGAATTTTACGAGTGCCCTTCAGATACGCCAGGACAAGCTGTATGTTATAATTCTTCTGGAGAACCTAAAGTTTCATCTGAAAGGGAATAGACACATCGCGAACTTTAGTCACAAAACGAAAAGAAAATGTACAGAAAAAGACGCTGATGGTAGCTCAAAAGCGGCTCTTCAGTTTTTTTTTTTTTCAAGTTTTTATAATGTACTTGCATTATGTAAACAAAATCGACTCTATTATGAACTCCAAAAATTTATTTCAACTATCAATCTTATACCAACGCCATCCAACGTAATAAGTCTTTCTGGTCATGTGTTGATTTCTCCCCTTCGTAGGCGAGACCCTCGTGATGCAATGATCCAACTTCCCAAATACTGTACTTTGTAGGTACAAGCGAAAAAAAATCCCGTTCTTCATTACAAACAACAAATGAGGTAACTTGATCCTCAGCATGGTGCCGTTACTATGCTTACCACATAACAAGTGTTGTTGTGGTTTTGAATTAGTCGCTATATATTGCGTCTTTCGTCAGTTTATCACGTTTCTGTGGTCTATCATGTATACCTGCAACAGAGAAGTTGACAGAAAGAATTAGTCCGAAAGCGGCTTCTTAATTTGATCTTCCAGTTGTTTTTGAAGTCCCACCACTTCGTAGTACGATTTTTATATACATATATAAGTTACATAATTTACATCATCAAATCAAAACTGTGTTTTTTCCTACTAGGTGAAACTAGGACTTATCAGATTTATTTGTACTCGTGGACGTATAAAGAAGTTGGAAATTCATATCTCTGTCCATCGCCGTAAAGGGTTTTTTGTTAATTATGCAAAGCAGAAAAGGTAATGCGGCTTACGTAATGTGCCGACGCCGACGGTAATGTGCCGACGCCGACATCAAATTGGCGGTGGAGCACGAGATGGTGCCCGGTATCCACTCCCGCGTGCACTGCCATTCGGCCCTATCAATGCTGATTTTTTTGGGCTTTGCTAGCAGGACAAAGCAGCTTACTTATATTCAAGCCACCGCATAAGCCACAGACAATCACTCTCTTGATGTCTCCAATATGCCCGCCCTAAAGCTTGTTCAGTATTTCTCGCAGACCTGAGTTGCATGATGTGCATTAGTGAAGACGCTGCGTTTAGTACGGTGCTCGCGAAGGAACTCTGTAGATCTGATATAATAAACGCATCAGCGGTTAAACAATTCGTAAAGCAATTGCGTATTCATACGGATGAAATGTAGCGATGATTCGCTGAAAAATCAATAGAAGGCGCAGTCTATACCATACACGCGAAGAATATTTCCGGAGAATTTTTAGTTTCACATTTGCCGTCGGTGAAACACCAGAAGGTTTTTAGACGCTCATTTTTGACGGTTGAGCTTCTGATATCCTTGCACCCTTATGTAGGGAGCACATGTTGGATTTATAATGTATGAAACGAACTACATGAAGTTTGGCCGCAACGAGGAGCCTCCAAAGAGGCAAAGTTTCGTTAGCGTGGTGGCAAGCTCCAACACCAAAATGCACGACAAGTGGTGACGGGTGTCTGTGGTTCACAATTTAGGTCAGTGTGCTGCTTTGAACCTTGCAACACGGTGGCATTTTCCGGAACTTTACGTGCGTCAAATTTTATATACCCCTTATTCTTTTTTGGTTATCAAACAATGTTTTTTATTTAGAGGTCTTTCGTTATACGTTAAACACGCAAAATTTTTACCACTCACCTCCTACCGAACGTAACCTCAGACACCCTCTGAAGCGAGGCTGCCACCGAGGGATCACGTGGGCGAGTCATAGCGTAATTGCCCTTGTTTCAGCAACGGGACTGTATCGAGGGGTCTTCTGCTCTTAACATCTTAATGCTGTCGCTGTCATCCTTCATTGTGATGATTTCCACGTTTCAGATTAAGGGCCCATAATACATGTCGAGCTTTTAGTGACATCATACTCATTCTATACATATTTATTAACAGACAAAATTAATGGCCACATAACATAATTTTGACGCTCTTTGGCCATAGACGCCCTTGCGCCATAAACGCCCAGATTTTAGACCACTTCTTTTTGCTTTCTGCGACTCGCCGTTCCCACGAACCGGTGTCGGTAGATCCGAGGCCGTAGCTACATTATCTTTAAACATGGGCACTCTCTTTCCGCCGATTTTCAACCCACCTCCAACGTAGTGTCCTCGCGCATTCGTGTTGGGTTGCCCAGGAATAATTTTCTGCGCGCACGGGACCGGCGGATTTTTTATCTCCAAGCCATACAAAACTTCGCTTTAAAATCGCACGAACGAGATCGATTGGATTTACTTAAAAGTCGACTGGTGGACAAGTTATTGCATGGTTTTTTGAAAGGGACAACCAGTGGTGAAAATTTGAACGCCCATCTGCTCCTTTCGTTGCAAATGTCTACAAAAGCCGATGGTCTTTAGAAAGTCGACATTTGCCAAGTAAATGCCTCCCTTTGCTTTCCCGTTCACCTCTCGCGCTGTTCCTCTTCCGTCGCGCTCCTCCCAAGGTAAACACGATAGAGGTTTGCTTAAGTGAAATACATTTACCGCGTTCTACTGCTCCAAGCCGGGTCCTTTGATGCCAGCGCTGCCGTACGGCGGAGATGCGATGAGTCGAGGTGCCCTACTTTAAGGTTTGTAGAACCGCGTTGGCTTACTCCATGTGCGTTCGAAGCACAACGTGAAACCTATCTAGTGGAACCTTTCGTAACTGTTGCCTCTTGATTTCTTAAAATGCCGCCAGAAGCTACAGTGGAGCAGGCGACAGCAGGTGCCGGAGTGAATTTTTTTCTGAAGTGCATTTAGCATGTCATTGCGCAAAAGGCCAGCATCCATAAATGGTTGTATAAAGGAACACTGTAAATATCACTTATGTGTTTATTTGCTGCCTGATATTTGCGTGAACAATGTTGACAAGTATGAACGTTGACCTGGGACTTGGGCGTTTAGATATGGCTTTGGGTATATAAAACTATTGCGCAGCTTTCCCATCACTTCGGCCGGGTGGCTGAATCAAGTCAGAGACACACAGCACACAGGCAGAGAGACATACAGAAAAACCAAAATTTCTTCGTTTAAGTAGCTCCCAAAAAACTATCGTCTTTAACAAGGGAGCATAAAGGGCATAAGAAACCCAACGGCGGCCACTAAATTAAGACTCATTATTTCAGCGAAAATCCCAGAATTAAATACGCCCTCATCGCAGCAGGCGCCACTTTAGGCTAACACTCCCGCACACAGAAAGGCAATGCGAAGCCCAATCTAACCTCGCATGCGTTGCACTCACTGTCTTCCGATAAGCTGTGTCTGTCTGTTTTGACCACGGAGGGTTCATTATAATGCATTTTAAGAGTGGTGCTGTCGTATCTAGCCGCAATGTGTGGTGCGTAACGCGTTAAAAAACCAAGAAAACTTCGAGCTCTCGCGAGCGCGTACCTCATGGCGACCGCCGAGCGTTCCCAGCACGCACAGGGGCTCTAGCAAAAGAATAAAAAGAACTGGAAAACCCAGAGGAGCGAGAAAAAGCCCAGCGCTCTCGAGCGCGTGCCTCGCGATGACCACCGAGCGTCCCCGGCTCGTGCACTGGCTCTAGCAAAAAAAAAAAAAAAAATGGGAAAAACCCTCAGAAGCACCTCCTTTGCCTAACGACCGACACCCGAAGAGATGGCGCTAGAGCTGGTCCGAGAAACATCGACGCGACTCCCGGAATGCCCCGCATGTGTTGTGCACGCACGCGCCGCCGCTTCGCCCCAGCTGCTGTTAAGCCCAATCGCGCATGTAAGCAAGAGGAACACGACGGTATCGATGCATTTGACGGGGACTACTGCTAGCGCAAGGCAAAGCGACGACGGAACATGTAAATAAACAAAATCAAACTTGTACAGATGCGTTGTGATGTGACCTTTGGCGCTCACATTGAAAGAAATCGTGCCGCTTCGCTATGGTTCTAGTTTTGCGCGACTTAGTGAAAGCTTCATGAGTTTCTTCAGAGCGTTTTTCTTATAAATGCTCCCGTAAGCTCTCGCTCCTGCGTCTCACCTTGCCACACAATTGATACTCTGATTACTCTGATTATTCATATCACTCAAGTGTCACTAATCTGAAAAGCCAAGCCCAACTTCAGAATCTAGAATTGAGACGCAAGAACGCTAGACTAACCCTTTTTCACAAATTCTTTCATTCATCGTCTGACGCATCCAGTATCATGCCCGCACATCGAATCTCTTCTCGTACTAGCCACCGCAACACTGTTTATCCTGCGCATGCCCGTACACCTGCCCACCTTCGCTAGTTTTTTGTTCAAACAGCAAAGGATTGGAATGATCTTCCACCCGACGTCGTGCACCACTCAAGCCCGGTTCTGTTGAAAACCCACATCGAAAGAAATTTGTACCACAGGCCACCCCTCATGTAACACCCCGTACTGGGGCATTTGAGGTATAATAAATAAATAAATAAATAAATAAATAAATAAATAAATAAATAAATAAATAAATAAATAAATAAATAAATAAATAAATAAATAAATAAATAAATAAATAAATAAATAAATAAATAAATAAATAAATAAATAAATAAATAAATAAATAAATAAATAAATAAATAAATAAATAAATAAATAAATAAATAAATAAATAAATAAATAAATAAATAAATAAATACGCCAGGTTGCTGCCCGGACCACTGTTGGGGTCCGGGCGATGTTCACGACTTTCTCCGTTCATTCACCGGCCCGATTGGCCAATGTCTACCTTTTTCTCAGAAATGACACCGGTAGCGCGGTCACCAAATCTCGCCTGGTGCTGCGATTTGGGAGAACGTATGCTGGTCTGTATCCCGTTATTATGAGCACAGATGCCCGAGAGCTCGAAACAGGCACTTCTTCCTTCGAGGAAGAATTTGGTTGGGCTTTTACTTGCTTGAGGTATATATTTTGATCATGTCGGATTCAGCAAAACGTGGAAAACTACCTTCGAAGCTAAATCTGGGCATGCTTATCGAAAATATCAGTGCTTTATATTTCAGACTTTCTTTCGATAAGTGCGTATGCTTGCCTAATACCTAAGAAACCCATCCATTTTAACCTTCCATGATTTAATAAAAACGTGCATATGTCTGCAGGACAGGAGTGGTTCGAGCTTTCATCCTGCAGTGAACCTAGTAAGATGATGGTGATGATGACGACGACGACGACGACGACGATGACGATGACGAAGATGATGATGATGAGTATGTCTGTAGACTCCCTAAAGAATCAAATCTTGCTTAGCTATTTTAGCGGTCCTTGTTCTAAATGTTCCGCCAATACCGCTTCCCAGAATGTTTCACTACTCCCTGCTGCACGAAATGGAAAACTTCGAAACTTTGTTTTAAACTCCCGCTGCTCGCAACTTGCTGCCTGCTTATGTTTTGGATGCCGGAATTGTGTTGGATGTGCTACAGGTATTTTTGTTCCGTGCACAAAATGAATATAGAAATGTACTATCGAAAAATGAAATGAGCAGAAATATTGTCGACCGGCAGACTTTCATTTTAGAGAAGTATTTAACTGCTAGTGCTGTGCGTTTTTACCACCATTAGTCATTTTTAGAGCCGCACCACCTCCTCTAATAGAATAATAATAATACGTCACTCTTCAGAGAAATATCCAAGGGAGCCTATGCTTTGAAGCCAAGACGGGAAATTACAGAGGGAAGAGGGGACCCAAGGGACACCCTACTGCCGGCGCTGAAACAAAAGGCACCGTACATGCCTTTCTAACTCAGTAAAGGTTTCTTCCGAGCACTCAGCCAAGTGCGCGGGTGGGGTCGTCCTTGGGCGAGATGTTCTTAGGTAATACCAACGCCCTTCCGTGACTATGCCGATCACCTGGGCGGCGCAGAGCAGCCCTATTATCGAAGAGATGAGTAGAGTTGCGGAAGTGTTCATGACGGGTAAGTTGCAAAAAGATGGAAAAAGGTCATACGGATACCCTCGTATCGATAACGGATACGGATGAGGATATGTACAGCCGTTCAAAAGTCAAATGTGATCACAAAACTATAAACTAGATTCCGCAAAATTAAAAAAAGACATTCTTCGTGGACGTCCAATTACGGCGTACTATTTGTATTTTTGTAAAGCCACATTTAACACCGTTGTTACTCTAATAAAGCCACGCGTCAGTTTTACTAGCATGAAGAGAAATCGCGCTATTTGTGTTTTGGTTTATATTTTTGTGATAGCGTTTCTTTCGCCGATGTATCTGCCTGCAAAAGTCTTGCTCCTTGATAATATTCTTGCTCACGCAAATAAATTGCATTTCGTAGAATCCGCCAGTTAAAGTTGGCTAACTCCATTATAGACTATTCAAATATTCACCGCTTTCACTTGTGAATCATGTTATAAATGTGTCATAAGAATATCGATTTCCTTCCTTTGTATGTGTCACCTTATGAGCTGATTGGCCGCGAGGCACAAGTTTAAACATCTACGGCACGAATGGAAGACTCAGTGTTACGCAGCATTTTATTGTATGTAGGTAGGTCGAGTCGTCTGCGGGTCGCACTCTATTACCGCGTTTTATTTACGTACTGCAGCCCGTATCAAGAGGTAGTTATGAACTGTTCGCGTAATGGCATTTTGCAACACACATTTCGAGGCCGAAATGGGCAGGACAAAAAGGGTGTGGTTAGTCTTATGCGGAAAAAGAATGACGCGCACTTGAACGCGTGAAATATTTGCACGTGCGGCATTTTTAGTAAGTAATAAAGGGTGCGCCACCACGGTACACTGTAAAATGATTTCTTCCTTTTTTGTCCATAGCTAACACTCTTACATTCTTCTAATAGCAGTAAAATGACGGGGACGAAGACAGAAAGAGAAAACACAGGGGCTGTCTATCAACCGAAATTTATTCAAAGGAAAAGAACACTTATGTATACACATACATCTGCTCATGTGCAATCACTGCGTGCATCGATAAAAAAGAGCTGCAAGATTCTAAACACAATAAAACAGCTGCAAGACTGTTCGTTCGCCCTTTCCCTCTCACAAACCTGACACCAGCAAACTAACTTCCTTATCTGACAGGGATAAGGACTGGTAGCTTATGCATCCCTCTTCCAGTCTCCTAATAAGGAACGCTTCCACCACTCCTCTCGTCGTTTGATTGCTGTGTTTGTATAGTATCGCTGTTTGATTCAAGGACGCGGTGCAATTGCATTTTTTTGAAATGAAGTGACAAGTGGCTACAGGGCCTACTTTTTTAGTGACGACAGATGCTCTGAGTGTGGTATTCACACACACCCCCCCTCCCTCAACTACCCCACGTACACGCGATCACAATGCAATGGTATCTGATACACGACGCCTTTCTTCTTACAATCAACAAATCGGCGAGTTCCCGTCATTTTAGCGCTGTTAGAACAATGCAACCGTACCAACTAGCTCGACTTTCGTTACTGTAACTCTTACACCCTTGAAAAACACACCCTTTGATAGGTGTCATGAATGGCAAACCTCCCGGTAATAGTGTACTTTCTGGTGTGTTTACTAAGGTCTAAGGGTGCCGGGTATACCACAGATGATTTAAAAGAGTGTTTATTACACTGGCATAAGCTAGGGCCGAAGGGCGAAAATATTCCTTAAGGGTGTAAATCATTTTCAGTGTGCTAATATTGGCACCCTGGTCCGTTCTCTGCTTTCTATCTCGCTGGTTAACCTTCGCTTGGTTACTTGCTGCTTGCTGCGACACCAATCCGACTCGATTGGTTGCGCAGTCGGAAAGTTCATTTTCTCATTTCATTCAGTGATCCGAGTCTTTCGAAAAGGTAACCTCCCGAGCTATACCGGAAAATAAATAGTTTTCTTTCAGGGGAATTTATACCAGCGAGATACTTCTAGGGGGACCGTAAATATTCAACCACTCAGCCAATGGAATGTCAGTTTCTCTAATAACCCGGCGCGCCTTACTGTAGGTTGAAGTTTAACGCTGTTATACGCCCCAGCCATGTCTCTAGTTAAACCGCTTCCTATCCATCCTGAGCCACTGAACCGAGGGAGCAGCTTAGACCCCGAGAACCAGTAATGAGGATGAGTTCAAGAGCACCTGCGGCAGCCCAAGCTTTGCTGCGAAGGCTGGCGAAAGCGTGCATATAGTTTCTATGGCAACAAAATCGATCTCGAGGAAATTTAATCCTCTGCCAAGGTTTGCACAGAGTAACCTGGGGCCAGATTGCCATTCCATACCCAAATCAAAACAAGATGGAAGCGACAGTGGCGAAATCGTTAAATACGGTACCGTCCCTAGATTTTCTCGCAAGCCGCAAAATAAAGTGGTAGCATATGTTGTACAGCTCCTATTTGTCGCGCTAACGAAGCAACTAATAGCGCAAATCTACCGCATTTATCCAAACCAGATTTATAATATTCGAGAGAGAAATTCTTCAACATTATTAAAACATTATTCTGACACGTCAAACCAAATTGTAAGATTTTTTTCACTTTTTTTCAATTGTCCCAGCATTCAATTACAAACAACACCCCTCGCTTGATTGGACCATACACTAGAACAAGCCTGAGGCATTCAATTACGATAGCGCGAACCAAGCTTTCGCCTTCTTAGAGTCAGAACACACGATGTCTTACTAGGTAATGTGCAATTATGTGTCTAGAAGTAAACTCGATTGCACAGTTTTCATCAAAGTAGCGATGTTAATATTAGTCCAGCAGTACAGTGAAGGCATTTTCACGGCCACGAGTGGCAGATGCCAACTTGTGCTGCCTGCCTGTGGTAGGTTGACGCCTTTTGCCCTGTGCTTCAGTGGCCTGGCTTGCCTGCTGCCGGGGACTCGAAAATCAGCGCAAAGCGGCATCTCTTGGTGCATCGGCGTACCTAAAATATCTGGGCGGAGCATCGCGTGACGTCACCTGTTGACACAGCACCATCTGGCCCTACATAAAGAACGGAGCATCACCGCCTCACTGGAATTCACGGCCATGAGTGGCAGATGCTAACTTGTGCCGCCTGGCTGTCGTAGGTAGGCGCCTAATTTTTCTGAGTGTGTATCTTTGCTTTGTTTCTGTGGCCGGATATCCCCCTTCTGGTATTATGGGTATTGATCTGTGCTCTTACCGTGCCCTTATCGGCTGTTTTGTCGCTTGCCGGGATCTTGTGCCCAGAAATGATGAACGCGTTTCCACTGGTTCTCTCTTGATTGGCATGTTTTTCCCGGATCATCTCTGGCCCTGCTTTCTCCGCGCATATTTCTGATGTTCCCATGCACAGGAGATGTTGAGTTAAACCCTGGCCCGTGGAAGGTCGAGGATGTTATGAGCACACTGAAAAAAGTCCTAGCAACAACCGAACTGTACAGTAACACCACTATTTCTACACCTAACAAAATCAGGCAAGATATGTTAGGCATAAAAGATCGCGTTCGTGCTATCGAAAACAGCCTGAAAGTGTGCCTCAAATGAAGGACGCCGTCAATACCGTTTGGGGAAGTGTGGAAGATGTAAAGGGATGTTTGCCCCGCTCAAGCGAGGAGCTCGTCGATGAGCTCAACAATTGCATGAGAAGGGATAATCTGCTGGTAAAGAGTATAGCTGAACAAGAGAAGGAATACTACACAGTTACAGAGCGAATCGTCTGTGATTTCTTTTCCAGTAAACTAAACGTGCAAGGCACTCATCGTGTCGGCAACCAACAACCAAACTTTCATCGCCCCATCCTAGTTAAATTTCTTGACTTCAAATCTAAAATGGAGGCTCTTGATAAAGGGCCTATACTCAAAGCTATCTCGCGTAAAGTGTGGCTGGAAGAGGACTTCTCCGCAAAGTATCAATTTGCTAGGAAAATGCTTCGCGAGTTTTCTACAAGCAACTGCAAGAAAAACGCGCGGTACACAGTTCGTTACAACAAGCTTCATTTAAATTGCATGATGTAGCAATTCAATTCGGCTACTGGCCTAGTCGTACAAATAAACAGCAGCCCCCAGTTCCAGCCAGCTGCAGAATGCGTCGTGTGCAACACGCGATATCCTGCAACCACGCCCCAAGTTTCTGTGCTGATGGCAAATTTTCCTAGCATACTCCAAAAACTTCATTGTGTTCATGTTATGGCGCACACGTGCTCAGCGGACGTAGTGGTCGGCAGGAAAACTTGGCTTCAAAATGACATAGCAAATTACCAGCTCGGTTTCCCTGACGACTTTAAAGTATTCTGCAAAGATAGGATCCTTTCTCGAGGAGGCGGCGTAATGATCACTGTGAAAAATGCTTTCCAACCATTCATCATATCTTGTGACAGTCCCCTTTAGCTTCTTTGGGAAAAACGGGTTTTGGTCCCTTTACCTGCGTTATTGGTGCTTGTTACCGGCCCCCAAACAACTCCTTCGAGTTTGACCACCTACATCACTCACTCGAACACACATTCGACAAATCTCCTCATTGTGGTTTAATTCTTTCGGAAGGCTTTAATTTCCCCACACTTTCCTGGGAGATGCCTGTCACCCATTCCAGCGGAAGTGAATGCGCTCGTTTTACGCACACATTAAGCCTATTTCATCTTTCCCAGCTGGTGGGTGAACCAACGCACACACTAGACTTGGTTTTTACGAATAACCCAAGTAAAGCCAGTGCCCGAGTTCTAGAAAAAATCAGCGATCGTCATTTCGAAGATTGCCTTCGTCATTTCCATCTCCCGATAAAACGAAAACTAACAAACAGATACTGAACTATGCAAAGACCGACACCCACAAATTGAACCGCATGCTCAATGATTTTGCTGTTTCATATCAAGATTCCTTTTCCACGCGCACAACCAACCAAAACTGGATAATTTTTCGAGATAGGATTAACGAAATAAAAAACACTTGCATTCCAAACTAAATAAAAAAAATCAAAAAGCACTGTGCCTTGGTTTACAAGGGACGTTAAGACAAGTTTAAACAAAGAGAAAAGAGCATACCGGAAGGCTGCTGGAACAAATTCTGCCATTGATTGGCAAAAGTATAAATCGCTGTCTTCTACTTTGGAGGAAACTACCAAAACCACTGAAAACCACTATTTTAACGAAATTCTCCCTAATACGTTAAAATGTATTTCTAAAAAATTCTGACGTGCGGTTAATCCGAAGGAAAATCATGCAGTACCTGCCCTTCCTGACGAAAAGGGGGCGCTCTGTCTCTAGCAGCTTGTTCAGAGCTGTTTAACGCGCATTTCAGAGGCCTGTTTACAGATGAACTCCCTTTCGATACCCTCGCACCTCTTCAACCACTTGTTATCCGCAATACTAAAGACCCGATAACCATATACAGAAATGATGCGGTGAAAGCAATTGACCGCCTTCCCCTCAGCTCTAGGCCGGGGTCAGATGGTATTAGCACGAAGCTCTTGAAAATGACTTCTCACGCGGCTGCCGCTCTATTATCACTAATATTTCAACAGTCATTAGACACATGTAGCATACCAGATGATTGGAAAAACGCGCATGTAAGAACTGTACCTAAGGCAGGGGGATAATGCTAATCCAAAAAATTTTCGACCAATTTTCCTAACTTTAGTTTGCTGCAAGATACTGGAACATATATTCACCCAAGTCATGGCGCATTGAAATGCAAATAATTTACTATTAGAAAATCAAAATGGATTCAGATATAAGCTATCATGCCAAACCCAACTGTTTGAATTAGTAACTGACCTTCACAAATATTTCCACATGTCCTTTTACACAGACGTAATATTCATCGATCTTACCAACGCATTTGATCGCGTGCCCCACAATTGACTAATGATTAAAGTTGAGCAGTTACAACTCAAAAACGAAACTACTCGCTGGATAAAAGAATTTCTGACAAACTGATCTCCATCTGTAAACATTATTCATTGCATATGCAGCAGCTGCTGTGTTAAGTCAGGAGTCCCACAGGGCTCAGTTTTGGGTGCCCTTCTGTTTCTAATCTATATTAATGATATAGCACCTGGTATTAACTCGTCTTTGCGCCACTTTTCGGATGACTGCGTTCTTTATAGGCAGACTACTAACATTGATGATGTCATTACTGTGCAGGATGACTTGTCCAAAATAAGAGAATGGTGCAATAGATGGCAAAAGGAGATTAAGGTATCAAACACCAAACGCATGGCTTTTTCTACCATCTCAGATACTCCTTCCAGTCAGTACTATTTTGTTGGAAACGGTCGAATTGAAACAGTCTCCTCATTTACATATCTGGGTATATTTTTTTACTTCCGATCTGAGCTGGAGCACCCACTTTAAATACATAACAAGGCCCTCAAAATCTTCGATTTCTTAAACGAGGCCACTTTCAAGTTAACAGCAATACACAACTGCCTGCGTACGTTTGCTTAGTAAGATCAGCATTAGAATATGCTTCTGTTATCGGGCATCCACAACAATCAACCTTTATTAACTCCCTCGAAGCTGTGCAGAACAAAGCTGCAAGATTTATCTTGCGCTCCTACTCTTCAGATATAAGCGTATCTGCTCTGACACGTTCTCTTTATCTGCCTAATATGGATACCCAAAGAAAATTTTTGCGCTTGTAGTTTTTTCAGTCCCTATACTACTCTGAGGCATCTTTCAAATCATCCAATATTTTTCCGGCTCATCACATTTCCTCCCAAACTGGTCATGCGCCCAAAGTACGACTGATTTTTGGTAGAACCAAAAAGTAACGGAACTCTCCTCTTGCTTTATTAATACAGGAATGGAACTTGCTCCCGGCAAGTATCGTTCATTTAACAGATTCATGTTCCTTGCTGACAGCGTTGCACTCGTTCGTTACCCAAAATACTGACCAATAAACCCTAGGAACTGTTTTTTTTTTTGAAGAGTTGTAAATTGTGTATTTTTGTTGGCAGTTTCACTTGTCAAGTGTAAGTTTCTAGTGTGCACAAAGCTTGTAATTGTTTGATTTTATTGTATGTGTGCTTTCCACTGTGCCTACGGGTGTTTTTGATGCTACGTGTTGCTTTTGTTAGCACCTTATACGTAACCCCGTTGTAGTACTAACTTTTTGCGTTGATACATGCCTTGTTAAACAAAAAGGACACGAGGAAGAGCGGCGAATAATCGATGTACCTAATGTGGTACGCCTCGTTCACCTGTGATATAGTATTGCGTTTGTTGTTAACCCCCACCCTATGCAATGCCCATCGTGGGCCCTTAGGGTACAAAAATAAATAAATAAATAAAAATAAATAAATCTTCCTATCAGAAAGCTGTAGGTGTGGTTTTGAGCAAAACATCTAATTTATACTAAATCGGCTGTTCAATATTCCAAATAAATGTCGCTGTGTATAACCACTTCATTTTGTGTTGCAGTGTTCCGCGTAGATGATATACAGCTGATCTAAACGGCTATTTTGAGGATTTCACCCTGATGAAAGCAGGGTTTCACGCGCCGACGCAACGCAGGTAATGGGGCGCGCCGTAGGGGATGGCTCCGGATTAATTTTGACCACCAGGAGATCTTTACGTGTGCCTAAATCTCGTACACACGGGCGTTTTTGCTTTTCACCTCCATCAGAAAAGTGGCCGCCGCAGCCGGGATTGGAGCCTGCGCACTCGTGCTCAGCAGAGCAACGCCTAAGCCACTGAGACACCCCTGCGGGTTCACGATTGCGCCCTTGTGTTGATGTAGGTGTCGAAATGATTCAACGAATACTCGGCGTCCGTGCGTGCGTACGTGCATGCGTGCGAGCGAGACTACGTGCGTGTTTGTGAGAGAGAGGGAGAGAGTGAGTGTGTGAGTGTGCGTGAGTGTGAGCGTGTGTGTGTGTGAGAGAGAGAGACAAAGCGTGTGTGAGTGAATGTGAGTGCGTGTGAGAGAGAGAGAGAGTGTGAGTCGGAGTAGGAGGGTGAGTGTGCGTGTGCGTCCGTTTGTGTGTGCCTGTGTGTTTGTGCGTGTGTATGAGAGAGAGTGTGTGTGAGTGAGTGTACGTGTGTGTGTGTTCGTGTGTGCTTGTGTGTGCTTGTGTGTGCGGGCGTGCGTGTCCGTGTGCGTGCGTGAGTTTCTGTGTGCGTGCGTGTGTGTGTGTGTGTGGGCGTGCGTGCGTGCGTGCACGTGTGTTCGTGTGTATCTGTGCGTACGTGCGTATGTGCGTGTGCGTATGCGTGCGCGTGTGTGCGTGTGTTGGAGTGCGTACGTCTGTGCGTGTGGGCGCGTGCGTGGGTGCACGCGCGCGTGTGTGTGTGCTTCCGTGCGCCTTCGCGTGCCCGTGTGTGTGCGTGTTCATGTGTGAGTGTGTGTAAGCGCGCGTGCGTGCATGTGTGTGTGTGCGTGTGTGTGTGCGTGCGCGTGCGCTCGCCCGTGCGTGTGCGTGTGGATATGCGTGTGCACGCTCGTGTGTGTGTGTACGTGCGTGTGTGCGTGTACGTTTGCGTCCGTGTGTGCGTGCCCGTGTGTGTGAGTGAGTGTGAGTCTGTGTGTGTGAGAGAGAGAGAGTTTGAGTGTTAGTGTGTGTGTGAGTAGGAGGGTGAGTGTGCGTGTGTGCGTGCGTGCGTGTGCGTGTGCATCCATGTGTGCATCGCCTTAACAACATCAAAATGCAGCATAGAAAGCGATTTTGTCGACACGTGTCTAACTTTTGGCTTAACACAACTTGTTTCTGCGCCAACTCGAGAATCTTGTAATTCCTCAAACATTCTGGACCTCCTTTTAACTTCGCACGCTGATATCATATCACCACTCACCCACTTATCTGGCCTAAGTGACCACGCAGTAATCTACGCTTCGATTAGTCTCAAGTTACCTCATCAGCAAAAAAATAAAAAAACCATCACGCTCTACGATAAAGGAAATTACGAGGCTATCAACGAAGAGCTAACAACATTCTCTGAGTGGTTCGTCATTGATTTCTTGCAGCGCTCTCTTGAATGTAATTGGTCCCTTTTTAAAAATAAAATGCAGGAGTTGACCCAGAAACACGTCCCCACCATTACCGTCAAAGAAAAATCATCTTCCCCCTGGTTCAGTTCGTCACTTAAACGTCTGAGCAATAAAAAGAAACGTCTATTCCGGTCGGCTAAACGGTCTGACAGCCCACATGCTTGGGCCAAATATCGTGCGGCGGACAAGACGTTCACGGCGCATTCCCAAAAGGCTAAACGGTCGTTTTTTTCTACCACATTACCAGAAATGTTACGTAATAACCCAAAACGATTTTGGAAGACTATTAACCCTAACCACCCCACTTCGCTGTTGCTAACCGACGATCATAACCACCCTGTACCAGCACATGATGTCGCCGAAATTCTAAACAAAACCTTCAGCTCCGTCTTTACCAGAGAACCTGTGAGTGAGTTACCTGACACCCCTTTCTTTGACCACGACATCATGCCATCATTAGTGTGTGATCCTAATGGTATTTTGAAAGTTATAGAATCATTGTCACTATCATCTTCCTCTGGCATCGACGGAATCAATTCAAAAATACTAAAAAACACAAAGCATGTCTCAAGTATCATTTTGGCGCACATTTTTCAGCAGTCTCTTGTATGTGGTGTGGTGCCGCTGGACTGGAAGGTGGGCAGAGTTATCCCATTGGCGAAAAAAGGTACTCCAAATTCAAATAATAACTACCGTCCCATTTCATTAACTTGTGTTTGTTCTAAAATCATGGAACATATAATCTACTCCCACATTGTAAAATTCCTAACTGCCAATAAATTTTTCCACCCTCACCAACATGGCTTCCAGAAAGGGCTTTCCTGTGACACGCAACTCGCGCTATTTGTGAATGATATCAGCTCTAGCATGGATACTAACTCACCGGTAGATGCCCTTTTCCTAGACTTTGAAAAAGCTTTTGACAAAGTTCCACACAAACGCTTGCTTTTAAAACTATCCCGCCTAAATTTAAGCCTTCAGATTTTCGATTGGATCCGTGACTTTTTGACTAACCGCCAACAGTTTGTTTACGCCAACAACATTGTTTCAGATATGTCCCCCGTTCTCTCCGGAGTTCCGCAGGGCACTGTTCTCGGCCCTCTGCTATTCTTGATTTACATTAATGACCTTCCTACTAACATTCAGTCCAATATCAGATTATTCGCTGATGATTGCGTTCTATACCGCTCTATACGTCATCCTTCCGATTCCACAATCCTTCAGTCCGACCTAAACCTCATTCAAACATGGTGCGAAACATGGTTAATGCGCCTGAACGTTAAAAAAACTGTACTCATCTCATTTCATCGCAAGCAGTCACACCAAACATTTACGTATTCCATTTGCGGTTCCGCAATTCTTTCTGTTAGCTCCTATAAATACCTAGGCATCAATCTAGCTTCCGATCTTTCTTGGTCATCGCACATTTTGCATATTTCTAACAACGCTAACCGTGCACTCGGCTACATTCGACGAAATTTAAAACCTGCTCCCCCTTCACTAAAGATCCAAGCTTACATTACACTAGTTCGGCCTAAGCTAGAGTACGCGTGCGCAATTTGGGACCCCTTTCAATCTAATCATACGTACACACTTGAAGCCGTTCAAAACCGTGCGATTAGATTCGTTTACTCCGACTATTCACATCATACTAGCGTATCTGCCCTCAAACGCCGCGCCAACCTTAAAACATTAGCTTCACGACGAAAAACCTCTCGCCTTTGCCTTTTTCATAAATTCTACCACGCATTGCCTCCTTCATCTGCTATCACACCCGCCCACCGGACGTCATGCCGCACTAGCCATGCAAAAGCTGTTTATCCTCCAGCAGCCCGTACATCTGCCCATCTGCACTCATTCTTCGTGCAAACAGCCAAAGACTGGAACAGCTTGCCCACCGACGCCATCCAACACTCCGACCCTACTAAATTCAAGGATTTCATCGATCACCTTGTTAACTGATGTATCTGCCCACCCCTTATGTAATACCCCTACTCGGGGCATTTGAGGTACAATAAATAAATAAATAAATAAGTATGTGTGCGTGTGCGTGCGTGTGAATGTGAGTGCGTGCGTGCGTGCACGCATGGTTGTGTGCGTGCGTGCGCTTGCGCGCGCGTGCGTGTGTGAGCGTTTGCGCTTGCACGTGCTGCCGTGTGCGTGTGCGCGTATGTGCGTGCGTGCGTGTGTGCGTGTGCGTGTGTCTGTCTGAGAAAGAGAGAGCGATTGAGTGTATGAGGGTGAGTGTAGTGTGCGTGAGCGTGTGTGTGTGTGTGTGTGCGTGTTTGCGTGTGTGTGCGTGCGCGTAGTGTTTGTGTGAGGGAAGTGTGTGGGAGTGGGAGTGTGCGTATGTGTGTGAGTGTGCGTGTGCGTGCGTGTGTGTGTGCCTGTTCCTGTGTGCCTGTGTGCGTGTGTGCGCGTGCGAACGTGCGTTCACGCGAGCACCTGTGTGTGTGCGAGCGTGCGCGTGAGTAAATGCGTGCACGCGCGCGCGTGAGTGTGCGTGTGTGTGTCTGCTTGCGTGCGTAAGTGCGTGTGTGTGTGCGCGTGTGCGCGCACACACAAACACACCACAAACGGACGCGTGCGCGCGCGTGTGTTTGTGCACGTGGGCGCGTGAGTGCGCACGAGCGCAGCTAAATAAACAAGAAGGGGCTGGGTGAATGAAGAACACAGCAAAGCAAACCGGCAGTTCGGTGCTACAATGAACATACAGGGGAAAATCGGTGCCCCACTTGGTCGGACCAGTGCAGGCTGCCATATCGAGAGTCTGATACAGCTCTATTAAGACAAATACCCTGGAAATCGGGGTAGCATATATTCGCCGAAATTAGCGAATATGGAGGGCATATTGACTAATAAACGCATTGTTGTTGGTTCTCTATTTACTCTGGATGCGTTTTTCGCCACCTTTTCAAGTAGAGAAGTGGAGAAATAATCTAAGTACTCTTCTGTGCTCTTCTTCACGATCTGAACTGCTCGCATTTCTTGCTGTTTTTTCACCTAGCCCGTTCATCTCCACACACTAAAGCTACAAAAGTGTGTATAGCTCTTTGGGTGCAGGCAAAAGACTTAAATGGCGTATTGAGCAGGGTGTGGAACAGGAAGCGAACCGCACCAAAAACTGGAACTGAACCGGAATTTTTGCGGAAAATGAACCCGAACCCGAACCGTTATTTTTTGAGCACGCTGAACCCGAACCGGTACCAAACCGAAAAAAGAAATAACGGTTACCGGTTCATGCCGACACGGTTCGACCCTCCGTTGTTGATATTGCACAGTCAATGCAACTCAGGCTTTTTTTCTTTCACGCACCCTCAACTTCGTACCCGATCGCGCACTTTCCCCTCCAGACAATCGAGCACTATCAGGCTGTATGTACAGAACGGGAAATGAAATGAATGGGAACCAATGTAGCAATGGTCTGTTGTCGCTGGAAGCGCGACCGTAGTGCAAGCAGAAGAAACGAAAAGTCAGTCTCGGCATCTTGTAGGGTATATAAAACGACTTTGTCCTTCCCTAGCTGCGACTTTATTGGAGCAATCAGGCTGCAGGAGTGCTCCACTGCGCGACAGCGAAAGCGCAAACCCGATGTGTACAAACTTTTTGCATTTCATAATTTGTTTAAAACGTCGGACACCTGCAAATTGTTAATACTTGACAAGTGTGACCGCAGTCTGGAGCTGTTCAGTGGCTAAGCCATTTGCTGCTGACCACAACTTGCCTAGATCTCGCTGCCCCACGACCGGTTTTTTTTTTCTGAAGTAGATGGAAATCGAGAACGTCTGTGCATCGAGATTTTGATGCAAATTTAATATCATCAGCTGGTTAACACAAGTCGGCTTCTCTGCAACATAAGCTGCGCTTCGGAGCAGAGATATAGCACGGGGCATCAAGTGCACCAGTTTTTTAATGTGTTTACACGGAAAACAACAAAAAAGAAAGGGCGAATCACGTTGTTTCAAAATATTATGCAAAAAGTAAGTAACAGCGAAGAAGTAAAAAAAGACAAAAACGTGGATTTTGCTCTATACTTTTCTTTGCCATGCCTTTCACAACCGAACGTGTCATCAATGCGAAGGAAGTGATCTCCGTGGTCAGTTTTTGAGGACATTACAGTAGACAAGTTCCGTTTTTCACAAATACAAATAACAACAAATGTGTCAGGGAAAACTGTTAAGGTGCGCACTGAATCCCTTGGCCAGAAACTGCAGCCCTCGACCTTGTCTTGGAAGCAGAAACAGTAATAACGCAGATCAGACGGGCAGAAAGGCAGGGCGGTACCTCACACGGTCCCATTCGCCCAGCGGTCATCTTTTCTGCTTGTTCTGGAGTTCTGTGTCTTTTAGATCCGCTTTTTTTCTTAGGTGCACTTGTACTGAGTGCCAAACTCGCAGAATTACTTCTACTGCTACTCGCTCCGGAGGGAAGTACTGCTGCGGACGAATTAAAGAGCGTCTACTCAAAAAAATTACGCCATCTTCCTATGGGGAACCCTGATGAGGATGCGAAGCATCGTGGCGGTTCCGTGTGGTTCCATTGTGTTTCCGTTATGTTGAGTGATCTGGTTTTTACTAGCGCCAGAGGGAATTCCGCGTCCGGGTCCACCGGGAAAGGCATGCAAGTGCTGTTGTGTTACGGTGAGTAGGCGGATGTTCTCGAGGCGCCGAAACTCATCCATCATGTTCTTGTCGATGTTGTCTCTGTGGTAGAATCGGTAGTCTCCGTCAGCTTTGGTGAGGTAAAGGTTGTTGACATTAGTGCACCGGCTGAGAGCAATGTACACGCCCTCCTCTTCGCAGCTTTGTCTTCTCGTTCTTCTTGTTCGGCGGTTCCCCTACGGGAAGATGACGACGGTGGTTGAACGCGAACCTATCTCGTGATGGATTCTTTGGTTGGCCAATCCCTAGGGGCATCCTGACACAATCAGCATCAGAGTCTCTGCGGACGGGGCTGGTTGAGCTGCAAGGCGCGTGCTTTCCCACGGGAAATTCAGCATCCCCCTCGTTTTCAGTTCGTCGTTTCCGTTGACGTTCAGCTTCGCGTGCCTTCGTTGTATCAGTAGCTTGTTGACGTAGTTTGAATGAGTCAAGGACATTAAGGTGCGTTCGTAGCACTTGCCCCTGTCCTGGATTTGTATCGTAGGGGGAAGAGCACCGCGTATCTCCCGTTGCGGCCAGAGCGTCGTGGGATCGAAACCGGGCGCCGTTAACTATTTCTATTTTTTATAGTTTTTCGATTTTTATAGTAGTATAGTATTTCTATTTTTTATAGTTTTCACAATTGGAACAATCAAGGCGAAGTAATATTGGCCCCGCCTTACATCCGACGTCACCCACTACGTCCGGAGCTGCCGTGACTGCCAGCGATGAAAAGCCCACCGACGACACCTGCCGGACTTCTGTAGCCGATCGCCATCCCACCGAGGCCCTTCCAGAAGAATGGAATGCACCTTCTCGGGCCGTTCCCTACGTCACGATCGGAGAACAAGTGGATAGTCGTAGCGACAAACTACATGACGCGCTACGTTGAGACCGCCGCTCTTCTAAGGGGGACTCCACAAGAAGTCGCGAAGTTCTTCATAAACCACGTTGTGCTAACCACCAAGTCCTAATCAAGGACCGCGGAACGGCCTTTACTGCGGAGCTGATGCAAGGGATGTTACGCTACAGCAACACAGATCTCCGAAAAACGACGGCGTACCAGCCCCTCACGAACGTACTAACGGAATGTGTGAACAAGACGATCGCAGATATGCTGTCTATGTACGTCGACGTTTAACATAAGACTTGGGACGAGGTCTTCCCGTATGTCACGGTAGCGGACAACACGGCTATCCAAGAAACTACGTAGGTGGCACCGTTCGAGCTTGTCTACGGAAGACGGCCGACTACGATGCTTGACACCATGCTTCCGCACGTAGAGGACGACGACCTCAACGCCGACGTCCAGGATATCTTCAGTGTGCGGAGGAGGCCCGCCAGGTAGCTCGAGTTTGTACAACGCACCAGCAGCTGGTGGATACCGGCTGCTAGCACCTCAAACGCCGAGACCCCGAGTACCACCCAGGGGATCATGTGTGGGTTTACACTCCCATACCACGACGCGGACCCATTGAGAAGCTTCTGCGAGGGTATGTCGGAACCTACTAGATTCTACGACGTGTTGGCAAACGCACCTACGAAGTGATCGCCGGTGGTGATTCCGGCCCATCACGACGACGCACTCGACCCGAAGTCGTCCACGTTGTTCACCTCAAACCTTCCTGCGCAAGATGACGGACTTTTCTGTTGTTCCTGTTTGTTAGGACTTCCGTTTTATTTTAGCATCGGGTCGATGCGTTCTTAGAGGGGAGGGGGGGGGGGGGGTAATGCCTAGAACCATATATGGGTTTCTTTATTCATTGTTTGTTTTTACTGCCCGGCCACTTCCGGCTCCGATATCTGTGTCCCAAGAGAAGCGCATGTTCCCTTCTTTATTTTTATGCCGCACGGACTATCTCATTCAGATAAAGAGGCTGTGTCACCGTGACGCCACTAGCCTAGAATAATCTTTGATCGACAATGGTCTGGATGTAAATCGAAGGTTCGAGAACCCCGTGCACGGAACGATAAAAAAGCCTGCCGAGACAAGTCTGCGCACGTAACTTTGTTGACTGCTGCTTCGCCGCCCGTGTATTCTTTGAGTTGTTAGGAGAGCACCAGTTCGCTGCAATAAACTTGTTTTTCCTTCAAGGCTGCTGTGTCATCTTTGGCTAGGTGACAATATCCAAACCGTTGACACACCCCAGATATCACAAGTTACAGGCATATCAAAAGGGGTGTCCCAAATCTATTGGGCGAGAAATAAGATCAATTCATGACATGAATATATTAAAACACATGTGAAAACACTCTGAACGGGGATTTAGTGGCATTGTACGCCTGCTGTGTTCTGTTCTTCTTAAATTCAATGGTTGATGTGCCCGGATTATTAATATCAGTCATTTTGTCGGTCGCGTCGAGAATTGCGAGTACCGTGCCTTTCTAGTGTGGGCCATTTTTTCGGAAAGTTACCAAGTGAGAAATCTGTCGACTTGTTTCACAAGACCACCAACTGAAACAGCAAAGCCGAGGACTAAGGGTGGCGGATCAACGAGCACCCCCGCTACAGCCTCACAGGAACTGGTGAAGTCGAGAATTCGGTCACGTAGTATGTAAAGCAAGGACACAGTAAAATGTCAAATATAGGTAAAATATATATACGTAAATATACCAAAAAAGACAGCGGACGAAATGATATTATCATCCTGTCGTTCATAATGCAAGTCAATAGTCAAGCCACACCAACACACTGCAAGCGCAACACACTGCAACGCACGCCCTACAAAATAAACGGCAGGAAGGTGCGCATACAACCTTGAAAAAATCTGCAAAAAGCATGTTTGGGAGGAATTATCCTCTTACTATCTACGCGACATCACTAATGAAGACTTTCTTAAGTGATTTTGGGGCGGTTACTATTATTGTTATGAAAACGTCTCTATCCTCTGTCAGATATGCTAGATATGCGAAGGAGATATGCTACCTACGAGGGCGCATGTGTGACACATAGGCTGGCGTGTGTGGGGATGTGTAGAGGCAGGTCGTGGTGATATGTTATCTTTCTTTGTTTCACGGACGCTAAGTAAAACTTCAGTTGTAGTCTAGCGAGTGTCCTGTGCACTTCTTCTTCGTCCGCGTCTATTTTTCGCTAGTAAAATGCAGTCAGATAACCAACTAGCCCAACTTTATGCCTTAACTGTGACACTTTCTAATTGTATGGGCCCTGTCCTCCCTTCTTCCTTGTGTGTCAACCCGTCTGCAGCCTACGTCAACCTGGTCGCCGTCGCCAGGTGTCGGTCGAGACTCGAGAGTGCTGTCCTTCGCCCTCAAGAATAGACTGGTTCCCCCTGAGGTGCAAGCTCTGTTTTTTGCCTGCCGTGCGTCCATGGGTCACGCAAGAAGGATCACCAGGATTCTCAGGTCAGAGCTACAGAGGCGAATCCGGTACCGGCACGTGTGCCTACGTGTTTTTGCGGCGACGTGTTCGACGTGCCCCGTGACCAGAGAGGACCTTGTGCGTGCCTGGAACCGTGATTCAAGTACTGTCACTGAGTTTTTATGGAGGAACTGTCTACCAGCATTGTGTGCTTGGAAAAAGTGTGCTACGAAAGTAGATGTTAGGCCCCAGAAAGTCACGACGCTTGCACAGGGGCCACTACCTGGTTTTGTTGATGACGTACTGAGTTGTGGGCCTAAGTACTGTATGGAGCCAAACGAGAACCCTGTCAGTGTGCTTTCAATGGTTAGGAAAGTGGCCCATCAAGCGCAGCTAGACGAAAAAGATAGATGTATTTCTGAGGGTGTTGACTGCCTAATGGGCAGGAAGGAGGGAACAAAAAGTAAACCATTGCGCGTCAAAAAGACTTGACTACCTGCGTGATAACGACCTTACCCTGCTAACTGCTGATAAAGAAGGAGGCTTTGTAGTGATGCCGGTGTCTATCAATGAAGAACAAGCCAGTCAGGCAATTGGAAAGAACTTTGTTCCATTTGCGGGAAGGAAGACACAAATTAGAAAAACAGGCGTTAGTTTTTTGTGAACATCTGAATTTGCCCCACCTCGGAAAGAAGATTGAGGCAGCTAAAAATGAGGGTTTAAAAATATTCTTTTCGGGTAAAACCCATAAGGAAGGCATGCCACTTAGGGCCATAGTGTCTGAAAAAGGTTCCTGGCAGGGCGTTATATCTAGGGAGATTCAAAAGCATTTGAACCACATCTGCGTTGATGACCCGTTTCGCATTCGCAATTCCAACGAGCTAATTGAGGTGTTACCGGAGTTGCACAAGAAGGGGGCCAATTTTACATTCTCGATAGACGTCGTAGATTTGTTCTATAGTATCCCTAAAAAAGAACTGATTGACGCCGTGAGAACGTTGATCGAAGAAAACGGACCGGTCCGTTTTCAGAATGCTAGCGGTATGTCCACTCAAGGGTTTATTTATCTTTTAGCGTTTTATCTGGAGTCAACCTTTGTCGCTTGTAATGACCAGTACTATGTACAGAACGAAGGTGTCTGTATTGGTTCCTGCATTGCCCCAATACTTTGCGAAGTCTTTTTAGCAGTTTGTGACAAACGCATTGCAGCGCGCCCCAATCACAGTATAGTTAAGTGTTTCTGATATGTTGATGATTTTATTGTGTTTGTGGATGTGAAAAGCCTTCAGGATAGAGGGGGTGTGATTGACTGTGTTTTAGATGTGTTTAGGACGTGTTCAAAGGGCTTGAAGTTCACTTTTGAGGAACCTGAGAACGGGAACCTGAGTTTCTGGATGTGAAGCTTTGCTTTACGGCGGGGCACATATGCTGGACGTACCAACCGCGCTCAAAAAAGCAGATTTTGTGTTACGCTTCGGCCCACTCCAAGGTGGTTAAGCGCGGCATAGCGGCGAACTGCCTGCGCGGTGCCCCCCAGAAGTCGTGCGCTCACAAGGTAGCTGGTAGTGTGCAAGCTCAAGTGGCTCGTCTGACGCAAGCGGGCTTCCCTTTGGAGTTGGTGGCTTCGGTCGCAGAAAGCCTCATCAAAGAGGTTAAAGCCGGTAAGGGCCCTTTAAGGGAAGAAGACGCCAACCGGGAGAGGTTGCGACGCGTAGCCGTGCCATACGTACATCAGTTCACGCACCGCCTCAAAAAAGTGGGGGGAAAATGCGGCGTGGAAGTGCTGGCCACCGCGCCTGGCAAGCTGATGAGGATGTGCCCCGCCGTAAACGAGAAGCCACGCCAAGCTTGCACCAAAAAACATGGCACCAGTTTTGTCACCTGCAAAGAAGGTGTCATCTACCGCATTCCGCTGTCCTGTGGCAAATGCTACGTGGGACAGACGGGGCGGTGTTTAAAGACAGGCTGAGAGAGCACCGTGCAGCAGTTTCGTCTCTTGCGGCGGGAGGCCATCTGGCCAATCATTGCAAGCGGTGCCCTGATTGTACGCCGGCGTTCGATAAAACACGTGTTTTAGGATCTGGACGTGACCAAACTAGTCGCGAGATTAACGAGGCATTTCAGATCTACAGGGAAGGACTTAATTGTGTGAGCACCCCTTCAGTCACTGTTACAGATAAGGAGATAGGTATGCTACCCACGAGGGCGCATGTGTGACACATAGGCTGGCGTGTTTGGGGATGTGTAGAGGCAGGTCGTGGTGATATGTTATCTTTCTTTGTCTCACGGACGCTAAGTAAAATTTCAGTTGTAGTCTAGCGAGTGTCCTGTGTACTTCTTCTTCGTCCGTGTCTATTTTTCGCTAATAAAATGCAGCCTCTGTCAGCTCTGGGGTTTGAAGCCAGCACTCTTACCGACATTTGACTCACGGCACTTTTGTTTATGCAGGTTCCTTTGTTTAATACTACTCATTGTTCTGGGCCATTAATTGCTCTGTTGGTTTCGCCCAGGAAGTCTAGTGTATTGTCCGAAACGCCCCGCAAACGGTTCTGCCATTTACTGCGATGCAGTATATGTCTAACCGCAAAACTGGTAGTCGCGTTAACAGCGAGACGAAAACTGTCAGCAGTTTTAAGCTCTACAAGTATGTGCATCAGCCAACCCGGAGTGGCAGCATCCAATACTTGATGTTCTGTAATGCGTTCACTGTTTTCACTTCCGTGGATAACGCTCCAGGCATGAGTGATCACACCGCACTCGTAGGGTCTATCAAGTTCAAAACAACATGAGAAAGACAAACCGAAGAAAGGTGTGCCTTTTCGGAAAAGGTTACTACTCTGCAATTTATTTATTGCGGCGCACCGAGCTATGAACAGAAAGCGAACGGTGGCGACGATGGCCGAGCCATAGCGCCGGTGGTTGTTTCGGCGTGGAAAAGTTTCAGCGTAATACGGGTAGATCAGCGGCTGGAATCCAACTAATGCCCGCGCGACCCCTGCCTCGTGGCTCACGGCTCGGGAGAGAATCTGCAGTACGCGTTGCACTGCTTTGGCGGCGCGAGCTGCCTCGAAAGCCGCGGTTGATCTGCTACACTCTCCAACCCAAACGGCACAGCAAAACACCAGCATTTCTTTTCGGATTGCTGAGCGGGCAGCTGTGTCCGGCGTTGGTTACGCCGCTGGAGTTGCGAGTGCCGTGAGTGCGGAAATGTGTCTAGGCCTATTGTGTCAACCCACTAGAGGTCGTCAGTGTGGCGTTGCAGTGCCTTTGGTTTAAGTAATGCACGAAAAGAGACCAGGCCGTCAGCACCGCCTGCAAGCAGCAAAATGTGTGTCGCAAACAGTGTCGCTAGGCTTTGTTCGGATTACGCCACTTCTCACCATCTGAAAAGGACAAACTCGGTTTATTAATTTTTTTTAGTTATTATTTATTTATTTATTCATTTATTTATGTATTCAAAGTTCCCCTAAAGGCCCTTACGCAGGAGGGTATTACATAGAAGTGGTCAATGCATAAAAAAACAAACATACAGATATACACTGGGAGAAATAAAACATTAAAAGAACAGCGAATGCGCGAACACAAAAATGACAAAGTAATATTAGCTCGGAATAACACGTAAAAATAAACACAGAAGCAGCAACAACACACTAATCTCTAGAAAAAACTGCAATCTGTCAGAATTTATAGAATACAAAAGCGATAATTTTCTTTTCAGTTCACAACTTCTGTGAGTATGAGTTGATTAAATTTAGCACCGTCAATGGCGGTGGCTATGTGTGATGGCAATGCGTTCCACTCAACGATTGTACGCGGTACGAATGACCGTGAATAGTTCAAAGTATGACATGCTAAACGCTTCACTTTGAAAGTATGGTCGTGTCTATGAAGGGTGGAAGCTGGTGAAGAAAAGAAGTCGCCATGAAGCTATGGGTGATGATAACGTTTATGCAAAAGTGATAACCTTGAAGCTGTGCGTCGTTGCGACAAGTCGAGCAGTTCTGCCCGAATTTTCAAGGCTGTGTCCCTGGAATGACGGGAGTAGTCGGAAAAGGTGACGCGAACTGCGCGGTTTTGAAGTGATTCGATGTTGTTGATTATGCAAGCTTGGTAAGGGTCTCAAATGGCTGATGCATATTCAATTTTTAGTCATATAAGTGTGATCTAGGCGACTGTACGTAAGTGCGATGGAGCATGTTTCAAGTTATGTTTTAAAAGACCTAGAGAGCGGTCAGCCGATGCAAGTACGGCGTTAATGAGATGATTCCAGGATACTCTGAACTAAGGTAAAGACCAAGGTACTTGTAATTAGTTGTACGTTCAAGTGGAGTATTATTTAAAGAGTACGAGGTTCAAAGGCGAGATGCGCTTTTAGTGAAGGACACAAGCTTTGTTTTAGAATTATTAAGGCACAATACCCATTTTTATCACCATGAAGTTATACAGTCTAGGTCATATTGGTGGGCCAAGGAAGAGACATGAAGGAGGCTGACACACTTCGACTTGTCCAGGCATTTGTCGTCTATGTGACGCCCTATGCTTTACTAACGAAGACTGAGAAGGACAAGTTGGATACGCTCTTGCGAAAGGTGTACAAACAAGCGTTGGGTTTGCCATCCTACACCTCCAACGAATGTCTCCTCAAGCTTGGGCTTCACAACACTGTGGACGAGCTGATTGAGGGCCACCTGCTCAGTCAGCGCTACCGGCTATCAAGGACGGATGCGAGCAGGGCCCTTCTACTGAGACTAGGCATGAACATCCCTGATCGCCCTCCAGAATCGACGGAAAATATCCCTGGTGAACTACGCCGTAACATCACAGTGGCCCCCTTGCCAAGAAACATGCAGCCGCAGTTCCACGAGTGACAGAGAGAGGCGCGAGTTAAAGCCCGGGAGAAAAAATATGGCTCCAACGAAAATGTTTTTTACACGGACGCCGCAGATTATGCAAGACGCGGAGTCGTGGTGGCGACCGTAACGAAGATAGGAAGCCACGTCACGAGCGTCACTCTCACGAAAGTAACGACGCTACAGGCCAAAGAGGTAGCTATAGCATTGGCGATAACGCAAACAGCTGCGGAAGTAGTCCTCACGGATTCTCAGTCAGCGTGTAGGAGTTACCTCCAAGGCCGCATCTCATACACCGCAATGAAGATCTTGAGCCAGAACCCTCCAAATAAAAGGGTATCGGTTGTCTGGGCACCGGCTCACACTTCTCTCCATGGCAATGTATTTGCCCACGAGACTGCTCGAGGTCTAACCAGCCGAGCGCCGCGAGAGAGTTGGCTAGAGACGGCCATCCCCTTGACATCATTCCAGTAGGCATCATTCCATCATCCCCTTGACATTATTCCAATACTACAGGCTAGCGCGGCTTACGCTTTCCCCTGCACACCCATCTCTCAGCAAGAAAGAGCAGCGCTACTGGCGTCTCCTGCAAACGAACACCTTTCCCCATCCTACCAAGCTGCACTTTATCTGGCCTACGCAATACGACCCGCAGTGTCGATTCTGTAAAGCACCCTGCACTCTATACCACATGGTGTGGGAGTGCCACCTCAACCACTCAGTTTCCGCGATTTCGAACCCCTCGGTTGAGCAGTGGGAAGGAGAACAGGCCAGCTCGAGCGCCGAAGAACAGCTTCGGCTGATTCACCGGGCTGAGACGGTTGGACCGCTCCAACGGGGTCCTGGACTGAGGAAACCGACCACTTGGCCCTTTTCTTTAATAACGTTTACTCTCTCTCCCTCCCCTTTAAGGGCTCCTGGAGCGACAGTGTTGCCGGTGTCTTCGTGGGCCGGCACGAGACGAGCACGCTTCACGCGCCTTCGACGTTTCACCGTCATCGGCGGCGGCGTGCGCCGGCGACTCTCGTCGGGCCGTGATTACAAACAGCCCACAGCCATCCGTGGAACGTGCATCGACCTCATCTACAGCAACTTTAGGGTTGACCCATTACAACACCCCTTTACATTTGACAGACCATAAGGCGGTCATTATCAAAGCGGAATGCCAACCGCAGCTCGACGGCACCTACGTTGAACGTGATGATGATAATGCCATAAAGACAAACTCATACCACGTACAACGTCTCTCTCTGTCTTTAATGCCTCTCCACTCTAATTCCCCACCCTCCAATAAAATTACACCATCTTCCCGTAGGATGCTTACGGTCGAGCCTGTTCCCTCCCTTATTCTTGCGCCGTCCACACCTACACTGCTCATGCGCGTCTCTCCTATATTCACCTCCTTATGCGTAAAGTGGGAGTGAGATGCGTCGACGTTGAATGTTACGGCAGGCTCGCAGGGAATCTGTTACTAATTGCAAGGTAGTCGGAGCCAGTGATAGCGGCGATGGCTATATTCCTTCGACATTGGTGGTTGAGGTGGAGCAAGCTGTGAGGGGGAAAAAGTGTGCCGTCCGAGTTCAAAACCGCCAGACTATTAGCATGGCGTGAGAGGTAGAGGGCGGTATAGGTTAGCGAATATCGGGGTGAAAGTGGAATTGGGATCGACGATGTTTCAACCGCGAGCGTCTTCTACCTTGGTTTAATTCGGGTTGCATGTTGTTAAGAATTTTGGATACAGTAATGTGGGACCGGATTGAAGACGGAATGCGCTGAAGGGCTTGTGAAGCAGGTAGGGCCGGGTAACCGAGGACCTGGATGACGTGTCGGCCGGTATGGGTGAGAAGGAGTCTGGCGAGTTGGCTGCTGCGTTGAGGTTCCATGGGTTTTTCGAGGGTGTTGTGTATTTTGAGTTGAATGAAATGACGAGTATGGGTTTGAGCGGGGAGGCCAAGTCCTATTTTGAAAGCTTTTCGACTTTCTGTTGTAATGTGAGTTTGAGGGCGATGTATGAGGTGGATTACGCGATGCCACTAATCAAAAGTGCTTGAATTAGTCGTATTGTATTACAGTTGAACACGGATATATCGAATTATTGTCTATATCGAACAGTGCAAACATCCCCTTGAAAATTCCATGCAAAAGTACAGGGCTGTTGTGCGCGTGTATCGAACTCCTGATCACGGGCAAATTCGATATATCGAATCCCGCACCGAAGGTGCCCCTGAAAGTTTGCTTCCTCTGATGGGGTGGAGTTGATGATAATGTTGACTCATCGAAGGAGCTGCCTGGCTTGGTGAGACAGAGGCGGTGTCCGCGGCATTATGTCGCTTCGATGGCCTTCAACAACTGTTTTCACGCTAGCACGGGGGGCAGCTCCATGATAGCTAAAACGCGGATAGTGGTTGGGGCGAAAGGACATACAGGAGCAAAAGAAATTGACCGGAGGCACTCTTTCTGTGATGGAGCTGTTTGGTGGCTCGTGCAGGGGGAGCAATGCGGCGTTGTATGTTTGTTTTGTCCGAGGCATTCATTTCGGAGTAACGAAGGCGGGAATTCGTCGGGCGCAGGCTGCTGAAAAGATGTTGGTTGAAAAGGCGTTCGGAATTCCTCGCAGTAGTTTTGAGGGCGATGCACGCATCAACGTTGACGTAAAGGCGAATGCAGCACAACCCGCCCCGGCTATTCCGGAGCGTGTCGTGTGGAAAGCGACTTCGTTGCACGCCTCCAGATGGGGGAGGTGTTCGGTTCGGATACTGAAGATAACGGCACTGAGTGCCTGAGAACGTTCCCAACCGCCTACTGCAGCCGAGGTTCCGTCAGCGTTGTTCGCCTCTGTTGTGGCACAGTGTACAGCGTTGATTTTACCATTTGTGCGTGTTTGTAGTCTTGAAGACAATTTGCAACCTTTACGGCGCAGAAGAAAAAACAAGCGAAGCTCAAAGACATTTCAGTGATAAATAAAGTGCGGTGGTCATCATGCTGCGGTTCGGAGTTTCCGTGATTTGAGGTTTAAAATGGTAAACTACCGTTTTCCACGACTTCAGAAAACTCTCAGTGATGTGCGGATTTGTCAGATAATCTTCAGATAGGCGTATTTTATATATCGAATTATCGATATATCGAATTTTTTCGCGATCCCCTTGGAGTTCGATATATCCGTGTTCAACTGTATATTCTTTCAGGTCTTGGCATTGGTTTGCGATGCGCTAGGTGGGAGTGGTGGGCTGGGTGTCAGTGGCTTGTAGCTGAGGAAGAACTGCAGCGCCAGAGCCATCACTATTGAATTGGATGCCGAGTATACGTAGCGTGCGTACTTCAAGGGTGGCTGTGGAATCTATTTTTGGTGAAGGGTCGGGTGTGGAAACTGGAGGTCACCCACGAGTGTGGGAGCGGACGTTGAAAAGTGCTGACTTCGGGAAGGGGGGGGGGGGGCGGGAGGGGCACGTGAGGCCTCGAGGTCGGAGATAATTGAGGACAGTGTCGATGGCTTGTTGAAAGGTATGTTGTTGTACGCCAAGAGATACAGTGGTGGTATAAAGGGCTAACTCTTCAGCGTACAGGGCATGGTGGAGACCAGGAATGGCTTGCAAGAGAAGTGGGAGCTTGAGGAATGAAATATTGAAGGGAAGGGTGAATGATACAACTGAACCTTGCGGGTTCCTTCGGGAGGTATGCGAAATGTGCCGGAGCGAAGTGGCCCTATGCCAAGGCTGGCAGTGCTGTCGGTAAGAAAGGCCCGTACGTACGTACACGCGCCGAACTGGGTTTCTCGAAGTCCTTCTAAGATGGCTTGAAGTCTGATCTTGAAAAACGCGCCCTTAACGTCAAGGGCTAACATGGCGCTGGGATGAATTTTTTTGAGGTTTTCGATGATTTGCTTTTTGATCTGAAGGAGAACATATTAAGTTGATAGGTGTGAGCGGAAGCGAAACATTGTGTGGTCGTTCTCTTTGTGGTAGTTGTCTTCAAGAGGAATAGTGAGGCGGGTGTGAACCATGTGTTTGAAGAGTTTGATGAGACTGTAGGTGAGGGAGATGGGACAAAGATTGAAGAGCTATATCGGCTTCAATGACTTCGTTTAGCGCAAAAAAATGACAGAGGACTCAGGGAGGCGGCGGGCACAAGCGCTAACTTCCAACTAAGTTTTTCGAAAAAATGCGTGAATTTCAAACACCGCGGCGGGGCATTATCATAAAGAAACAAAGACAGAAAAAACAGAAGAAAGCAGGCCATCACAAATTTTGCACACAAAATAGTTCGCACAACGCTGTGACGTCGAACAAGAGGCAGCACGAGGCAGTGAGTTTATTGAAAAAATGCGTGAAAAACAATGGTGCGGGATGTTATGATAAAACAAAAGATGGAAAAGAACAGAAAAAAAACAAAAAAGCAGGTCGTGACAAAATTTGCACACAAAATAACTCGCAGAGCGCTGTGACGTCGAACAAGAGGCAGAACGAGGCATTGGGTTTATTGAAAAAATGCGTGAATTTAAAACACTGGGGCGGGACATTATCATAAAGAAACAAAGATAGAAGAGAACTGAAAAAACAGAAAAAAGCAGGTCATGACAAAATTCGCAAACAATATAATTCGCACAACGCTGTGACGTCGAACAAGAGGCAGCACGAGGCAATAACTAAGGTGGTACCCAGTGAGTTGGAAGTTAGCGCTTGTGCACGTCGCTTCCCTGTGTCCTCTTTCATTTTTTTGCGCTACACGAAGTCATGGATTACCGCTACCAAATAGCCCAAACCAAAACTGTTAGATATGCTTGTTAGGCTTAGGTATGAGTGATATGTGTGCGTGCCGCCATCGCGGAGGGTGCCGTGTTCAGTGATGCCAATTTAGCGGATTTTCTGCTAAATCTGGCGGATTTCATTTTATTCTGCGGGGAAAAAATTAGCCTAGCGGCTAGTGGATTTTTTGACGGGCCATTTTCATACATAGCGGATTTCTGGCGGATACCTCACGCAGTACACCGATTCAAAATCGCCCTGCAAGAAACCATTTCCGTGTCCTCTAAAAATGCAGAAATGGCTTAACTTCAGATGTTAGGAGAGCTCCTGTTCACTTGCTCCGCCTATCTCAGACAAACAAATCCATGAGGTTTCAAAACTGCTCTGAGACAATCGAAAAAATTCAAAACCAGTGGAGCAAAATCACCCTCCTGGAGTGGAAGCAAATATCGTCCACGCAGTCGTTCTGGTGTGAAGTTCACTCCTATAAGGACGCCTGCGGCGAAAACATGTTCGCCGAGGTGGCCGGATTTGCCATGTCGATGCTCGTGCTGCCGTATTCAAATGCCGAAGTAGAAATGAGGTTTAGTCAGCTTAACATAGTAAAATCCAAGATGAGGAACAAGCTGAAGCCTGAAACAACAAACTCCATCTTCGTCGTAAGAGCGGGACTGATGTGACACCAAAAAAGTTGTTTTGATTACGAACTTCCCGCAGCAGTTAGTGAAATCGGCACATCTGCAACGTATGTGCAACCAAGTCACCTTTCTGGTCCCTCAACAAGTACCAGCGGTCCCGTGGAGATGGTGTCCCGTGAAGATGGTGACCTGTGAGTTCTTTTTTTTTCATCAGTGTGAACATTTATAACTTTTAGCCTCTTCTGTGATGAGGTTGACCAATGACCACCCCCGCAGCACTGCAACCTGAAGTGTTCTGTTAGACTCCTTGGAAGACTCTTTTATATATTATTTCAGCTCTCGTAGTTTTGGGGAGCTTTTAAGAATGATAAAGGTATTTATCATACGAAATTGCACTGTTGTTTTAAATAGAATAGACCCAGGCGGGAAATTGAGCGGATATGTTTTAGAATCTAGCGGAATCTGGCGGATTTATCATTGCTTTTTAGCGGATGTCTGACGCCCAGCGATGGAAACAATGGCCGTGTTTCCAGTGGATGATGAAGGTATCCAGTAAAGCTGTTGGAGAGGTATGCCCAAGTTGTGGATAGTTTAGTGACACGGACGTGGCCGGGAGTGGTGTTTCAAGTGATACATGAGAGGGATTGGTCAAGTTCTTGCGGAGTGACTGGAACCTCAAGGGCAGGATTCGAAGCGCCATTGTAATCAGCGTGGCAAAAAGGGAGGGGTATTGCTGTCGGTAACAAAAAGGGTGGTATATTGAGCTTTTTTATTAGCCGATCGTTCGAGTGAGGATATTTGCAAAGAAGACGACGGACGTAACTGTGAGTGGCCGTTTTGGTGGATTTCGAGCGAAGAAGACAGCGGAGCGGATGCCATGTGCTCTTAGTGCTGAGTGTTCCTTGGACCTGGTCGCAGAAGGTAGCCTAACGTTGTTTGTGAAGGGTGTGTGTGTAGAACGCGGCTTGTTGAGTCAGGCAGCAATTCGACGTTTCAGGCATCGATTGCATTTTAGCGTCTGCAAAATACGAGCAAGGTCCCGGCGAGCCTCCTATAGATGAAGAAGATGGCAGTCAACCAAGGGATTCTCCACCGGAAGAGGCAATGTCTTGTAATACTTCTTGACAGCAGTGGTTACTTGTGAAGTCCATTCTTCCAGTTTGATGACAGTGTCTAGGAGGGGTTCAGAATCTTTGCGAAAACATTCCCAGTTCGTGAGTGCGGCGTGACCGATAAGAGGATTGACTGTGAGGCGGGGTTAGTGATACGGATAATGTGATGATCGCTGTCCAATTTGTCTTCAAGGCACTGCCATTCAAAGCAGGAAATAATATGTGAAAAGCTGAGGTCGGGGTTTGTATAATGATACACTGTTGCCCAGTCGCGTAGGAGTGGTGAGGTCGTTGTAGCGAGTGAGAACGTGCTGCTGAATGGCGTTGACTAAGGTTGCCCCTGTTTTGTTTGCCTCGTGATAGCCCCATGCGGAGTGCGGAGCGTTGAAATCACCTAAATATTGAGAGAAGTGGTGCGGGAGGTACGAATTGCGTTGTGGCTGATGGTGGTGATGGAGTGGGTTGGAGGTGTGTAGATGTTGAGAATGTATAGGCATGTGTTATTCCGGTGGGAGGGCAGCATTTACAGAAAGTTTTGAGCGATTGGGGGGAAATATCGTTTAGTTTGTTGGCGAGAAGCTTGGATACGAGGTGGTGCGTTGAGTGGGATCGTGAGCGCATGCTTCGTACCCTTTGATTTTGGTAGGGGTGTCGGATTCTTGTACAATGAAAATGGCAGGTTGGTGTTGCTAATTATATTGCCGAGTTGAAAGTGTTTGCTGAGGAAAGAGTGGAAATTCTATTGGAAGATTGTACCCATGAAGGCTATCATCGGGAAGGGGGGTTATAGAGGCAAGTTGTTTGTCGCTGCTCTGGTCGATTTCAGACTTTTTGAAGTTGGGGGGTTGTTCGAGACTGGGCAATTGAGGCGGTGATGAAGTGATTGAAGACTCTCGGCGATGGTTGAGTGGGGTAGTTGAAGGGCTGCGATTCGGGCCGTGATGGTTTCACAGAGCTAGACGATTGATTAGGGAGTAGTCCGTATCATTTGGTTGCCTTGAACAAGGGTTACTTGTATTTGACTATCTATGAGGCCGGAACCTCTTTAGCAGTGGTAGTGTGTGATGGAGGAGCCGTCCGGTGTTCATCTTGAACATGACCTTCGTGCTGGCAAACGCAATCGTTACTACGAGGGCGTGACTCAACAAGGGCTCAAGGGCTTCTTTGCGTCGTAGGGGCATCGCGCTTCAATTGCGTAGTTTGGTGAGGCGGCCCTTGATGGCGGAAGAAGATGAGGTGGCAGGTGTGGTGTATGTGTGTGAACGATATTGTTCGTATGAGTGGTCGATTGCGTGGATGGGAGGGGAGGAAATGGTTGAGCAGTGGGACCATTACGGACGGCCTGTGACCAACTCACCGGTCTAAATCTTAGCTCAGGCCTGGTTTGTTGTGGTGTCCTGGAGCTTTCTATTGGAGGTTGAGACTGGGAGCTGTAATGGATGTTTCCGCTTCACTACGGGAGGCATTTGAAACGGCCGTTGGGGCAGTCCTTGAAAGGTGTGATGTGTTCAAGGCCAGGCAGATTGCAGTGTGATCATCGATGGTCATCGGCGGGTTTCGGAGTTACGCAGTCAGTACATACGCATTGGTCGTGGTGTGGGCAGAAGTTCTGCCGATGGTCGACTTCTCCCACAGCCGGCAGAGCAACGGTTCTTTGAAACTGGTGGCAGCGGTAATGAGGCTGCCGATTTAACAAAAAGTGCACGTGCGGGCCTTTAAGTGTGATGAAGGCTGACGTGGATCGACCCCTCATGCGTGAGTGAAAAAGGTGAGGCTCGTTGACCATGAGGAGTTCCGGGAAATTCTCGTTCGTGAGACCGGGGCCAAGGTCGTGAATGAACCCACGGTAGGTGCCAAGTGGAGGCTTCCGGTAAGGGAAGAGTTCATACAGGGTAGAGTTGAGTTGAATGGAGCAGATGCGGCTGAGGGTTATGGCATCAGTTTCGCCCGGCGTACTCACTGCAATGAGGTATTGCAGTGCCTGAATTTGGATTGTAACTTGAGAGAAGAATTCCTGCTGCGGAATGTTGCTTGCCATCGCTAAGCTTTGTGTAAGAAGGCGAGGCGACCAGACAGAAAGATCAAGGCCAGAACGGGGTGGATATATCACGGTGTTTTTATTGGGGGGTAGGCGTGGTATAGGATTGCGGCTCTGCATGTAGGCATCTGGGGAGGGCGGGGTTGGTAGCGACGTTTTCTTGAGGTTTGTAACGATGCTCGGGGCATTCGCTGTCTTCTCAATGCGTGAGTGTAAGACGTGGATCCACGGGCTGTCGGCATGAATGGTGCGACCGCTGTGTGAGTCGAAGTCCATGCTCTTGGTAAAAGCGGAATGAGTGGTAGGAGAGGACTCGCCCCCCGGAGGCATGCTTGCCTATTCCGCAACGGGAGCCGGGAACCGGCTCGTCGAAGCGTTAGGGTTCGCGCATTGACGCCCACTTGAGAACTTGATAGGTGATAACTCGGGAAAAAGGCTCACCGGTTGCTCACAGATGCAGCTTCCCGTCATCCCGTCAGCAAATCGACGATATACTTTGCTGAGCGGCAGGGCTGGAACTTCACCCAAAAAATCCCGGGGCAGCTCCACTAACGTGAAACCTGGGAAGGGGCGATGCATGCAGTGTATAAGTGTAACATTGCCACCTTGTCATTTCAGGCAACGGAGATGAAACCGTTGAGGGGTAGAGGTACACAGCTTTGCTGTAAAGGTTTCTTGGCTTTGAAGCACGAAGCTCCCTACCGCAAGGCGGAAACGAGTGTCCCGGTGTTTTTTAGCACGCGTTACGAAGCGCTCCAGCCCAAGGCCTCAGCGAGTGTCCTGGTGTTTTTAGCACGCGTTATGTTCTAGCACGAGGCGTAAAGAAGTTTCCCGGTGTTTTAGTACCGTGACTACATGCGACGACGATTACGACAACGGTGACGGCGACATGCGACGCCAACAGTTCCAGCCTTTAAGGGCCGTCGCCCCTAGTAGAGGTTGATAGCCGCGGCCCCTTCAGAGTAGAAACGCGAGGGGAGCTTCGTGGTCGTCTACTTTGAACGGAGAAACTGTTTTCCCTGTTTTCCTAAATTGTATTACCACATGAGCCTACAAGCATACAATGAGCTCCGCAGTGCACATATTTATAGATTTAGGAGCCTGGTTTTTATGAGCCAGGAGAATTAGGAACCTAGAGACTCTGTTTTTTTTTTTTGTTTAGCCCAAACCGTGTAGTGTTGTGTGGCCAGGAGCTTTTTTTTCTTTTTGGTAGCGTCCAGCTCTGCTAGAACGGCGCAGTGGTGATGTATACCGCAAAACGTATCCTTCAAGGCCGACTCCCAAAAAAACTAGCAGTTTTGGTTTTGTTCTCTATGCACTACAGCGATTAGAGCGATGTGATTCTATTTGTAATCACCGGGACCGAAAGTGTTAAAGACTAGTAAAAAGTGGGCAATTAAACCGCCATGTGTCGCACTTTTACGTCGGTAGTTTTCTTAACGCTAGCAGTGTATGCAAACCGAGCATAATAAATGCATACTTCCGCAAGGCGGTTGTGGATTGCGACAGGAAAAAGAAAGGAAATGCACTGGGGTTACTTTGAGCTCGGTACGGAGCTCACCTGCATACAACACAGTGCATCGGAAGGGATGTAGAGGGGGAGTGATAAGATAAAACAGAGAGAGAGAGAGAGAGAAAGGTGTAACAAGAGCTGTTAGTCCTAAAAAGCTGTCAGTCCGGGAACATCAGTCAATCACTGCACTCCGGGCTACAGCCGCTGCGTGAAGCCGGTACTTCCGCAACCACGTAATAGGAAATGTACGTACGTCATACCTACAAAAATAGAGGCAGCTTCCTGTGTGCTGAGGCGCTAGGCAAGGTCAAAAAGGTGAAGATGAGTGGTGACGGAGTGGTGAGGAGAATATTTAGGGTACATCTCGAAAGAGGATAAAAGTAGCAAAAGAAAAGTCACCAAACTGGATGGCCGTAAGACAATGAACGCGGTAGTATAGAAATACGCTATACAATTAATTCTTAATATAACCGGAGAGAATGTAGGTAACGTAGGAAGACTGAATACAAAGTACAACCATAAAAGTGCCAGGAACAGGCGTCGAAGGAAGCGAGCTTAAATGGAAGACCAGTTCAGAAAAGGAAGGAATTTATGGAGGAATGTAGGAGTATAAAGGTGTTAGACTGCCGGCAGCTAATCGCATTAGAGAGCTGCGGGAATTAATTAACGGAAGGGAGCTTAGTGACGTTGGTTCTAACAATGGTGAATATTGATGCAACAGCAAAACGAAATACTTTGAAAGGCAGCGAATAATAGGCTTACTATTGTAGGCAAAGGTCTATAGTCACAGGTGAAAAGGGCAACGTCGCACACAGCATGAACGAAATATTGAGGGTTACAGAGAGGTTGAAAGCAGCTTATTGCTACAAGCAAGCTCATATAGCATAGACTGTACTGAAACGAGTAAGTTATATAAGGATGTTCCGGGAGTAACTGAAGACGAGAAGGCAAGTTTACTTTAGGGGACGAAGGGAAGGAATTTTTAAGGAGATGATAAAATGACCATGGGTGTCCTTTAACATGACAGAAACGTTGTGGTACCAAGCCTTGAGAATTATTAAGAGAACGGCCAAGGATAATACGCCAGAAATGACTTGTTCAACTCACAGGTAATTTCGATTGAAAACATTGGTGATGTCAAATGGCTTCAGTACTGCTCACCAACCGTCTACTTCCAGTACTGGATAAGTTGTTACCAGATGAGTGAAATGGTAATTCCACAACCAACGGAAAAGATGCGTTTAGGAAATGCTAATCCACAATTGGTCACACACAGGACATTCTTCAGATAATACAGAAATTCGCGAGGGTAGCAAAACACTTTATATTCCATTCTTTGTACTAAAAAGGCAATTGGCTTGGCAACGCAATCGCCCTACTGGAAGCAATTACAGATGGGTAACAGAAAAATGTAGAAAATGCTATTGGACGACATAAAAGATACCTACGTGTCGAGGAATACTTCACAACAGGAAAAGCTTGTGTGGGAACAAGAACGCGATAAAAAAAAAGCTGTCTCTCCAAACTTGATTACGCCTTGTCTGGGAAGGCGTATTTAGGGGGAACTCACCTGTTAACATTCTTATGAGACTTACTATTTCATGACCCACAGGCATCAAAACCATTGTGCACCAATACAGAAAGTTTCGCAGATCCATGAAAACGCTCCAGACGGCCTAGTTTCCTTACTTCGGAAACATGTCACTCATGTACTGAAATAAAAAATAATAATAACACTCTCCTATCGAAGACCGCTAGCGCCATCTAATGAAGACTAGATCAACTAAAATGCGGTTCTTGTTTATTTTATATTTTAGTAAAGATGGGCAATATTTCTAAAAGAAGAAAACAGGCCGTCAGGAGCATTTTTAAGCCTTTATAAAACTTTTTCTAGTGCGCATGCTCTTTTTTAAACCTGTGGCCAATGAATTAGAATGTGCTATAGGAATGTGGTCACGTGAGTTCCCTTTAGGAAGCTTGATTGGGATGCGTAAGTGATACTAGATAAGGAAGAATATTTCACCCACCCGACATTTCACTGAGCAAACATCTCATTCAAGAAGTCTTATGAGCACCAACCAAGAATGCCTCAGGAAAGGTAATTCGAAGCCACCTCCGCTTATATTTAAACACAAAATATAAAAATTGAGAAATGATGTTTAACAAGCATCCACAAACCTCGCTCTCAGCTTTGGCAACAAAATAACAAAAGTTATGGAGACGGGAATGAATGAAACTGCTCTAAAGCGTATTTGTGCTGCTTCCAATCATACGGAAGAAATCCGGCAGATTCTTCGCACGTTATAATAATAATCAACAGTAGTCTAGCTCTTTAAATGAGAAGAGTTATATACTAAAGAACCGCAGAACTGCAACAGGTGGTTATTTTTTCACTTTTAGCATTCGAATCTCGCTGCTGATAGTTATATAAAACTATTATAAAACTATTATAAAATTATTTCTATATTTATACAACAGAAACTGGTAAAGCGTCATCTTTATCTATCTGGGATCTGGCACCGACACAGCCGCTAGAAACGTACGCCGTCTTCTTTTCCAGATTGGTCTTCGATATCTTTTTGATAACAGCGAAGCATTGAAACGATCGGTGCTAGATCCCACTGGCCTTTTTACACACCGCTTTTTGTGCTTCACTAAGAAGTGCAAAGTGATTCGAATATGCGGGTCTTTCCTTCATCTGTTGCTGCTCGTCGGTGAAGCTGAACTCAACCCCGGGCCTCTTACGCCCAGTACGAAAAACAAATGTTAGACGTGATAATGGCTATGCCAGCGGTTCAGCTTAAACAATCGGAAAGTCTTGATAAATCACATTCTCTTCGAGTGATGTTTGAACAGGAAATAGCTTAACTAACGACGCGCATCAAGCTTGTAGAAGATAACCTAATTTCTGTACAACCGCTAAAACGCAATGTGAAGGGCTTTGTCGGCAACGACAAATACCCTCCGTCTTCATGTGCGCCATTACAGACATGCCCAGATGACATTGACAACAGGGAACGTAGGAACGATGTCATTAGTATAATTTTGCCGATGACCAGAAAGAGACGTGAGACGAACCAGGAGAGAAGGTGTGGGCCGAACCAGAAGACGTGGGCCGAATGAGAAACGAACTGTTTGCATTGGCTCTGTGGGTATGGGTGCAGACAGGGCTCATCGCCTCGGGAAGTGCACGTCAATGAAACTACGGCCAAAAATACTGAAACTACCCCTGTTGAAAGATAAACAACGTGCACTCCCTGCTGTTGCAAAGCTGAAAGAACTGGTATCAGTATTACAGCAGCCTGCTCCGAAAAAGTCAGATTGTAAATGAAGCAACTGTATGAGAGTATTTTTCAATACGCTTGGATATGCGTTACGCCTTATCATACTCACAGAAACATGGTATACTGAACAATGTGAACATTTTGCTCCAAGGGGTTATCGCGAATTTTGATTGATTGAAGGGTTTAATGCGCCGACGCAACGCAGGCGATGAGGCGCGCCGTAGTGGAGGGCTCCGGATTAATTTTGACCACCTGGGGATCTTTAACGTGCGCCGAAATCTCGTACACACGGGCGTTTTTGCTTTTCGCCTCCATCAGAAAAGCGGCCGCCGCGGCCGGGAATCGAACCCGCGACCTCGTGCTCAGCAGCGCAACGCCTTAGCCACTGAGCCACCGCGGCGGGTTTATCGCGAATTTTCCATCATGCGCAACAGTAAGCGCGTGGGTGGCGTATCTGTGCTCGTACATGAATGCCTTCAATGTACAATTAAAAACTAGTTAACAAACATTACAATAGATTACGAGTAGGTAGCTGTCCGCCATGGAGGCCATATGTTTATTGGCATATATAGACCTCCCACCGGTGATTTTGAAAGGTTTCTCGTCTTTGTGGAAAGCATTTTGAACTATGTCAACGATAAGAAACTAGTACTCCCCATGGGCGGCGATTTTAACGTCAACTTACTTGATAAGAATTCAATACAAGCACACTTAACATGCCTGGTCACACAGAGCGGTTTTGATATCGTACGTGCCAGTGAAACGAAATTACTACGTCATCTGCTACTCTTATTGATTTTTTTCTAACCAACCACTCTCCGTCGATAATTACGACAGACACATTATATGCTGACATTTGCGATCACCTGCCCGTTTTTATGGTCGTTCAAAAGTACACATTCCGGGAGAAGAAAACAGAGCACGTCTTTTTGGGATATCTGGAGCCAAAACGTAGTACAATTCACAGAAATCACAAAAGCTTACATTGGAATGCGTACACAAAGAAACTGGCTCCAATGACGCCTATGAAACATTCTTATCAGAACTTACTAAGGCTTACAACTCTAGCTAGGCCATAAAAACCACGCGGAGAACAAATCGCTATCGTAAACCCTGGATCACAAACAACATAAAGGACCAAATAGCTTGCAAAGATCGCTTGTATGAAAAGTTTATTCGTACGAAAGATAATAAACTTTTCCCAGAATTTAAGTGAGTCCGTAATAGAGTAGTCTAAACAATTGGAAAAGCCAAAAAAACGTACTATTATAACTCGTTTGCCACTGATACCCACCTAACTGAGCTGAGGTGGAAGAAGATAAATTCTGTTCTCGGTCGCTCTCAAGAAAACAAGCCACTCGAAGCGGCTTATCATGACGATAAGCCTGTCTCGGGACGTCTGTTAGCAAATCTATTCAATGACTTTTTTGTGGATCAATTCGCAGGCTTCAAGTTTTGCCAAAACAATTCGCATGTCGTAGAACAGCGCACCTGTTCAAACTCCATATTCTCGAATCCTACAGATGAAAGTGACGTCACTGCTACAATTCCTAATTTAAAAAATAACAACCGCTGCGATGCAGGAAACATGCAAATTAAACCTCTGAAGTATGTCGTTAATATTATCGCACTGCCATTAAGTCATATATAATAACCTAATCCTGGAAAATGGAATATTTCCCAATCGCATGCAACTTGCTAAAGTTGTGCTGGTATTTAAAGGCGGTGACTGCAACGTCTTAAAACATTATCGGCCGATTTGAATATTACCCGTTTTTTCGAAGGCGATTGAAAAGATTATCTATTCCAGGTTGTCTAAATATCTCTTTAAAAAATTTGCTCCAGTCTTTTCAACACGGTTTTCGCAGGCATTGTTCTACAGAAACTGCATTACCTAAAGGGACAGACAACTGGTTTTTGTCGAGTATATATTCTCTATCCCAAATGAAAGGGCATCACTTAAAGCACCTTGACGACAAACAGTTTTGCAGATAACGCCCTAGAACATTTTAAATCGACATTTTTAGCTCTGCGAGCAGTATATGTCCCTCCCAAAAATAATGCTGGCAACCATGACATAAATTAGCTCGGCAACATACTTTTGTCTGTATGCGAAATGAAAAACGATATTTGAAAACTTGTCCCCAGCTAAAAAAGTTTGAATCGCAGGCTTCTCTGTTCCGTTATGTGTTTTTAATGCAACGGTCTATTGTGCACAATCGCGCCATCTGTTGGCATAGACCATAGGTAGAATCTGGCTTCACGTTGTGGAGGTGGGAAGTTCGATTCTCCCCGGGCGCGTAGTTTTTTTTTAAGCTGCTGTTGGCGTATTTGGAAACTGAAATCAAATATTTTGGCATAACAAACGCCTCTGCCTCAGGCAGAATCGCCAAAGCTCCTTCACTGGGTCTGTTTACTGAACGCTGCCGTTGATTCTGGCCATGGTGGCTCAGTTAGCCACACAGAGCAACCCAGCCTCGGCGGGCGGCGTGTCTTTAGATTTTTCAAAATAATGTTAGGAATACATATACAATTTAACCTGTACAAATACTTTTGTTAAAAGGTTTTCAACCTGTATATAAACGTTTCACCAGTTACAGTAGCTGCTAGGTTTGCAGGTCGCGTGACAGGGACACATATTGTAGTGCCAAGTTTCGACACTACGAACCGCCACCCTTCCGATTTCGGGAAGTTTGCTGCCAAATTAAAATTATTTCCGCTGATTTGTTTAGAAATTGCTTGTGGTAACCGGGCTATATAAAACGCTGGCTTTCATATGAGCTAGAGAACATATACGTGACAAAAATCGGTTGTCTGTCCCTTTAAGCAAAAAAAAAAATGCTACAGAATTTTGCCGAAAATTTATTAACACTGGGAATTTACATTGATTTATCCAAAGCTTTTGATTCGTTCAGTCATAGCGTTTTTCTAAATAAATTACCGACATATGGAATTCGCGGTACTGCTCTTGACCTTATAACATCTTAATTAAATCACCGACAACAATACATATCCTCAGGTAAATTTTCATCTGAACTTAGATGTGTAAAGACAGGAGTGCCGCAGGGCAGCATATTAGGTACCCTGTTATTTTCTCTATATATTAACGATCTGCACTGTATCGTTACATGCCCTGAAGTGAACCTTGTAGGCTATTCCAATGACACCACTCTTCTAATTGCAGGAAAAAGTACAACGGATATTGAAAGCATTTGTCAAGAAATATAACCCACTTTGCTAGAGGGGACAAGTATATTTGCCTTTGTATTAACGCTGGCAAAACGAAAGGCATACTCTTGCGGCCCAAAAATAAGATTGCACCTCTCCCTAAACTATTGCCTGGCAAAAAAGAGGTTGCTATAGTTGAGACTATGAAAGTGCTAGCAGTGCACTTTTCTAGTAACCTAACTTGGGACATTCACGTTAGCGAAGTTCGCAAAACATTGTGTAGAATAACTGGGATACTAAATAGAGCCCACCATACATTACCTGAAAAATACAGCTTTTAATTTACAATTCCCTGATCCTTAGTTAGTCTGTGGCACGACAACTAAAACGAATTTAAATAAGTTGCTTCTATTGCAAAAGAGAGTTTTAAGAGCGATGCAGATGTTGCATTTGCCGCCCACACAAATGAGCTGTTCGATAGATATAAAATAATTAAAGTTAATAGTGTGTACGACTTTCGTCTTACACAAGCATATAAAAATGCAGTTAACATCAACAGCCCATTTTATGCTGTGTTATCTGGATTAATAAAAAATGCTATTTTGTACAGCACGCGTTTCACAAATGCATGCTACACACCCACTCCAAAAAACAACTACGGCTTACAGTCATTGACATTTAACCTACCTGTCCTTTTAAATACGCTAAATCGCAGAATTGCTTGGGTTTGGGCGAGTTGGTTTTCCATATCGCTGAAATTTCAAGTCGAGACGCTAAATCGATTCGATTCGATGGTGCTTTATTCAACACAAAGAAAGTACATAAAATGGGTATATACAGGAGGAGGTGCCGAAGTCAAAGACTGCAGGGAGACCTCCTATAATACAAGCATCAACAAGTAAATGTTTTAACAAACAGAGGTTACAGTATAATGTTGAAACAAACAAAACAGATGTTACAAAACTGAGATTGCACATTGAAAGTAAAAAAAGCAAACAAAACACGGGATAGAAGCGAACAAAATGAACTGAAATTGACTCAAATGTGGCTGAAGTAGACCTTTTCCGCCTCTCCAAGCGAAACTTGCGGAAAATATTTCTTAAATTTATTCTTTTTTTATTTATTCTTGAATTTTTAATTTTCTTAATTTTTAATTCTTTTGAATAACTATGCTCGTTTGCGTCATCTGTGTACCCCGTAATTTGTATCCTGTACGTGTGTGATAACTGTGTTTGAGTGCTGGATTTAAACTTGTGCATCTTTCCCCTTGCATTACTGTATTTTTGTAAACTCCTATTAGGCTGTTAGGCCAATGTTGTTTATATCGGATGTTTTGTTTCTATGATTAAGAAAACATGACACCTGTTCTTGTTTCTCATTATGCTTGCCCTGCAATGTATATATACTCGTCAAGTTTCTTGTTAACACGTTTATGGCGATTTAGGAATCAAAGTTTACAATTGTGGTAATATCCCGAACGTGTGTCTTTCTGTTTGTTTCGTTTTCTCTTTTCCTACACTTTTTTACCACTCCCAATTGCTATTGTATTTTCCAATAGCCTGTACACCGAGCTTCTAAGTGTTTTTTGGCACGAAAAACTCGTGTCGCCGGTTGGTGTCGAACGTAGGGAAACTTTCCTCGTCAAGCTGCCATGTAGTGCAGCTTTTTGTAATTGCTCCCTCCTTGTATGCTTAAGGAAAATAAAGTTTGATTTGATTTGACTTGATTTCGCCCGGAAACCCGGCGGTGATACCAAACTACGTTTGAAGAAATTATGAAACTAATGCAGTGACTACCTCAAACGAATAGACACCAACAAAGTGTAAACCACCAAGGAAAATTCCAAACAATGTAAACGACTTGGTATGCATTACCGTTAATTGTCCTAGCTTAAAAAATAAAAGAAACGGTTTGAAATCTCTCTTACATATGACAAAGCCACCTGCAGTCATGGGAGCGGAAGCGTGGTTCGACAGCACCATAATCGGTATGGAATATTTTCCTCGTGAAGTGGTACAGACTAGATAGAACGACTATGCCACCACCTCACCCGGCTTGACCCGTGAGGAAGCAGTAATATATCGACAACTACAGACAGGGTCGTTAATCACCCCGGTTCTGCTGAAGCACATATGTCCGAGTGTTTATGTAAGTGACCTTTGTTGTGTGTGCCGAAAGGGGAGAGCCACTGCGGCTCACATCCTTTGGGACTGTGCCAAGAACCCGCAGCAAGCTATAACGATGACAACGAACCCGCCGCGGCTCGAGGCCGCAATGCGGTGCTACGATCAAGAAGTCGAAGCCCAGGCCGTCCAGCAGATCTCGGCGGCCCTCGAAAGGCAACGACCGAGCGAAACCGGAGGGAGGCTGCCACCCCAAAACAGGGGCAGGCGCAGTCGACCAAAGGGAGTAGTGAGGCCGCGGCCGGAGTAGAGGCGCCAACAGCCTGGAAGACGTCATGGCCGCGTCACGGTGACGCCTTCCTTACATGAGAGGGCTAATCGTTCTGCAGGCATTTTCAATAAAGTTGCTTCGCTCGCTCGCTCAAAATACAGTGTCTATCGGAAACGTCGAAATTCTCATGACGGTGGCGTTTTTATTCCTGTTCATAATAACACTCCATTCAAAGGTGCCACTTAAACATGCAAAAGTATGTAGTGAAAAGTCGCGCTTTGCCGCTAACTGCTGGTCTGTCGTTGTTGGCTCGTTTTATGACCGCCTTGCTCGAACACCCCGCAACGTTTGTTTGATTCGTTATGAGGTTTAACGTACCGATGCTACACAGCAGATTAGGCGCGCCGTAGTGGATGGCTGCGGATAAATTCTCACCACTTGAGAATCTTTAACGAGCGCCGAAATCTCGAGCACCGTGGTGGTTCCGCTCTTCGCCTCCACCAGGCAACGATTTCTTGAGTTAAAAAACGATTTGAACTGAAATTGGAATTTTATTGAAGTTTACTTGCCTTAGACTCGACATGTCTTCTTCTAGCTGGAAACTTTAACTTGTCTAACATACAATGGAAAAATTCTACAGGTACTTTCCACCTCGTTGCTTTTATATACTGCTTTCCGCAAAGTTATTAAGGCCCATTCCATATATCAATTGGAGAATGTACTTGATAATGTATCAGCGAGAATGTACTTGATTTGCTTTCCTCAAATGATCGTGACCTTGTGTCATCGGTCATCACAGTTTCTGATGTACGTGGCCATCAGGTAGTTGTGCAATCACCTAAGGTCTTTTTTAACACAGGCAAGTACGGCTCAATCTCGCATGAATTGAATACATTTTTACTGGACTTCCAGTCGCTTTGCAGATGCCTAGATATTGACTGAACATTGGATCTTTTCAGCAAAAATTTATTCTCCCTAACCCCAACGCTTATTTAATCCCGTGACATTCCAGCAAAGCATCGGAATGATAAGCGTTGGATGAACGCGGAACTTAGAACCTCAATCAATGAAAAAAATAAAGAAATCTCCTGTTGCGTCGGTATTGTATTACTTGTGAGGCAGATTCAGTTATATTGCAAATGTATTGGGATTTTATCAATTCCTTTTGTCAAAAATGCAAAGTGACCCTAAATAGTTTACGAGTATTCTAGTTACGTTTATTAACAAAAGAAAAGACATCTCATGGCCACCAGCTATGCCTCAGTGGTTTGAAATTCTCTTTCGCGTCTGAACACAAATATGATGGTGTAACATTTCCAGTGGTCCTTTCACGGAATGATCATTTCAAAAGCAAGCCGATCACTTAACTTTATTAAACTAAATTTTTGGCAAGCTCCGCATGAGCTCGAAGAAAACCTGTACATGGGTAACGTTCGTTTGATATTAGAATATGAAAATTCCCGATTGGATTCTCACACTAAACTAAACGTGGATGCGTAAGCGTATTTATGAACGTGGAGCCCGGTTTGCCTCAGGAAGTTGCGACATTAAGAAAGCTCTTCAGTCTCTCGTGCAAAGTTAGGTTGACCTCTACTTCAAACCGGACGGAAATGTTTGCGACTGGGTCTTTTTTACAACAGATGCCATAACAGAACTGGCATTAGAGGAGTAGTGACACGAAATTTCAAAGCTGGGATAAAATCCTTCCTCTTTATCAGGAGATATTTCCCAGCAAGCTTCAACAGTCGCCGTTCAGTATAACATACTATCAATTCCTTTTAATCTCTGCCCGCACGAGAAAGCCCAGAGCGGGGCAGCATCATATCATCTGCTACTTGCCCCAAACTGCCGACGTCGGGGCGCCCGTGACGTAGCCGACGTGCTGAATGCGGTTGGCGCGCGCTGCTACACCGTGTGTACATATCCTGGTCTTGGTACCGACGTCATGCTCCCCGGGCGCGCGGGGATGGCGAAGACCTCGGCCGGTCTGCGCGCGCGTGTGTGCTAGCTCGCGCACGCGTCGAGACCTGCAGCGGTGCGACAAGAATGGCGACAAAAGGTGCCACCTCTTCTTGTGGCCACCGCTCGGCGTTCGTTTTGTCGAAACCGAAACTGACACGAATAGACGACTCCGCAAATGAGTGTTTACGCGGCGATCGACCGTGTAGTGTGCCATTCTGCTAGTAGTGGGCTAACGGGCACTCATAGCCGTGAAAATAACGTCACATCAAAATTTGTGTCAGTACTCCTTTAAGGGAAAATGCATTAGCCCACCGGCATGCATTTCTTCTCAAACAGATCACGCATTAAAAAATCTCATGAAATAACATTTTAAATATGCATTCTTTCCAAGAAGTATTTACGACTGCAACAGTTTCCTGAACCGCTGCTAGGCCCAAGGACGCCGGTTCGATTTTCGGCCGCCGCGGCCGCTTTTCTGATTGAGGCAAAAAGCAAAAATTAGTTCCCTTCCACTCTGTGAACAAGGATGACTGGGAAGCTGGACGCAGTACGCAAAATGCACAAAACAAAACACACAAAATACGTTTTTTTGTAGTTTGCGATTGAGCAATTAGCACTTAGCCCGATGAACTTTCGCAGGACTCGAGATTTCTTCTAGTTGACATACATGAAGCTGTTTGTTTCCCTCACGTCACCTAGGCATCTTAGTGTCTAAGTAACACGCCAACCCAATCTGCTCGACCACTGATAACACCGCAGACTTCGCATTGGGGCGGTGGACGTACAGTCAGAATCTATTGGAAGGTGATCGCTCGGATGGCAAAAAACAAGCAGCAACACTATGTAACGAGTTTAATTAGGGTTGTATCACGCAAGAGACAACGACGGGAAGAAGGCACTGCTACCTGCATCTCCAAAGTTCTGAAAACGGCGGCTGTGTAGGTTGCAAGGCCCGCTGATCGATTCTCCCGCGATCGCCTTCATATTGATCCCGACTGTACACGTTTAAATCTCTCGGCAGCAAAACGGGCATGTCATCAGTGAGGGAATGAAACCTATATCTGCGCGTGCACCCCCCCCCCCTTCATTCAACTGTCAACTCGTGCCTGATGAACCGGAACCCAGTTATGAGCGCGTCCTTAGAAGGGAAAGGTACCACCATAATTGTCGCTATAGAAGCCCTTGAAGCATAACAAGAAATATTGGCTCACGCCGACGTTCCTTTTCATACAGGAGAGATTCCCAGCTGCTCGGCTAGCTGAAACATGCGGTGGAAACTACGGCGCCAGCGGCGTTCTGTTGTTTCCGGACCCATTCACGATTCTCTTCTGGAAGACCACAGCCGCTCGATCTCCCGCTCTTGGTGTGGCCCGCTAAAAGCTCCTCCCTGACTGTTTGTGAGAGAGATGGAGATAAACTTTATTTTGAAACCTGTGTCCAAAGGACTGCTGCGCTTCTTGGTTAAATTACTGGGACTATAGTTTTGGCTATAGTCCTGGCTTTCTATATTCCTGCCGTGTTTTTGATGTCCCGTGAGTGAGAGCAGTAGTTCTTTCCCTCCGCCGCGTCGCCTGTGGCGGGCGCCATCGGCGAAGCGGCGGCGGGGACTCGGAAGGCCGCCGCGTAATCAGCCATGTGCGCTTACTGCGCTTACTCATGCTTTCCTTGAGGTGCGCTGCTGAACAGGCTGCAATCACATATTTCTGTAGAGTATACACATCGTCCCTAACATCTGACCCCACGTTTAATGGGATTGTAGTATTGAGCTTATTTTTACCGAAATTTTTGCGTCGCTGGAACTTTATTTTCGCGACATGCAGGTTGCCATTGGACCATATGAATCGGACACTCGGCAGTAATGATACAACGCAAATAGTTCCTGGTGCACATTAATATTACTTAAAGTTACATCGTCCAAATAGTTCGAACGCGGGGGACTTTGCGGGGAAGAGGCTTCCGCCGTTGAATTGGCGTAAGCAGCTGAACAAAGACTCAACTGGATCACTGTTCAGGTCCCGCGTCAAGAAATACTTTAAACTGAAAATAGTAATGAAATAGTTATCACGAATAATTTCACGAGCTTATCAGCCACTTAATTATGGACGGCAATCAAGTATTGCGTTTTTATTTATGCTTACCCAGAGTCGTTTTGCAGGTAGTCCACGACAGCGACCGTTGATTTTGCCGTCATCGTGGTTGCTTCGTAAGTCTCTTTAGTAAGGAACTTCGTTCGAGCCTTCGCAATTTCCAGATTAATGTTCTCGAGGAGCCGATGAAGTCGGCGACAAGCCACGTGAGTCGATCGTCTTCACTCGCCTGGATTATCCAGCCAGGTATGCCGTGTAGATCGTACCACATGCCAACAATTTTTATGAATGCAGTGGTCGATCCGCAATCTCTAGATTCTGAGGCCCATTCGTGAGCTTCGGTATTTTTCTGAAGAAACTCTAGGCTGCTTGACAACAGGCGAGAAAATATCAAGGGGGGGGGGCGGGACACCTTCATTTTTTTCCATGTTGTTCTGCTCAACGTGCGATTCGCTTAAGAGTCGAACTGACTTCAGCAACATTTTTGATGGATCTAAAAGAGGGCCTTGAGGGAAAAGAAAATCTCTAAGTTTCTGCCTTCCGTCAAACGTATATATCTCTCTCTAGCAGATTTTCTCTGAGGTTCCTAATGAAGTGGTTCGGGTCATATTAGAGGAACAGTGGGTCATTTTCCCGCACGAGATGCGGTATGAAATGCCACAGTGTGTTGTCATCCGACATGCCTCGGAACATGGCGCTGTTTGTTTGGTGGTTGTCCGTGACAGCGCGTATAATGAGGAACCCCACTCTTTCAAAAGCTCTCAGAACACTGAGAGTCTGGTGACGAAGTCGGTCATTCTTTAGGTTCCTGGTAAAAATATACCCTGCGTGTATTACGTAAACCGTGTAAAGCCCCGCAGGACAAAGGAAAGGAGCCTTTTCGGAAATTTTGCTGTCACTGCTGGTTCGAACTACCACCGATATGAGCAACACCAAAAATTTTGTTGACTTGGCGGTAATAAAGTAATTTTTGTTGTATTGACATTTCGTCCATAATCAGGCTGCAGTATGGCTCTTTTTGTGACCGCAAGCTCTGTCTCACCACTTGAAGCCGTCCCTTAACAAGGCTTGCTACGCCAGTCTCTCCTGTAGAAAATCCGTCGAACTTTTGTAGTGTGCGTCCACAGTGCAGCTTCAGCAGTTTTCTGCCCCTCATATGATCGTACCCTTTACAAGTTGTCGCCTCCCACAACACAGATTCCCTCAGCGTGGGTTCCTCCCAAGTCGGCCGCGCCTTATCAAAGTTGATCATCTGTTCCGTGATATTGGCATCCCTATCTCCTCGCTATGCGTTTCGTTCCTACATTTTAATCGCTGAAGTGAAGCGAACACACCACGGCCCTGGAGCTTGGCTGCCACTGGCTGCCCTCGTCGCTCCCTTGTCGGGAAATGTTCCGCAGCCAGGCATTCCGGATGTTTTCTTTCGATGGCAGCTCATGGTAGCACAGTTCCGGGTTTCGTGAGACATTCGACTTGCAAAGCGCCACAGAACAATTTGTAGGCATCGCGTGCAGTTTGGTTCATCCACACACTGATAAGCTTAACAGCAATAACGAAAAGAAAAATCGAGGTCGCATGTTTACCGGACGACAGCAGACCGGACGGGACGTCACTCGCAAGTTAGGCTCTCGGCGCCTCGAAGAGTTTTGAGAAGAACTGGGTATCCCTTTTGGGAGGGCGGGTGCCTAGTGGGCCTCATGGGAGTTTCGCCGCACCTGCCAGGGCCGACTGGTAGTGTCCAGTTGGATATTTGTACCAGGCGGCCTCCTCGAGAGTGGCTGCCTTCGGTGGGTGGCGCACCGGTTTACGGAACTTCCACGCGCACGTTGGGCCCGCCCGTTAAAAGGTGGTGAAAGGCCACGGATAGTGGTCGTTAACGGTGACTTCCGGTAGTTTGGTCGACTGCCGGTCGTATACAGAGACCTTCCTGTGCTGACCAGGGTTACAGCGCTGTGGGCTGTGCACCCCACCTCCCATAGTGTAATCATGACTTCTGGATTTTTCATTATACTACGAAGAGTTTCTTGCGTCTAATAAGTTAGTTAGCCATGGGCGTGTCGTTTGACTCACCTACCGCTACTCCTCAAATAATGGCTCGCCGAAATGTTTGCGTCGCCCTGAGGGCATAAGTTAACCGGCTTTTGAGAAATCTGTACTCGCGCGTTAGGTTCTCGATGCTTCGAAGAGTGTCAGGCGGAACTGGATAGCCATTTCCTAACACTCCTTAACGTAATACATTTCCATTACTTCTATATAGTGTGGATCCGTCTCATGTCTACTCTTTCATAAGGTGTACGGAAAGCTTCTTGGAAGAAGGAGATTGACCCTTGTGGGAATACTGCGATTATTCAATATTTGTTTTTCTGCAGAGAATTCGGCTCCGGGTAGGTGGGGGGCGGGGGGGGGGGCTCTGCTGGTTTTCTTTGCTTTGTACGTTGCAGGTTGCCCAGTGGAGGTGGGTGGTTGTGGTGGCCTCGGATCAGGGGGCTCAGGACCCCCTCATGGCCCAGGAGGCTCAGGACTGGGCTCTGGCCGGTTTTCTCGCCGGGGGCGCGCACATCTTCCAGGAGGGTTCCTTGGTCGGCTTTCTGGAGTTCTTCGCGGTGACTTTGTCTTTGTTCGCAGAGAGGGTGCTTTTGCTTTGGGTTAGGCCTGCATTGTGATTGGTTGGATGCTGCAGCGCTGGGCGGAGTTCTTCTGGGGAGTTATTTGACTTCGAAGCATCAACGACTTGTCAGTCTCAGAGAAGAAGGATAAATACAAGATGCTGTTGGACGTATTTGGTGTGGTGGTGAACTGCCAACCTGTTTACTGGGAATGTGCAAGTTCAAGACACCTGAGACGTGGCCGAGTACTGTGGTAGTGTGACGGGACGGGGGACTGTGGGTGAGGTTTTGGTTGGTGCCTAAGGACTGGAGATCGGACAAGGTAGGGACTCATGTTTTGGAGTTTTGGTTTGTGTGTGTGTGTGGGAAGGGGGGGGGGAACGTTGGGGTTGGGAGTGTGTGGGAGAACTGTGGTTTCTGGCCGGTGTGTTGGGGGCGTCGAGAGGGAGGGAGGTTGTGCGGCTGTGCTTAGGGAATTGTTTGCTTGAGACATGGGACTAGCAAAAGGGTACTGGGTTGGGGGGCAGGGAAGGGACGAGTTTCCATAGGGAGAGGTTCGGGGAACGGGCCTGCTGTGTAGTGGGTATTCTAGTGTGCCTTATAACAAATGTGCTAGTTCTGTGTTTTGTGCCGCTGACCGAAGCAACAACCTTTTTTTTTTATGGATTGGCTTACTTTCCAAATGTTTTTTAGGGCCCGGCTCCCCTTTCATTTATCTTTATAATTGGCTGCAACCTGTGATAGCTATGCTGGCGAAGGTTTGTTCCCGATTTTATTTAGTCTGTTTTTATTTTTACGGAAACACATATCCTTTTTCTTTTCATATAACCGTGAAGAATGAAAGAGGCCAGCTTCCACTGCAATAAAATGAGGCATGATAGATTGCAGGATAAACGTACACGTCCTTGTCGACATTTATAGAAAATCGGAACAAGGACGACGAAGGAAAAAGTGTGTGTGTGTGTGTGTGTGTGTGTGTGTGTGTGTGTGTGTGTCTGTGTGCGTGCGTGTGCGGGCGTGCGTGCGTGCGTGCGTGCGTGCGTGCGTGCGTGCGTGCGTGCGTGCGTGCGTGCGTGCTTGCTTGCTTGCTTGCTTGCTTGCGTGCGAGCGTGCGAGCGTGCGTGCGCGAATTTATAACTACAAGTGCCACCCAACACTGCTTTTTAACCAGTTACTTAGAAACAAAACTTACCTTAAATGTTTCTTTGATATTCTATCAATCCTTTCGTCTCAATATAGGCCTAAGTAGCAGACATTGAGAGAAAAAGTTCCGCCCACTACATCAAACCTTTGGGAGGCGACAACACTTCAGCTGTGCTCATAATAATTTCTTTCTTGCGCACTGCAGGGGTCTGGCCCCTTTGGTCCTGCAGGGCGCATGTCCAGGTTCAGCACTTCAGACAGGAGCGTTCCTCTTCAGTAGCCGAACCTCCATTTCACGAGCTTGCTTGAGAGTGCTCTACCGTTAGTGACTCTCCGCTTAACATCGATGCACGTCTTGGAAATAATCCAGCCCTGTTGAAGCAAAACACATTGCTGTCAGTAATTCCACCTTTTCAAGAGTACTCCACTGCGGGGTCACAAGACGGTGGAATGACTTCAGAAACATTCCAACACCGAACTTGCCGGTCCAACACAGCTGTCAAGGGAGGCTAATTTTCAAAATTTGCGATCGTTTATTCTGTTGGTTAGATTGTTCTCGCTCTAAAGCCATGATGAGTATGGCGCAGAGTCAACAATTGGGGAATTTCTCGCTTGATGCTCGCTTTCTAAACTCAGCAGCGCTTTTTCGCCGTAGTTTTCATATCCGTACTCATTGTGTGTCCTCATTGGCTTTTGGTCTGCAGTCTGGCATCCTGATATAAGGTATCTTGGAATTTGACACACGTAAGGGCCAGCGGCTTTTAAAGTGCGCTATGAGCTACACTTTTAGAAAATATCGGGCGCATAATGTCTAAACGACTTACGTTCGGTGTTCTCAACTGCCAGAAGTAAAGGATCCACTTCAATAAATCTAATCCCAATTGCAAATAGAGATCTTGGAGCAAAATAACCCTTGCAGACCTCGCCACATCTCTGTGGTGCCGTCACAAGACATAATAAACTGTCTTCGCTTCGGACAGAATTAAGACGCTCAGCGCAATACTTTAACCGATCTTTTATCCCTTATCGCTGGCTGAAGGTATGCGGAAAATTTGGGATACCTAACTAAGGCGTTCTTTAAGTCTGACTTCTGGTCGTATCAAGATGCAAATTATCGTGTATCTAAAACAAGGGGTAAGGAAAATGTGTGCCCAATCGTCACTGAAACGGCGACATTTCTTATGACGAAGGTCGTGATACGCAACTCATGCCGTCCTTTTAATGTGCAGCTTGATAAAATTATTTTATTCGGTTGGGATAAAAAGCAGTGAGGAAGGATGCGAAAGGAAAACACGCTTCTAGGGGCCGGGTTTAGCAATCGCCTGTTAAAAAGCGATTTCGTCTTTGTAGCACAACGATGATAGAAGTGAAAAAAAAAAACGGGCTTGTTTGTTTGGTTGGTCCAGCCTATGCGATGTTTGCAATGAAAGCTCGGAAAAGCGCACAACACCGGAGGGAGAAACGAACTTCGCTTGCAGGAAATGTTATTTGCATGTGCACATTTTCGAGTTAAAACATCACTTGCAAAGGCTGTTTGGATTTCAGAACAAAAGACAGTCGTTTCAGAGCCTGTCTACCTGGACCTTCAAATGGCATTTGTAGGGGCATTACGGAAGCCTTTATTTATTTGTATTTGTAAACTTTCATGTAGCTGTTCACACGGCTTGTTGTCAGGTGCGCTTCAAGCGAATTTTGACTGGAATTCTAGGTAGCGTAAATTCTCTTCATACCAACATGGATGACCACGCTATTTTATTACACAATCTACTGTGCATGAGTGACTCAATCTTCCAATGACGCGTTTTCCCGATACCCAGGAACCCCCTAAAAGCGCGGTCCCCACCACGCGTTAAGCACGACAACAAACCAAAATAGAATAGGCCTAATACAATTCAGCGTGAACCTCGCGCATAGAAATAATTAATTAGGTAAAACGGCAAACACGGAGGGAAAACAATGCGCGCGCAGGCGCCTGCGTACGAACACACGTGAGCCCGCACGCACAGGCTGTCATACGCACAGCGCCGAGACATAGAGGAAGAGGGAGAGAGAAATAAAGTACGTGGCTAATCACAGCGAACAGCGGGGGTATGGGGTAGAAAAAGAAAGAGTAAAGCCACTGAACGCTACCACAGGTACGCCGTCTGCTGCTACCTTTGTGTTGCGTGTACTACAGTTTATGGGCGCGCATGCAGTGTTTAGGTTCTCCCTCGCTTGTTTTTGCCTGTTTACGCCGCGCAAATCTCATTACGGTCCTGTTTGTTAGCAAACAACACGTTTAAGACAAGTCAAAAACAACTGGAGCTTCGTTCTCGAACTCTTACGAGAAGCATCCCGAAACAAGTTTCTGCTCGTTTGGTCCTCACCTGCGTAAGCGAAAAAGGCAGGCCCCCCCGCGTGCCAGGCACTAGTCGTGGTACGTTTATTGGAGCCCTTTAGATTTGATAATTCCCGGTGAACAAAGACTCGCAAGTTGCAAATCCTTGCTTTCTTTCATCTTCAGTAGTAGAAATAGGGGACTCATATGGAACCTAAATGACTTAGAAATGTGCTTCTAGTGAGGGACGCGATGAATTGTTGCCTGTCAAGGCACCTGCACGTTGTTTTCGGAGAATGCCAGCCACGAAAACAAGTGCAGGCGCGGTGCAACGCTCTGCTACGGCAGATATGTGCACACCCAGTTAGGCAGGAGACGCATCGGAGAGAGGCGCAGTAAAAGTTAGGGAAATTATGCAGTGACGGAACGTCGTCGAAGCACAAAGAAACAAAATTTATGAGGGATTGGAAGAGACATCAACGTAGTGTCACAAATTACCAAGCATGTTTGCCTTGAATCAGACCATCCATGACATAACTGACCCAAAATATCCGCGAATTCGATTGTTATTCCTGAGAACGGCTGGGTCGCTTGAGTATCTCTTGGTCCAAATATATGTAACGAAGCACCAGAAAAATTGTTTCTGTAGGTACCTTGACATGCTGTGCGTTTACTTTTCTTTAATGTTTTACTAAACAGAGGCGCATCATAACAACTTCAACATAATGCTTAGTGAATAGAGAGCTTGAAGAGGGCGGAGTTAAAAACGGCCCCCTTCAGAGCATGACATATTCGCGTACTACAGCATATACGTGCTGCAGACGAACTGGGATAATCGTGGCTTGCGATTCACTATCTGTAACAGTCAAACACTGAATTTATTTAACCATTGCTGACTGCGTGCATTAACTGGCAATGTTCGAGAGACGCACGATGGGGCAGTCCTGTTCCCCCATGGGCAATCAGACCTGCTGAAAACCATATAAATGGCGTTCATCCCCAAATATTATTCCGCCGTATTCAAACGAACAATTTCCCCGATTGTCCGGAAACTTTGTTCCATAAGCACCCACTACGGCTACATTGACATCATGGCGATTGGTTGCCACGACAGTGGCAGTATCAGCGGTATGATATTTGAAAGCGTAGCAGGTGCTGCGCAAGGCACTTGATTATGTAAACGCGCTCCTCTTCTACCCGGGATTTATGAGCGAACAGTACTTGCCGAAGCATTGTGGAAAAGGGTTAGGTATGATGAAGCATAATCGCTACCATATCACACGAGTGAGCGCAATGATTTTACTCGACATCAAGGTAGCGCGTATGGAGGCCGCTTGTGTCACTCCACTCGCATAAGAAATATTCGCACACTGGCAAATCAGGCGTTCTTTGGTAGCACTGTCCCTGCGATATTCAATAATAATATACAATTAATCGAACACAAAAAAAGCACAGCCATGAGTGCACCTCCTATAATGGAAACCCGACCGCAGTGAACTGCAGCTGCTTTCTAAACATGCCGTTAGAAGGCATCCAGTGGAGCCCCTGATAGCAGCACGCATGGTCTGTAACCCAAATGAACAAGGTATTCAATCCTGTGACCAACGATGGTAACATGGGTGTGCACATGCACACCCACAAAACAGCTACGTATGTCGTTAAGCAAAGTTGTACGTACATAGAACTTCTTCAGTATGCCAATCTGGGACAAGGTTAAATTAAACCGTGAACACTCATGTAGGACAGAGGAGGTAAATACAATATGAACAACAGGAGAACACGAGCAAGCACGCGCAAGTAGAACAAATAATAACAGAGCCGAAAAAAATTCCCCGCATTTCCCCGAGGGGAAGAATGTGAAAGTGCGAATGCACGAGTTGAATTTGCGTGGTTCGGTAATGTTCGCGAAAGAGAGATCACACACACACACACACACAACTAAAAAGAAAGAAAGATGCATTTATTCACAGACACCTAATTGTGTTGTCGTTGTACTTGATTGCTAGAGCGGATGTCAGCTTTGAAATTTCGTGTCAGTACTCCTTTAAGCGGGTGCATTAGCCCTTCTCACGCCCGATTCCTGGCCAATCCCCCACGTGGGTATGTGCCATGTCAGCGGCCAGGCAGCGCGCGCCCATCTCCCCCATTGCCAAGGAAGACGAGGAGCGCGCGCACCCGCAGCTGTTGCTATGCGGACGGCGGCGGACGCTTCAGGCTCGCTTAAGAAGTGCATTCGCACTTAAAAGAATACAACGTAGCCTTCTACGCAGCGGTGTTATGACACGAGTGGCTGAGAAAAAGAACTGGGGCGTACGGAGCTACCCTCAAAGGTGCGCACAGAGTCTCCTTAAAGGTTCATACAATTTTTCTGTCAAAGCGTCAGCGAGATAAAAATGTAAACTTGGAGTGCACGTGTTTTGTTTGTGATTGTTTGTATTTTGTATATATTGTTACAGCGCAGTTTCTACGAAGGACATTGTCTTTGGGGTTTCTAATGGAAAGGGATTGACCAAGCCCCATGTGGTTTGGTAGAAGAGGAGGTTGAGGTGGTGACTGTGCCGGCCGCTTCCCGATCTGTTCGCTTGGCCCTTCCCAGTCCACACAACTGTAAATAAACCCAGTCCATCCATCAAGACCGTGTCACGTGGTGGAGGTGCGGGGTAGCAACGTCCTGGACCCTGCGGACTCAGCGAAATCCTGCGTTCTCCGTCGGAGTAGGCGAATCGCCGGCTTGCCCGTGGACCCCGCTGACATGGCGCCGCCCCGAAATGGTGAACACTCTTCCCCAGTAGTGGTCAACGGTTGGCACCACAAGGAACCACGCTCGTTCTCTGGGAACGATGATGACGATGTCGAGGATTGGCTCAAACACTACGAAAGGGTGAGCAAATACAATCGCTGGGACACAGCCGCGCAACTAGCCTATGTAGTGGTGTATCTCGTCGAAACAGCTTTGACCTGGTTTGAAAACAATGAATCAAAGCTCACGACATGGGCGAGCTTCGTCGAGGAGCTGAGGAAATCTTTTGGCGACCCCATTTCCCGCCGCAAAAAGGCCGAGCAGACGCTCGGGCAGCGAGCACAGGTACCGGGCGAGACTTGTACGGCATACATACAAGAGGTCCTTAAACTCTGCTCTCTTGTAAACCCGAACATGACTGAGGAGGACAAGGTGGGCCATTTGCTAAAAGGTATAGCGGAGGACGTATACCACTTCTTGATTGCAAAGGAAAACCTAGCCTCTGCAGCAGACGTGGCCAGCTACTGCCGCACATTTGACGCTCTCAAGCTTCGGCGGATTTGCCCAAAATTTGGCCGTCTTCCAAACGTTCCCACTGTCGCTAGCGTGGACACTGGTCCATCTGCGGATATCGCATCCTTGGTTCGCCGTATTATATGGGAAGAACTAGGGTATCAAGTTCAAGCGTGCACCGCCGGTCCGCCTGCCTATTCGGGGCCTCCTGCAAATTGCGTGTTCCACCAGTGCGCCGTTCACGAGCCTTGCCTTCAAGTACCAGCACCCAGACCACAACTCCGCTGCACAGAGCCCTGCGGTACGTTTCCACAAGATGGCGTCAATGTTCAGAGCTTCCGAGCGCCATCCCGGCGACTCGGCTACGAGAACGAATCCCGTAGAGTAGTCGCTGGCTACCCACGACAACAAGTCGAACCAGCCCGCTACCGGCAACAAGGCGACCAAGACCGCTATCGGGAACCACCGGTTTGCTATTTCTGTGGCGTCAGTGGGCACATCGCTCGCTTCAGTCGCCGTCGTCAGCAGCACTCCGCGGCTCTTTGCTCCTTCTTCTCCCAACCGACGGGATGGCGCAATCCACCAGGATCCCCTTTTCCACTACCCGGCTCCGCTCACCAACCGCAATGCGTCTCCCGCCGTCTCCGACCGTAGCATCACACCACCGCTTCGCCAGGGCCGGTCGCCGTCGCCTCGCCGCCGGTCCGTGCCCCCGCCGCTGGGAAACTAGCTGGTGCGGCCGACAGGGGTGAGGTCGCGGAACGGTCGGTTTTACCAAATCCCCTGTCAGTAGTGATGGTAGAGAACAAGGTGTGTATTTGTGTCGACGGTGTGAACGCAACTGCTTTGGTGGATACTGGTGCTAGTGTGTCAGTGATGAGCTCGTCATTTAAAGATCGTCTTGGACAAAGTTATGTTTGAGTGGGATGGAACTAGACATTTCCGTGGGGTTGGTGGTGAGCCTTTGCGGGTAGTTGGAATTATCTCGGCAGACGTTGTGCTTGGCGGAGACACCTTCAGAACTGAGTTTATGGAGTACGCAACGCAGGATGTCATTCTGGGTATCGACTTTTTGAAAGAATGTGGGGCAAAGTTAGATTGCGGTGCTGGAGAGATTTCATTGGGAAGTGTATTGCCTGTCTGTATCGAGCAAGCCACCGAACCCGGCCGAAGAGTGTTCGCTGTTGCTGATGATACGCTATTGCCTCCTATGGCAGCCATGTTCGTTCCCGTGAAGTGCAGCCAAATGAGCAAGGGTAGCCCCTGTGTGGCGTTAGTTGAGCCCGAACTGAACACAGCGATGAAGAAAAATGTGTTCGTACCTCGGGCTTTGGTTCATGCGGAGGGTGGCTTTACTCACCTGTGGACAGTGAACGCAAGCTCAGAATCCGTACTTCTCCCTGAGGGCCTCACGCTCGCCAGTTATGCCAATAATTTAGATACTTCACTGGACGCTATTTCTATGGCTGGCCCTGCGACTAATGTGGAACCGGACTATACAGCCAATTTCATCAAAATGGTTAACAAATCGGTGCCGTCTGAGCAACGACACGCATTACAAAAATTGCTGGCTCGGCACGCTTCGGTGTTTGATTTTGCGCAGGGTAAATACCCTCCTGCGCCGCCAGAGTCTCGGACGCAACATCGAATTTACACCGGCGGTGCACCACCCATCCGGGAGAAACCTTACCGCGTGTCTCCTGCTGAGCGCAGCGCTATAAATGAGCAGACTGAGGAAATGCTCCGGAAACTGTGTAATTCAGGAATCTACCAGCCCATGGGCCGCTCCTGTAATACTGGTCAGAAAGAAGGACAACACCTGGCGATTTTGCGTTGACTACCGTAGACTTAATAATGTGACGAAGAAGGACGTCTACCCACTTCCGCGAATTGACGACGCCATCGATTGTCTGCATTCTGCCTCCTACTTTTCGTCGGTTGATCTTCGATCGGGCTACTGGCAGATTCCTATGCACCCGGACGACAAGGAAAAGACAGCATTCGTCAGACCAGATGGCTTGTTCGAATTTAATGTTATGCCGTTCGGCTTGTGCAACGCGCCCGCAACATTCGAAAGATTCATGGACTCTGTCCGTCGGGGCCTGAAGTGGGAAGTCTGCATGTGTTATCTAGATGACGTCATAATTTTCGGCCGGACGTTCAACGAGCATAACCAGCGGCTTGATGTTGTTCTCCAGCGCATCGCGCAGGCTGGCCTGGTCCTGAACTCGAAGAAGTGCCATTTCGGAGAGCGCCAGGCGCTTGTGCTCGGCTTCCTTGTTGACTGCGATGGTATCAGGCCTGACCCACAAAAGATTGCTGCGGTTCGTGACATTCAAAAACCCCGATCACTTAAGGACCTGCGGAGCTTCCTTGGACTGTGCTCCTACTTTCGTCGGTTTATCAAAGACTTCGCCAAGATCGCCTGTCCCCTCACAGCTCTTCTTCGTAAAGACACGCCCTTTGTGTGGACTCCCGAATGTGACTCGTCTTTCACGGAGTTGAAGCGTTTGTTGACATCTGGTCCTGTGTTGCGCCACTTCGACCCCTCGGCCACCATTGAGATCCACTCAGACGCCAGCGCCATTGGTGTTGGGGCTGTGCTGGTCCAACCGCATGGAGGTGCGCATAGCGCTGTCGCCTACGCAAGTCGTACCCTCTTGAAAGCAGAGCGCAACTACACGGTGACAGAACTAGAATGCCTTGCGATGATTTTCGCCATTCAGAAGTTCAGACCCTACATTTATGGACGTCATTTTACCATCGTAACCGACCATCACTCCCTGTGCTGGCTTGTCGGACTACGCGACCCCTCGGGTCGACTTGCTCGCTGGTCTTTACGGCTTCAGGAATTCGATTTCGCTGTTGTCTACAAGAGCGGGCGCCGCTACACCGACGCTGACTGTTTGTCACGCCTGCCTCAACAAGCGCAGCTATTTGAGGAAGAACACCATGCCGATTCCTTAGCTTCCATCTCGACCACGCTCCCCGATGCACTCGTGTTTCAGGAAGAGCAACAAAAAGATAGCAGCTTGCAGCCATTTTTTGTCTCCGCACAGGCGTCTCAAGCGTCGACTTCATCGTTCGTCATCCGAGATGGCTTGCTCTGGAGACGGAATTATTCGTCCGATGGTGCTCGCTTTCTGCTTGTCGTGCCTGAGAGCCTCCGGCCTGTCGTCCTGCATGCTATGCACGACGACGTCACCTCAGGGCATCTTGGTTTTGCCCGCACGCTTTACCGACTCCGTCAACGTTTCTACTGGCCTCGCCTCCGAAAGACGACGAAGCAGTACGTCGCCGGATGTCAGGTGTGCCAGCGCTACAAGCATCCCACAGTCCCTCCTTCCGGGCCTTTGCATCCGGTGCGTCCACCAACGTCAGCTTTTGAAAAAGGAGGAATTGACTTGCTCGGCCCGTTTCCCAAGTCGATGGCCGGGAATCGATGGATACTTGTCTGTGTCGATTGCCTGACAAGATATGTGGAAACGACTGCTCTGCCATCCGCTACAGCTTCCGAAGTCGCACACTTTTTTCTGCACTTCATCATACTGCGCCATGGTGCCCCCCGGGTGGTTATAAGTGATCGCGGACGACAATTCACAGCGGATATCGTCGAAGAGCTCCTTCGTCTTTGTGGGTCACAATACCTACACAGCACGCCATATCACCCACAAACCAATGGCCTTACTGAGCGCACAAATCGTACACTCACAAACATGTTGGCCCTGTACGTATCCTCAGATGACAAAAACTGGGACGATGTGTTACCTTTTATTACATACGCTTACAATACCGCTAAGCACGAGGTCACGGGATACGCACCTTTCTTTCTTTTATACATGCGACTGCCCAGCCGCTTCCTCGACAGTATCCTGCCCTTTTCTTACCATGAAGATGTTTCTATAGCGCAGACTCTCTGTCGTGCTGAAGAGGCGCGCCGCCTTGCCCGACTACGGACTTTGATGTCCCAGGCGAAGACTAAGGCGCGATATGACCGACGACACGCACCAGCTTCGTACTTTACTGGTGACCTTGTCTGGCTCTGCACGCCGCTACGCAAACCTGGTTTGTGTCAGAAGTTTTTATCAACCTATACCGGCCCGTTTATAGTTGTGCGAAAGTTAAGCGACATGAATTATGAAATCGCTAAAGTGATGTCCCGAGATCGTCGGTCCCGCAAAACTCAAGTTGTTCACGTCGCCCGCCTGAAGCCTTGCCAACCCCGACAACTTCAACTCGCTCGGTGAGCTTCGTCTCGCCCCGGGGAAGTGTTACAGCGCAGTTTCTACGAAGGACATTGTCTTTGGGGTTTCTAATGGAAAGGGATTGACCAAGCCCCATGTGGTTTGGTAGAAGAGGAGGTTGAGGTGGTGACTGTGCCGGCCGCTTCTCGATCTGTTCGCTTAGCCCTTCCCGGTCCACACAACTGTAAATAAACCCATTCCATCCATCAAGACCGTGTCAATATGTTCACCCTTTCTATAAACCCCTTCAGTTGTTAGCGCTGTGTTCACGTCCTGTTGTGCGCTGTGCTTGAAGGATGCCTCAGGACCCCTTTAACTTTACTCCTGTGTGTGGCCGTGTGCGTGTGCCTGCATCTGCCTGTCTGTGTGTGCTTATCTGCGTTCGTTAGTGTTAGTATGAGTATTTGTTTCTTCGCTGCCTTTGCTCGTTTTCTCGAAAGACAAGCCAAGCTCTCTACCAGGCTGACTTTTTAAAGGCATTACAGGCATGCCTACTTCCTCCGGAACGGCCAAAAAGTGATCCATGGATCATTTTCTTGATCACCATTCCAGCTCAAAATTTGTAAGTGGTGCTCCTACATGTATACTGTTCTCTTTCATATTATTGTTTGGGATTTCAGGCGATGTCAACGTAAACTATACGCTGCAAGTCTGGAACTACGGGGGGCTCCTACTTTTTTTTACTCTCACGACTCTCAGTAGTATTAGCGCTACAGATGAAAGAATGAGTGAAGGAAGAAAAGACAGCCCCAGTTCCCAAGAGCATCCAATTACTGAAACAGGCGCGCAGAGAACCTGGAAAGAATTATTCCACATTCCTACAGCAAAGGGGGGGGGGGGGGGGGGGAGGCGCGATGGAGGAACAGAACCACCGCCTGTGTGCAAGCCACGCAATATGCAGAGCTGGCTTTATGTAACAATTTTTCGGGCATCGCTCATTGATTGTAGGTTTAGCGCGCCAACGCAACCCAGACGATGAAGCGCACCGTAGTGGAGGGCTCCGAATTAATTTCGACCGCCTGGGGATTTTTTGGGGCAGGTTTCGCAGATCGGGAGTCGTGGCTCTGAGGCTGCGCATTTCCTAGTTGGTTCGATCGGTTTTCGTTAACGCACTCCTTTCCCCAACGCTCCAGGTACTTTTGGGCGTCGGCAGCGAAGGCCAAACCGCGCTAGCGAACGCGCCGCCTCCAAGATAATTAAACTCTCCGACTGCATTTCGCGTGAGCCTGCCGCCTTAGCTGGCGGCCGAAGCGTCCTTTCGGGACCAGCCTATGGTCTTTTCTTGCGGAGGAGTTCCCAGGCAGGCGCCTGCACGTGAAATCTTTCCTTCAGACTAAGCGATTCCTTGTTCTGTTGTAGGGCGCTTAATTGATGATCTTCACACCCCGGGTAGTCAAATATTCTGCCTTTTATAAAGACTCGCGGACAACATCCCGTCAGTACAAAATTAATGTTATCTAGTCATGGGATGCTTGCAATTGTGTATTTATTTATTATCGCGTCCAATACCAAAGCAACCACGGGGCCGCAGTTCGTTTTTTGTGCATTTACCAAATATTTTGCCTCCGCAAAGGCACAGATTTGGTTTTAGTTGTTGAATACGGGTTCCGCTACGTAATGCCCATTTTAAGAACTTAGCTTTTTTTTCTGTCCAGCGAAACTGTTTTTTAGCTGGCGTCCTAATTCTGTGAAGACGTTCGATGAGCGCATCTGGCAGCCTCATTAAGTCTTCTGCGATCGTGTTTGCGGTTTGCTGCTGCAAAAAGTGATCCCCATCTTCATCTAGCACCCCTAGGCTGGACAAAGTCGAATCATTTCCACACACTGATACTTTTATTCATTCGCTTTCCTCATCAGCAAACCCAATCACGTATGCACATCGTGGCATTAGAAGCGTTTGAAAAGGTTTCTAGAAACTTTTTTTCGTTGACAATACACGAAGGACGGGCAACGGAGTCAAAGATTTCTTACGCCAGCGGGTATTTTGAATGCGCGTTTTCAGGGCGGCACTTCTAGGGTGGTTCGGATTGCATGTCTGCTATTTACGGGTCAGAAACAAACCCACAAAACAGATAGTTATACTGACGAAAAGCAATGAAGCTAAAGAAAGCCGGGAAAACTCCTTTCATTGAAAACGTTGCGCTGCCGGCCCCGTCAGTATAAACTTCTGACACCCCTCCGGTATTTTTTTCAAGCAAGTAGTTTCGCTGTCCTCTGGCTTGTCACAGATTTTCCCCTCGGTAACAATGCTGAGGTACGCATTTGGGCTGGTTGGTTCATGATTACGAGTGAAAAAACAGCGCTAAAAATACAGGACAAGAAAGGACACAGGACCACGGCGCTGAATAAAAACCAAATGTGATTTTTTTTATTTATTTGTCAAATGATACAATACAAAGGATCATCAGACTGCTTGGACCCATAGCCAATGGCTAGTTCTGGGCCCAAAAAGAAAATGTATGCAGTGATGCAGGCTTTCTTCTACAGAAAAAAAGAAACTAACACTCCAAAACACAGGCTGTTGTACAGTACTAGTACAAGCATTTTTTTAACATGCAATCTTCGTGCCCAACAACAATAAAATTTATAATCGCGATAGTGTCAAAAGGTGCACCAATGCCGGGAAATCTCTAAAGTGTACACAATAACATAAAAAACAATTAAGAAACATTTAAGTAGCCAACAATACCAGTACCGGTATTCCCAAATACAATACAAATACAACATTCATTGCTAGGCCACAACAAGATTCACAATCCAGAATAGCGGCACAGATTTTGAAGAATGCACAAACCAAATAACCATCCAGCACGTATGATATTTCTGTGACTGCGACACGACATGCCAAGAAACAAAAAATCGCAAAGTTAGCTCGCATCATTCAAGCTTAGATAAAACTTTTTTTATAGAAGTGTTAAAATTTTGGGCTTTCTTTATTTCAGATGGCAAGCTGTTCCATATTTTTTCTCCACTGAACGGCAACTGACGTTCTCCATACGCGTTGTTTGTGGGGGGCAGATTGAAATTACCAGACGCAGCATTTCTAGTGGGCCGAGAAGTAGTGTAGAACAAGGATGCATCGAAAGGGTTGTTGTGCCGTATGATATTATTTACACTGCTGGCTGTCTTTGCTTGACGCAATGCATCAAAAGGTAAAATTTGCATATCATTAAACAGTGGTTTACTCGGATGATCATGCTTAGAGAATGTTATTGTTTTTAGAGATCGTTTCTGTAATTTTCGAATGGGTTCTAGGTAAGTCTTATAATTCCATCCCCAAGATTCAATGCAATATGTAATGTGAGAGTGGATGAATGCGAAATATAATGATCGTAAAATGTCTTTATCGAAGTAGTTACGGGCCTGCAGTAAAGCATAACATCCGGACGTCAACCTAGTACAAACTTCCGTTACGTGGTTTTGCCAGTTTAAGTGGTTATCGAAATAAACGCCAAGGTACTTGTAAGTGGTTGCATGAAGAAGAGAGTGGTTGTCGATAGCTATATTGATGGAGTTAATGTTTACGGTCTCGTACGAGAATGAAAAATTGTATATTTAGTTTTCTTGGTATTAATTGTTTGTTTTTTGGCACTAAACCATTTGGAAATTCTTGATAACTCTGAGTTTGTTTTAGATTCAATTTCCTCAATATTGTTACCTGTAATAATTATAGCTGTGTCATCAGCGTACATCAAAACGTCAGAGCAATGTAAGGATAATGGCAGATCGTTTATATACAAAGAGAAGAATAAGGGCCCAAGGACGGATCCCTGTGGAACTCCAGTATCTGTAGGCTGCGGCAAAGAACATACATTGTTAATGCGAACTATCTGGTACCGGTCATGACAATAACTTGAGAATAGGTCGAAAGATGTACCTCTAAAACCGTAGTGCTTCAATTTGCCTAAGAGGATTGAGTGATCTACGGTGTCGAATGCTTTTTTTAAGTCTAAGTACACGACAGCCACCAGTTTGTTATTGTTTAGGGCCGAGTTAATTGCTTGTGTTAAAGACAGCACCGCGGATGACGTTGAGCGCTCGGAACGAAAACCGTGCTGTTGTGGGCAAATTATGTGGTATTTATCTAGGAATTTATGTATTCGGGTCAGCATATATTCTTAATTTCTTCAGTCAGCATATATACTTCACCACTATCACAAAGCAATGACAAACAAATAGATTGGAATACTCAGCCTGCGCAGAGGCTAAGAGGCGATCAATCAGACATGAATTTTATCTCTTTTGGAAGGAGGGAAATCGAGGGGAGGCTAACACATGCCTCGCCACTGTTGTGGATGTGATAGGCTTCTGAAATGAGACGCGCGCATTCATCACGGTATTTTCACAAGAAAGTGGTATCTTCAAAAATTGGGTGGCACTTGCATTTCTTACAATGAATGGATAACTGACTATGAGCAGCTTGTTGTTTAACCTTATTCGAATGTTCCCGCAAGCAGTCATTCGCGCACCGACCCGTTTGACCGATATAATACTTCCTGCAAGAAAGAGGAATTTTGTAAACAACACCTTGGCGACATTCAACAAACTTCTGCTTATGTTTCTTAGTAGATCCTCTTGTTTTCCTCCTCCCCTCTCGATTCACTTTCTGCCACAGACTACCGAGCTTATTTTGGGCAGAAAACAATAGCTTAACGCCTGCCCTGCCGACAACCTTCTTGAGATTGTGCGCCACCTTGTGCACATATCGGATGACGGCTATTTTTTGCTGCGAGTTTGTCTCGAATTGTATGGCAACTGAGCGTTTTTTCTTAAGGCCTGCTAAGAAAGGCCTGCTAAGAGCCTGCTAAGAGCCATTGTTTCTGAGCGCGGAACCTGGCAGCGAGAACTTGGTAGGTTCCTGCAAAGATGCTTGTGTCTTCTTGAAGTCGACGACCCCTACCTCATTGGGACGCCAGGTACTGTCTCTGACTATCTCCGGGAGGAGTGTCCAGTGGGTGTGAGTGCGTTTTCCGTGGACATTAAGGACTTATATTATTCGCTGCCTCAGGAAGAAGTATGTACCGAAGTGAGCAATTGCATTGACAGATACGGGGCTATTAAGTTTCAGAACGCATGTGGAACCACTGTAGACAGGTTTTTAGAATTTTTAAAGTTCTATATGCAATCCACCTTCATCTGCCTGGATGATAAGCTTTTTATACAGCGGAAAGGTGTGTGCATAGGATCTTGCATCGCCCCTGTTCTTAGTGACATTTCACTAGCCAGCTACGACCGTAACCTTGAGAGCAAGCTAAGTCAGACGAGCGCGGTTAAGGTGATGCGATATGTGGATGACTTTAATATTTTACAGCACTAACCCTTCTGACGAGCAGCCTGCTGCTAAGGCTGTCTTTGACGTGTTTGTCGCAGAATTAAGCTATTTTGAACTGACGACTGAGCACCCTTCAGATAACAAACTACGCTTCTTATACTTGGAGCTCGCGTTCTAAGATAGCCATGTCTGTTGGCGTTATGCGCCAAGGTCTCAAGAGCCTTCTTCCATTTTCATCTGCCCACTCGAAGATTGTAAAACGCGGCATTGCAACAGCGTGTATGAAGGCGGCGCTGAGTAGGACTTGTGACCACCAAGTTGATGAAAGTTTTCTGTCGCAAGTAGCACGCCTGAAGCGCACAGGTTTTCCAGCAACGCTTTTGGCTAACATTGCTGAAAGCCTCTTAGCAGGCCTTAAGAAAAAACGCTCAGTTGCCATACAATCGGAGAAAAACTCGCAGCAAAAAATAGCCGTCATCCCATATGTGCACAAGGTGGCGCACAATCTCAAGAAGGTTGTCGGCAGGGCAGGCGTTAAGCTATTGTTTTCTGCCCAAAATAAGCTCGGTAGTCTGTGCCAGAAAGTGAATCGAGAGGGGAGGAGGAAAACAAGAGGATCTCCTAAGAAACATAAGCAGAGGTTTGTTGAATGTCGCCAAGGTGTTGTTTACAAAATTCCTCTTTCTTGCAGGAAGTATTATATCGGTCAAACGGGTCGGTGCGCGAATGACTGCTTGCGGGAACATTCGAATAAGGTTAAAAAACGAGCTGCTCATAGTCAGTTAACCATTCATTGTAAGAAATTGAAGTGCCACCCAATTTTTGAAGGTACCACTTTCTTGTCAAAATACCGTGATGAATGCGCGCGTCTCATTTCAGAGGCCTATCACATCCACAACAGTGGCGAGGCATGTGTTAGCCTCCCCTCGATTTCCCTCCTTCCAAAAGAGATAAAATTCATGTCTGATTGATCGCCGCTTAGCCTCTGCGCAGGCTGAGTATTCCAATCTATTTGTTTGTCATTGCTTTGTGATAGTGTTGAAGTATATATGCTGACTGAAGAAATAAAACACATTTGGTTGTTAGTCATCGCCGTGGTCCTGTGTCCTTTCTTGTCCTGTCTTTTTAGCGCTGTTTTTTCACTCGTAACAATGCTAAGAACACAGGGTGTATTTAGTTTTTTTATTGATATTATCTAGCTCCAACAATTGCAGTGTTTTTTTTTTCAATCTACACATGTAATATTTCTTTTTAATCATTTTATTTCGAATTATCCCTCTCCTTAGTATACTAAGTCACTTACTGCTACTGTATTACTACTGTTAAACATTTCGGTGCATGAAGTACCTAAAGCACCACCTCCAAGTTTCCGAGACCGTTATGACGCATGCGGGGTTCCCAAGGGCTTATCGAACGCTTTCTTCGAAGAGGTGCCCACTTTATGAAAAATGGTATTATCGAATCCATGTTTATGGAATCCCGAAGTTGTTGTTTTCAGTTCTAGTTGTTTCATTCTTCAAACTATTTACGATTCGGCCCACTTTTACTTGAATGCTTTATTTGCGAGAGGGCATAAATTGTTCGCAGGCGTTTTCCAGGTTATCTACCTTGTTTTTATCACGCCGAAAATTTCTCAGTATATTTGCAGAATTATGCATTTTTTTAAAGTTTATAGTCTGCTATTCGTGAAGTGAGCTTTCTTGTTTAGCGAACGTTACTTTTCCTGTATAATTTCTATGAAATTGGGTTCATATTTGGCAGTGTTGAATAAGCGTGCTTGGGTTATTTTGCAGTTCAGTAAATTCTCAGTAAGGATAAAAACGCCTTGCACCGAGCCGCCCCTCCGTACCCCCCCCCCCCCCCTCTTTCAGTTCCTTCAGCTCAAGATCACGGATTCAAAAGCCAGCGAAAATTTTAGAGCAGGGCGTTTAAAAATATTGCGGGCATTACTAAACCGTTTTGTTCCTCACACAGGTTATGCACAGCCAACCAAAGCCAGAACTTGCTTTCACCGAAGCCGCGGAACTCCGCTACTTTCTTTAAAAAACTAACCTTTTTTGGGGCAGGATTCGTCTTTTTTTGTGAAACACATTGCTGACTAAACCTTGCCCGAGGAGGGAGGTGCACATGATGGCTGGCTGTGTGAACGCGGCTGGGGTTATCGGGAAACACGTGTGCCACACCTTTGCCCCTCATATGGCCGGTAATACGAGTGGAGATAAGAGCGGACTCCACTCTTCCAGAATAGTCTTTTCAATTACAGTTTCTTTAAGGCTCAATGAGGACAGAATGTTCAGAAGTCCGGAGGCACGCTACTTATCGTGGTTTAAAAGGCAATGCTGCGCTTTCCATTCCAATTTACCAAAATCTGTTCCAAGAATCGGCAATATTTATTTACTGTGAATATTAATCAATGGCGAATTCTCCGCCGCTTCTCCCCTAAAAAAAGGGCGCTGTGATACTAAATATTTTTTGTGCTCGGACACGAGAGAACACGGGTAGGCAATAACAGGAAGAAGGCAGCAGGCTGCAACGACGTGATTAGATAAAGCGAAGAGAGAAAGATGGGTATTGATAGAAAGGAGGGGATATTTTATCATACAGGATACACTGCAAGATTGTGTTTGGTACTTAGTGTAGGCTGCTCCTCCGTTTTGAGTAGCGTTGCGGTGAAGATCATTCAAAAGCCACCCCTTCCTTTACCCCCCTAAAACAAAAACAGAGAAAGAATGGCCGGAAATGCAAAAAATAATGTGAGCACATATATAAATACCAATATTAAAGCCTCTGTAAACCAGTCCTCGAAAATACTTCAATCGCGGTACGGTGAAGATGTTTGAAATCTCCATTCCCCCCCCCCCCCCCCGCCTCCGGCCAAAAAAAAAAAAAACTAAGAACCAACTGCCGGGAATGCGTAAAATAATAACTGAGCACATATGTAAATACCAATATTACAGCCTCTATGAACCAGACCTGAAAAACAACTTTGATCAAACGTCGACTACTACAACGGATTCAGTAAAAAGGAGTTTGATATACTTGTTTTATGATAACGTAATAATTTTCGCAATAACAACTATTACTAAAGCATAGAAAATTAACATAGATTCGTCCAACAAAAACCATCCGAATGGCTCTTGATAAAACTTGAAAAAGCTGCTTACGAGTGGTGATGTATATCTTTTTCAAACCTCTGGTTACGGGCACACTCAATACAGCGTCGATTCATTAGACCTATTTTGAGTGCAGGAATACACAACGTGCCATAAAATAGCGCTACCTCTATTCGCGTTCATAAACTCAATGCACGATCCAAGACTAAGAAAACAGATGCAAAGTGACCTTCCTTTTCTAATCATAATAAGCAGCTTAGCAGTGCAGGATGAAGGCCTCTCCAAGTGAACTCCAGGTGCTCCTGTCCTGCGGAGGTCGAGTCCATGCCCTGCCTCCAAATTTATTAAATTCGTCTCCAAATGGAGTTATCGGCCTTGGCCTTCTTCTAGCCTCATTCAGTGCAGAAATCGGCCATGCTGAAGCTTACGCCTTGGTTTGTCAAAAGAGAGAAATGATTTTAGCTTCAAATCACCTGAGCCTTGCTTTTCATTCCCACCTGTGTTATTGTGGAAGTCTCACTCCAAATCATCGTCATGTGCAGCTCAAGGGCACACAAGGCAGCGGGAACAACGGGTGCAGCGTTCTTAGCCGAAAAGGCCGAAAACAGGAGTAACTACAGCCGACAGTCCTCGCGAGCGAATGTTGCCCTCAAGAGGTGTCACTGTGGGAGCGTGCATCTCGTGTGCATAATGGAGGCAGTTACTTGCATTACACGGGTAAGCAGTTACTTCCCCGTGTAATGGCGCCGCTGCTATGCGATCTACCGCATATGTCTGCTCACAGTTTCATAATTTGCAAACAAATGTAACCGCCAAGGCATAATCTTCTATATACTGCCAGTGGAACAAAACTTTGTTTTAAAATAAGAAGATCGCCATGTCTAAGAGTAGAGGTGACTCGGGGCACGGAACCTCTTGTTCAGGTTAATACGACGTGTCAGGCAGATCTTTCGAGCGATAATACAGGCCAAAGAAAGACTCCACGCACATGGCGCAGTCAGGCAGCTGTTAGTAAAAAATCGCTAACCTTACTCACTAAGTATAGTGAATGCACATATGCTTATGCCCGCCGATAAAAGTCAACTACGACGACCACAACGTCAAATCGTAAGCGAACACTTCAGGTAAACGCTTTTCTGTTAGCTTTCATTAGCGGGACATAAATGCCTTTCGTACAAAATCAATGACAATGCCTAAACAGCCGTAAGACACGGCTGCATTTTCCAGACCAATGCTTTGAAGAAGTCAGCAGTGCCGAAATTTGTTTCGTCTACACAGAAACATACGCCCTGTTCTCCTATTATTTCTATCGTACAGACGACCATGAACTCGCACATGTGAGGTCAAAGAAATTTGGGGGAAGTGGCGAACATTAAAAAACTTGTTAGATTTTGCCGAAGCGAGAGCGTCCTTAGACTACTCAGCCTTCTGCCGTGACAAGGGTGATTGCTTTTATTACATTTAAGAGGAAAAACTATACTTGTGAGCGTCTACTTGTAGTCGAAGCTCATCGATAATCCCTAGAGTTAGCAGAGCGTAAATTGCAAACAGTTGCATCGCTAGAAATTCCAACGTCAGCAATGAACGTAACGGCGGTGAATTCATAGTACTAAACGGTTTGCACTTGACTACCCATTGTGTTCTCATTTCTTTATCTAGTTATTGAAGTTCAGACAGCGAGTTTTCTGTTCCTGAGTGGGCGCAAAGGGTGGAACCCCTCGCCACGCTTAGGGAATTTTAAAAGACAACGCCGGCCCACCATGGCATGGAGGCGTTATTGTTAATTTTGTGTTTTCACATGTACCTGTGTGTGGTGTTGTACTGTCGAAGACCGGCAATCAAGACAAAAAATGTCTCGTCGCGTAGTCGGTAGTGCGTAGGGTTAGTGTTTCGGGGGCAGTGGTTCGATTCCCGGTCAGCGGCCTTTATCTTTTTGCGGCGCTTCTAGCTCGTCTCCGCGGGGGTAAAGGAACGGAGAAACCGTTCGTCCGGTAAGAACGGACGGTTGGGGGAATACCCGTTCGTCCTCTCGAATTTACTCGCGTAGGGAGCAACGCAGTGGCAACGCAGTTACTCCGCCAGAGGAGCAATGCCACTCCCCTGTGGGGTGCTTTTGGTTAAGAGTGAGGGGGTATCATAACCACACTTCTTTCAGGGCGTCTTTTTCGTCATATATCACTACCCTGTTCTGCCGGCTCCCTTCCTTGGTCTCGGTTACCCTCTCGTATTGGACCTAACTTTCTGCACTCCCATTCAAATGACTCCCAGTTAAACGCAAACACAAACACCATTAGGTTGCTTGGACAGTGAAGGCTAGCTTGACCAATCTCTTCGTCACAGATGGTTCTGTGATACTTACCGTCCTATAAACTAGCGAACTCTAATAAACATTCATGCAACGAACAAACAGTATCTCCTAAAGACATTCCTCTCTATGTGCGAAGGTTTTTTTCTGCTCTGAAATAAAGCAGTGAAGCGCTCCATAAAAAAGGGGGTTGACGAAGGGTTAACCGGAAGGGGTTATTGAGAGATTATCAAACGTTTTTTCATCAAAAGCTGTTTGATTCGGCGTTGTTAACCAAACCATCTATGTCGGCTTTATTTATATTAAAGTTTTGTGCTTCGTAACCTTCTTGAGCCCCTTATTTTATTTATTTTCCCATTCGGTTAACCATGTTTACAGTTGTGTCTATTTTTCAAGTCTGTACAATGCATCACATGCTAAACGCTCCCAGAATACATCTACGCACCTTTCCAGTCTTACTTTGTTTCCTTCTTCTCGGTTAGTCTTTATTGCAGCTGTCTTACTAGACATTTTACTCATTCATTCATGCTGTGGCTTTCAACTTATGTTGTAATTTTTAAACATTATACTGCCAATTTCGCCGGTTTCTTAGCGACCCTTTTTCCCACATAATTTTCATTAAATCGAATTCCAAAAGTCTGGTCGGCTTTATCATCAACTGGGCCAAATGTCGCTATACTTGCACTCCGAAAATCGCCCCTGTGTACCTCTCTAAACCGAGGGCAGACGACGACGCATTGCCCCCGGACCCTGCACGAGCCCATGTTCGCCTCATCTCCGCTTTAACATGTCTTTTGTATGGAAGTTCTCATTTGATGATGTGTAATTTATTTGGTATAACTCTTTAATTTCACAAAGAAAGTCTAAGTGTACGGGGACAAAAGGTACACATAAGTACCTGACTGGGTCCCCGTTCCCTGTGCAGACATCAGCAGCAGAACAAAGTTACAATTCGCGAAACAAAAACTCAGTACCACTGGTAACTCAGCAAACAAAAAGAAAATTTTGAAGCACTGACACCCCTTTAAGTAACAGTGTGAGCATGGCAAAACATGATCACAGAACAACATGTATAGAGAAATAATTACAACACAAATCAAAGTGCAGATCTTGCAAAACAGTATTTTCATAATATCCGCCGAAAGGGATTTGGAGGACATATTTGTATAATCTCGGTGATATCTGCATTGTCATTTACGAATTTAGGAGTGAGATAACGCATGGTCTTAAAGCCATGGTTTGTTCTAATACGGGGTAACCTGTAGTTTATTTTCCTGAACTGAAATTATCATTCATTCAGAGATATGTTTGCTGAAGTTCATGACGATTTGTGCGCATTTTCTTGTATACATTTGTGCAAGTACTGGGTACATTTTACTAGCGCAAAAGACGGACCACACGAGTAAGAAAATCACCTAACGAACGCGAGGCATCAACTGAATTTATTACAAAATACACATACACACTATGACAACGGCGCATGCACCAGAAAAAAGGGGGAAATAATGGGACGCTTAGTAATCAACATGTGTACGGGTTAATCTTTTGTCCAGGAACCTCACTTCCTTAGTAGAGAATGCCACAGATGGGGTGCTGATACACTCGTCGCCTTCTTGATAAATACAATATACCTCATAAATTTCGCGTTCGCGTTGGGAGCGCGTGGCAGCCTGGTGTTGGAATCCCAGGGTAGCTTTTCTGGCGGCCGGTGAAGGCGATGTAAATAGGAAGCCGCTGGAACCGTACATTCAGGAGAGGACGGTGAACGGTAAATGCTGCCGACTACTCCGTGATTCCACGTCAACGATGGATGTGGTGCATCCATCTTACGTAGCACCAGAGCAGATTTCCGGCGAGTGTGCATGGATCAGGCAGGTGGTTGAGGCAAACAGCGTGCGTCTTCCGATCGCGCGAACACGTATCGAGGGTCCATTCGGGGCACTTGACATGGGGGCTGTTGCGTCGCCTAGTTTGCCGCCCGAATATCCGTACCTATTTTCAAACCGTTCGGATGAAATGTTGCTTCCAAAGGGCTTGACATTTGGTGTAGTCGTTCAAGCAGTGACATGCTCAAAAGCAAAGGAGCTGGCGGCGAGAGCGCCTAGTTCAGACGAGGTGACATCCTATAGCCAGTGCGTAGGAGAGAGCAGCACTCCAAGCGTAGGGGCACCCCCTCCTGCCACGGGAATCGAGGTGACATCGCAAGACTCTAAACTCGAGTAAAACCCCAGAGACGAGGAAAAGTTTTCAGACTTAGGTGAGGGGGTTGTCCCACCCACTTCCGAGAGTTTGCAGAAGTTGTTAGGGGCAAACAGAGCTGCACTGATAGCTGAACAAAGAAGTGACGCAACACTTCAGAACATTAAGATGGGCGGAAGCGATGGAGTGGCAAAGAAAACTGTTCTTGATCAGGAAATTCCCCTTGATTTTCCCGAAGTAGCGCCCACGTCGAGCGAAGAGGACCCATCCCGGGTCGTCGAAGAAATGGTCGAAAAGGGAGACCTAGAGCCTAAACAGAAGTGTGACTTGAGGAAAATTCTTCAGGAATTTGTGGACCGGTTTTCCGACAAATCCGATAGAACCTCATTCGCGGTTCACGCTATAGAGCTGACCTTGTCCGAACGCGCTCGCTCTAAACCGTACCATGTGTCGCCGCGTCAGCAGAGTATCATGGAAGCAGAAATAAAGCGTATGCTTGAGCTTGACGTAATCGAGGCATGCGAGAGTGATTGCACTTCACCGTTGATCTTGGTGGAATTTCCCGGCAAGGACACCCGACCTTGTATAGATTACCAGAAACTGAACCTAACCACCAGGGATCAAACGTACCCGATACTTCACATTGAGGTACGGATCGAGACGGTGAGCGGGGCCCGATTCATGTCAACGTTAGACTTAGCTAGGGGCTAATGGCAGGTGCCTTTGGCAGGCTAGCAGGTACGCCGCATTCATATCTCCTCTTAGAACGTTCCGACCGAATGTCGTGATATTCGGTTTGAAGAATGCACCCTCTTGCTTTTCTGGCCTCATGGACCAAGCACTTGAGGGAATGTACAGCTTTGCGCTACCTTATCTGGACGGCGTAGCGATATTCTCTCGGTCGTGGACTGAAGACGTAGAACATCTTCGCGCCGTCCAAAATAGGCTGAGGGAAGCAGGTCTCACGGTCAAGGCTTCGAAGTGCCAATTAGTCCAGGCAGAGGTGACCTACCTAGGCCACGTGATTGGTCTGGGGCACCGACGGCCTTACGAGGTCAAGGTAGCTGCGAATCGCGAATTTCAACAGCCCCGTACTAAGACCGACATCCGCTCCTTTCTGGGCGTAGCAGGCTACTACCAGCGATACATTCACAGGTACTCGGAGTTAGCCAGCCCCTCACTGACGCCCTTCGGAAAACTGAGCCCCTTACGATAAAATGGGATGAGAAGAAGGAGCAGGCTTTCAATGATTTGAAAAAAGCGCTGACGAGCCAGCTGGTGCTTACAGCCCCTGACTACGACAAACCTTTCGTCATTCAGTGCGACGCTAGTGATCGAGGCATGGGGGTGGTATTGTGCCAGAAAGGGGAGACGGCTGACGAGCACCCCGTGCTTTACGCCAGTCGGAAGCTGACAGTGCGCGAGGAGGCATACAGCGGCTCCGAAAAGGAATGCGCGTGCCTCGTGTGGGCAGTTCAAAAGCTAGCTTGCTACATCGCCGGCTCGCATTTTGTTATTGAAACTGACCACTGTACTCTCACATGGTTGCAGACAATGTCTACTAAGAACGGCCGCCTCCTGCGCTCGAGACTCGCTTTGCAGCAGTACTCATTTGAGGTCCGTTACTAAAAGGGAAAGCTCAATGGCAACGCTGACGGCCTAAGCCACTGCCCTTAGTGTAGAGATGGCCTCGAGGAATATGGTTTCATTTTTTTCCCCGAACTATGGTTTTATTAGCAATATTGAGTTCTGCAGTTCGTATCATTGTGAGTTTCTTTGTTGGTGCGTTTTACATACCAGATTTATTTTTATTCAGCTCATATTCTCGTGTTGAGTTTTTTACATTTGATGGGTTTTAGTCAGTATGTTTGTTTGACTTTAGAGGCAGCCTGGTGGTCTTTCAGGGGATTGTCCTGGCGCCCGCTTGCTTTGTAGCTGTGTTTTTTGTGTTTTTCGAGAACTGCGAGTGCACGTGAGAGAGCCATGAAGCCCTCCGCGACATGGAAAGCAAGGAGTGTTCCGGCAAGTGTTCCGGCAGGAGTGTTCCGGCAATTCTGACCGTTTCGTTACCCTATCGAAAGACTGATTGAGGTGTGTGTGCCGGCCCGAAGTCGCTACCTGGGACAAGACTCCCTCCTACACGGGATGGAAACCAATGTCGTCGGGAGCTTCCCGCCGGCCGGAGATGCTGTTGCGATCGCCGTATTGGCATTGTGACGACCGTCTGATATATTAACGTGTTCAATCACCCAACCCCTCCCGTCATCTGGTTTTCGCCGGTTCCGCCGGCAAGGCAAGTCACAATTAGCGAAAAAGGTGCAAGGAGGGATTAACAAAGGCGTGCTGCGTTGCTCCTGCGGCGGCAATCTTCAGCTGCGAGCTGAGCATCGTGGGGCCGCTTTGTTGTGGGTCCGAGACGCCGCTGTTCAAGGAAGGTTGCACCACCGAAGCCGACCGACTGACCTGTGAGAGGATAAGTTCTTTCTCTTTATGAGTGTGTGGACATGAGTTTCAGTGCCCCGGATTGGTGCGTTCTGACGTCAGCGGAGAAAAAGGGGGAAAGGGGGCGGACCCAACCTGGTTATTTATTCTCGTGCGCGCAGGAGCGCAGAACCCTGTTCACTAAGTCAAACGCCATGTAAATATCTGTACATAAAGTTTCTTTCTTCGACCTACTCGGCCCCAATGTTTCCCCAACTCCGGATCAACGAACACCATCACCGGTCACGCTACCAGATCCGCAACACATGTCATCGAACATAAACCTATTGGTTGATGATTGTGTGATATATCGAGAAATCAATGACTTGATTGTGTTACAAAATTACCCTAATGCTATCTCAAACTGTTGTAGTCTTTGGCTAATGAACCCAATTATTAATAAGCGTAAAATACTGCGGGTCGGTGGAACGTTGCCTACCCCCGCCTCGTACCATCTTGATGATTTACTAGACTGTGTTTCATCCTACCACCACTTAGCTGTGCAAATTACTTCTTCCCTGACCTGGTCTATGCACATAAGCTACATTATTAATAATGGGAACCGTATGTTGCTCTATCTTCAACGGAATTTATCTACTTCATCAACACCACTCAAACTACTGCAGTATAAGAGTTTGGTTCGAAGTAAATTGGAACATGCTTCCTCAGCTGGGACCCCTGCACAGTTCATTTAATTAAAGCCCTCAAAATGGTCGAGAGTGACTCTGCCCGCTCCATCCTACACAATTACAATTCAGCATCAAGCGTTACAGCTCTGAAAAACTCGTTACAACTGACGTCTCTTTCTTCTCTTCGTAAGTTATTTCGCCTCTGTGTTTTATAAAACCTTCCACAGCAGCCCACACCGACGAGCCAATTATTTTCTTTTTCCATTGTATTGTCATGTCATATCGATCATACGCACAAAGGTGAAATACCGGCATGCCAAACTCGCACGAGCAAGGAATGGCACCAGTTTCCTGGCGCGACTGCAACAATTACCGACTGTCAACGTTTTAGCGCGGCACTAGCGAACACAGTAAACTGACATTACTTCTGACATGTGCCCTTTTCGGTTTTTTCGGTTCTGGTGTGCCCTAATGTGTGTTTTGTCAGCTAGCATTGTATACTAAGATTATGTCTGATATACACACTACGGCCTTTTTATCGTGCTTCGGGTCCAACTTTGCTATCATGCAAAACTGCTAATCAGAAAACTTTGAATAATGTACTCTGCTCTACTCTTTTTCTCAATCTTTGTTTGTAAAACCCACTCCTTTTTTCAATGCCTTTGACCCTGAGGGTACAATAAATAAATAAATAAATAAATAAATAAATAAATAAATAAATAAATAAATAAATAAATAAATAAATAAATAAATAAATAAATAAATAAATAAATAAATAAATAAATAAATAAATAAATAAATAAATAAATAAATAAATAAATAAATAAATAAATAAATAAATAAATAAATAAATAAATCTACATACCGTGTCTTCCATGTTATGTCCGAAATAGAAACATGAGGACGAGGTACATCCACCACACAGAATGGAGGGGAATTAGCGAATTAAGTTGATTTAGGGAAGTGGTCTCAGTACAGACAGTGCGCAATTCATGAGGAGACGTGGTAAATCGTAGCTACCGAAAATGAAGAAAATTCCTTACTTTTTCGAGAAAATATAACGGATATAAGTGAAACAATTTGGTTGCTGGGGGCCATGGAATCGCTATTCCAGAATTTCTGCACAAATAAATCCACGCATTTGTAAACGACTTCTACTTTGCACATCCACATTATGCACAGCACGGCTCATAGGCTTTAAAACCTCTGACACGTTAGAGTCTTGTGCCCATCGATGAAACCTCAATAAATCATGTCACAGTTCATCGCCATCGTGTTTTGAAGGTCAGCTGTATTGTTGCATGTATCTTTCTCCACTTCATCTTGTATCTTTTAAGTCAGTAATAACTGAGTACATCTGGAAACATCTAGGAAAGAAGGTGCTCTTTTTTGGCCGCCTACATGTCTAACCTTGGAAGAAAGAGGCTTCATTTCACAATGGTAGCCGGAGTGTAAATTATTGAAGTGAACTAAATTTCGGCCAAAAATACGGCTATGTTTTGCTCAGAGCAGCGATACATCAACTGAGATGTCGCTGCTCTGAACAAAATGTAGCCGTCTTTTTGGATAACTAGTGTAGCTATACATCTCTGGGGACTATATATGTTTGTGTACAGAGCTGCTTTGTTTTTAAGTGAAAGGTGAGCTGTGAGTTACATTTAGTGTGGGGTATGCACGTTGTGTTATGCCGTGACGTGAGACTTCAGCAATTAATGTGAAGACAGTTTTTTTTCAGCGCCTGTCTGCCGTTACCGCTCTTTCTTTTTGAACTACATACTGCGAACTTGAGGTCCATGGAGGAGGGGCGTAAGGGTGGGAACATCAAAGGCCGACAGTTTAGGATACATGTGGCAGCTATGAGAGAATAAAAAAAAATGAAAAAACTAAGAATTTGCTTTTTTATTCGATAGAGTTAAGACAGATGTTCGGCTGTAATGCTCCAGTCGAGAACAGTATGTGGAAAAAAACGGAAAATTTGAACAGGGTAGTTTCTAGGAGGGGCTAGAGAACAGAAATGTTAATGAAACATAGTATTTTGCGGTACGCCGGGGAACCTTATCTAGGGCAACTTTGTGACCTAATAACTGCACAAAATTTAAGCCATTAGGTCTTTGTCTTCTCCGAGAACCTTTGAATCCCACCAGTTGGCATGAGCTCAGAAAGATAACCTGTGCGACTGCGTTTAACATCATCTACAGTAAATAAATGTAAGGTGAAACTTTCTCATTTACTAATGATTGAATCTCATTAGTTTACATGATCTCACAAACAGTATTTGTGCACTTAGGTTTACGAAAATGTCAACAGCTATTCTGAGTGCCGTTCCAAGCCATTCGATATTATTTCCTCCGTGCAGGACTGAAACCGTGCAGGCACATGGTGCAAGAACCTCGCACGGCTCATCGCTAGCGCGCAGGCAGCTGCGCTCGCTCCCAGCATTGTGGACTAAGAAAGCGCCCCACTTTCGCGCTCAGTAAGGATTTTTCAACGTACCCAGTAAATTCTAAACTCAAAAGTTGTGGAATAATGCGTACTACGTAAACCTGAAGGTGATGGCACGTGAGTTGAACGCGTTCATACAGGCAGCGCAGAACACTGATTGTAGGGAAGCTGTGGCGTGTGACAACGTGCTCGCTGACGTCATTCACTCCGTTGAGATGAAGAAACAAAATCGAATAAAGGGGCACATACATGGTATACCAGAAAACAGAGTATCTGAATTAATTAGCGTCGAAAGACAAAATGGAAGGAATTTAAAAAAAAAAGCTTTGCGAATGCGTCGTTGAAGCAAAGAAATTGTTAACAATTATCGGCAGGCTTTCACCTACACAGCACCGAAAACTTTTTAGATGCGACGCTGAGAGCATCTCTTGTCGGCGGCCCTGTCCTTCCTGCGTGCGTCCGTCGTTGTTGTTGTTGTCCGCACCGCTGCGCCCCTCCTCTTCTCGCCGTGATAGCGCGCCCTCTCCCCCAACATTTGTGGCGCGCGCAGTGCGGCGCGCTCTCTCACTCCGCCGGTGGACGGCGCTGCCCGCGGCACACGCGCGCTGTGCGCATGTGCAGCGCCCTCTCTCTCCGCGGTCTCCTCTCCTTCGGGCGCGCTGCGCATATAAGCGGAGTGCCGCGCTCCGGCCGGTCTCTCAGTCGACGGTCGTCCGCGCTACGCTTGCTCTCCCTCTCTCTCTCTCTCTCGCATTACCCTACGATTGCTCACGCAATTCGAGTAATCGACCCAACGGAAACGCACAATGAAACCCCCTTCAGCGTCGCATCACACCAGGGTTCCTGCGAGGGGAGGTGGGCGTAATTTTTTATTCTGGTGGTGTGGGGCGTTCCTTTTTTTATATAAAAGACGGCGTGGTAGTCGCTGCCTCTGTTTATAAATTTCAATCTACGTGAGCTCTACCTCCCGGTTTGAGTTATCAACACTGTAAAAAATTCGTGTAGATTTGCAGGCTTAAAATACAATGTCTGCTACCGTACAGATTTTTTTGTGATCGTTAGTCAACAGAAAATGTTTAACAGAAAAACACACAAATTTTCTGTTGTTTTCCCGTCTTGACAAATAACAGACGGGAAACCATAAATGCGTGAATAACAGGCGGGAAATCAAAGAATGATCCAGCGTGATGCGCATAAGTAAAATGAAATAAGGCTAATTTTTAGAAGTTTTACAACAATTTACTGAATTCTCCAAAAGAGCCCCCGGCCGACGTCGTTTTGTTGCGGCCCTGCTATTTGGAGATGTGGTCTTTTGCATGTACAAGCATAGCTATACGGCGGCCGGATTTTGCTCCAAGTTTCCATCTCCCAAAGCTGACTAATAAATTTTAATTATATCGTGTGAACGCTGATCCTTGTTGTTATTTATGCCTCTGTATTTCGTTCCTGCACTGTTGTTTATTCTCCTGTTGAATAAAAATAAATTGTAGTATAGCGCTCGCACCCTAGCGCCACGATACGCCGCCTTGAGCGACTAGGCCTTTGTGCAGGTTTCCGCTTCTGACGCTCGCCTTAACATGGGCGTTTTTTTTTTCTTTTTTATGAACAAAGTTATACGCACGACGCGGCCGTCGTACCCTTAATTTCCTTTGCTTTCAATTCTTCCCCTGAGCCGCTATGCGCCGACGACCGCGGATCAACGCCGCCTCTCGGATTATCTGGGGTTAGAAATACGCAGTTGTCTAGCGCTCTGTTCAGACGGAACGGTGAGGACTGCTAAAAGTTCCGTCCAGACGGAATGAAATTCAGCTAACCAGATGCCATTTCCCTCCTTAAGGTTTGGTGTAGAGGTTACGCCTCAGCTTACAGTCATGGGTTGGAGTCTCCCAAAGCTTTCGTCTTTTTTGGGGGAGGCATGGTTGGCCTGTCGTAATAGCTGTAGGTATACTTCACGCCCGCTTTACAATTCACGCGGCGTGAGTGGTCGGTCGTAATTTTTATTCAGCCGGCCGAGCCACTGCCGCTCACTGAAGCGAAATCTGATGTAAGCATGGCCAGAGTTGCGTATCGGTTATTATTATTGGTGATTAATAATTTACCGTGAATCTAGCTCGTTCGTGAGCGGAAGCGGTTTGGGCAGTTGGGTAAAATCAAGGCACACTGCTCTCGTTGCGCATTGTTAAGCGGGCAGAGAAAAAATAAAGTGAACTGTATTTATTCGCCCACTTGCACTATTAGATAGCCTGCTATACATATATTTATGGTGTGTGTTCGGGTGGTACGTTTAGATCGCCGCAGTAGCCAAGAAAATAGAATGGAGTCATGAAGCACCAGAGTCTAGCTTAACACTTGGTTTCTAACTGGCAGCTGTTATGATAGCATAGTAGCAATACATAATACCATGCAAACGACGTTGTTTCGTTGGTGCACATGTAATTTAAATGCAGAACGTATGGTATTCCTGTTGCAAGATAATTGCAGCCATGAGCCCTTACATGGCAGCAAATGTGGAGAAGTCGAAGCAAAAGCAGCATTCCTTGTCACGAAAGGTCGCATCTCTGATTACTATGTTGAACGATCACGATATCTGCTGGTATTCCCCCTTTCCACTTTTGCTGCGCAGCAATGAAGACGTCCCTAACGGCAGTGCCTTGCACCAAATGTGTCGCATCCTTGTTACTCTGCTGGTATGCGAATTTAAATTTAAATGTTATGTTCCTTTTCTGCGAGTTTAGTAAGGTGGAAACGATGTTATGAGTCTAGTCTCAACCCTTCCTCTCTCATTCGTGATTACCGTGTTATTGCGTTATCATGCTTCTTTCGGCTTCAGGAAAGGAAAAAGAATGTCTGACTTAAGTTACATTGATGTGTTTTTGAACTAGAATAAATGTGTTCCTGGTCCTATCGGATGCTCACCGTAATGGTACTGTACTGTAGTAGTACAAGATTCAAATATTTTATAACGGAGTGTCCTCATAGGAAAGATATCCTTAGTTTCCGTCGGTTATGTTCGCCAGAAGTCTTATCCTTCAACACTGTGCTTGCTTGAAGATTACGTTGGGTAAATAGGTTGTGTGACATCAGTCGCGTGTTTTTGGGAATTTATGAAAGCTGGAAAAAATGGTACATTCGTTGTCTAAGAGGACTTCTGTCACTAAAAGTCTCGTTTTGTCCACTGTGCCATAATATCATGGAATGGGATTTGGCTTTAGGAGCGCAGCTATTTACTAAATCGTAATTTTTCTAGTCCCCCCCCCCCTTCTATATCGTAATGGTTGGGTATCGAAAACCCAGCACCAATCTCCTCTTGGCTTTTTGCGTATAACAGGTGCAGTATTTTACCTTTAAGACCCTGTTACGCCGGGGGAAAACCTCTCGCAATAAAAAAATTAGCGCCCTTCCACTTTGTGAAGAAGGACGACATGCAAAGCTTGACACAGTCCACAGATTTCACGAAACAAAACACCTTTATCGTAATTTGCGATGGAGCGTACTTCCTAGCCAATTAGCTGCATGAATGTCTGATGACGGATCCAAGCTTTCTCCTTGCCGATAAACATGAAACAGCCTGTGTCCCTCCCGCGTCGTAAGTGTCTCTCTGTTTGTGTAAGGCCGGGTTCAGACTGTTACCGCAACTGTCGTAATAACTTTAAAGAATGACGTCTTTTCACGTCTGGGCCAAACCAACTGCGTGACTAGACATTTTTTACGTCCATAGATCAGGATACAGGTTTTGCGTAGGTTATCTGGACATAGCCTAACACACAAACACAAACTGCTCTTCCACTAAGGACTCCGGACAGGTCCCATGGGGCTGCTTAACGTCCACGTTTAAACCTCGCACCAGCATAACGGACATGCCATCCAACAGTACGGGCATGAAACCTATAGCTACACGTGCACGCCTCCTCTCCTTCCTCTCATTACTCTCAACTACAAGCCTACGGACGCATAAACCGGCAACCGGTCATGTGCGCGTGCTTAGATGTGACAGACGCCATCGAAAATATCTCCTGAATGCCCTCTGAAGAAGTGATATTTGATCACGCCGGCGAACCAAGAGGGGAATTTGTTGTTCATCCTGGAGGGATTGGCCGCTCCTCCACGAGCTGAACTTGTCGCGGTAACGGCGGTGCCAGCAGCTTTTCGTTGTTTTTGCTCCCATTCGCGCTTGTTTTCGGGCCAACGCTTTGATTCTTGATCTTATTCCTCCAAACGAACGGCATGCATCCCTCCCATAATGATTTAAAACCTGGAAGCCCTTGAGATCTATTCTCGCATACAAAAATGTGGCCGTCCGTTTTCCTTCCCCCTCGTATGCGTTTTACTGTATGTGTAAGATGTCCGTGTAACACATCCACCCACATTCGAACCACTCGATTAAGGACTACAGCCGACTGACCGCACTAGCCATGTAAGTTCGACATCTAAATATCTAAATCTCCTACCAGCACAACTGGAATGTCATCGGTAGCGGCATGAAGTCTTGCTTTGCGTGCACGCCTCCCTTTTTCTGCCCGCAAATCGTGCACACAAAGCCGGCAACCGGTGATGGCGCATACTTAGGCATGGAAAAACACCGGCTAAAATGTCGCCCGGAAGGCCTTCCAAGCTGGGAAAGAAATATGGGCTCAAGCCGTCGTTCCAACTGGGGAAGTTTCTCTTCTACCGGGAGGGATTAGCAGCTACTTGGCGAAGTGAATTCGAGTGGAAACGGTGACGTTGGGTTTCGGTCGTTTTAGGGGGCAGCCCATTGGAAGCCGTTACCTGGGCTTTGCGGGACCGGCGTCTGTTTATGTCCGCGTTACCGAGTGAGCGAACGCAGCAGCGACAAAAGAAAGAAAACGGAGGAAAGCATCTCGCGAAGGCTAAAGTGGAGCGCGACACCTGCGGCTAAGGGGTCATCTCTCTCACTGCCTTTCTCTCAGACAGGTTTCATGTGGCACCACTAATGAGCGTCCTCCCCATGACACTTTCCCCAGACGCTGTTCCATTCTCCGCTGATCCAAACCAGTGACATTTGCGCGGGATGTTCAAACACGATATGCAACAACGCGCTCGCTGCTCCCCTTGTGCGGAGCTACTCCTGACCACGTAACATTTGCGCGGGAAGTTCAAATACGATTTGAACATGCTTGCCGGTGGCGCACTGCGAGGTAGCAGCAGAGTATACACACCCCGCCGTACGTTCGCTGATCACGCGAACACTTCCTCAGACGCAGAATAAGTGCGCCGTGACCGAAAAGACTGCAGCTCGCGCTGCGCACAAATTTCTATTAGGGAGTGTAGTAATCGTAGTGCATTGTTTACGCCCACGTTTATTTTTCGCAATAATCTGATAACCGCAGTACCGCCCTTAGCAGCCGACTGCGCAACTTTCAAAGGGGCATTGCTGGAGGCGAAGGGGAAAATAGTCGTGAAAGTGGTGTTAGCGGTGCTGAGGAGGAGCACCGGAGCGGCGCCGAGTAAATAGATAGATAGATGTAACTTTATTAGGGAAAGGGCGGGCTGAGAGGCCTATGGGAATAGGAGTCTTTCTTACCATCAGTCTTCCTAGAGGGCGCGACCACAGACCGCAGACCGCTGTCCGCCGTTGCTTTGTTTTGGACCGCATTTGCACCTGCCTTGTTTTTGTTACGGTAAAAGCTAATCATTTCGTGAAACATGGGGCATGCTCGACAAACAGGGTCACGTAAATAGACGCACAGGATCAGTAGAGAAATGTCGTTTCAAATCGCGCGCCATCAGCCGCAAAGGGTTCGCACAACATCCGACAGATGGCGACGAGTGTACTGGCCAGTAGGAAGACGCAGTGAGACATCCCCCTCGCGAGGGGCACGATCAAATGCAGAGCATTTCCGGGGGCGCACGACGTTAAGTAGTTTGCGTTACGTTAATGTTGTTGCACTTGTGGCAACTGCTGACGAGAGAGCGATCGTCAGCAGTAATTTGAATGAGTCAAGGATATAAGGCGCGTTAGTAGCGTCCCATTCTGTGTCGGCTTTGTGGCGCAGTGGGTACAGCAGCACGTACATTGCGTTCCGCCCGCAGGGTCGAGGGATTGAAACCTGGCGCCGGATACTATTTTTTTTATATAGTAGGGACAACGACGGTGCGGACTACGGACGTCAACGTGGGTGACATCGTGAGTTACTGAAATGCTCTGTATTTAAAACAACGTCCCACCCATTCCTATAGGAATGGTAGGGACGTATAGGAATGGTAGAGTAGGGAGTAAATAAATGACACCGGAATGAACACTGGGCAGGTTAGACATATACTGCTTTGCAGTAAAAAATACTTTAGCTTTCGCCGTTTAAGCGGCAAGACTTGCCCGGAACGAGAAACATAGGTACGTCCCTCCAAACTAACGTCCCATGATTATCACTTCAAAAAATGAAGGAAGCTCACACTTATACAAACAATGATGGGGTAAAGGTTGTTGCAGCAGCGACGAATGAAATCGGCTGCAACCGTGAACATAAACTCTCGTGATGGTCGTGAATGTTGCTGACAGCTTCACTGACTTCAAGTCTTGCGCGTTAGTGTGAGCCTCCTCAATTTTTTTTTACACTCACAGATCCTCATTTTGATTGATATTATTTATACCTTCGTTGAAACTGAGTTGTTCATTCGTGGAAGCAATAGCCTTAAGTTTAGGAGCAAAATAAATAATCTCTTCTAATGTAGGCGAAAAGCCAAAACGCCCGTGTCTACAATATTTCGTCTCCGGTTAAAGGTCCCCAGGTTGTCAAAATTAATCCAGAGCTTTCTACTACGGCGCGCCTCATCGCCTGCTTTGCGTCGGCGCATATTTTGAAGCACCATAATCGAAACGGTGCCAACGTGCTGAATACTTTTGATTTAACGTATTTTGGGCATTTGTTTCTACCTTAAACTCGCTAAATGAGCGGAACTACTTTACCACAAACGCTAAACAGTAATTGATTACAATTTCGGTGAGAAAAAACGATATATGCATAGCACAGATAGTGTGTAAAAAATCTGTTCACAGGTTTTCGGTGGAGGAAAAGAGCCTTAAATAAAAGAACAGTTATGTAAAAAACAAGAAAAATAAAACCGGAACAGAGAATTGAAAAATGTTCTGTAGGAAAATACACAAAATGCCTGTAAAATAACAGAAACAAGAAAAATGAAAGCATAACTTCGCAGAAAGTTTCTGGGAGGAGAGCTGCCAGAAAGTTTTGGTTTTTTGGAGCAAATATTTTTTACAGGGAACCGGCACTTTGCCACGGTAAAGCTACCAAGCCTTGCAGAAAGAGGTAGCTAAAGAAATGCCACGAGGATATTATAACTTGGGTTATGTGGCTAAGATGCGGGGAAGGCAGTGGCACGTTTTATAGTCAGTCAATCAGCTTTTGATTGGAAAACAAAAACAGAAACTGGTACGCAGTTATGAAATATTTTTTTCTCTGCCTGGCTTGTGAAATGACACTGGAGTGGTGGCCCCGCAGAGCCTTGGCACAGGTAGTCAGGCGGGTGGTTCTCATTTTAACCCATTCCAATTTCAATCTCGCCGTTTGCTTTGTTCCGTTTTAACCATACCGGAAACGAACTTCCCGTTTCGCCATTTCCTATTTCGCTTCTCCCCGTAATAACTTTCTATTCTGACTCAGGTGGCAAGACGGACCGAGGCGAACTTGCTCGCTCCCACTCATAAATTTTGCGAGTCTCCGGAGGAAAAATTCCTTTCGCTGGCGGAGTCGTTATTACTTTTTTACGCCGCCGACGTCTCCATACGTGTGTTCATTCTTTGAAGCAAGAAGTTCATACCTCGTTTTTAATGGAATTTTTCTCGTCAATATATTCTAGGAATAATGTTTTCCTAGCTCCGGTGCATTCAATTTCTGTCGATGCACGTCAGCGACGATTCGCCAGACGGCCTGCTAAACCAAGAAGCTGGAAATGTGTTTTGGGGCCACGTCCAATAAGGTATAACCCAGATGTTTTTTAGAGCTTCTCCGCTATAGAATCTACCTCACCTATTCTGAGATATTCGAACTCGTACTAGATTTGTACGCATTGAGCGGGCTAATGGTAATTTCTAGGGCTGTTCGTTGTGCTCCTTCAACTCTTCCGCTACAGACGCGCCTGCCCGCATCAGGTGTCTTGTAAAAACCTGAAGGTCATAAAGAGTGCCGGCAAAAGCTCTACCTGTCGGCCTTGGTCTTCCTCATTGTACTGGAAATGTCAGAACCCTGTGACAAGGTCTCTGCTTTTCAGCCACAGTGCTGCAACGTGAACGCCGGTTTCGAGCCTCTCTGCGCCATATCACTAGCTGTCATTCTCGTCATTTCGTAGGAAGCCTCAACTTCGCAAGTAATAGAATTGTTCTGACGTTTGATTCTAGTAGCTAGGTCCCTTCATTTTAAGTGCGAATGCACTTCTTAAGCGAGCCTGAAGCGTCCGCCGCCGTCCGCATTCCGCCGCCGTCCGCATAGCAACAGCTGCGGGTGCGCGCGCTCCTCGTCTTCCTTGGCAACGGGGGGAGATGGGCGCGCGCTGCCTGGCCGCTGACATGGCACATACCCACGTGGGGGATTGGCCAGGAATCTCTTCGTCTTCCTTGGCAACGGGGGGAGATGGGCGCGCGCTGCCTGGCCGCTGACATGGCACATACCCACGTGGGGGATTGGCCAGGAATCGGGCGTAAGAAGGGCTAATGCACCCGCTTAAAGGAGTACTGACACGAAATTTCAAAGCTGAGATCCGCCCTAGCAATGAAGTACAACGACAACACAAATGGGTGTCTGTGCATGGCACATACCCACGTGGGGGATTGGCCAGGAATCGGGCGTGAGAAGGGCTAATGCACCCGCTTAAAGGAGTACTGACACGAAATTTCAAAGCTGAGATACGCTCTAGCAATCAAGTACAACGACAACACAAATAGGTGTCTGTGAATAAATGCATCTTTCTTTCTTTGTAGTTGTGTGTGTGTGTGTGATCTCTCTTCCGCGAGCATTACCGAACCGCGCAAATTCAACTCCTGCATTCGCATTTTCACATTCTTCCCCTCGGGTAAATGCGGGGAATTTTTTTCGATATTTTTCTGTTTTCTCTCATACTGATGTGCCGAAAATCGCTCGCAATCATCCCACACCACTGTAGTCATTCCTCGCTGGCGTAGCAAACCCTAGGGTGGACCTTTAAAGCTCACGCCAAATAGTTCTCTCTTTTTGTCTCTCTTACCCACGTTAGTTTCTGGGGACTGACCTTTATAGTTTAGTTTGATGATTCTTCAGCGCGTTTTCGAACTGTTCCCAGAACGTACTTTTGTTTCAGTGAGATCTTTCTTGTGTGTGTGTCTGAGAAGGGTCATGCATGAACGAACAAACATCATTCACTCTTTGTGGAAATAAGACTAACCACAGGGTGCCGGCTGTCTGCTCTAGTAACTTCGGGAATACCGGGTGCATGTGAGTAATTGGTTCCATTCACGCCATAAAGAAACTTCCAGAAAAAATAAACGCTATTTTTTGGGGAAAAAATTTCAAATTTGTCACCAGTTGCACCCATTAAGGCTCCACAAAAACGAACGCCAACCCCTTACAAACAAAACAGCATTAGAGCAAAACTCAGTCAAATCAATCTGGCAAATGTTTTTACAAGAAGGATGGAGTTCAATGAAGCAAAAAAGCAGGCACATGTATGCCTGATGACCCTCACAAAAGGCTGCCTTTTGTAAAAGTAAGCTCCACACAATAGCTTATTTACAGGCTAAGGCAAGAGGTAAGCAGTTTGTGAAACTTCTCGGGTAAGAAATTCATTGTGTAAACTGATATGCTCATATACATAGTAGAAATTGGCACTAAACACAGAAACAAAATACACATACATCGAACTTGTTCACAACAAAATATTGTATGAAAACATTGGACTAGCTGTTGCGGGGTCATCACTTTAATATTACCACCTTTCTGTTTCCCAGTATGAAGCAAAACAGGTAATGTTGGGATTTGAATCACATGGTCACTACTCTGACGTTATGGGAGACAGTTGTCATGGTATATTGTGCTCGAATTAATAATACTTTTTTACTAACAGGAATATATGAATCACTATTACCTCGAAATACGAACGAGCAAAGGCGACAAAACTCCCATGATTTTGGAAATGGCACTGTCTTATTGCATTAAAACAGCTTCGGGGTATGAAGAACTGGGACATTAAAAATACTGCATATTGCTTTCCTTCAGAAAGGGTGATTGGTGTTTATATTTCTAACGGCTGTCATGTACAACATAGTTCCTTAGTGGTACGCATTCGAAGAGAACAAGGCATGGCAAATTTCTAGATTGACTTTGGTTGGGAACAAATGGTATTGCGTTTGTTACATCTTGGTTGCCTGGGAACGGTCACAACTTCCTGTTCACACAGCATGAGCACACTGTTACTGTTCTGACTTTTGGTAAAACAGCTCCAGGGGCTGGCAGGTTAAATTTAATGTAAACATCTACACGAAGAGACACACAAAACGCTTGTTTTTATGTACAATTAGATAACGAACAAAGGGCTCAAAAAGAATACTACTTACAGAAAGTGGGAAAGAGAAGTCTTCAGACATCTACAGGCCGATTTCGCTCACTAGCTGTCTGTGCAGGGTCATAGAGAGAATACTAAACCGGCGCTTTGTGAATGCATTTGAAGTTCACACAACGTCCCGGCAAAATCATTGAACGGCGGAATTAACAACCTGTTTTCGTCGCAGGCTGTGGCCTGCTTTCTTTGTGCCTGGTACATGTGAAGGTGCATCCAATGACGAAGTTCACTTTTTAAAATTCTACCGAAGTAAACACGTAACAAGGCGGCCGAGATGCCTGAGCATTCGCCGTCCTTAAAGTTGCGCAACGGCAGAAGCAGCAGTTCAACAGAGAATATTCAAAAACCGCTGAATGCAGATTATGATAAAATGGCAACAAAAAACATACGCAAAATTTATCCAGAATGAACGACAAACGCGAAGAATACGTGGCTACGCCTACCGCAGGCAAGAAAGACTCAGCGGTCCAGGCAGATGACGTAAACGCAAACTCAAGGGTACGAAAGGACATTTCGTATTTGCACGATTGTAACGCTCGCCTTTCGTTGGTAAAGGTAGCCCTGAAATTTGCTCGCGTGTTACAATCGCCCTCAAAACGAAAGCCAGCTTTGATGCAGCCAGCAGCAATTGCCATTCATATAAACTCCTCCAACAATTCAGCTCAATTCAATGCAAAACAATCACTGGAGGTACCACTACGAAGCGCCATTAAGCGCAAGGTGTGTTAGCTTGTTGACACCGGTGGGAACCTAGCAACATCATGAAAACTTGGCGTCTCGGAGACATGAGTGCAGGCGCGATGCGTAAACAAAGCAGGGTCATATTTTCATGCAACGCTAATTTAGCGACCTTGAGAACAATCGTTTTCGAGAACTTGAAGAACACCAGGTGAAATTCATAAGAAAGCAGCGAATGAACCAACCGTTATGACGGTCAAGGCACTTAAAATCGTAAACGCGTTTAATGCTCCTGTTTCCAATTTTAATGCCAGCAGGGTTGTATAAGCAGGTTTATCAAGCACAGCAAAGTTTGACTGCCAGAGTTACGTGCGTCCAATATAATGCCTTCTTCCATATAATTGGTGTCTTGTCTTTTACATATGCGTGGTAGAATCGGTGCCAAATTATCTTTTTCAAATTTTGATAAGCAAACTGACTTGTGTGTATACTCGGGGGCGCGTCATAATCGTGCAAATACGACATAGAACCGCCACCATGTGAGTTTAAGCGCACCTTCCTTGCCGACTTCAGGAACAGTGAGCCCTCAGCGAGAATCACCAGGACCACATATTGAGCTCACACTCAACACGGGAACAAACTCGCCAGAAGAAAAACCAACCCAAGTAACCCAACAGGCCGATCTGAGAACACCGCTAGAATTGGTGCGTAACACATTAACACCGAGACACTCAGTTGTCCAACCTCGTCTTCATGAAAATGGCAGCATGATTAAAAGACTGGAAACATGTGAGGAAAGGTATGTGTACAGTTTGGTAGTGCGCATTACCCTTGTAATAGGCAGGATGGATCACGCACCGCTGGAAGAACATTTTTGCGGACGCTTCGAAAGGATTGACTTTAGTGTTAGAAACACTCGCGTTAGACTGCGGAGCTATTGTTCTTCCCTAAAACGATTTCTTCTAGTCGGGAGTAAAGAGCGCGACGAGCCGGTTCGACCCGACGGGATTCCACGACCGTTGGTACAATGCTGCGTCATCATCCGATTCAACGCATGTTTGCGCACAGAAAACAGAAGCATTCGCTGAGCGGCGCATCAATGCGTAACGCTACGAGGAGAACAAGCTTCCGCTCAAGCGATAGGAGTATCTCTGGTGCTCTCTGCGCGAGCAGCGCCCCACGGGGAACACTGTAAATGACAATGCAGGGACGTGTTGGAGACGTGGCCCCGGTAGAGAATCTGTCGAACAGCCAACGATTTCAGCATGCGGTACAACACTCCCGCCCAATAAAAGAAAACGAGAATTTTGCGGACGCGGCGGCATGTTGAATGTCCTGTTAGGCATGCGGCACTCATCAGCATCATCACCAACAGACGAGACCCATGTCGTGAAGTATAAAATCCCCTTTTCTGGCACCAATGGCTCCGGCCTCCTGTGAGTACTTCCTCCGCAGCCGCATTACCCGCACGACACCAACCAGAGACTCGCCGCAGTAAGCATCGTGGCGGGGAACGGACACAATGCATTTCGAATGATGAGGCTGCCGCCGCGGGCCCGAAATGCAGTACGCCCCATATTGCCCTAACGCCGCCGGGACGCGTATAATATTCGCAATTCACATCCCGTAGGCGCCCGCAGCTCCTTGAGGCACGTTTGAAAGCAAAAACGTTTCTGAAGCAGAAAAAAAAGACTTTAAGGGAAATAAAAGCAGGCAGAACCAACCTAAAAGGTGGCGAAACAACCGAAACTAAAAGTAATTACCAGTAGTAATTGCCGTGGCTCTCCATGAGCCACGCGAAGGGGCTATTAAGGGGCTCCAGCGCAGCGTCAGACTTGACTACTGCATAACGGAGGTGCACAGCTGGGCACACGCCGGCGCCAGTTCTGCTGTCTCGGCTATGACGTCACTCCTGTGGAATGCGCAGACCGGCGAAAGTGCAGACCCAATTCTCTACACACCCGTACTACAACTGAATTGGATTTCCAATCCTATACAATCCAATTTAATCCAATCCAATTCCAATCCAGTGTAAAGCAAGCTCCTCACGCTTGCACAGCACGGCCCTTCAGGGTCTACGCGAAACTGCTCAACCTCGGCCAGTGTAGCTTACGCTACAAAAAGCAGTTATGCGCATACGCCTACCGCATCTAGCCTTCTGCCAGGTAGTTACGGTACGGTACCGATACGAAGTGGGCAGAATCACCCAGCATAAAAATATTCTGAACAAAAATTATCCTAACCATGGATAAAATAATGCTAATGCGCAAAAATTTTTAAAATTAGCCGAAGCCGACTTACAAGAGTCCGTACCACTGAAAAGTCCAAAGTATTCGCATAAAGCGAACAAAATTACCGCAAATGTTGTTTTTATGCACAAATCTGGCGATAATAGATGTCACGCGGGAAAAAGAAGCGTGATTCAAGGAAAGGAATCTACCAAATGAGAAAGAAAAAGCCTGCGCCTGTGGGATTTGAAACTGGTTCATGCTTGATTGGGTGGGGGTTTAACGCGCCGACGCAACACAGGCGATGATGCATGGCGTAGTGGAGGGATCCGGATTAATTTTGGCCAACTGGGGATCTTTAACGAGAACCGAAATCTCGTACACACGGGCGTTTTTGCTTTTCGCGTCCCTCAGAAAAGCAGCCGCTGCAGCCGGGAATCGAACCCGCGACCTCGTTCTCAGCAGCGCAACGCCTTAGCCACTGAGCCACCGCGGCGGATGACTAGTTCATGCGGTTGCCACGCGCGAGCGGAGCCTCTACACCCTGACACCAGCCGGTGCGTGCTCATTTAAACGAAGTATAAGAAACACGTGGCTGTTTTCAAATTGCCCATAGATGGTGTCACGCGTCATGGCCCTGTGGGCCCCTGACGTGCTAAAAAGCCATCTGTTCGGGCATCGCCTTAGAAACTCGCGGGCTTCAGTGGGCGCCTTAAGTGGCGTTTCATGATTTTTTGAAAATGGTCGACGCCCATGACGACGCCAGTTCTCTGGGCCACAGGACCATTGACGCTGCGTGTTAAAACGGCGCTCTTGCTCGGGCGGCATACGGCAGCGCAATACGAGTGCTTCCAAGCGTTCTCCCTTCACAAACGCGCGAATACTGCATCATTTCAGTCATTTTTTTTAAATATATTTGATCTTGAAAGGCCCGAGGGCATTACAAAAGGTTGCTTCCGGCCAGGTAAAACAATATATCTTAAAAAGGAAGCTGTACCCGAAAGACATCATGTGAAGGCCTCGAAAAGTGGGAAGCACCTCTTATGCGGTGTCCGCTTCCACGCGCATCCGCTAGACCCATATTTCAAGCGTTTACTGGAGGATGGCACAGCGGACATTTGTGCAGTAACAATGAGGGAGGAGCCGGTTCCTCCGCGAGCCCACTGAAGCAATTCCGCCATCGGCTGTCGTGGCAGTACGCAAGCACGTCGCAATGAGGAAAGTATTCAGCTAGCAAGCGTTATGAAACGTCCGCTTGCGTTTGCACGGGAGCGCAGTACGTGAGACAATAGACCCGCCGTTGAAGTCAACCTCGCCAAAATGGAGTTCCAGCGCCAGCCTTGAATAAATAGCGTTAGAGAAAACGTACTCATTGTCGTGAAAAGGGATAGGGGGAGGCCATATACCTTCCCATTCTCGCACTCAGCCCGTACGTCTCTAATATGCGCACCCAGTGCTACGTACTCATTTCAAGCTTCCGCACTGTGTAGTCCCCCCGAACGAACCGCCAACCGTACACGATGGTGCAGGGGACAATTAAACGTTAACGTCGTCTTCTCTACATGTGTGACAGCGGGCACTTGGGCCACAAAGCCTCCTGCGCCCACTCTTCCAATTACTACCAATGAAGTTCGATCGATCAGACGCCTTTCTCAGAGCGTTGACCGAGGCGCACATTACTGCGTAGACTCAGCGTATTCCCAGACGATCGACCACCACCGGAACCAAGAACGCTTTGCAAAAAGATTTCACCATACTCTGCCGACATTGCGTCCGAAACTCATTCTTTTTTTATGAAACCTAAGGCGGCTAGGCCAAAGTACCTTCTCTTCCTTCCTTACGCCATACACCATGGAATCCCAGAAGTCGAAAGCGACCACCAATCATCCCGGACACCTCGGGGCGCCGCCAGCAATTGAATGGGTCAATGCAATATTCTGCTGGTAGAGCTTGACAACACACTTCGGGCAATCCGCTGCGGAAGCTGCGGTCACGCCGGACGCCTAAGCATGCCGCGGAAGGATCCGAGAACTTTTGTGTTCGCAAGCGGCACGCCGTCGAATACATTCCAGCAGGTCACAATTAATTGAACTGAACCGTTTGAACCCCACGGTGACCAAACGGCATGACACTAAGGCGCCATCTACTTTTTTTCGAAAGCGGAGAATCTCCCCTGTACTAGTGACACACATGAAAGATAACTACCCTCAAATCTGATGTGGCATAAATACCTTTGATTGGTTTACGGGCCGGGCAATTTCTTTCTTTAGATAAATATTCCGAAGATTGTAGGACAGCCTACTTGTTTTACAGGAACAATACAGTAAAGCTGTAACTTTGTTCCCCACTGAAAATTCGTGCCAGAACAGATAGGTGATCTTTTCAAAGCTAGCAAAAAAAGTCTCTGGTCAACCAAAAAATCGTGAGCAAATTCTCGAGTACTTCGGTCTTTCGAAGGGCACTCTACCAGTATGGCTTTTTTTCATTATGGACACAAGTTCCGATACCTGAGCCTAATGTTACGCATCAAAATGCTCGATATATCAAAACTGCTTATTCGTTCTGTGAATACCAATAAAAGTTTTCCGGAGCTCAAAAATTGAGTAAAAAGAAGCAAACAATTAATTTTGAAATTGTATTTACATAGGCGCGCAAATACGTACTGTGGCTATATAATCCTTCTTCATTATAAACACCCGATTTTTTTTCTATTCGAAGTTTCGCAGGCGCAGTATGACATTTACACGGAATCAATTGCGGCGTAAAAGTTATGACGTATGGGGAAACGGTACTAGTTCTGATTGACATTACAGGAGGTAGGGATGCAGTTGACGAAATATTTTATCTTTTTTTTATAAGCATTTGGGTGAAACTTCCTTACGCCAACAAATTCTGGAAGGTAGTTCATTTCTTACAGGAAAAAATGTTCCAACAATACTTCAGTTGCAAGCCTAAGTCACCACAAAAAGTAGCATAAAAAATCTTAGATGTTACAAGCACAGCCCCCCAAGTAACAAAATAGAGTAGCATAATAAAAGTTTGTAATTTTTACAAAACTATAATCACTCCTCGAGAACTGTCATAAAGAGAACGACTAGAAGGCCTACATCAATGGTGACGAACATTGTCACAAAGAATGCGACGGTGTGTCCGGGGAACGGAGAGACCACAAGCGACTACAGCGGAAAGTAACGAAATTTGAATCTGAGGCAATGTCAATACGCCTTAAACGATGCAATTTCAGATGGCATTTCACGAACTAGACGAACACTTATGACGAAAAGCGTAACGGGTGTGCACTGAAAGTTTGTCCCGAATTAAATTCAAAATTTTTTGTGCATGTATGCATGTATTCTTTACAGTCTGGTCGCACTGCTTTTCCGAGTACAAACTGCTGTTTCATGCACCGAAACTACTTGCCCTCTGCTTCCACAGCGTAGCAGAGGGCGATGAATATATCGACAACCCATTATATTTGACATAAGCCGTAACTTTGCGCCCGCAGGGGGTTTAGTTTTTCGCGTCCCTCAGTATACCAGCTTTTCTGCTCTGGAATACAACGTGTGCATTCCTTATGAGCAACGCAGCGACTCAGCCACATATTCACCGCAGTGCATGCTACTTCACCTCCCGATCACCTTTAGTCAAGTCTCGGGTAAAAGTTACGGATAGACGAATTAAATTTGGTATTTTCGTCCGCTTCTCTCCTACTCAACATACTTTTTTAGATCGCGGGCCATTCCAAAGTGCGGAAATAAGAAGTCAGTTACAAAAAAAATAGCCACCTGCAGACATCTCTGTGCCGCTGCTGATGCAGGGTGATCCAACCCTGAAAGTAAAGGCGGTTAAGGTTTTTACGACAGACGCGTCTAGGAGGTCTAATCTAACGAGTGGATGGGATCCTGGATATTTCGGATAGCGAGAGTTTTGAAACTTTATTGTCAGAGGGAAAGGCAGGAGCTTAAAGGAGCCATGCAGAGAAAATGCAAGTTGGTTTTATTCGAAAGATTTCGTGTTTTATAGTGCCCCCAGCGCTTTTCCGGATACAAACGGTGCTTTATTCACTGAGAAATTAAACAATTTAGGTTAAAATTTTGATTTTCCCGCTCAATCGTGCGTTTTCGTGGCCCCAAGTGACATCACTGGAACCGACCGCTCTGCAGCCTAGAGTACCTTCATTCACGCATCCGCCGTACAGGGTAGAGACACGTATACGCTGGCGCCGACATTTTCGGTTGCTCGCTCGCCGCCGAAGCAAGTCATTGTGTCAAAACCGCGCTAAAATTATCGCCGCAACGCGGTGTACTGAAGAAATTTGAATCATATTGTCTGTTTCGCGTTGCTAGGTCTCGTGGGAAACGAAACGAATAACGCGTTGAGCCCGTTTGCCCAATTGCGGCGGCACGGGACCGTTCAAAGGTTGTCTCCACCCTGTACAGCGGTGTTGGTTTGTTCCCGCGTTTCTTTACGTTCTGTAACCTAGATGGCGCCACAATACCGTGGCAAGCGTTTGGTTTGTTTTTGCCCGCATTTAAACCTGGCTTGTTTTTGTTCTGGGAGAAAATATTCGTTCCCTGAAACAGTGCTCGCTCGACAAACGGGGTCACGTAAGACACCGTTGCTTGCGTCAATCGGCCAGTGTCGTCTGAGACAACCCCAAGCCCCGTAGTGCTGTGCAGCTAAACCAAGCATGCTGTGCGCAGTACGAACAGCAGAACGCATCGCATCAATACTTCCATGTTTACATGTGCTTTCGTAACTTCCACTGTTTGTCCCATCATTCTTATTGCTTTGTAAAGAATGTGCCCTAAATTTAAGCGCAAATCGCTCGTTCGTCTAGTTTGTAAGCTCTACCTAATTTGCGTCTGCTTCTGCCAGCCTCCGCCAATCGCAGAGCTTAGCTTATGTGACATCATAGGTTCTGTTGCGGGAAATGAGCTGGTGGGTCGCATGACCATTCCCGTTTATCCTAATTATGTAGCTTATTTGAGCGAAGTTTACGTTAGAAGTGGTGTCAGTATGATTATAACGAGACAATCTTTTGAATGAAACAAACTGGTGTTTTCTCTTCATGGCTCCTTTAAGCACAAGCAATTTGTCATATTGTTGGTAGTTATTTTCTAACCCTGGTAAAGTCGGACGGATGCTATCCGCGATATTTCTTTCAGCCGGTGATCTCAAGTGCTACCGTCAGGAGGAACAGACGCAGCCTAAGAACAAGCCATTTGTTATGTGGTTCCAGTTGGGTCTTTCTACCGTCTTCATTTGATCATTACAGTTTCATGATTTACTTATTCTCTCTATTATGTTCAATTTATATTGTTTTGAATAGTACAAAAATCATTTTCATGTCAGCCACAAAATTGCCAATAATTTGTGTCCCAAGCATCGCGCCGCTCGAAACGTTGTAATCACTTAGACTCATCACTTTGGCAAGATATAAAATACTTGGCTTATAATGAATATTATAAATTTTACCACATTTAAGTCGTCGATTCTTGCTAAGCTCCTCCTGGTGTACCGCACGGCGTATACACAATGCCAGTGCAATGTATTGGTTCGCGTCATTGGTCCTGCCACCACGTTACATAATTTGTTGAAGGTTACGGCTTTAATCCGCATCCTGGCTCCCCAGCTTCAAGCCATCTAGGCTCCCGAAGCGATCGTCTGAAGGCTCGTGTCGGACCGCCGCAGCCCCGGAGAGCCATGCACGTGAGCATTCTTCATCCCCATATCCCCTGCCCATGACCCGCCGAGACCAGTCAACCTGATTAGAAGCCGAGGACGCTCCACCACACAGTTCTCCGTCACGTATGCTAGGGCTTGCGACATAGCTTCATCGCATCGGTGCCCTTTGCTGTTCCGGGACCGGTGCTCACCAAGATCATCATCGACATCAGTGACAGCAAGGATTTATCATTGTTTCTTGTACCCTCATCTGGCATCATCACACCACCTGTACATATACTGTGACCTCGAATGGGACGGTCCACTTGGACGGGGGTGGAGGGAGGGATGTTACGAGAAGATGACGCAAGCAGTGGTACGTGACCCTGTTGTTTCAGCTCAGACGACGAAGGAGCTGTTTGCAGGCGGAGCCTTTGCGGGCTCTCTCATGGCCGCTTTGTAAATTATGTAAATAAATGGTTCATCACCCTCACCATGGTTCGCTTCTTTGGTCCTGCCGCCCCGCAAGAAAATGCTCCGTGTCCTAGAGCTCTTTGCACCGTTGTCTGATTAAACCTCGTTAATTTGGCCGCGAAAAAAATTCAGCAATTTCGCGTTCGAACTCCTTCCCTTCCAATATGTACATTGCCCCGTGGTCGACGACCTCCATTAATTCGGCGTAAATTTATGCACGCGCCCCATACTTTGCACCAAAGCCTTCTCCAATCAGAAGACGCCACGCGCCATTCTTCGCCTGCTCGCTCCTTGCCTATTGAAATTGGAAGGATGCGAGCGGCATAGCTGCCTGTAAACAGCGACGTCAAGATCCTTCCGGCCGAGTACCATAGAAATCGTAAAGCATGGATGAGTTCAGAAATATTCTGTGCGTGGCTGCAGAATCTGGGCCGACGCTTCTGTGCCAAGAAACGCAAAGTGGACAATTGCACTGCATACGCCAGCGTTTCAAGTATGCAGGCAATCCTGCGTGTGTTCCTAGCCCCCAACACCAGCGCCGCTCTGCAACCTATGGATCAGGGCATCATCCATTGCGTAAAAAAAAGTACCGCAAACAAGCGTTGAAGAGCATGGATCCAAAGCGGGAGTACAACGTCACACTTCTCAATGCTGGAGATATTGTAGCTCACGTGTGGGCAAATACGCCGGAAGAATCTGTGACACACTGTTTCAAGCATAGCGAGTTTCCCGGCCCGACACATGGGAAATCCCGGAGTCTACAGCGCCAGAAGAGGACGATGACGATGGGCATTCGTTGATTTGCTCTCATCCAAGGTCAGCTTGCTGAATACGTTGCCATTCATGATAGCGTCGTTGTCACCGGCCAGTTAAGTGATGGTGAGATCACCAACGATGCCCTAAGTGTGACGCATGAGGCGTCCCATGAACAGGACCCGTGCGATGTCGTACTACTTGCGGGTCGCACTGAAAAAGACGCTGCGGATACTCTAGCTGTTCTGGAAGAACTCTGCAATGATTGCTTACGCAATACTCTGGCGCTGCACGAATTGTAGCACGTTCGGAAGCTTGTTTTAAATGCAGAGCATTTCAGTAACTCACGATGTCACCCGCGTTGACGTCCGTAGGCGTCCGTAGTCGTAGCCCGTACCCCTCCCCCTACACTATATAAAAAAATACTATACGGCGCCTGGTTTCGATCCCTCGACGCTGCGGGCGGAACACAATGTACATGGTGCTCTACCCACTGCGCCACAAAGCCGGCACAGAATGAGAGGCTACGAACGCGCCTTATATCCTTGACTCATTCAAATTACTGCTGACGAGCGCTGTCTCGTCAGCAGTTGCCACAAGTGCAACAACATTAACGTAACGCAAACTACTTAACGTCGTGCGCCCCCGGAAATGCTCTGCATTTGATCGTGCCCCTCGCGAGGGGGATGTTTCACTGCGTCGCCATACGAACAGTTTGCCATTATAGTTCCGCCCGCTGCGGTCGGTGTCGCCACGGTTCAAACCACGGCAGGGGAGCTGCGCGGGCGTTTGTTGATCGGCGTGCGTTCCGGCGTGGTGGTTTGATGTTTCGCTTACTTTCGTAAGAACCAACCCAACGAGCGTCCCTAACTAAATGAACGCGGGTGCTGCCTTTACTACACATTTAAATATAAATTTCCTTGGTGTTGCAGCGGTTGTATATTTCGCCGCATTGCACGTCCAATTAATTGCCCCAATGGCGTGAAGAATCGGCGTTGGGATGAAATGATCGTTTCTAATAGAAAAAGAGGACAACTGGCTGCTATGACAATTTGCGGAGCCGTTAATAAACGTTCACCGCGCATAAAATAAACGATCTTTTTTTTTCCGCGCAGCTTTCCTCCGAAAACTAAACGAGCACCGCCAAGTACTTCGCAAAGTGAAGTTGCGAATAAAAATTATTCCACATACGAATAATGCATACTTCTATTTTACCCCCTAGAGATTCGAATTAAAGAGGATTTATTGTAGTTGGCGAATGTACTCGCATCCCAAGCAGTCGCTAATATCGAGATATGGGTATGGGTAACTCTCGGTTAACCCTCGGCTAACCGAATATCCTTATTTCATAATGTTAATATTTTAGCAGCGTTTTCTTGGTGAGTTTACACACTAAACTTTTTTCTTGTCCCTTCGCACACACCTTTAAAATGTGTTTTGCCAAAAAACGGTGCAATGATTAAAAAGGTGTGCTTGTGGGCACCCTAAAATAAGAGTGTGACAATGCAAAACATTATAAAATAAGGGTGTGGGGAGCGTAGCTACACGTGACGATGAATCTCGCCTGAACGCGCGGTATGACTAAAGACACATTCAGCACGCACAAGTCACACTTTGACCACAACTGAATTGAACAAGAAAACCAACGGAGGCATGGAGAGGACATGTACTTACATAGTTAGAAGTACATCTGTTTTTCTTGCTTTTACAGCCAGCAGAGGAAAGTCCCCTGATTTCACCAAGCCCGATAGGCTTGCCGCAAAAATCAGATATTTTAGCGCTAATTTCGGAGTTTTGCATTTCAATGTGAGGATATACAACTTAGAATGCAGATTTGCAAAAACTTTTTAATCGCGAGGTAGTGATTCTGTTGAATAAGTCATAGAATTTTATTAAATATCGACACCTATTCCACACCCTTGGAGCATCCGCCCAGAAGGGTGTTCAATATTTTAACACCCTTTTTGCGACATGGGTGTAAAGCTACAAATTATGGTGTTGGAAACTAAAAAAAGTGTGTGAAAGGCCTCCAACCAAAAAAAAAAGGGTGTAAACGACCTCCAACTTTCGAGGTATTTTGTACCTGTTTACGCGGGTGGACTTGAACAAATTCTACGAGCGGGGGGATGTTCTGTTCCTCCCACTTTTTAAAACAATTTAAAGTGACCTAATTTATTACTAGCGGAGCTGTTTAACCTTGAGCTTGGTTTGGTGGCGTTGGCAAAAGATACCAAGAAGGAAACTGCGCTGCCTCCACAGCGTCCACCACATGAGATAAGGTAATATAATATGGAAGCCGGCTTTTGAGACTGCTCGATGTGTGCGAAGAATGGAGGCATGCGTACTTGCACCTCTTACTATACCATTTTAAAGTGACCGCCGTTTTTGGCATCTAAATTGCAAAAAAAAATGGCGTGGCTTGCACTAGTGTGGCCAGGCTGGAGGAATAGTGGAGCTGGGGCTCGAACTAGCTTGTTTCACCCTTGGACCCGTTGTCAGTGTGGAGGACACATTGGAGCAGCCTTGTTAACTCCGGCTCAACTTGGCCTCCCCGCTCAGCAAATGAGGTGTTTTTTTTTTTTCAAAATGGGCCAGGTCCAGAAAGCGAAACAAAGTCAGGAGAACCTGCAGTGCCAAGCAAAACTCGGTAGCTATCCCAAAAAAATATGGGTGAAAGAAAATAGGTAAATAACGGCCTGCAAACGTTTACTCAGATAGTCGTTCGTATCGAAGATGATCCAGATCCTGCTGTTTCACGGATCGAAATGAGCCAAATCCATTTGCTCAATAGGAGTTTGCTTTCACCTTGACTGTTCAGACTGTTTTGTGAATGCTTTCTGAATACTTTTTTTTTTGTTTTGCGGAGCTGGCTTATTACGAATTTATAAGGCAAGGAGAAGATCGGCGAAATATTTGCCCTGAGATGTCAACGACGAAGTGAACAAATTGAAACAGAGAAGTAAAACAATGATTTCATCTCGTCTCTCCAATCCCTACGGAGTAACTCTGGTTACATTTATTTTTTTACTCTTATATTTACCCTTTTAGTACTTAACTAAATAGCCACCGCTTACCACCCCTGGCAAAGCTTCCCCACCTTTCTTCCCCCTCTGAGAGTAGGAACCACTTGACTAAGGTGAATAAGAAGATATGAAGAACCTTCTGGGAAGCGCTCTGAAAAATCATCGCAAGGATATGAAGCTTGCTTACTTCCTGCGCGCCTTCATGCGTGCCCAAGAAAATTATCCTAGGTAACAATCCGAAAAGAGCTGCTAATGGTGTCAAGAGGACTCCGCTGCTCTCTATGTATAAATCTGCTGTTCTTGAAACCCTTTTGTAGATGTTTAATGCGTTTATCGATAAACCTCAGTGGCACCATTCTTGAAAATCAATTTAAGTAAAGTTTTCATCAGAATACCACATCAAAATGAGAGGTTTCAAATCCAATTTTATCACTCCAATATTGCTCAAATTCACGGCATAAGTTTTAATTACTTGTGACCATAAACTTCGCCTAGCTGACACGTAATATATATCATACAATAGCATTGAGAGCGTCGCATTTATGTCCAGTAACAAACTTCTGCTTGTTTCTCAAATTCGCTTTAGGTGGATCTGGTTCATTTAAAAAAAACGCCTTACTTGGGCTAGCTAGCAAGAACATCGATAAATCTAACAAAACAACAAAGCCTACCAAAACCTACACCATAAGAAGAAACTCCTCTCCTGGTTTTTTTTTTGTTCTTTTTTTTTGAAACTGAACACCCACTTTCCACGCTTTCAACAGCCTACAGAAAAAGAAACATGTTGCAGTCGGTCAACACCATTTTTGGCACACCAAAAGAAGTATAAAGTGACACCTTAGGGTGTTGGAACCTCAGAAAAAGGGCGTAACAACATTGCAAAACCGTATTCCACTTATACTGCCCCTTTCTTTTGCAATAACAGTGTAATAAAGTTCAGTGTGTACTGTTACCTTCCTATCAGTGTGAGGTATTTTAATTTTTTATCGTTTTTAGTTTGCTATCGTACTGGAAAAAAACTATTTCTTGTTGCCAGCATTCTCTTCTCGTTCAATGCATGCAGTTCCACTGGCCAACACGACTGCACTGCCGTGTAGTAGTGCTGTACTCAGGGTACAAAACTGCATCCTTTCCAGCCTTCTCCATCGTGTACGACACCATGGGTAAATATGTCTGACGTACATAACGTCGGAAAATCTAAATCTCACCGAGCTAACGTCGGTTCGATTTAGATTCAGGCATGCCCACGTTGCTTGGCTTGCTTGGAACGTCGGACCAAGCACAGCAACGTGGGCATGTCTAAGGCTACAATTGCATGGCTTAAATAAATATATGTTAGTTTCCACCGAACGACAATCGAACACTGTGCAGCGACCGGCGCGCCAAGGGTCTGCCGCGCCGAAGACGGCGACAACGAAGGCGGGAGCTCCTCACGTGGCGTAAGCCCACGCGCACGCTTGGAAGACGCTGGGCGCTCCTCACGAAGCGCACGCTCACGTGCGCTCATGCTAGGTTTAACTAAAAATCAGTTCGAGCCCAAATGCTGTCGCGGATGGTTGTATCTACGCCTGTCGCGACAACTTCAGTTTTTCGCGATGAATGTAGCAATAAGGCAGAAGCATATTTGCTGCTCGGCGGCCTTATGCATGCGGGAGTTTTTGAGGAGCCAAGGCATGCGGCCGGAATGCTGAAGTTTGGCTGTTCCTTTTTTAATAAGGTGTAGAGGCATTCTCATGAAACTCCCTATTTCCCTTATGTTTGTGATTGCCAACCCGAACCTGATGCTGAATGCACCAATGAAGTCAGCATTTACCAATTGAATGCTACTTATATATGTGGAGCACAAACCTTTTCCGCAGCATTTGCATCAGAGACCGTAAGGCCCAACGCGATTGCTGCGAGTTTCATAATAATAAGTCTACGTCGTCCAGTAGAACCTTTGTGACAAAAAAAGTCAATATATGCACTGTACGGGCGTAGCACCTACGTATGGTGTGCCCTCGCATGGTGATCGCAGTGCAGTGAGGGCACGTCGAACACAGATAGTGACGTCATCCCCGACACGTCACGCGCCCCGTGCGTGCGTGTGTGATAAACAACGAGCCGCAACAAACACGTTTAGTGCGTATAAAACACGGCACGTGCGCAAAAACACTTAGTCCGGCCTAAAAGTGGTGTTCGCGAGGGAAGCGGGGGGAGTTGAACGTAGAGCCTGGCCGCAGAGTTCGCCAGGATGGGAGTAGAGCAAGGCGGTCCACCGCAACCACGACGCTTGGCCAGCCCGGACTAACGAACACATGTGGTGGGCGTGGACGGTGCGTTTTGGAACAAGAGACTCAGACACCTTCCTTAGTGTCGGGGAAGCCCTGTCTAATTTTCTGCAGAATAGGAGCAGTGTACCTTTTGATGCCGCGTTGCTGTCTTGACCGTTCTGTGTCAAGCGGATTCTCTCTTTTTTTTTTTTTTTTTTGCACGTGTCGTTTCTTCGGCTGTCCCGGGATAAACCGGTGATTTCTGGTTCTTGTCTGTCGGCGTCGTTTCGTCGAGCGGCGTCGGGCTCGCGAACCCTCCACAGAGGAAGGAGGCTCCTTCACTACCAATAAAGTGAACTGGCCGCATGGTTTATCGTAAGTGGATTGCACATCGCGCGCTTCACCTAAAGTCAACGTAACGGCGCTGATAGGTGAGAGGCGTCACCAACAGTGCACACTGTTCCCATCGATTGTTCTTACCCATAGTTTTTATTAAACAGGCTATGATGACAAAATACAATCTTGTCCGATTAGAAAGATCTAGAATTTGGTAACTTGGTTGTATTCCAGCTACGTAAGGCCTTTTTTATCACAAAAAAGAGGAACTACTAAAACACTTTTAAGTTTTTTGCCTACGCAACGCTATCAGTGACGTAATGTTGAGAACAATAAACCAAGATACCAGTCTTTTAACTGCTGCTTAGTGTTAACATCACGCAGAACGCCCATATACAATCTCACAGTCATGCTTTTTGGCTGCGACTTTGGTGAAAACGCTTACTGTTTCAGTCGTCCGCAGTAGCTTACGTACGCGGCGTCCCCCCCCCCCCTCTCCCCCCAAAATATTCCGTCTTCACAGTCTAGGGGGTAGTATTCATTTTACACCACCTCTCATCTCCCTTCTATTTTTCCCGCTGCCTATGTTCTCACGTTTCCTACGTTTACCCACCTTCAATTCAATTTCTCTTTCCACTCTTCCCGCTGTATATCGCCAGGCCTTATACTCTATCCTATGTCAGATTCTTTTCAACCCTTATCGTGTCCTACCTCTCCTCATTCGCTATTTCTTCCACGTTATTTTTTACATAACAGTACCTTGCCCCGTTTACGTCTTGTGTGCGTCCCTCTCGCACTGTCCCAAGAACTCCCAGCCTTCTATTTCTTCCCTCTTATCCTGATTCTTTTTCCTTTGTTTCTGCTATTTTCACTTCTCTTTTCCGTCCTATTGTCTTCCCACGGCACCGCAAACTTTTCTTCCCTTTAACGTCCTCCCTTATAGTCTCTTTGCCTTTAAATCTTTCAGTCCATTCGCACTCGTCTCCTCTTTAGCATCCTCGTCCAACTTCTCGCTACACTCTGTTTCGCACCCCACTTTCCACCTTACTCCACTATTCACCTCCCTCTCTGCATCCCACCCTCCTCGCCGCCTTCCCACTTCTGTTCCCTTCCTTCGCCGGTCACCAGCCATTTGCAAGTGGGTCTGTTCTCCTTGGTGAGCAGGCTGACCACTGACACTACAGCCTGCTCTTTGTGACTCGGACACGGACCAACATTTCCGCGCTGACGTAGCCCAATGTTACGCGCTACCAAGACAGGAGGCACCGACAGCAGCGGCCGATTGGTTCAGGCAACATTGATCCCATTTAATTCGTTTGGGTAATGCACTGAACAACATGTATGTTCAGTGTCGCTTGCTTGAGCCGCGCAGGTCCGGTGCACACCAATTGACCGTTTTGTACTTGCCCGAGTGTCCTTAGTCGCACGCTTAACTACTCGGGAACACACGTCGGCCGGGCATTCCTTCCTTTTCGTGTCATTGCCACTGCTTCTCTGAACGGCTATATCGGCCAAGCACTTCCGCACCCCCAACTGCGCTCAAGATGAGAGGCACTTTTTGAGTGCCCGCATAACACCAGTCCCGCATCGCCCTCACAGCGATGTACAGGCAGATCAGCCGTCCACCTACCTCTGCTTGGCATGTATTGTTCTTCGCCTGCCACTGTTCACGAGAAAAAGGCACCTCCCGGGCTCATCTGAAATTATTTTGCGTAAACAAGCCTTCGAAAGTTTGGACAGTAGAGAAAGTTGCGGAATGTTCTCCTTGAGTCGTATCACTAAACGCAACACCAGAGAAAAAAGACAACGTCGAGAGGTCGACGCTGTCTTCCCTCTTCTCTGTGTTGCCTTCTTTAGTGCCGTACTCCCAAGACAAAACAAGGATCACTGACCGCCTGGAGCACCATCTGCGCTATCTACTCTGGCTTCTGGCTGTTTAGTCTTTCCTGTCGTTTTCATTTCCTGATTAACCTCTCCTCTCGAAAACAGTGAGTTGTCGGCTGAGTGAACGCTTTTTTTCCTTTTCACTAAAACACACCTACAAACACAACCATCTGACGCTACTGTTTTGAGACGAGGCGAAATGAACTTGTACATGTGGCATAATAGACTCCCTTACAAAACGAGAGAAACATTATTCTTGGAGATTGCATTCCCGTCATTCTTCAAACATGTTGCGAACCCCGAGAGCGAGCTCTTATTTCTTCATTTTATTCTTTGTTTATTTGTTTCAGGGATTTACCGTACCTGATATCGTAGTAAGCGGTGAGCCCGCGAAGAAAACAAAGCAGAAAGCTTTTCAGCTGCGAAAGGCGCATGAATGAAACAAAAAAGAGCAAGAATGTAACCTACTGCCCAAGGTTACTTCGTGTAAAGCGATTAACAATTCAAAATCAGGCTTCATTTCCAATTATTTCACCAAGCCCTGAGTGTAAGTATTTCTTTTGTATAACACTGGCAAGACATAAGAAATTCAATTTCACGGGTTAATAAAGATAAACTTTACAGTTTAATTGGAATTTCTCAGTCCGTGGCAAATTTCCATCTACATAACAAAAACAGCACAGGGAACTTTTTGTTTTTCGTTATATAATAACCAAATGGCTTGTTAGAATTAATTGTGTCATTTCAGCAACACATTCCAAACGCGGGCGTAGGAATCATACGATGATTCGCATGCGATCGCACCCTTGGGGTAACTGTTCTACGATAAGTGCTAATGTTTTTATTCCACAAAAGAAAATCGCCTCTTAAATACAACAACACACAACGAGTCGAGTCATACGATTTGCTTTCGTTGGAAAACTTAGTGCAGTACAGCAAGTTCTCGAAGGCGTCATGTTTACATGGTCAGAACGCCATAAACGTATCTTTAGCGCACCACGCTTGATAAAGATGTGTTTGAAACTACCAGAAATTCGCTAGTTTTAAAAACTATTCCAAAAGGATACTAATGCACGCGTGTTGCATAATAGTAATTCCCGTGAACAGTGTGCCCGAGAACTTCGTATAAAGTTGGCCGACATCGACGGAAAGATCCGCATTTTTTTTGAAAGTGTGGTCAGCTTGGCAATATTTGTAAGGCGTTGATGACAATGATTATGATGATACCTGTCCAATTTCACCAAGAAATACAGGTTTCGCCTTGTAAAGATCACCGCGTATTACAGATTCGGGACGAAGATACAATTTTTACTTCGGTTTATTCCAGGTTAAATTTGCGAAAGGAGGCGGCACAACACTTCCGTTTGTTTGGAATTTTTTGCAGCCTGTATATCAGTGTGTTCTTGAAAGAAACGGTTCGTTTACTGTTTATTATTAGGATGATCTCACCAGAGATAATGTAGGACCACGAAATATAACGAAATGTATGAGCAAACTATGCAGTGTAAGAACACCGGCGCTGCAAGTACTGCATACTACGACGTTATCATCATTTCAAATAATGCGAGACATTCGTGGCATACGCAGGATTCCAACTCAGGCGACTGTACACGCGCGTAAATGATTAAATAAGGAGCGTCTGAGAAGGAAAATAAAAGAAAAGAAAACACTGCAGAATACAAATTTGTCGTACAGGAAACGAAGCGAGAACCTCTGGTTGCAGAAGGCGGGCTGTACACAAGATTTCAATAATCATAATCCCTTTTTGTTTTTTTCTAAGACACTGCGAAATTCTCAACCATCGTAAGGGAAGGCGTCCAGGCAACCTGAACGTGCTGCGTTGCATGCGGGGAAAATAAATTACCGGCAATCGTTCGTTCGCGAAAGGCGGGGTCCGCAACCTTGATGATTCCTGCTCCCTTCTCCCAAGAGGCCGAGAAGATTGGAGGGCATTGTGAAACCAGAGCCCTCGCTTTCAGTACGCCAGTCCTAGGGTTTGCCGAGCAGCGGAACTGTGGTTGTTATCGGTATTATGGCTATATGTAAGCAATCCAGACTGAGGATATAGTATTCAGTGTTATGATATATCGTAAGCACATATTTCATTTATTTATTTATTTACACATACTGCCGCCCAATTGGGCTATCGCAGGAGTGGGTTGGTACATAGAATGCCAAACACTTTTCTGCACAGAATAACACATATAAAAATACAACACATTTATATTCACTTATTCATAAAGTTTAGACATAACAGATAATAAGTACAGCAATTCATTGAAATTATGTAAAACTGACATAACACAATCAATTTAAATTCTGCAAACTTTTTTCCAAAGGCAACTTTTTTCGATCTTTGTTGCATGTATAATCAATGCGCCTTGGCCAAGACAAGGTAGGTGTGAAGATGACGCCCAGGTACTCATATTCGTTCACCCGTTGTAGGGAAGAGCCGTTGAAAGAATAATTAAACAAAGAAACGGATCTGCGTGTACTGCAAGATAAAGTGACTTTTTTTGTAAAGTTAATATTCATTTTCCATGTCTGGCACCACCTGCAAAATTGAGCAAAAAAATCATTTAGTAAAAAATGATCATCATTCGTGTTAATTACATTGTATAACACCCAATCGCCAGCATAGAGGCGGATATTTGCGGATATATAATCAGGCAGATCATCTATATAAAATAACAATAAAAGTGGCCCCAGGACCGCACCCTGGGGAACTCCGGATGACACATGTACTACCGACGAATTTGTGGAGTTAAACGAAACATACTGGGAGCGATCATGTAAAAAGCTAGCAATCCAATCAACTAAGGCCGAGTTGTTAAGTATAGCGCGAAGTTTATGAAGAAGGTTTGAGTCGGTAATTGTGTCGAAAGCCTTAGATAAGTCTATAAAAATTGCGTCAATTTGATTTCCTTTGTCACGAGCGTGGGCAATGTCATGGGAAAATTCAATAAGCTGAGTTATTGTGCTAAAGACGCGACAAACAACATGCTGGACGTTACACAAAATGTTATTACATTCAAGGAATTCCATAAGATGACTGAAGATCACATGTTCGAGAAGTTTACATGGTTGAGACGTTAATGAAATCGCAAGATAGTTCAATGGTGACTGGTTATTGCCGGATTTAAACATGGGAAATATTTTTGCCAATTTCCATACTAACGGGACAGTCGCAGTAGATAAAGGCTTATTACAAATTACAGTTAAGTACCGGCTCGTCCAAACACAATATCTAACCAGAAAAGCTTTGTTAATTCCATCAGGACGGCAAGATTTTTTATTGTCAAGGTGCAAAATTAAATTTAGAACCCCGCCGACAGACACGGTTTTATCGCCAATTGAGTAATACGACTGGTGTGGGAAATCAGGTATTTCGGAGTTGTCTGGTATGAGTAATTTCTGGTATTACTCATTGAAGGCAGTGGCGATAGTTATTGGGTCACTAGACGGGACATTGTTAACTAGGATAGTATTAGTAGAGGCTGAAGAGGGTATAATTGAACTCCGAAATTTCCTAGGGTTAGTTTTCGGTAACCTTTTATGTAACCTTAAAGTAAAAATCGTTAGATGAATTCATTTTGAGGCAGAGCTCTTCTTTAGCTTCGTTAAATAAGCCGTTTTTAAGGGGATCACCTTTTCGTTTTGCACTCCTTAACCTCGCAACACGACGCGACAGGTGAAGTATATCACGCGAGATCCAAGAGAACCCTAAAAAAAGTAGTCAATTTACTGTATGAATGTGTCAGTCTATGGTTAAATTCGCCATGCTTTTCGTTATTCCTCTTTTGTTGAAGTAGTTATTTCACGAGTAAAATAACTAATATTTTATTCCACGTTATACCAGAACACCTTCCACAAGAATTATCACTAAATATTCGGACATACTAACTAATGAGAGCCGACTCCCTTCAATAGAAGTTTGTGAGCAGCATTGCCTTATGTTACAACACGATAATGCATTATTTTGTTTCTTTCGAACAAAATTTCTGCAAAATTACAGGTTATACACCAGGTTTGCTCGGCGTGCATTTTTTTAGTGACTGTAGAGCTGATTGTTATGCCAAGCGCTCCGTCCATATTGATGCGAATGTTTTGTTTCAGATATTCAAATTTACAAAGCCGATCAGAAACACCGTCTTTTATTAGAGTGAGCGCCACCACGCCTTCCCACCCGAGAATATCAGCTTTCGCAGTACAGTAATTGCTCAAAACAGATAAGTTGGGCCTTCCACACGAATGCTCAGTACACTGAACCACGCTGCCATGAAAGGTAGCGTAAAGACGCGTTTTAGCGGTTGAGCAGCTATCTGGCGAGCAAAAGCGACGGAACATGAGGCTATACTCAGAAATATCGGTAAAATATCAGGGTTGTCGTCCCCACCTTTTTCCTTTGCCTCTCATTTAGGCCTTGTTTCAGCCATTGACGCTTAAGACTCTCTTCACCGCAGTGCCTGTTTGCCTCACAGCTTTTAATGTCCAAATACGAGTGAGAAAAAAATTGTAGTCCATCGCAGCCTGGAATCATCTTTTCATCACTTCAGCACAACTTAACAAAACTGGCGGGGGTATTGCTCCAGATGCTCAGCGCAACACTAGCGATTACCACCATGCCGGTGGGTCGTCAAGAGCACGAAGGCAAAAGGAAATGTTTCACCCAAGAATGTAACGCTAACAAAACATAAGTTGCAAGGTCGTGCATGTAACTTCGGCAGTTTATTTCTCCGCTCCTTTGGTGGAATGCAGAACACTAATCTTGTCGAATGTAGCTACCTTTTTGTCCGGATTAGTCGTGTCAACCTTTGGTTATATTCGAACAAGCGTGCAATACCGTATTTGTTCGATTATAAGGCGGTCACGATTATAACGTGAGGGTGCAATTTTGAGAGTCAAAAAAGAAAAAAAAAGTATATTTCTGAGCATCGAACATAAGGCGGGGTATGACTTTGAGGCTACAAACTTTGAAAAAACACGCCTCATACTCGAATAAATGCGGTAGCTCCGTCCCTGAACGTCGCAGTGTGAACGTGAAGTGCACCGCTGACTCGTTTTGTGCTCGCTGTCAGTCGAAACAGAATCGGAGCGGTCTGAATTGGATTGTTTTGTCCACGTTACCATAAATGAGTAACTCTGTTTATTTATTTCCCCTGGTATTATATTCATGAATTAATTGTATATTTAATATTTATTGTATAAATTTAATAACACTCATTTTGTTGCTGTAGTATTATATTCGGCTGCTGAAGGTTTTAACGAAATATTCGCTTTCAACTTTTTCTTACGTGGGATGTAAAGTAGTGGCGAAGTAAGAATGGAAGCAAAATGGAGGGACGAGCTACTTGGTGAACATCCATGAGGGAAACTTCAGCGAAAACTGACACAGGGGCGAGAAAGGGGAACGACACTAGCGCTTACTAACAACTGAAAGTTTCAATAAAATCGAAAGCACGTATAGACCATGCAAGACCCAACAATCAGGCGCGTGTTACCGTCGTACTTCCGTACGGCCGTACATGAGGACGACCGCCACCCTTTCCTTTCTTCTCTCTTCCTTTTTTTTTTTCTTCTAACCCCGCTCCGTAAGAAGAACCACTTATTAGTGGTGCTTGTTAGTGGTACTTCTAATGATAAGTGACGGGTGACATACAATTCGAATCCTTGATCCGGATATGGAATGCTTCGGCAAGTTCCCTGGTAGCACGGTATCCGAGTTTAAAAAGCACTTTCGTGTCTGTGAAGCATGCCTTACAGCCGCAGTCCGAATAGGGCAGCTCCAGGTGTGCGTAGGGGCTTCCTTTCAAGGAGGAATCATGCTCCCTTAAGCGTACATTGAGACAGCGGCCGTTCTGGCCGACGTACACTCGGTCACAGGACATACGTATGCAGTACACATCATTGGTCATACACCGAACACACTGGAGTCTGTGTTTAAGCAAATAACCACGCGTGGAAACACTGTCTCGGGAATCAAGTCTACCCGCCATTGTGGTTCAGTGGCTAAGGCGTTGCGCTGCTGAGCACGAGGTCGCGGGTTCGAATCCCGGCCGCTGCGGCCGCTTTTGTGATGGAGGCGAAAAGAAAAATGCCCGTATGTACGAGATTTCGGTGAACGTTAAAGATCATTACGTGGTCGAAATTAATCCGGAGCCATCCACTACGGCGCGCCTCACCGCCTGCGTTGCCTCAGCCCGGTAAACCCTACAATCGGTCGATCGGGAATCAAGTATTGCGGCCAAACTAATTGCGGCCAAACTAATTTGGGGATTTGCGGCCAAACCAACTGCTCGGCTACATGCTGTCTGTTCTCACTTTTTAGGTTGTGCAAAGTGGCTACATCGACACTGCGCCTGTCCGGGTTCAGCTAGCTGCTATCGAACGGAAATCAGCCGTCTCCTGTGGGAGAGTTCCCGGGCCACCACATCGACAGTTCGTTCAGCGTATGCGGCCTGTATTGCCTCTACGTCTCGGCGTAGTTGGCGATAGCGCACGTGCATCACCTTCGTCGCTGGGTGCATCTGCACTCGGCCTGTTCCTGGAACTCTGTGTGGTGGCGCTCTGCTCGCCTCGGGTGCCCCTCCCCCCTACTGCTTGGCATAAAAAGCCCTCCGCCGTCGTCTTCATCGGGATTTGCGGCCAAACCAACTGCTCGGCTACATGCTGTCTGTTCTCACTTTTTAGGTTGTGCAAAGTGGCTACATCGACACTGTGCCTGTCCGGGTTCAGCTAGCTGCTATCGAACGGAAATCAGCCGTCTCCTGTGGGAGAGTTCCCGGGCCACCACATCGACAGTTCGTTCAGCGTATGCGGCCTGTATTGCCTCTACGTCTCGGCGTAGTTGGCGATAGCGCACGTGCATCACCTTCGTCGCTGGGTGCATCTGCACTCGGCCTGTTCCTGGAACTCTGTGTGGTGGCGCTCTGCTCGCCTCGGGTGCCCCTCCCCCCTACTGCTTGGCATAAAAAGCCCTCCGCCGTCGTCTTCATCGGGATTTGCGGCCAAACCAACTGCTCGGCTACATGCTGTCTGTTCTCACTTTTTAGGTGAGTGTTTTTCTGAACCATTGTAAAGAGATTTGCTCGAGCCAGTGTTCTTGTTTGGTCGCAGATCCCCCATTCTTTTTGAGTGCTCATGGGAAATGACTTGTCGGCGTATCGCGCCCGAATCGGTAGCTTCTCTCCTCGCACCAAGTTGAAGTCAAAGTCGCGATTGTGTTGTGGCTATGTGCTCCCGCGTTGCTGCTATCCTCGAGCGTCACTTATTCTGGCTGTCGTTGCGACAAGTCTACTGCTATGTTCGGGCGATGTAGAACTGAATCCCGGGCCCGACAAACTCGATGACATTCTCGCCAAACTGGACGCCTTGGGTTCACAGAACACGAAGTTTCAGAGTGAAACCAGAGAGCAGCTGAGCGATATAGCGCACAAAATAGATGGCCTAACGGAACGCGTGGCAATCCTAGAGGCTGCTGCCAAAGGATATGATGAGATAAAGTCAAGCGTTCAGGAATCTTCCACCAAAATTAACAGCCTGCAAGACGCGGTGGCCCTTCTTTCTGGCTCCCTGGATGAGCTTGAAAACAGATCCAGAAGAAATAACTTAATTATCAAAGGAATTGCAGAGGGAAACGAAAGGACCTGGAACGACACTGAAAAAACCGTTCGCGATTTTTTTCGAAGTGAACTCCGTATAGAAGTAGGCGAAATTGAAAGAACCCATCGTCTAGGGCGCCAGAGAGAAGGCTTTGACAGGCCTATCATAGTTCGCTTCCTGAATTTCAAAAGCAAACAACAAATCTTTTCAAACGCGTCGAAGTTAAAGGAGCGAAATAGCGAAACAAAAGTGTGGTTCGAAGATGATTACTCTACGAGGATGCGCGGTATCAGGAAGCGCTTGTGGGAGTTTGGCAAAGTGCACCATCAACAAGGTAAAAAAGTTCGTCTAAACTATGACAAGCTTTCAGTTGATAAACAGACCTACATCTATGATCCAGCTTCTGATACCGTAGTATTGCATAAAGCCGTCCCTTCTGATACCGCGCAAGCGTCCTCTCCTAAATGACGTCAGTGCAATAGCTATCCAAATTCTATTTCTAACAAACCCGCGCCCGTGTCATTACTGTTGGGAAATTTCCGCAGTATATTGCCGAAACAGGACGATCTCATTGCCGCCCTCATCACGTGCAGTACAGACATAATAATAGGAACTGAAACATGGCTTTCCGACGACACGCCGGACAGCCATTTGTCATTTCATCCGGAATACAATATCTTCAGGAAGGACAGAAAGACTTCACGTGGCGGTGGCGTGTTAATCGCTGTCCGAAAGTCGTTCCACTCTGTTCACGTCCCTGTTCCACCCTCTTCAATCGAGACATGTTGGGCTCTTGTTCGCTCTGCTGCTTCGCAATCTTCATGCGTTCTGATTGGTGCATGCTATCGGCCCCCTAACTCAAACACAGAATTCTTAACAACTCTTCAAGCCGAACTTGAATATATTCATTGTTCATATCCACGCGTTCCTACAATTATGGCCGGCGACTTTAATTTTCCCGGTATTGATTGGCTTAACAATCAAGTAGACAGCTCGTCCTCAATCAAAAACGAATGCAACAACTTCCTGCACTTACTAGGTACATTCTCATTGCAACAAATGGTTAAGGAACCCACTCGTGGCGAAGCTATCCTCGATATCGTGTGTACTACTCACCCCGACAGCATTACAGTGAACGTCCTTGACGAAATCAGCGACCACAAACTCGTACAGTTTAATTTTGACTTTATATCTACTTTTAGTAAGAATTCTAGGCAACACAAATTTATTTTCGATTATTCCAAGGCAAACATGTCTGCAATTAACGAGTTCCTTAATGAGTCGCTTGCACGGGATGAACACAATTTCAGGTCTAGAACTGTAGAACAAAATTGGATTATATTCAAGGAAGCTTTGTTGTATGTCAGGAACCACTTTGTGCCAAAACTACGTATCTACCCCTCAATCCAGAGCCCCTGGTTTACACGGAATGTAAAACGAATTATTGGGAAGAAGAAACGCGCCTTCAAAGCTGCCCAACGTTCAAATCACTCCGATGCGTGGCAAAAATACAAACAAGCATCGCGAATCTGCAAAGTCGAAATTAAAAAAGCAAAGGCGGGGTTTTTCAACAAAACCCTTCCAACCTTGCTAAAAGACAACCCCAAGCAATTCTGGAACACCATTAATCCTAATAAACGTAATGACAGCAAAAACCATGCTTCAACAAACCGACCTTCGCTGTTGGAAATAGCCGAATCGCATAACACAGCATTCTCCTCTGTTTTCACCACAGAAAGCTCTCTGCCGCCTCCGCATGTCACCTCTCACCCCGAGTGTGCCGTAATGCCCGATATCTTGATAACATTAGAAGGTGTGGTGAGAGCCATACAGCGTCTCCCAAACAGATGTAGTCCCGGTCCTGACCAAATATCATCTAAATTGCTAAAATTAACGGTAACCCAATCTTCCTCTTTTCTTTGTAAGTTATTTCAGCAATCCATCGACGAGAATTTACTACCTGGCGATTGGAAGCTCGCTTTCGTTGTTCCCATTTTTAAAGCAGGGGACCACACTGACTTTTCCAATTATAGGCCCATATCTCTGACCTCTATACCTTGCAAAATCTTGGAACACATCTTGTACACGCAAATTATGCAACACCTCTCTTCCAATAATCTACTTTTCCCGAATCAGCACGGTTTTCAACGCGGGAAATCCTGCGAATCTCAATTGTTTGAATTTATTACCGACCTACACACCAGTATACACTCGGGTAACCAAACCGATGCAGTCTTCGTTGATTTTTCCAAGGCTTTTGATTTAGTTCCTCACCAGCGCCTAGTATCAAAACTACACAGTTTTTACCTTAACAACAGCACGATCCTGTGGATACAAAATTTCTTATTGAATAGGTCACAGTGTGTCACAATTCATGATATCGTCTCTTCATCTGTTCCTGTCACGTCTGGAGTGCCGCAGGGTTCCGTTTTGGGTCCGCTTTTGTTTCTGATGTACGTGAACGATATTCCAGATTTCATTTCATCCAAAATCCGATTCTATGCTGATGACTGTGTGTTGTACCGCGAAATTAAAGACTGCAACGATTCTATACTGCTTCAAAACGACCTAAACTCTGTATCATCATGGTGCTCCAAGTGGCTGATGCGTGTAAACACTGAAAAAACAAAGGTGATGACGTTTACTAGTGTCCGCTCTCCTCTCTCCTGCGATTATTATATTTCCGGTTCCAACATTGGACGTACAGACCATTACAAATACCTAGGGGTAATTCTGACATCTAATCTATCATGGAACGCCCATATTGACCACATCACAAACAAAGCGAGTAAGACTTTGGGACTTCTACGTAAATCCCTTTATATGGCAACGTGGGAGACAAAACTCATGGCATACAATTCATTTGTACGTCCACAGCTCGAATATGCGGCTATCATCTGGAACCCTCATCAGATGTACCTTAAAAAATCTCTCGATGCAGTCCAAAATCGCGCTATCCGCTTCATTCTACGTAATTACACACATCAAAGCATTACACTACTCCGAAACAACTTGAAATTACCCACTTTAGAACAGCGTCGCGAAAATTTCCTGTTGCAGCATTTTTTCAAGTTATACCATGGCGCATCAACCTTTCGTTATTTGCATATCAAACCGGCAAACCACATCTCCCCTCGTACCGATCACCCCTTGAAAGTATTTCTACCGTTTGCACGTACCAACATGTATAAATATTCACCACTTGTACTGGCAATAAAACTGTGGAATAACCTGCCTTGTAACACTGCTGTAATAAGTGACTACGACGCGTTTTGCAATGCCTTATCACAGCTGTAAACACACTTTCTTTCAATGCAGTCAGTATATCAGTAGTACAGTTTTTTTATGCTGTCTGGATATCTGTATACTTTTCACTTTGTGAACTTCACCTATGTGTAAACATTCATACCATTTTGCACTAAATATTCCCCATGTTCGCTTCATTTCTCGTGATCTGTATTCCCCCCCCCTTATGTAATACCCCTGTCGGGGCCTTTAAGGGTACTCTCAATAAAAAAAAAAAAAAAAGTATGTTGCTCAGCATACTGCATAATCTACCTAGCTCATTTCTGGCAGAGAAAACCACCTTAACCCTAAATCCTTGTCACAAAACTAACCTCGCAGCAGATTTGCCTTCAATTTGCTCGAGGGAGCACCATCTTCCTCTAATGTATCGCGCCTAAATCTAAGCCCGAAATCCATGCGTCGCTGTAATACCTCCTCTGTGACTGTGCACGCTGTTGGGAATCACCTCCCCAGCGCTGCTCCTCGGTTGTGACTCGCATCCTGCTCGTCACCGATGTTGGGAATCAGTCATCCCGACGCTGTCTCCGCTGTAGGGACTGGGCCCTCTCACCGCCCCCTCCACTGTTGCGACTGGCCATCCGAGCGCAGTCACCGGTGTAGCGACGTTGCCTTGCTCCGTCCGCTATCGACGCGGCGCAGAGCCGAGCGATGAAGTTCTCGGGCCGACGAAGAGATGAAGTAACATTTATATACAGTATGTACAGGGTAAGCAAACGTTACATGACTCGCACAAAGGCGACAGCACCCTTTCACTCGGCGCCTCCGAAGAATGCCGCTGGAAAGAAGCCGCCGAGGAATGCCGACGATGAGAGCCTCCGGGCTTCTTTTATAGCCCTGGAAGTTCGTTGTGGCCCCGAGAAGTTCGAATAGATCCAATCTGGGCTCTCGCTGCCTGAAGTTTGAATTCCGACGAATGGTAGCGAAGCGGTGAGTCAGCTGCGCCGCCAATGGGGAAAGGGAGGGCGACGCTCACGCCGTCTCCGTGACCTCGCCTCGAGGCGTAGCGACATGCCCTTATTTGGTCGTTCTCAGTTGCGGGATTCTGCCGCGCCGCCGCGACGAAAGGGAGAGGCGCCTTGGCGGTTTCGACGAGGCGTGACTGAGCTTCGCAGTCGGAGCGTCGCCTCGTGCAACGCATTTAAGCCAGTCGCTCTGGCACAACAACGCCAAGTTAGTAGTACCGCTTCCTGTCACGTTCAACGTCCCGGTGAAAGAGGGCTAGGGGCCAATCAGTAAAATAAGAAAAAAAGCCGTTCTGAGTGGCTCTGCGGTCAAGTATCCGCGTGCACATAAAACAACGAAAAAAGTGATCTTCCGTAACAATGTTTTGTAGCGAAAGTTTGAGCCAGTATCTTCTGCAAGGTGTGTTGTTAACATTCCAAAAGTACAAAGTGAATAAAGAAATTAAAATGGCCGGGCTACCCTGGCGATGATTCGTTATCTTCCCTACCCCCCTCCGCCGCCTTTCAAATAATCAATCCCGCAGAGCACCAGGGATTGTACTTTTCGATTTTTGGGGAATGCGTTTCGATTTCACACAGAGTGCACTACAATTTTCTAATTACATATCACTGCTCCGTCATTCGGAGTAAACAGCTTCCTAAGAATAACAGCTTACCCTAATGGAATCTGCCAAAGTATAAAAATCATCTGGAAACATAAAACTGAACCACTAACATGTCGCCCCATGGAATTATTCTTTTTTACTTTTTCGGAAACTCCGCGTGGCGTTCAGCCGAAATTCCCGCTCGCTTACCTGTGCTCGGAGCTACACGCTTGTGCGAAATTCTCAATGAACTTGCTCTCTATGAAGAAAAACACACAGAATTAATTTAGTCTTCTCTGTACGGAGGATTGGAAAGACAGGACCAAGGGTTACCACCACAAGACGTTTTCCACTCAATTCTATTTCCTAACATGATGGTACTAAGATGCTCTTTTAGCACTTATCCCAGCACACTGAAACAAACCTAGACTGCCAGTGTTTGCTGCCAGTCCATATCTTGACCTTCTGTCGCCGTAGTCAATCGTGAAGCCGCACGTCATCAATATGTCGGCTGCAAATATGTCTCGTGGCTTTAGCCCCGAATCTTACCTATACGCAAAGCCACAACCACTGATAACAACTACGCCCAAAAATCTTTTTTGTAATGTTCAGGTAGTCATTTTACCTTTCAGCGGTGTCAACTTTACTCAGAGTGCATGCGGAGGTCAAAATGTTAGTGGGGCTGGTCGTCTGCACATCCTTCCTGGATGCGCGTCTGACGATACCAATACGTATTGCTGCGTCGCAAAGACAGCTCTTAATTTCAAATTGCTGGACTAATAGCCTGTTTTTATCGTTCCGAGGACTACCAAAATATGTTAGGTAAAGGGATACTTAAGCGAAGAATATTTCGAAGTATGCCTGTACAAAACAGCCTAATAATTTGATATCTTATGTTACCCGCACAGGGTGTTGCTTCAGTTGAAAAATGAGCTGCATCTATTTAAAATGGACATTGAACCCAAATGGTCTTTTACTCTGTCGATTATTTTCGTTATCAGTGTGAGGACGTATATAGAGACTTATAAAAAGCATTTAAAATATTATCTAGCAATTCCACGACTTTGGCATTCGTCACTGCTGCCAGTATCAAACGACTCTCATTTTAATGTGTAGACCCGCACGGTAAAACCAAATGTTGTTCAAGCTAATTTTATACGCTTGGAATGAGATATTTTCTGTGTGATAGGGGTATCAAACTGTGTTCTCCGTCTGCTGAAGCAACACCTCGTGCAAACTTTAGTGCTTTTTAAATAAAGTTGAAGAACCCGAAATAAAACGTTATCAAGCTCTCGGCAATTTTTTAAGATCAGCTGTAGCATCCAAGTCAGTATGGCAACAGAAATTAAATTTCTGACGGAAAAGGCTGTGGATGTGTGGTGTAAATTAAAATGAATTGATGGTGAGGCGAAACCCTCAAGTGCCCTATGCTGCGACAAACCGTCGTAGTTCTGGTAGCCCGGTAAATAAAATGGCCGCTGCTGAAAGCATTAACTTGACTTCGTGGGATTTAAACCCAGGTATCGAGAGTAGAAAACGAGTCCCTACCACCGCCGCACCACCACACGCTCGTTGGAAGTGGTGAAAGGGAAGCTAGGGCCGTTGTTATCGTTCCTTTCTTTGCCGCACATACCCTCTTCGGGGATCGGCCAGAAATCGGGATCTTTGAGGGGATAGTAAGCCCGCTTCACAAAACTGCGAATTGGAAAGCAATCAAGGAACCCAGCAAACCAGATAAGAGAAATGTTCAAGCAAGTCGCATGCGCCCATGCTACGTAAGTATTCTTCCGAGTCGCTGTGCAAGCCATCAAAGCCGTTTTCTTTACGAGCCACAGTGACGTAGGACGCTGTCCCAACGGAGGGTGCGAGCACACCATCTGTGGGAAACCAGCTCCAGCAGCGTTCGCGCCAATCTCTCCCAAACATTGGCGTGCATGCTTCTAGTTTTGTTTGTCAGCCACCGTCATCCGCCGGGTTGATGCTTTATTATGTTAAACTATGCAGTCATTATGCAAAACTTTTCAATCGGCTTCCAATCTCGCCAAAGTGTCCATACAATGGCGCCAGACTTTGCGAGCCAGCTTCGCCGCGAAGCCCACAAACTTTGCTTATAGTGTTTGTAAATTCGGCAGCGTAACCAACAGGAGTGCTTGGTGCATGCTACGGTTGTTTTGTGCGCCCAGCGACAGCTGGAGCTGGCTGATGGCGTGCGGTCTGGGTCTCAAGTCATGTGTATATAGTAAAACAATACATGTTGGGCACCAAGCTAACTATGACGTTAAACCGTATTCAAACATTCTTGTTCAAAATGTTTTGCTGAAAACCAAACTTCATATTTTTCTCGAAGTCTGGTGAAGGAGGAAGAGGGTAAACAAAAGAAAGCTCAAAATTTTTTATTTTGGATTTATGGTAGCTGAGAAATTATTTTGACGAAGAGCCACTCTCTTTAACGCGCCCTGACATGTCTCAAGAACAGGCGCTTTAGGCAGTCGAATGCTTCACCACAACCCAATCTCCAATATTTTACCCGTTTGTAGCCATTACCAGAAAAGAGCTACGAGAAAAGTTTGGCGATGTCACAGTGAGCCACCCTAAAAAAGTCATACGCGGTTTCTACACAAGGACATGAATATTACTTTGGCGAGTGCACAAACCTTGATTAGCAAGTGCAGTGACGTTCCAGGTCCCCGTGGCCTAATGTGCATTGAAAGCGCGTTCTTTAAAGCACGTCGTGCATTCATGTCTCCATCTCCTGCCGCTATCATTGAAAACATTTCTTATGATCCCGGAATGCAGGTGTTCCTCGCACTTGAGTGCACGCATCTTCTAACACCTGAGACCAATAGAATTTGTTCGATAAGACTGCTCCCTGTATTTACCCGCTGAACCGCGTTCTTGCGACCTTGTTTTTGCCGCCACAACGGATTCTGGAACGCCACTTTTATACGCCACGAGCGCGGCCTGTAGTGGCGCCACTGAAATACCCCTAGCGGCCCGTTTCGAAAGCAGGCGCGGGAGTCGTCGTCGGGCTCCCAAGGGCCGCCGCTGCTTTTGCGGCACGTCCACGACTGAGATTTACCGTGTGCGGGTGTTTGAAATCCATGTTAATGTGAAGCAGTCACTCTGTTCGCAAATGAGGCGTGTTTACGAGAGTGTAAATGTTTCTGACGCGATCTTAGTGTGGTATATTCGGTCTGTATAAGTGCCAGGTATGTGTCACAGGCCAGCGGCGCGGAACCGGCGTGTGATGGAGCCGATGGTAGTTACTCTGACCTGAATTTACTAGCAGTGTCTCCGTAACAACTGGTTCCCCAGCTGTTCATGCTACGGCTATACACAACGATTTAAATTGGTTTTGTGTGCTTACATAATCAGCGGGGCACTCATACCTGACAGCACGCCCGTTTGCCAATATTATACCTCAGATATTGATCACCACCATTTAAAGGCTGTCTGTGTTAATTTCGGGAATATTCAACAAAAGTACAATGGACAATGCATAATTATACTCTGGGATCAGCACACGACAAAGTCGTCTTGTCGTGAGGTGAGCGCCCGCAAACATTAATCTGCTCCTCTGCGAGCAGCGCGGAGACGGGCTTAGAATATAATCCGCGTCCGCGACTAATGCTTCTTCGAAATATCGCCATATGGCACAGGGAGCCAGCAGAATAAAGCGCAAACTGAAATCAGGGGGCCTTATCACATACCACTCTTTTCCTACGACACCTTTCATCGCTTGTTGAACAGCCTACTCTGTATACTTCCAAAAATGCGGCCGCCGTATGATCAGCTGTTCGTTGAAGTAGAAAAACAAAAGGAAAGTGAACGCAAGATTTGTGTGTGTGTGATTACTAAAACGTTCAATGCTTGATTCCGCTCCGCATTTGTACACAGCGTCCTCCTCCGCCCCCCCTTCCCCCCCTACCGATGTCTCGCGAAATAGCAGTGCATTTCGCGTATAGTTGGTCTAGTGAACCCTACCTGGCTTAAGTTTCGACGAACTTCTTTAGCATGTCAGAAGCTGCACTGTTTTTTTTATTTCCGTTAGAGAATTATGTTTCTTAATTCCGCACTTGCACAGCAATTATTTTTCTGTGGTTTCATTAATTTGCCTTGGTGTGTGGGCACATATTTAACGACGCACAGCTAGGCTTGGAATATACTTATATATACTTATATATATACTAGGCTTGGAATATGCTTATAAAAGGCATAAGTTATTGTCCGGGATTGGGTAATCACATCCCCGAAACACATTTTTCTGCGACGTATATATTCGAAACGAAGCCGCATTCGTTGTCCACGCTGCAAAATGAAGCCAACCTCTCATTGTGCCAGTATCAGGTCTAAACGAGGCGACAGTAGAATTCATTTGTGCCTGATGTTTTGGAGGTGACAGGGGTGATATGTTGCTACCGTCGCCGACGCCCGGAAGAGCGCCGACGAAGGGCGCAGCACCGCGTCCACCGCGTCTCCGGGTAGCTCTTGCAGGCGATCGCGTACTCTACGAAGACACAGCTGCTTTTTAAGTGACCTAAACGTACTCTTTGCCTATAGACGTCACCATAACAAGTTTTTTTCAGGGCAAGGAAAGGCGAAAAGAAGCGAAACAGAACCTAAACACTGCACGCGGCCCTATCAGCCACGCAGCGCAAATCCCGTCAACGCCGCGGTGGAGCGGCGGCAGGCGGCGCAGCGATCGCGAAGCTCGAGGCGTATACGCAAAGTATAATTTCATTGTGCCGAAAGAAATTGAAGCATGCTTGCACACAGCGATGCAACCACAACGACAATGACGACGATGTTTGTTTTCACCTAACTACTAGAAGCTGCGAAAATTCAGAGAGAGCGGGTAAAATTATATCAATCTTTAAAAAAACATTACACGTTCCCGTTTTAAACACCTCATACCTATACCGTGGGGATAGGTGTTGGGAATGGTTAATTGGGAACGCGATATGATTATTGATGTGTGTCCAAGCATCGAGACGCCGACATTCTTTGTCGTCGCAATCACCCCTGTTCATTTCACAGTGTATATAACCATGACCCTATCTTTAAATAGCAACACATTGCTCCCCCTTGGCTGGAAGTCCTCCAGAACGGATCACAGCTGCGAGGAGGCCTGAGATCTCGTTGTACCAACCTGTAAAAGGATTCATGTATTACCGAAGAGAATGTCCAATTGGAGCACCTCTCCGCAATCACAGATTCCATCGTGGATGCAGACCTGTTCAAGACGCACCGTATAACGCCTATTGTTCATACCGTAGCCATATGGACGTCTGTATTGGTGTGTACCTGCATAGATATGCCCATTCGGACATTTCACCTCGCCTTTCTGCTGTTCCCTGTGGCAATTGAATGTGTCTTTTTATAAATAAATAAATAAATAAATAAATAAATAAATAAATAAATAAAAATTCCCTCCAATCCACGCTGTGAAGGTGATTGGAAAGTTTAAACGACACCCACAACAACTGTCCATGCGACGTTACTTTAATTCACGCACGTGGCTCTACAAAGAGTGAAACCAGAGATTCTGGCAGCCGTTACATGGAATTTGCAAGGGTGACGTCCGGAACGCAGCAGGGTCGGACACGGCCGGGCTGGCTAGAGCGGCGGACGCCGCTGCTGTAGCCCAACCATGCGTCGGCTGAAAGAAAACGGAGAGAAGCGTCTTTTGAAGGGTGAGACCGCGGAACCTACCCATCCTGGATGTGCTAGCTCGGGGCTATATCACCGCGCAACACACGCAAACACCGAAACAATTCGCTTGTGAAGTTAGTGATTCCCATTTATGCCAATTAAAACTAGTTGGTTTAGTAAGTTTGATAATTGTGAGAAAGCTGAGGGAACTTTTATAATCCTTTCGCCTTTTGTAATACCTCTTGAAACACAACCGAACTGGTATTCACCAGTTTAAAAAACGGAGTGCCATTCGTGGCAAGCAGTGCGCAAAAGGTACCGTTTCTCTAACGGCCAGATGTCTGTATTTTGTTTCTACATTTTGTTTTCCCGCCCTGCAAAATAATCCTTAACGTATCTTTGCCGTACGGCCCCTCCATTCCGTCGGGTCCGGCTTACCCAGGAGGTGCTGTCGAACAAGTTAATCAAGCCGTGCGAAGGAAGCGCGCTATGGACGCGAAGCTGCGCCAAAACAGGCCCAATCCAACTGTCGCTAAAGCAGACGACAAAGCCGTACCACCGACACTCCCGCCGGCGAGCAGGCACCTCCGCGCGGGGAGCGCTGGGTAAATTCACCGCGCCATCACAACGCCATCTACTGGGTAAAACCCTCAGCCCACCCACTTCCCCCTGACGCCTCGTCCTTCCCGTTGGGTGTTTATTGTCCCGCACTCCGTGAAAGAGCCGTTGGCTTGTAGAAGTAGAAAGCTTTGCTTCAATAAATAAATAAATAAATAAATAAATAAATAAATAAATAAATAAATAAATAAATAAATAAATAAATAAATAAATAAATAAATAAATAAATAAAACGAGTAATCTCAGTCCTGATATCAGTGAAAGCGCCATACTTTTCCACTCATTTCTGGCGCTACGATCACACAACCGTGCCTGCCCAGTCGTCTCAACATCGGCCCGTGTGAGTGGCAATCCGTGGGTAGTGTTGCTAAACACTCAATTTGACGCCAGGGCGTCTATGTGTGCAATTGTTTATCAACATCGAAATCTAGGGCAAGATGGTCTGGTCCTCCAAAAAGTCCTCCAGTTTGTGAGACAATGGCAACGTGTTCTTCAAGACCTTGCCGTTGCGATTAGGAGAAAGGGCCTGCCCAAGAGAAAAAGCGGCAAATGAATCTGGTCACGAACGTTTGGGCTTCAGCCGCAAGGTAACGACCTTGTCCGCCTTGCAGACACTGAATTCCGGCGTAGAGGGCGGCGCGCCCATATTTCTTCCGACGCGGCACTGAAAAGGAGCACACTGCCTATAAGGCGGGCGGAGCGCAACCTGACTGCTCACCCACGCATCAAGTTCAAGTTTCTCTTGGTGGACTGACTGAAACATATGTTACAAACGCCCTGCTCTTTATTCAAAAGTTACCTACGAAGATTATTGATCAGTATTTCGACATAACAGCGGCCGGCATCGCCTGCTCAGAGATGCCTATTGCAATGCCGGTGGAAACAGCGCAGTATACCATGGCGTCGGGCTCTTCTTTTCTTTTTTGGTTGTTCATTGCTTCGCTATTTCATTGCTAGCTTCTCGCCTACGTGATTATAGTGAATAAGCGCTTGGGTTACGTATTCCACTTTGCTTTTCTTTCTTCTCGTTTTTGCGTTTATTTATTTTGTTTGTTGAAAATACTTTCGATGCCCATAAGCGCCACGTTAAGCATTCGTGAGTTACATTTATAAAGTTGGTTTTGCAAGTAAAGCATTCAACCAGAGAAAAAAAAACAATCAAAAACAAAAAAAAACAAAGTTGGGCTCAACAAAGAGCGTTGTGAAAGGCTGCTTTAAAGTGAGTGGCATCAGTGATGGCAGCGATGGTAAGAGGAAGATAGCTATGTTCGACGCTATAGCTTTTGGAATAAAAGATCTACTATACACGCCACCAGGGCAATATTGCGCGCCAAGTTGGCTGCAATGGTCAACAATGGACGCCTACGGGTCTGCAATGGATGCAATGAAGGCGTAACTGGGGTGAGTTAAAAGCGGACAGCAATTTATATCCCCTCTCACGCAATGTTTAGAAGTTTTTCAAGCGTTAAAAGGGAAACAGCACATTTTAAATTCCTCTCAGCTGACGCGGCGAAACCCGCGTGTCGTTAAAACCGAGGCAGCCGTAGCATCCGTACCCAAACAGCACCCGTTCTTCAGAACAAAATAACCAAATTATACCGACGGTTCGCCCTACCTATAGAAAACAAACTACCGTATTTGCAGCCATTTCAATGTGAAATGAACTGGCTACCCGGCCTAAATCGCCTCGCTCTGTCCATTTATTTCAAAGCCAACTAGAAACCTGTTTTCATTGTATCTGAATTTCCTGCAGTATTCTGGGTGTTGTTCCTTAGTCCTAATCATACTTGTTTTAGTGTTTCAAGGGCATTCGTTTCTATAGCTACCATTGGGTTAATATACACGCATTATTTCCTGCCTGCTCATACTCATTCGCCATTTACGAATAGTTTACTCGCTGCCCTTCCTAGCGTTGTACGTTTACGCATTCTCTTGTAGGAGGTCCCGCCGACAGTTTTTTAACGGCTGGACCTAGTTCGGTACTATTGTTTCTAAGCATTTTTCTGAAACATGTCAAATAAACTTCAACTTCTTACTTACGCCGTTCAAGTGAGTAGTATACAGAGTGCTTCAGGAAAGACTAAGTAATTTATAAAAATAGGCTTTCGGAGGTAAAATTGTTTTTCTTGCGTGAAATGATTAGGGGCCGTGGAGAGCTCTGTAAAACAGGTTGCAAGCGCTATTCAGCGAGGGAATTAAGTACAATTTGTTAATTACCTGATTAAATATTCTAGTTAGGTGTTTCATTGTAGAGAGGACATTGTAGAGTATCATCAACCAAACCAATAATCGTCATAATATTTGCGAGATTCTAATTACGTACAGAGCTACAGCGCTCAGGACTTCAGCTCTCCAGATGCGCGCAACGAGCTCCGTGCGGTAGCAGAGCGGAGCAAAGCCACGCCCACGCGTTGATGTCACTCGGAGCTGCACACGTCATATCCACGTCGCGCTATATCTTCGGCTCTATCTTCGCACGCAAACGGCGGCCACGACGCAACACATTCCGGTCGAGCCAAAGATAGTACCTGGATCCCTTTTTATAGCTTTGGCCACGGCGCCCAATCACTTCGAGCACAAAAAACAATCTTACCTCCCAAAGCTACTTTTTAAAAATTACTTAAAGTTTTCCCTTAAACACTCTGCGCACGTCGCAGCTTTGGCTGCAAACTACATGCAGACATATATCAGAGCTGGAACCAATTAATTTATTCAAACTTAGGACGTCATTTCAGTGACATGATATATCCCAGGAATGGATGCAGACGCAGTGAAACAAATTACTCGGGGGCAATAAACACGGCTCACTTGCTTCGAAGGAGAAACCCTCGCCATAATGTATTAACGACTTTCTTTCTGCACCGTAATATGTGCATCGTTTTCTTGGCGCTCGTTTTGGCGCGAATTGCTTCAGCTTCCTTTTTTCTGATCACCGAGCATGATGATGACTATGATGATACTGATGTCCTAGACGAACAACGGAGCGCGCGGCTTTCAGTACGTGCCACGCGTCCTGGCGACGGACAGCGTATGCCAGGGACAAGTTACGAGAGTTCGTGACCGACCTTGATATGGTAAGACCACAGTCCGCTGGGCGCTCAGCACGGAATATAAAATCAAGGAATATAGCTGCGTGCGCCGTTTTCACTCCGCGCAACGACGCAGTTAGATAACGCTCGCGCGAGCGGGCGCCGAACGCGGCGGGAAGAAACACCAAAACGCTCACACGCCCAACGACAGCGTTTACATATCAACGTTGGACACGAACTCTCGTAACTTGTTCACACTCCGCAGACGTCTCCATGATGCGTGACGTATACTGAAAGTCACGAGCTCAGTTTATCGTATTTCAATTTATCACGATAGTACCCACAGGTGACTGTACACGAATTGGACTTTAACGAAATATTTCTATTGTTTAGGAGTGAAAGGACGTGAAATCAAAGTTCCCAAACTGGGATTGTGCAATAATTATAGATCCTTCCGCAAAGCGATCCGTAGGAGACAGATAGGGTTCAATACAATTACAAATATTCATTTTTCCGTAACCCAAAAGTGTTGCCCCCCAAAATAAGTGGAGTCGAAACGGTGAGCCCCGTGCGCTCGATCGGCTGCTTCAAAAACATGGTATGCGTCTCTTTCTTCGCTTTTGTTGCTTTCGTCTTGCGTCGTCATTTACGTCAGCAGGTTGACTGGAGAAAGTTACAGCTTCTTTGGAATCAGGGTTGCGCGGGCCTAGTGTGTGCCTGTTCTACTCACGTGCCATTACTTTAGGGCGTCACGTGGCACAAATTATTCTACATCTTTCACGTTTCAAATGTTTTCTTACCGCCCCCTCCTGCCAAGGACCTTGTACCAGAGGTCGGCAGTACCATGTAAATAAAAATAAATAAATAAATAAATAGTTTTTTGGAATTTCTGGAAGCCGCCGCATTGCCTCTCAAAGTTCCCGATTGCTTGATTGAAGCTGTGTATTACGAAAATAGCAACACTTTACTGCGGCGACCGTTTTCCTAGAGCGAACAAAAACAATAACAACGGCGATTTTTCGCTCAATGGGGGACCTAATGCTTTCGCCTTAAAATTACCCTCAATAGCTTTCGTAAACTATTCCGAATAATAACGTTCGGAAATTTTCCATTGATTTTGTGTAAGGATGCAAGGATTAAAATGATTAGCTATCAACGAGGAAAGAATTTCTCTGGGTTATAATGAAATATACTTTAGGAGCTCCTTGCTTCGACGCTTTATAAAGCTGATATTAAAAGGTTTGCTGCCTTTTAGAAGGGAAGACGTTTTTGTAAGTGTAAGGTTTGCCATCCGCACAGTTGGGCACCTGTTTATACTTCAGATGGGAAGGGTGTGAACAACAAAACATTTGGTCGAGGCGGAAGGTAGAAATAAACAGGACGGAACACTTCATTCCAGCTGACGGGTGCTAAGGGCCTAAAATTGTGCTTCTGCACACCAAAGGTATGCGCGAAATATGCCAGTTATTGCTGGTCGCTCGCCTTCTTTAATGGGGCCATGCTGAGAAAACACTTGGTAAATTCGAAAGATTGCCTTGTTAGAATCATAGTGGTACCACTTTTAACGAACCCTTCGCACAAATTAGCTTCACAAATAGAAAAAAGAAAATCGCCATGTGTTCCGCTAGCTCCTTTCCCGCAGTAGCACCTATGGTGTCATATGTGACAGCTCTGCGATTGGCTGACGCCGGCAAAAGAAACGCAAATTAATCAGGGCTTGTAAGCTTGCCGAACGAGCTATTTGCGCTTAAATGTAATGCACATCCATCATATAGCAGTAAGAACGGTGTGGTAAACAATGAAACTTACGAAAGTGCACGTAAGTGCCGATGCGTACTACTGTTGGTACTGCGCAGACTATGCACAGCACTGAGGCGCCTTGGGGTTGTCTCAGACGACACTGGCCGATTAGCGCAAGCGACGGTGACTTACATGACCATATTCGTCAAGCAAACACCATGTTTCACGAAACGACTATTTTCTACCTTAACAAAAACAAGCCAGGTACAAATAGGGTACAAAAAAAAAGGCAGTAAACGGCCTGGCCCGGTATGGTGGAGCCATCTTGGTTGAGTAACGATAAACAAGGCTCCCTGGCACATATGACATCATTGAAGACGTCACGGAAACACCGGATTTGGTGGGAGAATCATAATTGTAACTTTAGTTGAGTAATGTGTCAGTGCATAAAGCATCGTTTGCTTCCGGAGAAGCGCTGGGGCCAGCACAAAACGCGCAATCTTTCATATAAAACAAACTTGTACTTTGTCTGCATGGCCCCTTTAAGAAGCCTGCGCGCCCAATCCTCTTTGTTTCAGACACACAGCTTTCGCGGTTGAGAATAATTACCTGGCGTCCAGGAATATTTGAGTGGCTTCCCCGTTCTTTGAAATAACCGCGAAGACAAAACACAATTCCGGTTCTTTCCGAAGACAGGTCTGTTGGAATAAAAATTCCAGAAGTCTGAAACTTTCAACGCAAGGCTCAACGAAGTAAGTAAAATTAACATAAAAGCGTGCAGAAAAGTTACGAATGATCATCCACTTTCTGCCGTTACCCCTGTGTCTTTTCTTCTCCACCGCGTGTTCCTTGGTTTATGACTGGAAATGTGTTTGTAACCCAAGCTCGGTATTTATGTTCGTTATGAATGCTGCATTTTTTCCTTTCATGCTGTCCGAGGATGTCTTGTATTTTTCTGTACTAGTATTGCTGCCTTATCCAACATATGAATAACTTAAAAATTGATCATTATATTGGTCAGTGCTATATTTTTTTATGTTCATTGCTGACTGTGAATTGCCGGGCTGCCCAGGCACGCACACAACCAATTAGCTAAATGCTTATGCGCAGGCTTGTTCCTACTACGCAAACTGCCTACACTCGTGCAGCTTGAGGGAGCTACCTCCGGCGCTGCCTTATTCCCTTTCCTGGCGCGCGCTCCCATTTTCTGTGCCTCCGAACACCACCTCAACACAGAGAGCCAAAGCTTTCGCCACCCAAAAAGCGTGGGTGACTCCCTGGCGGTGGCGTCATTGATAGGGACCTAGCCGAACTGCTGGTGCCGCAACCAGACAGGGAGACGCAGGTGTGCAGTGGCCTGACGTTAGCTGGCAAAGACTTCCCACTGGTATTTCAAGAACGCGTTACCTTGACCATTTAATTGCCTCATCACGCCTCAGCAACTCGACCACAATGTGTGTGGCCGAATTGCAAACGGCACGATCTGCAAACGCCGCGCACCACACCTGCGGCTCCGCATCCTGGCACATAAGCAGACTACGGTAGCCTACGCATTGTTTTTCTTTGATCGTCTATGTTCCCATTTTTCAAAGCAAAAGAAGCTCTTTTGCAGCGGCCGGCAACGACAACTTGTATAAAATTCCGATGGCGACAACATCTACTGCAGTGCCCAAAATGAGTATAAGCTGCCTGCGCACAATCCAAAAAAAATGTTTGTGAACTTCCATTTTGAAGTTTTCAAAATGAACGTTAAAGTATTGTTACCGCTTTCGGAAACTGAATATAATGTATTATTAGCGATTTAAATTTCTCTTGATCAGTAAGTTCACTTCTTATTGCAAATTTCCAAACAGCAACAAATAACGCAAAAAGAGTGAACAAACTGTTTTTCAGTGCATTAATGATTGCCAAAAGAGGCCGTATGCGCTGTAAAATTTCAGCAGCGGCGACTCAAGTAAACGAAAGCTGGTGAGGTTGCAAACAAACAAAATGTATGTTCCCTTTTATTTATTGCTATCTGGCTATGGCGGTCACAGTCTACTTTACTTTGTAGACTGTGGTTGGGAGTGGCCTTCACGAAAGCCTACTCCTTCCTCATCGGAATGGCCACTAGTGCCCCTTGCGACCCCTGAGAGGTTGAAAAGACAATCGAACATGTGCTTTTTTGTTGCCGCCAGTATTCATCGTAAAGACGTGGCCGCCGAGCTCAGCCGTTTGGAGAATCCACCGTTCACAGTAGAGGCTATTCTAGGACATCGACCCCAACAATTGACTTCGCAGAAGGCAACAAAAGCCGCTCTGCGTTTTATGAAGGACACAGCCTTAACTGAAAGAATATCCCACAAAGGGACTACGGTGTGTGCGCGGCCCCGCTCCTATCCCGTCTTTTTCGCCTGCCCTCTTTTTCATCCCATGCACACCCTCCCGCAGTTCGGAGTAGCAATCCGGGCTCTAAGTCTGGATAACCTCTCGGCCTTTCCGTTCGCTTTTCTCCACCTCCTCCATTTTTAACCAGGACGAGTCTGAATCATACTTATGTTCTATTGGTGGAGAAGCAGCCGGTCTGAATTGCTGTGTTAGAAAGCTCAAGGGTGTCCCTTCCAGATGGCAACCACTGCTACGACACTATCCCGGGGATCGTTAAAGGCGTGTGGCGAACGACTGCAACCAGCGGTGTCGAGTCGAGGTTGCACAGCGCAGAAGGTCGGCCTAGGACAAAGCCTGTTATAGCAGTGTTCTCATTATGACTGCGCGGCCCCGCTCGGCTTTACATTAACCAGTGGCCGAGGCACAATGGTTAGCGGTTAAAGAGACGTACCGAGCCTTTTTAAAGATTAAGAACTCATCTGGCGAGGAACGTCCTTCGCAGTTTCCTGGTTTTATGTCGCTTGAACCCAAGGCGAGAACAGCGGTTATTCTTTCAAATTGTGTCTGCGAATAATGCATTGGCAGGGCTCATGACAGTTAACGAAATTTGCCACCGGCCAGGCAGGCTTTTCCTCTTTTGTCGCTGTTGTGGAACGACCTTTTCGCCCATGATCGCCTGTTCTCTCTTTCTTGACTGCGTTTCTTAAAAGAGCTACAAGGGCCCGAAGAAAAAAATGAAACTACGAGTGATGAAAAGTGCCTAAAGGGACGCCGCAACATTTTTTCAACTTTTTTTAAAATACTAAATGCTTGCAGAACGTCATCAACCAACACATCCAGTACTTATATTAGTGGTCGCAACTACAGGAGCCCCAAAGGGGAAACCGAGCGTGGCTTTGTGAAATTGGAATATTTTCTATTTTGTGGGGCAGCCAGCGTAAATAGAATATGTGCGGCCCTATTTTATTTTAGAATGACTTTTATTTTAGAATCGCCTCAAAATCTACAACCCGTGCTCCGTTTACTTTTTAGGGCACCTGTGTACGTTTGCCAAGAAATGTTGTTATACGCCCGTCATATAACTTATAAACTTGCTAAAAAGATTTGTCGCTCTTTACCGGTTTCCCCTATCCTCAACCACTGGAATTACATAATTGCAGTGCTGTAGCGGCTATCGGCCGGCTTTCGTTCAGTTGAAGCAATGAACGCATTCGATATCCACTATAAAAGAAAGCTAAAAGAAGAACAAAGCCGAAACAAAAGGCGCACCTGCTGCGACGAGCAAATCGCGCAGTGCCGCAGAATGCTGGCGATAACTATAGACTTCGCACTGCTTCCAGACACGAAGATAAGAGTGAAAACATTTATCGGAAGTCTTGTAGAGTCCCTTTTTTTAAAAACAACAACAACTTCTTTGCATGGAGGTGGCTTTTGCTCCAGGTGAGCTGATACGTCTCGGCTTGGACCTTCATCTCCCGAAAGTAGAGCCCCGAGAAACATCCTGGAGAACACTGCGAAATAGTTATAGTAACCAGCTACCCGCGGCAGTGGCCCAGTGGCTAAGGCGTTGCGCTGCTGAGCACGAGGACGCGGATTCGATTCCAGGCCGCGGCTGCCGCTTCTCTGATGGAGGTGAAAAAGCAAAAAACGTCCGTGTGTACGAAATTTAGGCGCACGTTAAAGATCCCCAGGTGGTAAAAATTAATCCGCAGCCCTCCACTATGGCGCGGCTCATAGCCTGTGTAGTTTCGGTGCGTTAAACTACAGAATCAATCATATCAATCGAATCATCGATTGTCACCAGCTAGGAATATTGAACATTTGGCAAGGTACGTGTGATGATACGACAACAGGAATCAATGCATGAACATCAGAAGTAGTGGTAAGTCATGGCTTGAAAACAGGGCTTGCTTCCCAAAATACACGCTCTAGAATAACAAGACGGCTGACGAAGATGACTACTATGCAAACTATATTGCTTGTGGGAATTTGTTTGGCGGCGAAGGCTTTTTTTGTACTTGAAAATTGACGAGGGAATCTACAACACCTATGTTCTATTTACCTCCAATTTGTTGACAAAATGAGCAGGTGATTACAAACCGGAGAAAGCGCGTTTTGTTTTCTTTTTTGAAACTAAAAACGTCAGACCAGTTTATCCGAAGCTGCGAGATTCACCCTTTGTGCATTCGGAATCCCGTAGGTCACCGGACTTGTTCAAGCCCATAACGAGTTCGACGAGTCCGCCTTCTAGATTTGTGATCTCACAAATCGCTGAACGAAAAATTTGCTGCGGGGGTACATGCGGCTTTCGCGTTTTTGGTAGTGTCAAGCCAACAGACAGTCATTCGCCTTTTCCATGATGTATTATTCGCGAAGGGTTGTTACATCTGCGACACAAATCAATGCCTGACGTGCCCCTTAAGTGGCGCACCAGCAATTACGAAGACGTATACGCTTTGAGCTATAGACCTGGAGTTCGAATGAGGGTCTTTTTTAGAAGGGTGTGTTACTGAAATCCGGTTGTGCACTAGACAAACGCTAGTAGCGGGACCGTGAGAGGAAAACAAATGAACAAAGTATTACGCGTGTTGCTAGTAAATTCTCATTGAGACGTGACGCATATCTTGCACATACATCTACTTTCCCAAATATCTCGTCAAAAACTGGCCGCGCCGAGCCTCCTCCCTGGCATAACGGACTCGCGCTTAAAGGGGCCATGAAGACAAAACTCAAGTTTGGTTCATTCAAAAGATGGGCTCGTTAGAATTGTACTGATACCACTTTTACGCGCACTTCGCTCAAATAAGCTATATAATTAAGAAAAAAGGGAATGGCATTGCGACCCACTGGCTCATTTCCCGCAACAGAATTTATGATGTCATATGTGCCATGCTGTGGTATTCGCTGACGCCGGCAAAAGAAGCTATTCGCTGAAGAAGCTATTCGCTGACGCCGGCAAAAGAAAACGCAAATTAGGCACGTCTCCTAAGCTTGCTGAACGGGGTATTTGTGCTTAAATGTAATGCATATTCATTTTACAGCAGTAAGAATGGTTCGGCAAACAATAAAAGTTACGAAAATACAAGTAAGCATAGAAGTACCGATGCTCACTTCTGTTGGTACTGGGCGCACTATGCGTGTTTTAGCCGCACAGCAGTCCGCTGCATTGAAGTTGTTTTACAGGACACTGGCCGATTGGCGTAAGTGACGTTGTGTTACATAAACTTGTTTTTTGAGGGCACCACTTGTTTCCCGAATCTATTACTGTCTACAGTAACAAAAACGAGCCAGGTGAAAATACGGTTAAAAACTCCGTCCTCGTGATGAATTTCAGCCCCGGAACGAAAAGGAATTACCTTCTTGTCATCCCCGCAAACCCTCGTGACGACATTTTGGGAGCGTGCCACGACGACCCGTCTTCCAGACATCTCGGCACAGCTCACACTATTGGAAAAATCAAGGCGAGGTACTACTGGCCCCGCCTTACCTTTGACGTCACCCACTAGGGCCGGAGCTGCCGTGACTGCCAGCGACAAAAAATTACACAATCTTCCCGTAGGGGAACCCTGAGTAGTATCGGAAGCTGCCATGGGGTCGATGAAGTTCCCATTAGTTTTCAGTTCGTCGTTTCCGTTGACGTTCAGCTTCGCGTGCCTTCGTTGTATCAGTAGCTTCTTGACGTAGTTTTAATGAGTGAAGGAATAAGGCGCATTCGTAGCACATGCTCCCGTCTCGGTTTGTAGCGCAGTGCGAAGAGCGCCACGTACCTCCCCTTGCGGCCAGAGACTTGTGGGATCGAAACCGGGTGGCGCCTAACTATTTCTTTTTATAGTGGAATGCGCTGACGTTTGCCCAAACGCTGACGGGGCTGAAGAGACGCGCATGCGCAGTAGAGTGCGAACGGCGGACAACGACAACGAGGGAGGGAGGGACACAGCCCTGAGCATGAGATGTTTCGCATCTAAAACAAAGCAATGGCGGACAACGGTCCGTGGATGAGTATAGTAGCGCCACCTGAGAAGACTGACGGCAAACAAGGCTGCAGAGCCAAATGACGCAGTGGACTTTCGTTTGAATACGCGTTCTTATAACTTCATTTCTGACGTGACGAAAGCACACGATTTGGTGGGATAATCAAAACTCTAAGCTAAATTGGTTAATTTCTCAGTGAATACGGCATCATTTGCTGCCGGACAAGAGCTTAGGGCACTATAAAACACGAAACCTTTCGAACAAAACAAACTTGTATTTTGTCTCCATCGCCCCTTTAAACATGGGGAACCTAACGCCGAGTATACTTGGCGCTCAACTAGCGAGCGTTGGTCCCACGGCCTATTCGCCCCCCATCAAAATGAGGCCAGTCGAATCGCCCATTAAACCAGGGGCCGAATTCTCTAAAAGACGGTCGTCGTTTTGAAGCGACGGGGTGTGGGCATGCAGGTGCGCGTATTATTGTGTTGGGGCACCGCTTTTGGGGGCACAAATTGCGGTAAACACCGGGCGCGCCCCCCAGCTGGCACTCTGCGCCACTCGTCCAAAGCGACGCTCAGTGTTGGCCGTAGAATTAGCAAGCTGATGCTTTCCTTCGGTAGTCTTTAAGCCCCTTTGTCATTTATATAGGGCTTAAGACACTTATGCGACATAGCGATATTGTCGACGGGTGACCATACGCCAGAGAGCGCGCGCGATCAGGGTAGCTTCGCCCGTTTCCTTATTTGCATAGAGTTTTTCGCTGTTGTGGTCAATGATATCGTTTCGATTATATTTTGAGATGTTTTTGGTGCTCGTTTTGTGTTCTCGTTTTGTGTTCTCGTTTTGGTGCTCGTTTTGCGGTGCTCGTTTTGTGCACCCAAACAGTGCTCGTTTTGTGCACTTTTGTTTTTCTCGTGGTCTTCGCCGTACTTTATTCGCCTGTATGGGAAGCCAACTAACTCAACTCATGAAACTTGCTGTTGGCTGAGTTCATTCACGATTTCTTGAAAAAAGCTCTGGAAATGGACACAAGACTTACGAATTAAAGAAATGACTAGCGCTTGTCCGCGTACTCTGGTTTTGTATTAACGTTGCTCCAGAATTGATTGTATGGTTTTTTATCTTTTGTGTATCCGTAGTGCGTCCAGTGTGTACTCCGCGTACTCTTTTCAAAGGAATCGCCCAATACAGCCCTCCTCTTCTCTCGCTTCTCCTTCCTTTATGTACTCCCCCTGTTGTCGAAATTAATCCGGAGCCCTCCAATACGGCACGACCTTTTTGACTGAGGGCTGCACATTATTTTTTATCCTTTCGAAAAACAAGGGTCCATACAGTCAAATCTAGATATAATGAATCACGCGGCACCGCCCGAAATCATTCGTTATTTTGAAATATCATTGTAATGAAAAACGTGCGGCTATATGCCACTGCTCATATTATAACTGAAAATTACGTGATTGATTGATTGTAAGCTTTAACCCGCCGACGCAACGCAGACAATGAAGCGCGCCTTAGTGAAGGGCTGCGGATTAATTTTGACCACTTGGAGATCTTTAATGCGCCGAAACCTCGTACACACGGGCGCTTTTGGTGTCCGCCTGCATCAGAAAAGCGGCCGCCGCAGCAGAGAATCGAACACGCGTCCTTCTGCCCAGCAGCACAACTGCTTAGCCCCTGAGCCACCGCGGCGGGTGAGTTAAAATCACGTACCTTGGAAGTGTACACGCGTGCAGACAAGCAAACTCTTAAATCAAAGCGCTGCACTCACCTCAAAGCAGCTTTATTTGAAGAAATAAAGCTCCCCCTTCTGCCAATATGGGTATTGATCTGTGCTCTTACCGTGCCCGCATTGGCACTTTTGTCGCTAGCCGGGATTTGTGCTCAGCTATGATGAACGCGCTTCCACTGGTTCTGCCTTGATTGGCGCGTTTTTCCCGAGACCATCCCTGGTGCTGCTTTCTATGTGTATTTTTCTCATGTTGCTATGCTCAGGAGACGTTGAGTTGAACCCCGGCCCGTCGAAGGTCGAGGATGTCATGAGCACGCTGAAGGATTTCGTAGCAACGGCAGAACAGTACAATAATACAACGATTTCTACACTTAACGAACTCAGGAAAGATATTACAGACATAAAAGGTCGTGTTTGTGCCATAGGGAACAGCCTAAAAAGTGTTCCCCAAATGAAGGACGCCGTCAATACCGTTAGTGGAAGTGTAGAAGAAGTAAAGATGTCTTTGACCCGCTCAAGCGAGGAACTTGTCGACGTTGTCGATGACCTCAACAATCGTATGCGAAGGAATAACCTGCTGGTAAAGGGTATAACTGAACAAGAGAAGGAAGACTACGCAGTTACAGAACAAATCGTCCGCGATTTCTTTTCCAGTAAACTAAACCTTCAACTTGGCAATATTGAGCGCGCTCATCGCGTCGGCCACCCACGACCAAACTTTCATCGCCCAATCATAGTTAAATTTCTCGACTTCAAATCCAAAATGGAGGCTCTTGATAAAGGCCCTAACCTCAAAGATATTTCGCCTAAAGTGTGGCTGGAAGAGGACTTCTCCCCAAAAGTTCAATTTGCTAGGAAAAAGCTTCGCGAGTTTGCTAAAAGTCACTGAAAGAAAAACGAAGGGTACATAGTTCGTTACAACAAGCTTCATTTAAACGGCATGACGTACCCATTCAATTCGGCTTCTGGCCTAGTCGTACAAATAAACAACAGTCCCCAGGTTCAGCCAGCTTCAGAATGACGTCGTGTGCCAAAAACACGATATCCTGCAACCACGCCCAAAGTTTCTGTGCTGATGGCGAATTTTCATAGCATATTCCAAAAACTTGATTGTGTTCATGCTATGGCTCACACGTGCTCTGCGGACGTGGTAATCGGCACAGAAACTTGGCTTAGAAACGACATAGCAAGCTACGAGCTCGGTTTCTCTGATGACTTTACGGTATTCCGTAAGGACAGGAACGTTTCTCGAGGAGGCGGCGTGATGGTCGCTGTGAAAAATGCTTTCCAACCATCCATCGTAGCTTGTGACAGTCCCGTTGAGCTTCTTTGGGTAAAAATGTGGTTTGGTCGCTTCACCTGTGTAATTGGTGCATGTTACCCGCCCCCAAACAGTTCCCTCGAGTTTGTGGACCACCTGCATAACTCACTCGAATACATATTCGAGAGAGAGAGAGAGATGGAACTTTATTCAGGCATCCGGCGTGCAAAGGACACGATTCCCGGCCACGCAGGGCTCGGTCGCGTCCCCTCTATCTAACCACCCTAAGTCGCAAAAGTCCTAGGGCGTCGGGCTTAGACCCCGAGGCGGTTGGTCTCGGCGTCCGCTCGAGCTACTCGGAGCGCTCCCGGCCGCCACCGTCGGCCCCCGACCCCCACCTCCCGCATGGGAGGGCGGAGTGCCGGGAGGGACGGGCGGGCGCGGGGCCCCCTTTCGCCTTTGCAGAGCCAGAGCCGCCTCGAGCCGCTGGATGGCCCTCCTCTGTTGTTGGGGCTCCGCAGAGCCCACGCATTCGCGCACGTCCGGTGGGTACGGGTCCTGTGGGTCCTGTCTATCCCCCCCACCGTCGCGCACTGCACAGTCACAGCCCCACATGATATGGGTCAGGGTCGCAGTTTCGCGTTCACACACACTGCACCGAGCACTCTCGTAGAGGTCCGGACACACGTGCCGCGCGAGCGCCGGCGTCAGAACAGTCTCTGTCTGTAATTGCCTGAGCTTCACCGCCTCCGCCCGAGACAGGTCCCGGTGCGGGAGTGGAAAAGCACGCCTCTGGTCCCGATGCCAACGAAGCACCCCGCCGTAGTCGGTGAGGGGCTCCGCTTCTTCGTCGTCGTCGATGTCAGTTGTTTCACCGCAGTCCTCGAGGGATGACGACAGCGGACGGGATGTCGCGACCCGGCACGTGGCGAGACCACGGGCCGCAGCGTCCGCCTCCTCGTTGCGGTTGCATAGTCCGGGTGCCAGCTCCCGGCCCGCGTGGGCCGGGAACCACTTGATGATCGTAGTCTTCGTGACCCCCTGCGCTGCAGCCCCCGTCGTCCGCCAGGACTCCAGGAGCCGCGCAGTGCCACCACACACCACGCCGCGAGCAAAGTTGCGGATGGCTGTCTTTGAGTCACTGAGCACCGTGCGCACACCGGGCAGGCCCAGGGCCAAGGCGATCGCCGCCTCCTCTGCCTGGCTCGCCGACCGGGCGCACACGCTGCCCGCCGTCAGTAGTTCACCGGTGGAGGCCCGCGCGGCCACCGCCACGAACGTGCACGGTCGCCCACGGCACTTGGCCGCGTCCACAAACACCGCACCGTCGTCCTCGCTGTACTGGTGAGCCAGCGCGCGCGCGCGCGCGGCCCGTCTGCCGGCATCCCTCTCTGGGTCCACGTTCCTCGGGAGCGGGTACACGATCAAACTTCTGGCGATCTCGTCCCGAAGAGGGACCAGCTCGTCCGCCTCCGAAACGCCGCCGGCAGCCGATGATGCCGTGGGCCCTCCGCAGCCACCCGTGTCAGGAGGCTGTAGGCCCGCTCGTGCCAGGATACGGCGTCCCACGGCAGTGCTGCCCAGGCGCGCCAGTTGCGATGCTCGTTGCGCCTCGCTAATCTCCGACAGGGTGTTGTGCACCCCCAGAGACAGCAAGGCCGACGTCTTCGTGCCGTTCAGGAGCCCCAAGGCCCCCGTGTAGGCCTTGCGGATGGCCGCGTCGATGCGCTGCCGCTCCCCCTTGGTCCAGCGGTGAAAGGCCCCCGCGTACGCCGCGTGGCTGACCACGAAGGCCTGCAGCAGCCGCAGGAGACTCGCCTCCCGCATGCCTCGCGAGCGGGAAGACACCCGCTTCACCAGGCGCGTCGCGATGCCCATCTTCGTCACGATGTGCTTGACCGCCGTGCCGTTGGTCCGGTGCGCGTCCACGAACATGCCCAGGACCCGAAGGCCCGAGACGTGCGGGATTGGCGCCCCGTCGCCGGCACGAACCACGATGGTGCGTTCCGCCTCCTCGGCGGCCCGCTTCCTCCACCGACCGGGCGGGGGCAGGATCAGGAGCTGCGACTTCTGCGGCGAACACCGAAGTCCCGTGCCCGAGAGCGCGGCCTCCACGGCGTCCACCGCCGACTGCAGCCCGGCCTCGACATCGCCGTCGCTGCCGCCCGTTGCCCAGATAGTCACGTCGTCCGCGTAGATGCAGTACTTGATGGCCGGCCCGAGCTCCTCCAGTCGCCGCGCCACCTCGATCATGACTAGATTGAAGAGGAGCGGCGAGATCACCGAGCCTTGCGGGGTCCCCACGCTGCCCAGCTCGCACTCCTCCAGCTTCGCTCCGCCGACCTCCAGCCGCGCCGTGCGCCGGGACAGGAACGAACGGATGTACTCGTAGGAACGGCGCCCCAGACCGAGGCGCGACGCCTGAGCCAGGATCGCAGAGTGCCGCACCTTGTCGAATGCGCTCTGCAGGTCCAGGCCCAGAATCGCACGATTGTCCTTCTTCGGGAGTCCCCCGGGGGGCTCCAGGACCTCCCGCTGTAGCAGTAACATGGCGTCCTGGGTGCCAAGCTTCGCGCGGAAGCCCAGCATCGCGTCCGGGTACAACTCCTCTTGCTCCAGGTACCTCTGCCACCGGGTGTTCAGGACGTGCTCCAACACCTTGCCCACGCACGACGTGAGCGAGATGGGGCGCAGGTTCTCGATGCCCGGCGGCTTGTTCGGCTTCGGTAGCAGGATGGTCGTGGCCGTCTTCCACTGGCGCGGGAGACATATTCGACAAATTTCCCCAGTGTAGTCTAATCCTTTCTGGAGACTTTAATTTCCCGACAATTTCTTGGGAGACACCTGTCACCCATTCCAGCGGTAGTGAATGCGCTCGTTTTGCGCACACATTAGGTCTATTTCTGCTTTCCCAGCTCGTGCATGAACCAACGCGTGGCCCGCACATACTAGACTTAGTTTTCACGAATACCCCAAGTAACGCCAGTGCCCGAGTTCTAGAAAAAATCAGCGATCATCATTTTGTACATTGCCTTGTGTCATTTCCCTATCCTGATAAAACGAAAACTGACAAACACATTCTGAACTTCGCAAAGGCAGACACCGACAAAATGAACCGCATGCTCAGTGATTTTGCTGCTCCATATCAAGATTCCTTTACCACGCGCACAACTAACCAAAACTGGATAATGTTTCGAGATAAACTGAAAGAAATAGAAAACACTTGCATACCAAAAATAAATATGAAATCAGAAACCAATGCGCCTTGGTTTACGAGGGACGTTAAGACAAGTTTAAACAAAAAGAAAAGAGCATACCGAAAGGCTGCTGGAACCAATTCCGCAGCTGATTGGGAAAAGTATAAATTGCTGTCTGCAACTTTGAAGGAAACTATCAAAAGAGCTAAACACCACCATTTCAACGAAATTCTTCCTAATATGTTAAAATGTAATCCCAAAAAATTCTGGCGTGCTGTTAATCCGAAGGAAAATCAGGCAGTCCCTACCCTTCCTGACGAAAGTGGGGGGGGCGCTCTGTCTCTAGCAGCTTCTTCAGAGCTGTTTAACGCGCACTTCAGTGGCGTGTTTACAGACGAACTCCCTTTCAATACTCTGGTACCTCTTCAATCCCTTGTTATCCCTAATACTAATGACCCGATAATCATATCCAGAAATGGTGTGGTGAAAGCAATTGACCGCCTTCCCCTCAGAGTCCGGGGCCAGATGGCATTAGCACAAAACTCCTGAAAATGACTGCTCACACGTCGGCCGCTCTATTATCACTCATTTTTCAACAGTCATTAGACACAAGTAGTATACCAGATGATTGGAAAAACGCGCATCTGAAACCTGTACCTAAGGGAGGGGATAATACTAATCCAAACAATTTCCGACCTATTTCCCTAACTTCAGTTTGCTGCAAGATACTCGAGCATATTATATTCACCAACGTCATGGCGCATTTAAATGCAAATAATTTACTATTAGAAAACCAACATGGATTCAGATATAAGCGATCATGTCAAACCCAACTGTTTGAATTGGTAACTGACCTTCACAAATCCATCCACATGTCCCATTACACAGACGCAATATTCATAGACTTTTCTGAAGCCTTTCATCGCGTGCCTCACAACCGATTAATGATTAAAGTTCAGCAGTTACAACTCAATACCAAAACTACTCTCTGGATATAAGAATTTTTGACAAACCGGTCTCAATCAGTAAATATTAATCAGTGCATATCCAGCAGCTGCTGTGTTAAGTCGGGCGTCCCACAGGGGTCAGTCTTGGGTCCCCTTCTGTTTCTAATCTATATTAACGATATAGCATCCGGTATTAACTCCTCTTTGCGTCTCTTTGCGGATGACTGCGTTCTTTATAAGCAGTAACTAACATTGATCACGCCATTAGCCTACAGGATGATTTGTCCAAATTAATCGAATGGTGCAATAGATGGCAAATGGAAATCAACGTATCAAAAACCAAACACATGACTTTTTCTACCCTCTTAGATACTCCTTCCAATCAGTATTTTGTTGGCAATGGTCGAATCGAAACAGTCTCCTCATTTAAATATCTGGGTATATTTTTTACTTCCGATCTGAGCTGGAGCACTCACATTGAATACATCACTAACAAGGCCCTTAAAAAACTTGGATTTCTTAAACGCCACCTTTTTCAAGCGAACAGCAGTACCAAACTGCATGCGTACATTTCATTAATAACATCCACATTAGAATATGCTTCTGTTATCTGGCATCCACACCAAGCGTCCTTTATTAACTCCCTTGAAGCTGTGCAGAACAAAGCTGCAAGATTTATCCTGCGTTCCTACTCTTCTGATACAAGCGTATCTGCTTTGAAACGTTCTCTTGATCTGCCCAATCTGGATACCCGAAGGAAATTTTCGCGCTTGTCGTTTTTTCACTCCCTTTACTACTCTGAGTCATCTTTCAGGTCATCTAATATTTTGCCGGCTCATCACATTTCCCCCCGAACTGATCATGCGCACAAAGTACAGCCGATTTTCGCTAGAACCAAAAAATACCAGAACTCTCCCCTTGCTTTATCAATACAGGAATGGAATTTGCTCCCGGCAAGTCTTGTTCATCTGACAGAATCATCTTCCTTTCAAACCGCGTTGCATTCATTTATCACCCAATATAGTGACCAGTAAGCCTTACTCACTGTTTTGTTGAAAAAGTGTTTTAAAATGTGTGTTTGTTTGCAGTTGAAGTTGTCTATATAGTGTAATCCTGTAACGTGCACAAAGTTTAGAAATGTTTGATTTTATTGTATGTATGCTTTTCTATTTGACTACGGTCGATTTTGATCTTACGGGTTGCTCTTGCTAGCACCTTATACATAACCCGGTTGCAGTACTAACTTATTTGCGTTCATACATGCCCTGTTAAACAAAAAAAGGACAAGAGGAAGAACGATCAATGATGGATGTACTCTGTATATCACGTCTCGTTCAACGGTGAAATAGTGTTGTGTTTGTTTTTAACCCCTTCCCCCCTATGTAATGCCCATCACGGGCCCTTATGGTACTAAAATAAATAAAATAAATAAATAAATCGGTTAGTTTCTTCTGGCGAGTGCAGCACGCAGGGCGGATTCAACTCTGCGCTATACCTCATGAAGTACATCATCACAGCGAGCGATGAAAGTGTGGAGTTTGTTAATGCGGTGTAAACAATTAATTTTTGACACTATCTTACCTTTTTCTGTGTTTTGTGACCCACCGACGTCATCATTCGCGTCGGGGTTATGACTGAGCTGTCGCTTCTTGGCTGTGTCGCTAGCTGCATTCCTCGTTGGATCTCGCACAAAGTCGCAGCAGGATCGCTCACAACAAAGAAATACCTGCTCGTACACGTTAATAGCGTGAGAAACAACCGAACCACCCACCGGCTACCGACTGACACCCAAAGCAACAAGCTAGAAAAGGGGCAAAGGAGGCTAGGCTACTGCACATTAAACTACAACTTTCAGGTGGCGCTAGCAAATCGCACTCAACGCGGTAATGATGATAGCTACTCCACTTGGGGGAACAGACACAGCAACTGCGGTGTCTGTTTCACGCGAGAGTTGCGGCGCTGTTACTTTACCCGAATTCGTAATAATAATGTTCTTCCACTGGAAAGGAGAAAATAATTTGCGTGCGTTCTCCTGAAATATGCGCTACACTGAAATTAGAAGTTATGAAATATTTTTTCATTGAAAATATAGGAAATCTGGCGGCGATTTTTAACATGTTCGTAAACGTAAAAAATTCGTAATTGGGGTTAGTAATAACGAGATTTGACTGTATACCGCGGGCGGTCAGCGTAAACAGTCACTAAGGCAAAGCATTTATGGAACGGATGAACTTTTTTATGGCTTTCAGAGGCGTGTGGATGACGTCTTTATGTGGATCTGTTTCATTGCCATCAGAACATACGCTAAACTTCATTGCCGTAGTGCTAGCAGAAAAAGGTACGCGTGTCACAGTCCGCGAAGAGGTTGGAAAAAATATCCTTTAAAAAGCGTAGCGCAGTCATTCTTGCCCACAGGGGTATGCTGGTGCTTCGGTAGGTTTTTTTTCTCCGTAGAGAGTGCCTTCTAGGCACTTTGCAAGTACTGTGAGGCAACGGTTGCTGCCCACTTGGTACTGCGCCACAACATAGAGAAAATGCGAGATTTCTCTGTTATGTCTGTTTTGCAGAAACAACCTGAGTGGAAAACTGAGTTTTTCACGTATTACCATTTGTTGTCTTGACCTGGTATATTGCTTTTAAAAATCGCAGGTCTATAAAACTAGGCACAAACCCTTGTATCTTCACGAAACTTCAGCCCGAGAGCCACCGTGGAAGCAATTTGGGTGTTGTAGTACGGAAACGATACTTCAGATAGGTGGCTAAAGTTTGGGGTAGAGAGCCCAGCTGCGAAAAAAAGGTTCGAGAGGGCCTTGGTGAAATTTTATTTACATAGAAATCAGGACAAATCAAGCGCTGCAGTTGGGTAGGGCCGTCATGAATGCCATCATCAGCCTAACACCCTCCTATAGCAACATAATCGAACTTTGGCTCTTTTATTTTGAGGTCTTTAACTGTAAAGGCATGCCTCTACTTTCCCGGCATGCGGCACCCATTCAAACCGCGATGTGACCTCGCGGTCGTCGAAGGCAGCGACGCGCCATCAGCAGAGCGCTGCCTCTATGATAAAAAAAAACCGTCAATTATCCTCACACGACTTCTGCAGAATCGTTTGGCGTTTCAGGAAGAGAACCACCACCTTCCTAGGCGGAGGGGATCGATCACTCCCGCTGTCGATTGGGCTGGCGAAAACATTGAACGACGGGGCCTTACGGGCGGTTGCCCCTTGCTGCTCTAGTGCCTCGATTTTCCGGTGTCTTTCGCTTTCCGGACCTCCTAAACGAAAAAAGAAGTGGAGGCGAACATTTGGAAATTTCAAATAAAATGTTGCCAAGTGCGGTAAGCTCTACGAAGTGACCGCAGCGATAAGAAATTGACAGATATCACGCAGACGTGAGAATCGACGTAAAGCGAAACCCTTCATTATGCTGCGATCATCCTTAGTGTCAGTATTCTGAGCTGCACAATGGAGTTCACGGAGCACCGTTTTAAATTATTGCACGGACGTCATGGCAAAACTGGATTCAGACACAAAGGCGCACAGCATTTTTTATTCTCTCGTCGCTTCTGGAGAAGTTCTCACGGCGCCTGTCATCTTTATTTATTTAAAGTACCCTCAGGGCCGTAAGGCATTGGAGAGGGGAGTGGTAAAATACAAAAAAGGAATGACAAAAGCAGTAAAAAGAAGTGAAAAGGTTATAAAAACGGCTTCTAAACATACAATTCTAGCTTATGCATGATAAGGTAAAAACGAATATATCAGGTTGGCTTCTTAGTATACAATTTTAGCTAAGGCGTAAGGCGTGACAAAACAAAATACAAATGAACATATCATTATACAATGCTATCTAAGGCTATTTTGAATGATTCATGATCGATAATAGCAGCGGTTCATGCAGGAAGGTGGTTCCATTCGACTGAAGTCCTGGGCATGAAAGACTGGAAAAATGCATTTGTCCTTGACGATGGTATTCCAATTTTATTAGCGTGATCCAAACGAGACGATATGAAATGCCGAGGCAAAATAAGCTGATGACGTAGATGTGGGTGATAGAATATCTTATGTTTTACGGCGATAAGATAGCTACGGCGATAAGATAGCTTTGGTAGTTTTGCTTTACGGCGATAAGTTTTACGGCGATAAGATAGCTTTGGTAGTTTTGCTAGCATTTCATTGAAGTTATGCTAGCAGTGCGATTATAGTTAGAAAGAATGAAGCGAACAGAGTTATTTTGTACCATTTCGAGTGATTGTATTAGCGTATCATAACTTGGATCCCACACTGATGCGGCATACTCCAGTTTAGAACGAACGAGTGTTTTGTACATTAGTAATTTAAGTGATGAAGGGGCTCTTGAAAAATTGCGTGGGAGGTATCCTAGCGTGCGGTTAGCATTGGCGGTCGACTGGCAAGGTCGACTGGCTAGGCGTCCCTCTGGCGGGCGTCTGGAGATCACGACCATCTCAGATTCTCTTCTCTCACGCCTACATACCGTGAAATAAACACTCTTTTTCCCGGCACCCTTGCCGAGTAATCTTCGTGGCCGAGGCTCACCCGGTTCCAAATATAACAAGGCTATATAGAGTTGAGCGACGCACGATTGGCGGATTATCAACGACGGCTCGGGGCGAGCGGAATTAGAGCACAAGGTCGGATCGGTAGGCTAACCACTGCTGTAAGTACCCTGAACCTTTCACTGATAATAAGGTTCGAGCCGGCTGCGGTAACGTTTTATTGATTGAAACAATCGCGCGCGGAAAACAGAATATTAGAAGTTCAGACGGGGCGCTTCAGAAACTACTGCAGCGCATCTTGTTTGTTTGGCCGCTTCCATATTGCTTGCAGAAGCTCGGCCGTTCACCGTCATAGATTATTGACTTGCGCACCAATGATCTCGAAATGGCGCACCAATTTCACACCAATGCTCTCAAAAACGAAACTGCAAGCATGATGACTGGCTGAACAGAGAGAGGAGCAGCCTGCCTCGCAATCTATAAAAGCTCTAGTCTGAGATTTCTAAGGTCAGCTCAGGGAAAGCTTTGATTTACATTTATTTCACGTTCTCAACTACTTCGGAACTATGTATTTGAGGAAAACATTTCTAGTTGCTTCTCCAATGACCTCACGTTGTTCACAAGAATTGGACGTCAGAAAACCAAGTATTTAAAATCGCACCGGCCGTCGACACCTGTTTTCCCGTTTCTGGCTTTTGGTGCACTATTAAATAACTGCTAGTGTCGAGAATGGCGTATTTAGATTCTCGGCACCGCAATCTGTCCGTACAGGTCGACCTGGGTCCATCGTTTATTGTCCCTTAAGATGGGTAAGTTCACAGTAAAGCTGTACAGATTTTCATATTTCTGCCCGCTGTAAATGCATGGTCGTCTAAGGGTGCTACACGGACAGCCCCGTGTTTGCCTCACTGTAGCCCTTTGAAGTTTCTTTAACTGATTACCAAGCCACAGTCAGCAGCGTTGCAAAATGATGACGAAAGTAAATGCGTCTAAATTAGGTAACCCAGTGTGCTACGTGTGGTTTTTACACTGAATTCACTGGAAATCCACCTTCCCAGAGTGGAATGGCTTCCGATTTTCCACTGTCTGACTGCCCCCTCATATCTCCAAGCTATTGGCGCCTCCCCGTGACTCCGTCCGTCTTTTCACTTTCACCTAGGCGTCGCACACAGCGGTTGCTCGGCGCAAAGCGCGAGACGAGGACGCGCATGCGAGAAAGCAGGCCAAGTAGCAGAGGAGTGCTGATCGATTGGTTCTAAACCATGTATAACGTCAGAGCAATATTTTTAGCACACTCTCGTACGCCGCATCTGTGGTGCTACTGTTCGCGCGCAAAGGCCTAACATTGGGGGCAAAAGCATTTTCTCTACGAATAACTTTGCCAAAATAGCTTAAGTGTGGTGTGGTACTCGACTTTGTTCAGTGAAACGAGACATGTAGCCACGGTGAGCGTCGATCCGAGAGCCTGTGGCCAGCAGCTCAGGCTGTCCCAGGTCACCGGTCAGGGGGGCGATAAAGGCAAGGAACGATTAAATTAATGGGGAACAAAAATTTCAGCGCGGTTAAAAAACTATTCACGAAATCATGTTGTTCATTTTTTCTCTTGTGCCGGTATTATGGGATCACATTGCAATGCCGTAGACTCCCGTTAAGACAAACTCGGTTATAACGAATTCACTGCTGAAGACGAACAGCCCTTCCGCTCTCTTGTAACGTACAAGGCAAAAGAACATCAGCTTAAGAGAAGTCTCCGACTATTCGAAGAAATTTGTGTGGTCCCGTAGAGTTCTTCCTAGACACAGTTTACTGCTTTACCATTACCCTGGAATAAACCGGCTATCGAACACACTACAGCTCGACGTTTTAGGAAGACTTCGAAGGCGCACGGGCACAACCGTTCGCCCCGTGCGTCTTCAAATTCTTCCCCAAACGTGGGTCTGTAGGGCGTTCCCTAGCTGAGTGCCAACTTTCCCAACGTATTCTGCTGCTACAGTAGAACCATTTGCCATAAAAAAAACATTTCTAAATCGTTTTAGATGCTATCACTACTGGTAGACCGGATTGATAAGAAACTCTGCCACAGCATTTGCTTTGCAAATGTTCTGGGTATCGTCAATGTCTTCCTAATGTCTACAGAACTGATGCCCCACACCAAGAATAAACGCCCTGCAATACAACTATACCCGCCGTGGTTGGTCAGTGGCTTGGGCGTTGTGCTGCTAGACCTAAGGACGTGAGTCCGATTCCCAACCACGGCGACCGCGAAAATACACATGCGTGTATCTCCACGTAAACCCATACCTAAAGATCCCCATCTGGTCAAAATTAACACGGAGCTCTCCGATATGACCCAAGCGTAGCGCTGGCTTTTATAACTCCCATTAGTGAAATCTTGCTTGGCGGCGGAATCACGCGTTTTTACAATTGGGCACCTAGTTTCTAGTTTAACTGAGCCAGTTACTACGCACGGGCTTTACATGCCAGTGGAATTTCCCCATCGTTTTCTTCAAATCCCTTCTCACTCTTGTTACGGCCCCACGAAGATGTTTGAGAACTGACGCGAATGTTTTTTCACACCTTCTCCACTCTTTTTCCCTCTATTTGATCTCCTCTCTATTGCTGCCAGGATCATAGAGGCAACGCCGCGAATCGTTGAACCCGTGTCCTAAGAAATTCTAAGGTTAAGAGCTCTCTAAGGCTAAGCATACCCGCCGTGAATGCAGCTAATAAAATGCGTGATATAAGCGGCCTGTGCAGCACTCAGCAATTCGGTGCTAATACGTTTCGCGGCTACCGAATGGTTGGTCACTCTGCTGATCAGACAGAGGCGTCAGCTTGTATGTCGTTTAAACGCAAATAAAAACTTTGGCATCATTCGGTTCTCCTCTACTGAAGGCAGGATATGTTTAGGAAAAACGTTCATCCGTTTACAGGCTACGGCAACTGGTTCCCTTGCCTTGCGCAGAGTTTGTTCATCTTGTCATGGGCTCAGGTTCACTGATCGTCTCAAGCCAATGCCATCCACACGTGGTCAACGCAACTCCAGTATATCTGCTTCAATGGGGAATTATTCCTGCGGAGTAGGGTGCGTGACATGCAGCGCCTTTTTATTGTTAGGCTATAGACTACTTAAGATCAGTCTAAATACCTTTGCTGTACCGCGCGTTTCCCCGTGATATATGAGCTTCCGGAAGCATCGAGGGATTCGAATCCGAAAGTCCTTCTGTTCAAGGGCAAAGCTGTTTAACGAAGTGAAATGGCCCAGAGGGTCAGTAGTTCGCACGAACACGTTTAAGGTATGCACTACTTCTAATGCTTGTTAAACCAGCGGGGAAATTTCAACAGGGTTTGATAACGCTTTTGTCAAGGTTAAAAAGTAAAACTGAAAGCAAAGTGATTTCAAAAATGTGCTAATAACACGTTATAATTCCCAGATAGCACTAATTGTAAACGGAAAGGGCACAAATAGACGCATCTGTACTCGGCTCACGGGTACTTTTGTTTATGATAGAAACGCCACCTGCGTAAACTCTTGTTAGTCTTCGCACAGTCGAACTTGCCTCGACCATGGAAACAGGAGCTCTGCTATTGACCAATTTGTGGTTTCATTTAGAACCGCTTTTTTTAAAGAACAAGTGCATAACAAAACTCTCCTTAGTGTAAAGTATCAGAAAAGTAACAGAATAGACAGGAATGTCAAGGAGAGGGCGCAGCTTGGGAGCGTCTCTAAATGCTAACATATAACACAGGACCTCCGGCGACAGCGTCGCATTGTGGGTCGTGCTGTCAGCAGTAGAACCAGCGGTGACAGCGGGCTTAGACCTGAGCGGGTCTTCAAGGCTGGCCTTGTTCGGGGCCCTTGTATCTCTCGCGTAGGACTCCAGCTGCTCCCCGAACTGCATATACAGAAAAAAGACATGGGAAGAGACGCGTTGTCGCCTGAGCCGTCGAAGTTGTCCACAATCCGCGTTCCTAGACAGTGACTCCCGCATACCGTTTGTCCACTCTGTTGGTCTGAGCGGGTAAAATGTCTCGTCATCGTGGCGAACATGCTCCTCCCAACTCGGCGTGTTCTCCTTGAACTCTTGTGCGACAGGTGCCATCTGTCCTGTGCTCAGGGATTCGCAGAAACACCGTGGTTCACGGAAGTGGCGGCTCAAGAGGTGTCATCGCACATTTCTATCCTGCCGCAGACCTCCCGGAACGAGAGACGACTCTTATTACTTTTATGCCTTCTTTTTGAAATATATCTGCCTAAACATAATACCTAGCTGTTTGATTTTATGAATTACTATTATTGCATGCTCAAGAGCATGGTGGGCTATGGGAACTTCCAAGAATATTTTCCGGGAGCATGAGCTAACCCTACTCGCCGCCTATATACAGCTCGAATTCGCCCACGATATTGCGAATTGACGAGTAGAAGAAACGCTGTACAACTTGAAGAAATGCTATCATGCTTGGTAGCAGGAAACTGCAGTAGAATTTTTAAAAATGCAGGGTATCACTACAAGAATCGTTAAATTTATCACCACGCGAACCTCCGAAACATTTTTTTTCATTACCCAGCCCATACACTATAAAGTGCTACCAACTCTTCATCACGTATTTAATTTTGCGGCGATAAGCCGGGGGTATACCTAACGGAACAATTCTTCAGATTAGCGAGGTGCTAGAAATATCTTTCGAAATAGGAAGTACGCAAGGTCATGGGAACCGACGCGCTGCCTCGAAAACAAGTAATATTTGTTTTCTCTCTCACGACATAAAATGCGGAGGTGAATATGAAAAGGCAAACAATACCACACAACCCAAAGCCCGACGCCGTTTTTAAGAACGCTTTCTGCTCGTTAAAACCCGAACGGCGTTTCGCTGCTTTATGCATGCGAACAAACATATGAACAAACATGCATGGGAACAAACATTGTTGCTCTAATATTAATAAGGAGCTGTGAAACCATGTAAACTATTTACCAAGCATTAAAAATTTGCCGTTGTGATTCGGTACTTCAATTCCCTCCGAAAGAGGCGGGATCAAATGGCGTGCACCTAAACGACTAAAAATTTCATGAAGTGGATATTTCAAGAGAACTCGGGTGATATGAGCAGGCGACACCGGCTGCCAGTAATTTGACCAGCGTACTCTTCTTCACCCATAATACTACTTTGAAGGGCCTGTATGTAAAAGCGAAGTAAATGTCATGTGAAAAAAAAGTTGTAGTGACATCTACGTTTAAGGTCTTAAGATGTAAGACGCGATAGCGTTTCATCGACACCGAAGGAATATTTTGGAGGGGAGTTGCCGCGTGTAGGATTTCTGCTTTTTAACCACTCAAGGTTAGGCATGAGTTCACCACTAGTCTCAATGGTTTTAAATCGTCGTGGTGCAGGTCAGACAGCCGTAACCTACGCTTGTACTTACGTTGCGAGCATGAAAGGTTGCAGCTCTTGGTGTTGGCCGATTTCAGGGAAAAGGCGACACTGCCAGCGATTCAAAGTGCTTATTCCTTCATGCTCGGGCCGGTGGGACAATTTTGGAGTTTTTCTTAGGGTGAGATTGAAAGAATACCCTTGTTCAGTAAAAACGTACGTTCAGGGAGTGCGGGCGAAAGGGGAGTCGAAGGTCCAAGCCCCGCATGAAGCAGCCCATTCTCAGCGCCCTCAATCATTTCACGCTGATCTGGTGACGAGCTTGTCCAGGCTGCCTCCCATTTCTCCACACAAACGGAATGTGCAGTGTCAGTTTTCCCCCCCTGAGAATGCCGTTGGAAATAACTGGGTTGCGTGGAACGGGGTGCATGTTTACCGCATTTAGCGCAGTTTTTATTTCTTGCCGAGTGCTTCCTACCAAACATATTCCGCAGTATTGATATGTGAATATATAGATTGGCTTGTGTCCAACACAGAGTTTTCAATTACTCAGCCTTGGAGCCCCTTGTGGGGGGCGAACGATCGGGCTGTTAAGCATAGAAAGACAAGACGTTAGTCGTTTTTCTCGGCGAGGGTAGTTTGGAAACCGTGTTCGCAAGGGGCATGGTATGTGAGTTCGCGTGATTCTTCGTCAGGAGTCTCGGTCCCTTCTAGACCCTCGCATCCGGGTGTCCATGTAATTCGAACATCTTTCATTGCAGAAGGGAGAATCTTTCCGGAACGTTTAGTTAATCTGTCTGTAATGATGTTTGAAGTGCTATAACGGCAGTCTCTTTTGTCTTTCGAGAGGCTTTTGTCCCGCAGCGGACACATTTAGGCCTATGATGATGGTGATGATGGGAATGGTGATGAATGACAGTATCTAATAATATTTGTGCTTCTATTTGATAGATTCGCTAGTTGCATTGCAAAGAGGATGGCTCCAATATCCGCTTGTTCCATTCCTGCGTGTGGGTGAGCGTCCTGCATTTACAGACTGCGCCCCCACATTGCCCTACAAAACGGTAAATACAGAGCGGGAGCTCCTCTGTCGCTCCTTGAAACTTGCAAAGTACATCTCACACAAATACGATGTTCCGCGCTTACCATGTTTTGTGAATTACACTGTAAGCTGCGCCTCTGTTGAGATGCCAGCTCGCATGCATCGCGGTTAGTTAAAATGATTTGACGATGCTGTTAAGGTCTGGGGGACCGAATCGGCACGAGATGTCATGCCGTGAGAGTGTCAAATTTTGACGTCCGATACCCGCGACTGGAACTCGCCGATAGCTCAATGCACAACATACTGATTCGGGTTGCCGAATACAACGCTTTCATGGGGCCCTTGACTACGAAAACGGTACGGAGGGGTACGTGTTTCCCAAGCCTCTTCACTTGTTTTGTTTTGTTCTGCTCTACTGTCTCAAAGAGTACATCGTACAGCGTGAAAATGCACCAGGTAGATTCAGCTTTCCGTGTATTTTAGAGTGCAGCTCTTAAGTGGTCGCTTCTGTGGTTAGTGTACCTGAAATAACGAAGAGGACAAGGAACAAAGAGCAATGAAAAAAAACACAGGATGACAGTTTGGTGAAAGTGTGAGGAGGAAAGCGATGTGCCGCGAGTGCGCGCGAGACGTGCTCCACGGTGGCGACCCGCTACGAGATTGCACGAGAGTAGTGTGTTCCGTGGTGCTTTCGCCGATAACGCTATATCTTCTCAGACAATGGAAGTGCTTCGTCTGCTGCTGCACGTGAGCTAGCAGCCCGAGCAAGAGCTCAGCACCCCGACCTTAGAACACACAGTTGCGCACCGCCCAAGCAGCAGAATTCGCCAAGACTCTGCAGTTCGAGCCGCCGACGCAAAGGCTTACCTTCGTTGCCTGTACATGAATGTCTGTCTTAAATTGTGTGCATCAGCATAATTGCAAAATCGGAACAGCTAAACCGCTGCGTGGAAAGTTCGCATTCTGGTGTCTCGTAATTGACAGCCATTTTTAAATCTCCGGACCTGCGTGCCAGTGCTTCGGCCTCACAAGAAAATCAGCGGCGGGACGCCTATTGAGAGCCCACCCTCCGCCGGCATAGCAGGCGGTGCTTGAGAAAGATTCCTTACCCGCCGCGGTGGCTCAGTGGCTCAGGCGTTGTGCTGCTGAGCGCGAGGACGTGGGTTCGATTCCCGGTCATGGCGGCGGCTTTTCTGATGAAGGCGAAAGCAAAAACACCCGTGTGTACCAGATTTCAGCGCACGTTACAGATTCCCACGTGGTCGAAATTATTCCGGAGCCCTCCGCTACTGCGCGCCTCATCGCCTCCGTTGCGTCGGCGCATTATACCCTACAACCGAGAGAAAGATTCCGTGGTAACCGAGCGCTGATTCACATATCGGCCAATTATCGAAAGCAAACTTCCAACAACGCTGTTGCAACGTGACTCCCGTCTCTTGTAGCATTCACGCGCCATGAACGCTTCGTTGATACAGTATGAAAGAGGAAAGGGTAATTGTGTGCGAGACAACCACAGCATGAAATATGAAAATGGGCCATTTTGTATTGTACACTGCCATGCGTACTTGGTGCTGCGTCCGGACGTACGACTCCTCCACGGCATTTTTATCACGCTCTAGGTGGCCTACCGTTTGGAACCTACAGTGAACAAACTGTTTGCTGTTTAGTCTGCTGCGCATGTTTCTTATGAATCCCTGCTATTGGCGATACTATATATATGTTATCGGGGACAGGACGTTTACCATACTGGTTATATTGTGCGCCCTAATTCCGTTTCGCTTAACTCAACTTGCAGGACAACACCAAGGGCCCACGCACCTCCTTCTGAACACGCTACAATTTACACCGACTCAGCGGAAGCAGTTCGGACCCTTGTTTCATGCAAAACTACTAGCCGCACTCTGCACAGAATCCACAAGTTCATGTATGACTGCTGACAGAGTGCTCACATTACCGAATCCGACGGGTGTCAGGGCATCAAAAAAGATTGAAGGCAACGAGGTGGTCCGCACAGTCGCCCGGCAGCAGCTTCGCTTCTATCCCGAGCCAGACTGCACAATCCGCTGATTCAGACGCGGGTGCCGACATCAACACATAGCACAGCACCGCTTAGGCGAAGGCTGAGCGGAAGGCCGTTCTTCTAAACGAAGTTCCGGATAGCCTCAGTTCGTTGCCCCGCGAATCTGCCGTCAGGAGACAGTGCGGCTAAGGAGCATAAGACGAGCGCGGCCCTTATGCCTGAAATGGCCCAATATTTTCGCCTGCTGGGCAACCCGTACAACACTCCCAAGTGCTAGAAATGTCGTATTGGCAACGGCGAAGTGCGCGACATTTCCTTAGGATTTTCGGAACATTCCCTGTAGAATTGTTCACGGCTCAGTGCTCGCAGAGAATGCTGCCCGTTATGATCAGCAGGAAACAAAGTTTGAGTTCATCCACTCGGAGCTTTACCTCACACTAATAAACTGCTTTAGATTCTGCGGCTATTCACCAGAGAACATGGCATTGAATATTGCACGTAGTTGCCTTTCTTAAACACCCTGTCCTCCTCTTTCTTACCACCCCATTTACGTGTCTCGACCGACGCCACAGGCGAGACATCAGAGCTCCTTTTTGTTTCAAAGAAACATGCGTCTACCTCACTATGAGTACGTGTATTGGCAATGCGATACGTCCTAAAGCACCAAAATGTTTCTCAACTGCCAACATTTTGCGCCCTAATTTCCCCCAACCCTCAAAGTTACCCTGAAATTTTAAGCTTCTTAAATCGGGTCAGTTTTTTTACGAAGAGGAAGTCTAAGTGTCTTAAGACCGCGAATGAAAACACACACAGAGACACAACGCTCCATTTAGACCCCATTACCCTGTGCCGTCTAAATCTAGGTCATCCAGTCACAAGAGCTTATAAGCGGCGCCTGATATCAGTTTCGACTAGGAGGCCTTGATTGACGAGGCGCTGGCATCGAGGCACCCTAGTATCGACAGTAAAGAAAAATATCGAGCGCTTTCTTTATTAGGCCCGCGGCGAAGTGCGCTTAAAGCGTCACCCACTTTCCCCGGTTTCCTTCTTCGCCCTACGACTTTCCCGCTGCTCGAGCGAAATACAGTTATCAAAGTAATAAGAGCCAACCTAAAAGAAAAAATAGAGTTCAAGCTTGGCTGTTTTTTAACGCATACTGGCCACACCAACAGTTAATATCACCCCAGACCTTGACAGTCTCATCCACAAGTATGTATGAATGACAAAGTCGCGAAGCATAAAACTGCGAAGCATAAAACTACGCTCGGGACGCTATGTTGAGTACAGGGCACTAGCACGCCAAAGACGGCGTTCTGCGCTGCCATATATCATCGTCAAAAACGCGGCGATCCATAACCGCTTCGATAAGCCCAACGTTTTTTTGTTTGTTTGTTTACGGTCTACTATTTGAGATTGCAATACGATTGAAGTTTTTTTTCTTATTCACTCAGTTTTTGGTCGGATGGTACTTGTCTCCGGTCTTGTCCAGCGGATGAAAATAATTTATTTCATATACGTGCGCCGGCACTTTACATAAAACCCAACATAACGGCGGTTCTATATTAGAAGTTTATTCCAGAGTGATGCATAATTGTGCTTTCTAGACATTATCGTTATCTTGTTCAGCTATCGTTCAGGGCTCTATAGTTTTTCAGCTATATGCCCTGGCGTAAATAACTAAAGAGCTAAAAAAGTTGATCAACTTCAGCGAAAATTTTCAATCGTAATCACCATCGATTTCATCAACATCGAAGGAACCATCTTTAACATAACTATCCTCATTGCCATAGCAACCACAGCCATGATATCATCCTCGCCACCACCACCACCACCATCATCATCATCATCACCATCATCATCATAATAATCTGCATCATCATCATCATCATCCTAGGGCCACTGCAAGGCGAGGGAGTGAGATCTCCAGCCGCTCTGGTCCTCAGTCCATTCTTTGCCCCTAGAGTTCCTTAATTCGTCCCTCCATGGTGTTCACTGCCTTCCCTTATTTTACTTCTGTATCTCGGTAGCTGTAGTGTGTGCTCGTACAGACAGAGGTCACTACGGTGACCATTGATGTAGTGTGCGCTACCGAGAGAGTGCACCACTGTCACGGTTGCTGATATACCTTGGGGTCAGTTTCCAGTTACCCGGCGTGGTGTGTTCGTGGTTAGCAGGGAAACTCGGTGTCAGAAGTGGGATCGCGACGCCACTGATCCGTCGCTCTTTGTCATGTACGCCGCCACCGCTGCTGACTCGTCGATCGGGGCTGCGCTATGCCCACCGCCGCCATTCGACTTCGACAGTCTAAGTACCTGGCCGGCGTGGCTGCTGCAATTCGAGGAATTCAGCTATGCAACTGCAACAGCACTGCATACAGCGGAGCGGGAAGTGCAAACGCGGTCCAGGCTTTACTGCTTGGGGCCGCAAGCAAGAACAGTACTTGCGTCGACAACGCTGTCAGAAGCTGACACCAAGGACTTGTCGACTGTCAAGAAGGCCTTCACCGACCTTTTTCTTCACCGACGAGTTGTACGAGTCTGCTCGCTTCAACCGGCGGACACAGCAACCGGGTGAGATCGCCGATGTTTTTTTCACTGCGCTTCGTACCATGGTAAAGCTCTGCAACTACGCCAACTACGCATCGTCTGTTGTTGAAGATAGGCTCGTTCAGGATCGCTTCGTAGTTGGGTTGCTTGACCGCGTGCATATAATTGGTAGGACGTTATTGCCCAGCCCCTTCAATTCAACCTCGGGAATCTGAAGTTTTTCCGGAATGCCAGGAAACGCACTCGGGCCAACTGAGACCTCGGCGCCCGAATCCACTTTGAACGACAATGCGCGCGCATCTACGAGCACTTCAATGAACTTCGCGTTCAGGCGATGCACCCCCCCGTCCGCCCCCCGCGACAGCGTGAAGTTCCATCAAATTGGCCGGGGGTTTACGTTTGTGCTTCCGGCCCACATTTTTCTCTTCGTGCAGACCACCTCGAAGTGGCCACTCTTGCCGCAAAAGTTGAAGACGGCACGACGGGCGGGGCACTCCGTCCGCGGATGCGATGCGCGCCCGCAGAACGCGCAAAGGCCGGCTTATAGCCCAACGCTAGCTTCCCTTTCTGCACTCGCGTAGCGGCGACGGCGAGCAAGACGATTCTTCCGAGTTCCGAATTCGTTATCTGCGTCGTCCTGCTGACGCCCCTGAGTCTAGGCGTCTTGCAACGTTAACTTTGGGCTCCGGCATAGCTGATCCGATAGCTGCAGCCCTTATAAAAATTTTTACGTCCAGTCAAAAGACAGTCTATTTCCCGGAGGCAATAGACCATGTATGTCCTCTGCGTGTCCCCTGTATTGGAATTTGGCCACTTACTTTTTGTGTCCTCCAAGTGTCCTTTGTGTTTCCGTCCTCCATGTGTACAGTATATTTCCCAAAGACAATAGACAGCATGCGTCCTCCATTTGTCCAGTATGTTTCCAGAAGGCAATAGACTGTGTGCGTCCTTTGAGTGCCCTAAAATTGGCCACAGACTTTCTGTGTCCTCTATGCGTCCTTTGCATTTCACGTTTCCTCTGTGCGGCCTGGAAGTATCCGTTCACCTTTCTCCTTTCAGTTTTCCTGCGGTTGATGAATGGCTGCAAATAATCAAGTCCTCTATTCCTCATGCACTGAACATCCTTCGAATGGCAAGCGTGTTTATATAATACTTCGTGGCGCTTAGAATTGCTGCCAACCACGCAGTAAAACAGCGACGCATTTTTCTGCCTTTACAATGTTTATTTGAGTAACATTGTGAATAATTAAATGCAGTGTACTGAAAATTATGGCCATCATTATTTGGCCACCTGGCCGCGAGAAAGCATTGAAGAAAGCGATCCGGCAATTTCTTTCTCGCTGACACCAAACTCCGAGCACGTAAAAGCTGCAAAAAAATGAAAAGCAAGAACACAGCAGAATTATTATTTGCAGGCAATCTTAAGGAAACGGTCAACAGAAACGAACAAGTAACCTACATGACAAACATGCCGGTACATATCATTTAAGAGGCATTCACAGTTGTAGTTCGCCTATGTGTCACAGGGGTGATGATACAGGGGCAGATTATTTAAAGAGCTTGACCAACTCTAGATATCGCACCCCAGGGTGGGGCATCACTAAAGTTGTATTCAATTAATTGATTGATTGACTGATTATGATGTTTAACACGCCGACGCTACACAGGCAATGAGGCGCGCCGTAGTGGAGGGCTCCTGGTTAATTTGCCTCCTTGCATTTCTTTACCCGTAAACGAAAACTACCCGTTAGAACAATGCTAAGCTGCCAACGTCCTGTAAAAAAATATACTGTGGGTCAACTGCCTCCTAAAAAAAAAAAAAAATCAGGGAGTGGGCGTTTTGTTTTACAACCATTAACACAGTTTTCTTTTTTTTTTCTTTTTTTTTTCATGCAACAAGCTTTAGCGTCGAATCCACCCAAGCCAAGCGGCGGCCGTTGGGCCGTCAGCATAATATTTTCGTTGCCGGCAATGGCAAAGGGGTCGATCACTCACACAGCATACTGGCCGCCGCTCCTGGAAGCTCATTATGACCGCGCCGGCGCAGCCGGTAATTTACAATAAAAGAAGCGCGGCGAGCCGAACACCAAGGAATATACTCAACACGTTTAACAAAACAGCACTGCGGCAACGCGTAATAAAATTTTAACATGCACCACGATAAACAATCACTTACGGCAGAACACGCAGCATTTTTCACACGTCGCGTCGACAGACTGGAACTTGCAGTAGAGACTCTTGATTCACGTAGGCACGCACAACTTGTCAGGTGTTTTGTCAAATGGCGACCTCGATGTGCGTTTGCTACAGCAGCGCAGTACGGCGACGACACAGACGCTTTGCCAGCACTCACGATGTTTCAGGTGGCACAAGAGCACTAACACGTAATATTACGGCAGGAGGAGCACGTAGTAATTCACGTAACACCAGCAAATCGAAAAGAAACCACCAAAACCACGCGCAACAAACCAGCCACGTCTTTTCTTGCGCACCTATAACAATGACTGCATATATGCTAGCCTACACTAGACTTATTACTACAGTTTGCTATCTAGCAGTCATAGAGTTTTAGCAGTTACTTTCTTCCTTCATCATCACCCCTGAAGCAAACTAGGCAGACGCCATTATAGTATTTTGTTAAAGTTGATAATAGCAAACATATATATAATGGCAGTATATTTTCTTGATGCGAGCAACGTCTTTTGTTGTCGTAAGTTGTTGCTACTCAAAAGCGAATAAAAATGGATTAACAAACGAAGTTATTATCATCGTCATCTACATCTAGATTGACTGTTTTGTGTTTTGTTTTCACAAACAGAACGGCCGGATAAAAAAATTATTCCCCGCAGACATACGCAAACACACGCGCACACGCATACGCACACACACACACACACGCACACACACACACATACACACACACACGCACGCACGCACGCACACAAAAGCACCGTGCGTCAAATCCATGGAGGAAAAAGGCTTAGCAAGACTATGTGAGCTGAAGTATTTAGACGTAGGTTTACGACCCGACCGTGTACTGTTTTGGTGGCTTTTTTTTTTTTTGGAGGTTAAGTACTCGCCTACTGATTCAAAGGGCGGAGGTTCGAAACCAGCTCAATGACCTTTGTGTTTTTTTTGTTTTTTTTTAACCGTGTTTTAATTGAAAATTTTCTGCCTTAGGTTATATTTTGACATTGTTGTTGCTCTTGTTGCTCTCGTCTGGCTGTGTCCCTTTTTTTCTGTACACGAAATAACGTATACAGTGCTGCAGAATTTCCACAAACCATCGGCATTGTTTCTTCCCATCTCTAGCCAAGCCAAAAAACTTAACCTTTCGAGTATAATTAAGGCTTACATGCTCAACTTTATGTTTACTTGAGGAAGCACAATCTCCAGAAAAAGAATGTAAGGCAAGAAATAGTTATCCTTCCTCCCAGTGCCCTAGAGGCAAGACAAAAGACATAAGTCAGTCTTTTGACTTATTTGCCTTCAGTACGTACATAAGCAACAGCATTACGGCACACACAAGAATTAAGACCGCAAATTCAAGTTCTATCTTACAGCCTTTGTCCTAGAGGCAACACAGGGGAAACAGGCCAAAGTCTTTTGACTTCATTTTGCCTTGAGTACACACATGGGCAATAGCATTGCGGAACTCAGAAAGAGAAGAAAGCAAGTCATTTTTAAAGTTTTATACTTCTCACCCGAAATAAAATCTTCGTATAGAAATTTAAACTTTGTCTTTACCATAGTACATATAAAGGTAAAACATCATGGCTGTTTATCCTGCAGTCTATAAAAAGTACACAGCCTGCATACGTCCTAGAGGTAACACAAAGGAAAAGTCAAAAGAAAGGCCACACAGTCAACATGCAGGAGACACAAAGTAAACAGAAAGGAAAAGTTCATTTTCATAAGGGGTACGATGCTACTTTGACGTGGCGTCGCAAGTCGATCAAGCAGCATTTGTATGTCCTGGCAGCAGATACCATTCCTCTGCTTGGCTTTCCGGCCATTCAAGCCCTGGGCGTCTGCAAGTTTTTAGACCATGTTTCTGAGGCTCCAGAGTCCTGCGGTCAGCTACTCATCGACCCAGCCCTTTTTCAAGGACTTGGAACTCTTCCCGAGGCATACACTATCCGCCTCATACCCGATGCGACTCCATTCTCGTTAAAGGAGCCATGAAGAGAAAACAAAAGTTTGTTTTATTCGAAAGATTAGGTGTTTTATAGTACCCCAAGCACTTTCCCGGAAGCAAATGATGCTTTATTCACTGAGAAATGAGGCAATTTAAGCCAAAATTTTCAATCTCCCGTTAAATTGCACATTTCGTGACGTGAACAATGGCGTCATACGAGCCGGTCCATGAAACAGATACTTAGTAAGTCGACTCCATATAGCACCCACACGCGGGAATCAAACAGGAACCGGAACTCGTGCCGAAACGGAGACGGCGGCCATTCTAAAAATACTAGTAAAACCTAGTGCATCCGCAGCCCTAGTCATGGAATCGCCTAATCGGGAGAACAAAACTCGCGCCGATACGCTCGGGCTTGCATTTAACAACCTCACACCACTCGCACGCTCAATGCTTCTAAGTGCAAGAGCGGCAGGAGTTGTGGGATACGGGGATAGAACGGAAAGCGACCATTCCGCGATAGCCACAACAGACGAACGCCCTGCCGTCGGCACCGCTGCCTCGTCAGCCCCGTCGCGACGGACGAATACTGACTGGTACGTATGTGCCGTATTTTTATTACAGTTAATAATAGTTCAATTTCAGTAGCAGTATCGCTTATGCCAGTTGGCCGGTGTCGTGTATGGAAAGCCGTTCGCGCGAGCTCTCTGCTCCCACCAGAAAGATACGAGCGTCAATGCGCGGTGTGTACGGCATTTTTTCCCCCAAGGTCAGAGCGCTTTGACGGTGATTTGACGAAGTTGGCGACGAGTGCCAGCATGTCCCAGGAGTGAGCTAACGTAAGGGTCCCTGCCGTAATCACTTCCTCGGAAATGAAACTAGCACACTCGTACTTTTTTTAGCTCTCTTTCTCCTCCGTTTGCGCAAAGTTCACAAAACGTAGCCACTTGCTTCGCCGAGGTTCATCGTTGGGCAGCACATGAAAGATCTCCTCACCGGCAGGAATGTCGCACTCCCTCGATGATTTGCCCGTACTACATGGGCATTCCCTTATAAAAATTTTTACGTCCAGTCAAAAGACAGTCTATTTCCCGGAGGCAATAGACCATGTATGTCCTCTGCGTGTCCCCTGTATTGGAATTTGGCCACTTACTTTTTGTGTCCTCCAAGTGTCCTTTGTGTTTCCGTCCTCCATGTGTACAGTATATTTCCCAAAGACAATAGACAGCATGCGTCCTCCATTTGTCCAGTATGTTTCCAGAAGGCAATAGACTGTGTGCGTCCTTTGAGTGCCCTAAAATTGGCCACAGACTTTCTGTGTCCTCTATGCGTCCTTTGCATTTCACGTTTCCTCTGTGCGGCCTGGAAGTATCCGTCCACCTTTCTCCTTTCAGTTTTCCTGCGGTTGATGAATGGCTGCAAATAATCAAGTCCTCTATTCCTCATGCACTGAACATCCTTCGAATGGCAAGCGTGTTTATATAATACTTCGTGGCGCTTAGAATTGCTGCCAACCACGCAGTAAAACAGCGACGCATTTTTCTGCCTTTACAATGTTTATTTGAGTAACATTGTGAATAATTAAATGCAGTGTACTGAAAATTATGGCCATCATTATTTGGCCACCTGGCCGCGAGAAAGCATTGAAGAAAGCGATCCGGCAATTTCTTTCTCGCTGACACCAAACTCCGAGCACGTAAAAGCTGCAAAAAAATGAAAAGCAAGAACACAGCAGAATTATTATTTGCAGGCAATCTTAAGGAAACGGTCAACAGAAACGAACAAGTAACCTACATGACAAACATGCCGGTACATATCATTTAAGAGGCATTCACAGTTGTAGTTCGCCTATGTGTCACAGGGGTGATGATACAGGGGCAGATTATTTAAAGAGCTTGACCAACTCTAGATATCGCACCCCAGGGTGGGGCATCACTAAAGTTGTATTCAATTAATTGATTGATTGACTGATTATGATGTTTAACACGCCGACGCTACACAGGCAATGAGGCGCGCCGTAGTGGAGGGCTCCTGGTTAATTTGCCTCCTTGCATTTCTTTACCCGTAAACGAAAACTACCCGTTAGAACAATGCTAAGCTGCCAACGTCCTGTAAAAAAATATACTGTGGGTCAACTGCCTCCTAAAAAAAAAAAAATCAGGGAGTGGGCGTTTTGTTTTACAACCATTAACACAGTTTTCTTTTTTTTTCTTTTTTTTTTCATGCAACAAGCTTTAGCGTCGAATCCACCCAAGCCAAGCGGCGGCCGTAGGGCCGTCAGCATAATATTTTCGTTGCAGGCAATGGCAAAGGGGTCGATCACTCACACAGCATACTGGCCGCCGCTCCTGGAAGCTCATTATGACCGCGCCGGCGCAGCCGGTAATTTACAATAAAAGAAGCGCGGCGAGCCGAACACGAAGGAATATACTCAACACGTTTAACAAAACAGCACTGCGGCAACGCGTAATAAAATTTTAACATGCACCACGATAAACAATCACTTACGGCAGAACACGCAGCATTTTTCACACGTCGCGTCGACAGACTGGAACTTGCAGTAGAGACTCTTGATTCACGTAGGCACGCACAACTTGTCAGGTGTTTTGTCAAATGGCGACCTCGATGTGCGTTTGCTACAGCAGCGCAGTACGGCGACGACACAGACGCTTTGCCAGCACTCACGATGTTTCAGGTGGCACAAGAGCACTAACACGTAATATTACGGCAGGAGGAGCACGTAGTAATTCACGTAACACCAGCAAATCGAAAAGAAACCACCAAAACCACGCGCAACAAACCAGCCACGTCTTTTCTTGCGCACCTATAACAATGACTGCATATATGCTAGCCTACACTAGACTTATTACTACAGTTTGCTATCTAGCAGTCATAGAGTTTTAGCAGTTACTTTCTTCCTTCATCATCACCCCTGAAGCAAACTAGGCAGACGCCATTATAGTATTTTGTTAAAGTTGATAATAGCAAACATATATATAATGGCAGTATATTTTCTTGATGCGAGCAACGTCTTTTGTTGTCGTAAGTTGTTGCTACTCAAAAGCGAATAAAAATGGATTAACAAACGAAGTTATTATCATCGTCATCTACATCTAGATTGACTGTTTTGTGTTTTGTTTTCACAAACAGAACGGCCGGATAAAAAAATTATTCCCCGCAGACATACGCAAACACACGCGCACACGCATACGCACACACACACACACACGCACACACACACACATACACACACACACGCACGCACGCACGCACACAAAAGCACCGTGCGTCAAATCCATGGAGGAAAAAGGCTTAGCAAGACTATGTGAGCTGAAGTATTTAGACGTAGGTTTACGACCCGACCGTGTACTGTTTTGGTGGCTTTTTTTTTTTTTGGAGGTTAAGTACTCGCCTACTGATTCAAAGGGCGGAGGTTCGAAACCAGCTCAATGACCTTTGTGTTTTTTTTGTTTTTTTTAACCGTGTTTTAATTGAAAATTTTCTGCCTTAGGTTATATTTTGACATTGTTGTTGCTCTTGTTGCTCTCGTCTGGCTGTGTCCCTTTTTTTCTGTACACGAAATAACGTATACAGTGCTGCAGAATTTCCACAAACCATCGGCATTGTTTCTTCCCATCTCTAGCCAAGCCAAAAAACTTAACCTTTCGAGTATAATTAAGGCTTACATGCTCAACTTTATGTTTACTTGAGGAAGCACAATCTCCAGAAAAAGAATGTAAGGCAAGAAATAGTTATCCTTCCTCCCAGTGCCCTAGAGGCAAGACAAAAGACATAAGTCAGTCTTTTGACTTATTTGCCTTCAGTACGTACATAAGCAACAGCATTACGGCACACACAAGAATTAAGACCGCAAATTCAAGTTCTATCTTACATCCTTTGTCCTAGAGGCAACACAGGGGAAACAGGCCAAAGTCTTTTGACTTCATTTTGCCTTGAGTACACACATGGGCAATAGCATTGCGGAACTCAGAAAGAGAAGAAAGCAAGTCATTTTTAAAGTTTTATACTTCTCACCCGAAATAAAATCTTCGTATAGAAATTTAAACTTTGTCTTTACCATAGTACATATAAAGGTAAAACATCATGGCTGTTTATCCTGCAGTCTATAAAAAGTACACAGCCTGCATACGTCCTAGAGGTAACACAAAGGAAAAGTCAAAAGAAAGGCCACACAGTCAACATGCAGGAGACACAAAGTAAACAGAAAGGAAAAGTTCATTTTCATAAGGGTTTCAAAACGCAGCAACGAAATTTTATTGTAAAGTACTCGAACAAACTCAAGTTTTCAGTGGTTGTAAACTGGAAACGAGCTCCTAACAACAGCAGAAAGCCAAGACCATTCCGAAACTTCTGCGACGACTGTCACTATCTCGTCGCTGCTTGCTGTTCCTTACTCCCCTCGTTTCTATTTTTACCTTTGCTGGTTGGCGATATGACGGCCAACCTTCTGTGAAGAGATTACGATACCAAGCAAGGTCGCTGCTGTGCGTGCTCGGACGGTTCGTTGGCCCCGAAGACCCGAAGAGCCTTGAACCCGAAAATTCGTCTGCGCGACGGTGGCGACGGCGAGATGTCGAGTTCGGCCGGCGGTAGTCTCGTACGCATTGGCTTACACGCTTGCGTGTTTATTCGGAACTTCAACCGTTTACTACACCGTTCTTAGTGTCATAAAAGGAATGTGCAGTATGTTTAAGGGGCATATAGCTCACTATGCAAACTGGTAAGCCCTGCCTAACTTGCGTTTGCTTTTGCCGGCCTCCGCCAATCGCAGAGCATTCTCGTGCGACATCATAGGTTATGCTGCGGGAAATGAGCTGGTGGGTCGCATGGTCATTCCCTTTTTCCCTAATTATGTAGCTTATTTGAGCAAAGTTTGTGTTAAAAGTGGTGTCAGTATGGTTCTAACGAGGCAATCTTTCGAATGAACCATACTTGTGTTTTCTCTTCATGGCTCCTTTAAGCGTACCCAGATGCCTGCCGCTGCCCCTTCGGGATCCGATCAAGGCGGAGTTGGACAGGCTAGAACGGGACAGTGTGATTTGCCGTGTTGACACACCTACACTATGTTGCGCAGGAATGGTCGCGGTGCTCAAGGCTTCGGGTGGCTACAGGCTTTGTGTGAATCTAACCTGCCTCAACAAAGTTATTCTTCGGGAACGCCACATGTTACCCACAGTTGAGCAATGCCTTGGTCTGCTGGGGGTGGCTACAGTTTTCTTCAAGCTGGACGCCACGTCGAGCTTTCACCAGGTCAAGCTGTCGCCCCAATAACAGGAATTCACCACGTTCATAACCCCGTTTGCCGTTACTGTTTCCTCAGGCTCACATTTGGGATCGCGACAGCTCCGGAGTACTTCCAACGACAGATGTCCAGGATCCTGGAAGCCCAATCGGGGCTGGTGAACATGATCGACGATATTCTCGTCTTCGGCAAGACACGCGCTGAGCATTATCGTCGCCTACAAGTTCTCACTCTGCTAACGAACGCAGGGGTCACGCTCAACCGCGACAAGTGCACCTCGGAGCCAGCAGCGTCAAGTTCCTTGGTGTCATTGTTAGTACAGATAGATCCAGACCACGTAGCAGCCATGAAACACATGTCAGCACCGCAAGATGTCCCAGGTGTTCGTCGCCTCCTGGGCCTTCTCAACCACATCGGCCGCTTTCTGCCTCATGTATGAGAAATCACGGCACCGATACGAGCATTGCTGAGGAAGGAGTCTGAGTGGACCTGGGGTCACGCTCAACAGTCTGCCTTCGCCAAGCTCAAGGAAATGCTCTGCTCTTACATATGAATGGCTCGGTACAAGACAGCATACAAGATGACAGTATCAGCGGATGCCAGCTCTTTCGGTCTTGGTGCCGTCCTACTACAGCAGCAACCTTCCGGTGAGCGTCGACTAGTCGCCTTTGCATCGCAGTCGCGCACGCCAACGGAAAGTTGTTACAGTCAGACGGAGAAGGAGGCTTTGGCCGCATGCTGGGCTGTGCTTCGTTTTGAGGAGTATGTCCTTGGTCTGAACTTTTATATGCGAAGCATCTCTTGCTCGGGGGATGTACCGCGTCAGTGCCCCGTCCAAAGCCCCTCTGCTGATGATCGTGGCAGGATGGCCCTAGGGATTGGCCAACCAAAGAATTCATTACGAGGAGGAGGAGGAGGAGGAGGAAAAACTTTATTGTGAGCCTGGTGATGTGGGAGTGGCTCCTCAGTCCAGGAGACCATGGGACGACCTTGCTGTCTCAGCCCTGGTTCAACCACCGTCGTCATCTTCCCGTAGAAGAACCGCTGAAGAAGAAGAAGGAGAAGAAGACAAAGCTGCGAAGAGGAGGGCGTGTACGTTGATCTAGCCCCGTCCGCAGCACCTTTGATGATGATTGAGGCAGGATGCCCCTAGGGATTGGTCAACCAAAGAATCCATCACGAGGTTGCTTCGCGTTCAACCACCGTCGTCATCTTCCCGTTGGGGAATCGCTGAAGAAGGAGGAGAAGCAGACAAAGCTGCGAAGGGGAGGGCGTGTTCTTTGCTCTCAGCCGGCGCACCAACGTCTACAACCTTTACCTCACCAACGCTGACGGAGACTGCCAATTCTACCACAGAGACGACAACATCGACAAGAACATGATGGACGAGTTTCGGCGCCTCGAGCACCACCTCCTACTCACCGTAACACAACAGTACTTGCGTGCCTTTGCCACCGGTGTGGACCCGGACGCAGAATTCTCTCTGGCGCTAATAAACACCAGATCACTCAATATAACGGCCACACAATGGAACCACACGGAACCCCCATGATGCTTCGCATCCTGATCAGGGTTCCCCATGGGAAGTTGGTGCAATTTTTTCATTGCAATCGATCCCCAGCCACTTCTAGCGCTCATGGGGACCTGCTGTTGACTTGCTGCCTCCTCGGATTCAACTGTTCCGGCTGAAACTGATGTGGTTTACGTACCAGGTCCTCTACGTACCTGGCAAGCTTCGAGCCACACCGGACACACTCTCACGTGCACCACTGGACGGTCCTCCGCCACAGCAGGCTGATCATGTGGAGCTCTTCGTTGGAGAGCTTCTTCGCTCATTCCCAGAGTTCATCTCCTCACGGAAAGATGAGCTGCGCCATGCCCAAGCCAGCGATCGTGAGTGTAAGCTCCTGCTTGAGTTCTGCACCAAGGGCTGGCCATGGCAGTCGAAGCCGCCGATTCACGTCAAGAAGTACTGGCAGTATCGGGGAGTCTTCAGTGTCTGTGAGGGGCTACTTTTGAAAGGTGTCCGCATTGTGGTGCCGTCAGCTCTTCGGCATTATATGCTTGATCTTATTCATGACGGGCACAAGGGTATCAACCGATGCAAAGCCATTGCTCGGGAGTCGGTATGGTGTGGCCGGGAGTCAACAGCCACATGAAGACAGTAGTGTCTATCTGTGCAAAATGTGTTGAAACCCGCGTTCAAAGCGCAGAGCCAATGATGCCTTCTCAAACTCCAAGTCTTCTCTGGGAGGAGGTTGGAGTAGACGTTTTCCACCTGAAAGGTCAAGATTATGTTTTGCTGGTCGACTGACTACAGGTCGCGCGTTCCTGAAGTCATCAGTCTGCGCTCGACCACAGCACCGGCTGACATTGCAGCCGTCAAGAGCGTATTTGCACGCCATGGCATCCCACGGGTGGTCCGCAGCGGAAACGGGCCACAGTTTTCATCCAAGCACTTTTCTTCATTCGCACAGGCTTACGGCTTCGAGCATGTCACCAGCAGCCCCCGGTTCCCGCAGTCCAACGGCGAAGTGGAAAGAATGGTGCCGATCATCAAGGGCCTGCTGCTCAAGGCCGATGATCCTTACTTGGCACTGCTCGCCTAAAGGGACACTCGAGGCGTTAATGGGTAAGCCCTGCACAACTTTTGATGGGCAGACGCCTGCAAACGAGAGTACCCAAGACTTCGCAGCAGCTCGAGCCATAGTGGCATTTTCGGTCCTTCAACCTGGGTGATCAAGCCAATCGAAGGAAGCAGGCCCCAGACTTCAACCGGAGGCATGCGGCTCACTTACAACGCCCTCTCAAGTCTGGTGAGCAAGTCTATGTACGAGACAAAAATAGCCCTGCGTTGGTTCTGGGGCCAGCGCAACGTGACCGTTCTTACTTCGAGGAGGCCCCGAAGGCAGTTAGCCAACGTAATCGGCTACACCTCGTCCCAGGGTCCAGCACCCCAGTGCTGAAGGGTCCGGTCGATCTTGCCACCGAAGAACAACCCGAGTGAGCCATCCGTCAGAGACACTAGCGCCGGAGGGGCAGAGTTAGTTCCTCCTACGCAGTCTTCTGGGACTTAGCCCCAGTCCCAGTCTCCAAGTTCGCCTATTCGTATCTAGGTATGGGAGAGCGATCCGGAGGCCCAGAAGACTGGACTTGTGATTGTGGTGAAGTGTAGTGTAGTGTTGTGCGTGCAGTGGTGTTAATCACTAAACAAGGGGGGTGTAGTGTGTGCTCGTACAGACAGCGCACCACGGTGACCATTGATGTAGTGTATGCTAAGAGAGAGGACACCACTGTCACGATTGCTCATGTATGTATTCCAAGGGTAATAAATCCTTAGGTTCAGTTGCCCGTTACCCGCCGTGGTGTGTTCGTGGTTAGCAGAGCGCGTGCTTGTGGAAGTGTGCTCCGCAACAGTAGCCATTATCTCTGTAGAAGTCATCCCGTTACCGTGGTGGTCCAGTGGTTGCCATTTCGTTGCATTACATGCCCAGCGTAAACCCCCTTCTTTTTCCTATTTTGAAATCTATCTTCCGCCTAAGTTTAATCTCGGTTCCAAGACGTTGGTTTCCATACTTAAATGATGCCCCTATCTTCCAACTTTCCATGGCTCCTTCAGTAAAATTAATAATTTTTGCGGCTGCGAAGAGTATAAATTTAATAAAAAGAATAAAGGCATTCCAACAAAGTATTCGTCTGCTAAAAACTGAGCTCTAACATCCCTTTGATTTCATAGTGTCAGCGTGAATTTTCCAACATTCAATGGAATGAAAAAACAAAAAACCCGTGGTGTGTGCGTAATTGAATCATACACTTCCAGGGCTAGCAAGAAGCCATTGTGCCGTCTGAGGGCCAAAATAATATCATAAACTCGCTGCAGCATATCCAGACCACGCACAACTGACGAAAACCATATATCGATTCCTCAGATAGAAATCCACAGTAAACAGGGTTCGGAAAAATAGGAACCCAAAGATACAGTAGCGAGAAAAGGCAAAATATTTATCCTAGCAACAATATCATAAGTTCAGTAGAAAGATGCTGCGTATATGGTTAAAAGCAATGGTAGACATTTGTAGCTAATTATTTAGTAAAGACGGCAATCTGTACCGCAGCATTTTTTCTCCATAATTCGCCCGGCATTTCTTCACTTTCCAGGTTTCAGGATTGCGGGTAGAATACGTACAAGAAAGCTTTTCTAAACCAATTATGTTGATTACGGAACCGTTCTTCACTACTGCTTGTGTGCAACATCGGCAAAATTTATGTGTACATTTGTAAATAAAAATGTGCTTTTTAAACAGTCCTTGTGCATGACAGATACGCAATCTTGCTGACTATGCGAATAGTTCCGGTTTTGTAAAGCTGTCAGTTTTTGTATATCTTCCGGAGTTTGCCGTAGTTAAGCATCGAGTAAAAATACAGTTGTAAAAAGAAGGTGAACTGATATTAAAAAAAATAACAATAATGGCTCCTACGACCAGGGGCCTGGGATAATTTCTGGATTAAGTAGTTGGCGTGTTTATTCCATAACGTAACTTCTTCAAAATATACACGTAGTGTTTTGAAACATTTACCTAATTCGACTGTAGTATGATTGACCACAATAGGTGCAACTGCGCAGATTCTCGGACTTGATGAAAATGTACTGCTTTGGTTTCTGTCACGCTCCCAGGCAAAATACAGACCATCCACCCAGTTTGACTTATTTTGACCTCAAGTACACCCTTCAGCTTCGAATATCACAGTTGTCTCGAAATAGTATCGGTTGGGAAACGTTGGCTTACACCTTATATGTGAAGAAGTTCTACAATCCTCAAGGGCCATATAATTTTTTTTTGCTCATTAAACATGAGTTATGGCGGAAATGCAGGTGAGTTTGCTGTTAGTACTTTGAAATTGATTGAGAGCACAGCATAACAAGGACGAAGAAAACAACTGCAGGAGGAGCAACAGGTGGGATTTTTCCCGGCGCTTTTCCAGCTCTCAGCGAAGCCAGCCTCCATGCACCGCTCTCCACCATCTGTGTTTTCAGCGCCACATCCATCATTCTGATGGTTCAGGAAGGAATAAATTGCGGGCGGGTGTTGCTCCCTTTAGAGATGCATTTTACTGCTTTTTTCCCGAACAAAATACACCAAACAAAACCTCAGAGGCGTGATCCACGTACAAGAAGCTGTGTGCGGATACGTGTCCAGTCCGACGTCGTCGCTTATACGTCGGTGTTTCCGCAAAGGGCGCGTGTATGGAATTCCTACGACCCCCTCGGGTGCCATAGGTAAAGGGGATTCTGGAATCGGAGAAAAAGCTTTATATCAGGCGCTGTGGGCGTTTTGCCGCTGGCGACATGAGCCGCGCGAGGTAGGAGAAAACTTTTGCGCTTAGCCTTTATCGCCCGAGAAAAGAAAGCCTAACATTCGAGCGCGCATATTAGAAGAAAAACGCACTGTCGTGGCACGCAGAGACGGCAGTTTTCTTTGTCTTGCTCCCGTCTCCCAAAATGGCCGCCCCCTTTTACTAGCGGCTTCTGCCCTTGCAAAATCATAAAGAGAGGATATGCAAGTCAATGCGCGGAACTTGAGCTGCTCCACAAAGGTTGCGGACAAACTGGTAGGAACAGCTTTCTCCTCGAAACCAAACCCTAACCGTGCTTTGCGCGAACCGCGTGCCCGTTTTAGCACGTCCATCAGGCAGGTTTAAAATAGCCTAATCGAAAGAAGTTCGAATAATAAAAGAACAGCGGATAGCGTGATGGCGCGCAGCCTAATAAAATTGTGCCAAAGCAGATTTTTAAACCAGATTTGCAATTTTGAATTGTTAAACCATTGCTTGACCGCTTGTTCGTTCGCAGTAGCGATGTCTTCCGAGCCTTACCTTCAACTAAATGTGCCTATATGAGTACGGAGGAAGGAAGGGATACGATTTATTAAAGTACGTAGGGCAGCGAAGATTTAAAACTGCGCTCATGAATAATGAAGACGACAAAAAGTAATCGAAACTATTGTTAAGGAGACTTATAGAACACCTTTAGAGCAGGTAGTAAAGTAGTCGAACAGGTGAATCAATATAACTATCTGGTGATTCGAACTGTGGGAGTGAAATCCTGCTTGTAAATAATTGGGCTAGGGACGCATTCGGCAAGCACGCATAGGTAATAAATAAGAAGCTGCCTTGATAATTGACGAACAAGGTGTACAGCCAGTTCGTACTGCCGGTGATAAGTTTTGAGGCAGCAGCTCGACTGAAAAGTGCCTTGCGTAAAAACATTTGGTCAGACCAACGAGCGATCGGAAGGGCTGTACTAGTGCCACCTCGAGAGATGAAGCGAGAATGCCAAACCAGAGAACGAACGCGGCTGGAAGACATCATAGCAGAAGTCGCCTAGCAGAAAATCAAACCACCGCGGCCGCATGGTTGCTTTCATGTTGACAGAAAAATGAGCCTGGCACTAGCTACAAGATGCCAACACAACGTGTGTTTTTATCCTTCAGTGGCAGTTTTTACAATTACATAGTCCTTTTTGAACGGTCCTAGAAAAATTTGACATTTTGAATGCACATGTTGTGGAGAGGTCGCACATGCACTTCTCCGTCTTTTCTTGTGCGTCTGCGTCAAAAGCAGCACATTGGTTGTATTTGTATGTGTTGATCAGTGTATCCTTTAGTGTATCCTTTACACGACCTGAGAACTATTGTTGTTCAAAAAATGTTTTTGTTTCTTTTATCACTCTCATTTGCATATATATACACATTTATTTTCACGCATATTTTATATATTTTTCTTCCTATATGTTGTCTTTTGTATGTGTTATATTCATGTTCCGGTGCCTCACCCGAGAAGGCTATTGCGCTGTTGGGTGTTGGGGAGGACTTAAATAAATAAATAAATAAATAAATAAATAAATAAATAAATAAATAAATAGGAATTAAGTTCCCTCACGCTGCCCTTGTACTGTGAAGAACTGAAAACTGGTGAACTATCATTGTAACCGCGTAGCTACCGAGAGACGGTCCTAGAAATAGGAGACATTTTTGACTGTACATAGAGCGATGAAATGCGAAAATTCGGAGACAAAAAATAGACTACGGCATCTCAAGGCAGCAACCGCTAAAGGAAAACGTGCCAGACATTCGCCCTGCAGTATACTAGACAGGCTTATGGTTATGATGACGACCATTACGGGTTCGCTTCTAATCGAAAGGCCTTTACAGATAGCAGGTACAACCTTTTCGGTAAGTCTCCCACGCAGATATCCGTCGTATGCGCACTTATGAGTGTAGTGCGAAACTCTGTTCCATCATATCTGATTGGCCGTTGCCTATACCAATTCCTTTTAAGTGCGAATGCACTTCTTAAGCGACCCTGAATCACGCGTCCACCGCCGTCCGTCCGTCCGCACCACATACCCACTTAGGGCGATTGGCCAAGAAGAGTTTTTAAGTGCGAAAGCGACCCCACCACATACCCACTTAGGGCGATTGGCCAAGAAGAGTTCCTTCGCATCACCCGTGCATTCGCACTTCCCCATGCTCCCCTTCGGGGAAATGCGGGTGAATTTTTTCTGTTCAAAATTTGTCTGTGCAAAATCACCATCCTGCGCATGCGGAGTGGCCGAGGAATATGTTTCCCACGTGATGTTGGACTACCCATTATATTCCCGGCAAAGACGCGAACTCTGCAACAAACTGCCATAAGTGAACCGTCGTGCGATGTGTTTAGCATCTTTACTAGGATCATGGCCGCATGCGGGTCTTCAAAATGAGGTTGTTCATGGTTTGAATGTATTTTTACCTCAACAGGAATAGCGTCAAACTATTAGGCGGCGTATTAGCTTTTACCGCGAGTCCCTGAACCTAGGAGAACATTTTATAGACAACTATTAGAACACACGAAATTGTCGTGAACAGTTCATTTGAATAGCCGGGTCTACGACCCTTTATTGGTGAAATGGAGTAGCCGGGCGCACATTTTTTCCCAACCTCTCCAATCAATAAACCAGTTAAACCACGAACCCGTTCTCTAGGCATTTGGAGCGACAATCCCGACTTACTTCCCATATTTATTTACACCTACGCTAGCAGACGGCAGCACGTATAACGCAACGCTTCGCTCATACAGAAGGACTAACCCTTGTGGCATAGTCGGTAACTAACCGGTTCAGCAACGCCCATGACGCAGGCTGCCGGGCTGTTTCCTTTTCTATTCACTACGTGAGATAGGCTAGTGGGATTTGCAGAGAGTTAAAACCTGATTCCAATGAACACGTTCATCTACGAACGAAACAATAGGAAATTAACATGAGAAAGTCCCGATGGTACGACCAAAATCCGAATTGACTTCATTCTAAGGGACAACCTGGGTATTGTGCAGGACGTAGAGGTGTTAAGATCAGGAGCAGTGATCACAGGATGGTTAGCTAAAAGCTGAGGCTGAATATAAGAAGAGAAAGAGCGAAAGTCGTGAAAACTATGAAATCCTTGTATGAAATCAGTCGGAGCCAGATCGCAGGAGTTTAAATCAACTCCTAAAACAAATTCCCGCGTTTTAACGAACAGATCGAGGTCAGTGTAAGCAGGGTAAATGACAACCTAACACCGGTACTCAGTGAATCAGCAGGAGCTGTGGGGAAACAACAGGAAGAGAACAAACACTAACACTAACATCGAAAACTAAGGAAATAATTGCCAACCGTAAGAACATGAAGGTGTCAACTACGATTAGTCGGATTGAATCACCCGAGCTGTCAAAACTCATTCACAGATCTAAAAGAAGAGACATTCGCGCATATAGCATCGCAGTGATCGAGAAAGCGCTGCCAATAGGGGGAAGTTTGAAGGCAGGTAAGAGGAAGCGAACCATCGGCAAAGAGAGGATTTACGCACTCATACATGAGCAGGGAAACATTACGCACAACTTGGAAGAGGTAATTACGATAGCAGAACGATTCTACACCCGCCTGTATGCAGCCGCAGCAGGGCAGGCCTGGAGTCCGTAAGGATGACCGCCTTGGGGTGGTTCTGGGGCCCCCTCTCGAGGAGGAGGTCGGCGGCCAGTGAACTCCGCCCGAGTGGATGAAGTGGGGATGGGCAGGCGGCAGCTCCGGCTGGCACCCAGCTCAGGCACCCCGAACGTGCTGTTCTTGAAGGAGCCGTCTGTGAAGAGATGCTGGTAGCCGCTCAGCTTAAGTGGCGTGGTCCGCGTGTTGCGGACCCCGCGGAGGGTCGCGGTGATCAGCAGGGCCTCCCGGTGTCTGGTGGTGGCATCTCCAGGCGAGGTTGGTTCGGCACCTCGAGGCCCTCTTTGAAGATAGCGAAGAGCGCTGCCATGTGCGAGTTGGGCCGGCTACGGAACCTCTGCAGGAGCGCAGCCCCCCTCGGCAAAGTGTGGTGCCGGCTTGTCGGTGGAGTTCTGCTGCCAGAAAAGTAAAAGTTTTGTCTTTGTAAGACAAGATCGCAATTTTAAATGCCGTCTCCACCGGCGTCAAACAACGTTGCCACCCGATACAGTATTCCAGCTGGCAGACTGCCAACAATTTTGAGTGCGTCAAAGAGCATCATGTTTGCGAAAATGCGCCCTTTCCTTTCAGCATAAGTTTGATTCTTTAGATTCGTCAAAGCACCGAAAGGTGTCAAAAGGCAGAAGCGACACTTATGTTACGTTTATCGATACAGGATACAAGTGACCGTACTTCTTCGGAGTGCCGTGCAGTGGCTAAGCATGTGAAAAAGATAGCAAATCACGAAGTTTGCACTGTGAAATAAATCCTTGAACGGTGAATTCACAGTAACTGATGGCTAGATTTTTGGTTTCGTTTCTTCTTCACTCATGCAAGCCTTACCTTGAAACCTGCAGGTAACGAAAACCTCCATGTAACGAAGAATTGGGATGTTTATTAAACTTCGTTACATCCAGGTTTAGCTGTAATCACCTCCTCCGAGAGTTTTGTTGAAGCGACGAGTATTAGTAGGGTTGTTGCAAATCAGAACCTCCCGTTTTCTTCCACGCCGCAATTCTCCCTCGTTTCGTCCCCCTACTTTCACCGCGCGAAAGTCACTGTCCATGATGCCTCGCTTCTCAGCGACGTCTGCAAGAACATCCGGTGGCGCACGTCGTCGGCAGCTGCGCGACGTAGCACGGCTTTGGGGCGGGGCGTCTGACTTTCTGCGTTCCGTTTGGGCTGTTTTTTTATAATCTTGCTTATGAATTATAATCTTGCTTGCCCTCCGCTCATGGCTGGAAAAGCTGATGGAAGATGTGGGGAGGGACTTTCACGCTTCCACACCATGCCGAAAGATCACGCGAAAAAGGAACGACCCTGCCACAGCGCGTTCGCGGAGACATCTCTTGCTACATGTGTGAGCGAATGACTACAGAATCCCCTCAAAATTTCGTAGAGTGAGCACGTACATCCGTTCCGAACCAACGTCGGTTTATGCATTGCCTAATTGGCTGCTCGTTTGCGCCAATGTCGGGCTTGGTCGGGTTGCGGTGACGCCAGGCACGGGCGTACACAGACAGTTGTAGTATTTCATTCCGTTATTCCGATGGGTTTTACGCATTTATAACCGTAACAAAAATGCAAATGAAGTACGGCACAGCACGAAGTACGGAAAAGTGCAACCACGGTACGGCACAGGGTCTTTTTTTAAAGTGGGTAGCACAACTCATTTCCCGCCCCCCCCCCCTTCTCTAACTTTCCGGGGAACTCTACACCACCCTGTTTATCAGTTGCTAGACTGGTACACAGTAATCGATATTACGAGCGGTCTGGGAAGTTTTGGGACCGTGCGGGGCTGCGTCTTTGTTGGAATGTGCATATGATTCCCCTAAACAATTATTCCACCCTCGCTTCTTCCCGTGATCGCATGAAGCCCCTTTTCGCTCTATGAAGGCTGTCGTTCATTTTTTTTCGACGTTAGTCCTGCCAATTGCGATATGTGGACGGTTTCGTGGCAGCCAGCATATCCCCCACCCCCCACCCGTCCTCGCAAAGCGTAACCTTCTGTCGTAATTAACTGGATGGGAGGTAACTATGGTTACTCTATTCAAAGGCGTACAAACTTTTCAAAATACACACATTAGTATTTCGTCCCGTAAAAGTACCATTGCATTTTTGTTTATAGCAAGCAGGAGTTTAATAGTTTACACCATTACAAATAATGCCTGCAACGTTAACGATGCTTGACGTTTGATATGCTAGTTACACACTTCAGCCAAAATTTTTCGCGTATGATTCGCAAATACGATTCGCAAACCATGTCACTTAGAAGACGCCCCCACACCCCCCGCCCCCCCCCCAAAAAACGAAGAAAGAAACAACCAGCCGGCAATTCAACCCGCGAGCTTGATTGAGTGCGCGATAGGCTTTCGTTTACTGCGCCACGACAAAACTGGACAATGCGTGCACATAACCTGTATACTAGAGAACAACCATTTGTGTCACATCCAGGTTTTCTTCGTGATTTCAAGGATTCCTGGCGGTTTAACTGAACATTTCTTGAATAACAGTTGCGCAGTAAGGTTCCATGAAGCCCCCACCATAGCTGATCTCCAGCAGCGGCACTGTTTCGGCTGCGACTGCGATTTCGCCGTGCGAGAATAGTGCTCGCCTTGCTTTTGTTTGATGGTTTACGCTAAAAACGTTGGTGAATACTGTTTCCTTATTGCCTAATAAACCTTCTGTAACTTCTCTTTTGTTGCTAACTGAGCCTATATTTTCTCCAAGAGTTGGTGGTCGCACGTGAATATGGAGTTTGCAACTCCGGAAAACGAACTCTCGCCATAGGGAACGTCCAAAACGTCGTAAGCCGAATTATGGATCGCATTGGCACTAGTGGGCAGTTGTATGAACTTCGTGAAGCTTACTATGTTTATTACCTTCTAAGAACTAACACAACTGCAGAGCTGCATTCATTACGGCACAAATGTTGTCGGGGGGCAGTTTAGCTCCTCGATCGATTCATGACGCGACCGATCGGTATTGGCGTCTTCGATCAGCGAGCCAGTCACACCAAGCAAACTTTCCATCGTCCGTCGCCGTCGGCGTCGTGTGACAAGGCGCTCTGCCAGCTGGGAAGTCGGCGTTGCCGTCGTGTCGTCGTCGCGTCGGACTAGCCAACGCGCCTTAAAGGGGCCCTGAAAGGCATTTTGAGCACACTAAATGAACTAGCGCAATCGCTAGATTGGGTCACCAACGTCACCTGTGCCAAGTATTACTCTTTTACGCGCAGCGGAAAGCTCACACTTTTGTTGCAAAGTTTGTCGCTTTTTTCTCACCCTTTCCTTCGTGTTTTTGGACGCCGCCATCTTCACATGTCTACATCATCGATTCCCAGATGTTCGTCATGAGCTAGACATCCTGCTATTGGGCGGCTTTTTCACGCACTTCCGGCAAAGAGATGAGTCGTCTGCTCAGCGTCGGCTCGCCGGCTGATCTGCCAGCGGAGTGCCGGAGTGCTTTGACATTTTACGACAAACGAAACAAGTGTAAACAAACGCTTAACCGTTTGTATTGAATGCAACACGGCCATAACACGACGTGGATTTTATCTTACGTGAGTACGTACCATAAAGAAAGTCCCGTGGCACTTCTTTGGTGCAATCGCAGAGAACGCCCTGAGCCGAATGCCCGGGTTTGACGCGTACATTTTATTCAACTTCAAAACAATCCAGAGATGCGTTTCGAACGAACGCAACGTCACAACATGCGTTGCAAGTCTGAACCGCGATTGACAGACGATGAGTTGCCTCCTCCTGTCCGTCGTAAATTCGGCACTCACCTCACACCCGGTTTGCGGGGACGAGCAGCAAGTCACAACTCTGGCGCGCAAGCGAGAAGGCTTTTAGCCAGGCACACTGCACATACCCCATGCGAGGTTGAGTGGTACGTCGTTCGAGAAAGATAATCCAGACCATGGGAAGCACTATCCACCCGCAGAAGTACAATGTCGCATTTCATCGCGAAACGAACGCGTCCACAACACACAGGAGGCGATGCACACACACACACACAGCTTCGGTCGCTGCATTGGCTTAGCTGCCAAGCTTCGTTCGGACAATCAGCGATGCTACGACGATACAGAGCTGCGTGAGGACGACGTGCTAACCACTTCACGTATTTAAAAACACAGGGGCAAAGAACTAGGTTCATCGGAAGCAAAAAATCTTTCCTCCATTATAGTGCCTGAAATATACTGGCTAGTGTGCCGAGGGCGGGCTCCAGGCGGCCGCCGGGAGCGATGTACGCGGCCGCCTGCCGCTTGGGGCGCTGCCGTGCGGGAGTGTGCGCGTTCATCCGGCCCGAGCAGATCGCGCGGTTACCTCCGAGCTGCGTAGCAGACGGCAGCGGCAGAACTTTCCATTCCCGCTTGCGACGAAAGCGAGCGAAAGCGACGGGAATTCTGTCGCGCAACCAAAATTTGTCCCGACCATTCGACAAAAACGATCGTCGCGCGACAAAGCGACGGAATTCCTGCCGCTCTCACTCGCTTTCGTCGCAAGTGCGAACGGGCCTTTATGCGCAATCTCCGCCCCACATAAAACAAGCTCTTGCTTGTCGCCTGAGCATACGGTTGATATGTGACTACGTTACACTGTGCTTGCCAGTGTATTTAAACGATGTCACTAGGTTTGAAACGTACGCGCTCGGCGTGCAGCTTTGTAAACGCAAGCGGTTTCACATACGCACGCTATTTTGCTGCTAATAGAGTTTTAGTACAGCGTTTGTGGCCTTTGCACACGCTAAACGCTAAATTTTTGCGTCCCGCTACGTGACACCGCGATGGGAGTTTTAGTAGAGCGTCTCATCAGTTTTGCGTAGCGACACACTAATGCATACGGCGCCATCTGTCAAATGTTTTCCGAAATGTCTCGCCGGCTGATCTGCTAGCGGAGTGCCGGAGTGTTTGGACATTTTATGACTATCCAAACAAGTGCAAACAAACGCTTTCCCGTCAGTGTTGAATGCAACACATGGGTGCAGCTTGTCAGAACACGGGTTCTCGCTGATCGAGTGGAGCGTTGGTTTGCTCTTCGCCTTCACGTTCATCGCCGCTGATAAAGCGATCCGATCCGGCGCGTTTTGTGCACGGGTTCTGTGTCGGTTGAAAATGTCTTTTTTCACATGCCGCCGGTAGTAGGAATTACAACCACCGCAAAATAACACCCGGCACCAGCGGGGCCACATCTGAGACCGCGCTTTTTGGATAAACAGTGCGCGGTGCACCAAAGGGAACGAGCGCACGATTCTCCCCACGCGGCTGCGAGTTCGCCGCCGATACCAACGGCAGCTACGTACACCGCGAAAGGGCAAGGCCAGGCCGCACACATGCGGCCAGGTCATTCGTTCGCTTTTCCAGCCTGTGTCCATGGTGTCTACAGAGATGAAAAAGCCGAAAGAGCTGGCCCGTAGCAGACGGCAGTCTGTGGGAGCGCAATAGCGGAAGTACGTCACCGCTGAGGAGCGGAGCATCATGGGAGGGGAGGCCAACAGCGAAGAAACAGTTGAAAGGAGGAGGAAATGCGGCGCGACGATAATTCGCGGTTTTTGATTTACGATTTCTCAGCTAATACTCATCGCTTTAACAAAATTCTTGCAGGAGGAGATTGCTAATACATTGCTTTATTTGGTTACATGTACATCCATGCATCGGCGGAAGGCATTTCAGGACCCCTTTAACGCGGAGCATAGTAATAGAGTAAAAAGATGAATATAGACAAACACGTTTTATACCCTTCAGCGTGCTGCAAGAAGTGCTGATTAATCAAAGACGCCGGCACGACCCCTTGACGCTGAGGAGAGAACGCTTCTCTTCACCAGAAGTGCGAGAAAAAGCCGCCCAATTGCAACACTTCCGCTTCGTGATGCACTTAGAAGAATCGGTGACGTACATGCGTGAAGATGGCAGAGCCCGAAAAGCACGCAGGAAAGGGTGGGAACGCGGCAATAAACTTTGCAAAGGATAGGTAAGCTTTCCGCTGCACGTACAAATGCTACACTTGGCATACGTTACGTTACGACCCAAACTAACAATTTCCCTGTTTAATTTAGTGGGCTCAAAATGCCTTTCAGGACACCTAGGAATTGCAAGTCCATCGGCCTATTTGATGTTCACAAGATGTTTACCAAAGTTATAGCTAGCCGCATAGGTAACATTCTGCATTTACAACAACCCAGATACCAGGCCGGGTTGAGAAAAAGGTTCTTTACATGCATCACAACCATGTTGTCAATCAAGTGATGGAAAAATCGGCAAAATGCCCAAAAGCCCTTTACGTGACATTTATAGACTATGAGAAAGCGTTTGACTCAGTACCCATCGCAGTTCTTCTAAAGGCATTAAAGGACCAGGGAATAGAAGAGAGTGTCTAGACGACATAGATGAGGGATGTGCGGCCAGGGTACCAATTCACACGCAAAGCCATTAATTCCCGATTCGATAGGGAGTAAGGCAGGGAGATACCATCTCGCCAAAACTGTTCACAGAATGTCCGGAGGGGGTAGTCAGAAATCTTGACTGGGAAACACGGGATTAAGGATCAACGGCGAATACTTTAGTTCTTTGGGGTTTGCAGTCGGCATAGTCTTGCTGAGTGAGACTGCAGAACACCTGCCAAAATGCTTGAGGAACTACAATCAGAAAGCACAGCCGTGGGGCTAAAAATAAATATGAATAAAAATAAAACAATAAGGAATATACATGTCTGAAAACCCCTTTTCAAATTAGAAAACGAAATTCCAGAAGAAAAGGAATGTAACTACCTCGGACAGATGGTTAGTGGTAACCCTAACGACGAGAGGAAAAATCCGGTGCAGACGTAGGCATAAGTAGGGGAGCACTCAACAGGCACTCCTGTATAACGCAATGTAAGCTACCTCAATCACACTAAAGAAAAATATACAACTAGAGAACACTGCCGGTGATGACAGACGGAGCTGAAACTTGGCGCATTACCAAACAAATCGAAAGCAGACTTTGATCGGATAAGTGGGCCATTGAACAAATAGCGGTAGGAATAGCACTTAGAGACAGGAAACGGGCTTCCACCGGCAAGGAACACACTCAAGTAGACGATATCATAGTGCAAGTAAAGAACAAAAAATGGAGTTGGGCTAGCCATGCATAGCGACGAACCGACAATCGGTACACAATTAGGGTAACGGAGTGGATACCAACAGACAGGTCTAGACGGAAGGGAATGCCATTAATCATATCGAGGCATAAAACAGAAAAGTTTGGTGGCCAATAGTGCACGGGAGTGGCGCTGGACAGGAGTGGTTCGAAGGCAATGGGAGAGGGGTTCGCCCAGCAGATGGGCCTAAGTAGGCTGGTGATAAGGATGATGATGTTCAAAAAACTTGGATGCCGCAAATGACATGTTCCCACTCTACTATCACACGTGACATTGTAACCTAGGTGTCTACAAAAAAACTGAAAAAAAAACGGGCTTAGACGGGGCTATTACGCCGGCTCTGCAGTGTAAACTTGATGATGGTTGGTGTTTCATGGCGCAAGGCCAACGAGGGCAAAGAGCGCCAGAAAAGAAGTTACATAATGGAGCGAGGTGATTACCACAAAAAGGTAGGTATAAAAACATGTAGGCCGAACATAGTAAAATCAATTAAAGGTAATGGTGATGGCTGGTGTATAGGGCCAGATTTGATTATGCGTGATATGAGATAAGGTTTAAAAACTTAACATCTGACAAATACTCAAACACACGTTTCAGGGAAACCATGGCATTGTCACCAAGAAACAGCGATGGGTGTAGGGGAATATGTTGTCTGTAGAGTTCTCTGAAGTGCTTGTGTCGTGTTGTGTGAAGTGCCTTGCATGTTATTAGTACGTGCACTACAGATAGGGCCTCTCCGCACCTGCCGCACTGGGGTCTAGGATATCCCGTCAGCAGATACGAGTGCGTCGCATGGGTGTGCCCTATCCGTAGTGCAGTGTAAACTTCATTTTTAATAAAGTTATTCTCTATTACCACCAATGCTGCAGCGGCAGTGCGTAGAACGTGTCCGAAGGGTAATGCTGCGCTGGGGAAAGACAAACAAAACATCTCTATAAGGACGGCGAGACGTGTAACTCTGCCATGCGCCCTGTTCGTCCTTCTACAGTGCATTGGACTGGTGCATTGGAGACGCGCCTTGTTATACCTCCCACGGATGCAGGTACAAGCCTTTGAGCTACAAAGATAAGCCAAGCAGAGCTGCCTTTCTACGTAGGTCGGCCTTTGAACAAAGAAACGGTAATCGTAATGTTCTCTTGTCAGACGACGGTTTTCACAGCAAAGGCACAAATCGCGAACGATTTCTTAAGAGCTATTAGCATATAGTATGTATATGCAGTGTATGATCGCCACCACGTCATCGTCACGCCTCCGTTTCCAGACTGGCTCGCGGCAAAGCCACAGCAGGACGACTCGAGGCTGCTCCTCTAGAGCCAATTTAACGTGACGCGCTCGCACGAAGATTCCGCCGCTATCGATGAAGGGGTCATGGCAATTGCGTTGAAACGAGACAGAGTGCGGTTAGTGGCGCGCTAGATTGCAGCCGCTACACGCTCCCACGCACGGCACACTGCCTGCGGGCAAAAGAGTTCGCCGCGTGATTCCCCTACAGCACGGGTAGAAGAAAGGTCGTTAACTTTCTGTCGTTACCGGCTTTTCGGCGCTCATAAAGAAGCGCATTAAGAATAAAAAAGCGCGAAAACTTCGTAGCGTTGCAACGAGTGAAGACCGCTTGATGGAGAACTGGAGTTTAATGAACTTCACTCGAACTGTTGAGAATGTGTTAGGTGGTCGAACTTATTTCCAATATGTGCAATCCTAAAGCACAATTACCGAGCGGAAGAACATTTCCGTTCAATTAGAATGCACTTTATAAGCGACCCCAAGCCATCCACCGCCGGCGTCGGCGGCGGCGGCGTCGGCGTCCGCAGTGCTCCTCTATATTTAAAGAAGAAACAGCATCCGGCGCCAGGTTTCGATCCGAGGACTTTGCGGGCCGCAGCCCGACGCTCTACCGAATAAGCCACGGACGCGACGCTGATATTGTCAGTAACGCGCCTTATATCTTTAACGCAATTACCGAGCGGAAGAACATTTCCGTTCAATTAGAATGCACTTTATAAGCGACCCCAAACCATCCACCGCCGGCGTCGGCGGCGGCGGCGTCGGCGTCCGCAGTGCTCCTCTATATTTAAAGAAGAAACAGCATCCGGCGCCAGGTTTCGATCCGAGGACTTTGCGGGCCGCAGCCCGACGCTCTACCGAATAAGCCACGGACGCGACGCTGATATTGTCAGTAACGCGCCTTATATCTTTAACGCAATTACCGAGCGGAAGAACATTTCCGTTCAATTAGAATGCACTTTATAAGCGACCCCAAACCATCCACCGCCGGCGTCGGCGGCGGCGGCGTCGGCGTCCGCAGTGCTCCTCTATATTTAAAGAAGAAACAGCATCCGGCGCCAGGTTTCGATCCGAGGACTTTGCGGGCCGCAGCCCGACGCTCTACCGAATAAGCCACGGACGCGACGCTGATATTGTCAGTAACGCGCCTTATATCTTTAACGCAATTACCGAGCGGAAGAACATTTCCGTTCAATTAGAATGCACTTTATAAGCGACCCCAAACCATCCACCGCCGGCGTCGGCGGCGGCGGCGTCGGCGTCCGCAGTGCTCCTCTATATTTAAAGAAGAAACAACATCCGGCGCCAGGTTTCGATCCGAGGACTTTGCGGGCCGCAGCGCGACGCTCTACCGATCAAGCCACGGACGCGACGCTGATATCAGTGTTAGTGACGCGCCTTATATCTTTAACGCATTCAAACTACGTCGTCAGCGGCGTGCGTTGGCGACTCAGCGGCGTTATAGCGGCTTGATAACTGCGTGGTGTACACGTGATACTACAAACCCGATGGAAGAGATGGAAGAGAAGGCGGCGAGGCGGTGGGCTGCGGGGGCCGAGCGCAAGCGCCGCAAGCGGGCCGACAACCGTGCATTCGCACTTTCACATTCTCCCCCTCGGGGAAATGCGGGGGAATTTTTTGATAACACACTCTGTGCATGAAGACTTTTGATAACAGACCCTGAGCATGTATGTTTGTATGTACGTGCATATATGCATGCAAGTGTGCATGTATGTGCGCGTGTACAGGTGCCGTCAGAAGTAATTGGAGCACGGGAGCTGTGGTCGAAGCGCATATGAGCGCCGCGTAGCTCCACCGGCGGTAAACGAAAGGAGCAGAAGGCGCATGCGCGCCTGTCGACGGTTATGTCCCATCTATACTTCTCAGCCTTCTCCTTTTATCGCGGCTTCGAGCATTATTCCCAGCACAGTGGTCACAGTGATGGCACTGATAGCGATGGCGTTGATAGTATATGGAAGCGTCGCGCACACACTTTCAGCGCGCGCGAGGTTGCTGGAGAATTGTCGCAATCTCAAGTATATGAAGTGACAATTTTTCTTTTCTAGTGTTTTTAGGTCGGTCTGCTATCGGCGCCATCGCCGAAGCCAGTATGCTGCGAACTACGCTCGAAGCCACGTTAACAGAAGTGAGTCGAAAAGTATAGATGGGCTGTCACCGTCGCCAGGCACACAAACGTGTTCTACAACAGCCGGGCAACGCCGCTGCTCTAGCCCGGTTGTGGTTCTGCTCCTTTAGTTTACCGCCGGTGAACCTACACGGCGCTTCTATGCGGTTCCGCCCAGAGTTCCTGTATATATAACTCCCCTGGGGGAGCAGAGTTGCGCGTCCACCCGCCATCCGCGAGCCATCCGTCTCGCATGCAGGAGCTGCCGCCGGGCCGCCGCGCCAGTGCAGCGGCGAAGAGGAGTGGCGAGAAGCGGCGCGGACAAAAACTGGCGCACGATAGCCGGCTGCTTATCAGCTGAGCAATCGCCGCTGCCGCCGCTTCTGGAACCGCCGATGCCCAGTTGAGCTGAAATATGGGAAAGCACTGAAAGTGGGCTTTCCCGTCGAGCTGGAACACGCGGCTTGTGGCGATCAGACGCGCAACTCTTGCGCTACTCGATATACAGGAAATCTAGGCGGGCCACAGCTCCCATGCACCAGTTACTTCTGACGGCACCTGTACGCATGTACCAGCTGTAGCGCCCGGCGATGCCGGTTGGGTCACTATACTAATTGCACAGCTGATAAAACACTTGTCGAGGTATCATTTCTCACTTGTCATATCAAGGTGGTTCACCGTGGAGTTATACAGAGTTAGGAACTCCTGCCTGCTGTCAATACATCTGTTCCTGCCGTAGGCGTGTGGCTGTGGGAGACGGATGGAGCTTGTGTTTATTCGAATTAGCCCGAAACATATATACCACGATGGTGTGCTCAAAGAACGAAGAAAGAAGAGCCACAGTTTTATAATAAATAACCTGGGCTGCGACGGGCAGCGTTTGCTTGCAGAAACTACCAACAGATTGCGAGCGGTAGGCCACGGGGAAATTTGAACTGAACTGTACTTCGAAAGAGGTGTCATTTGAAAAAATCTCACTCGCCTCTTCATACGCCTGTGGGGACAAAATCGGGAAATTGGTTTCTCGACACTTTTATTGGCAGCATTTATAACAAGAACGGAATTCGGTATACGAATGGGCTCAATAGTTACCAAGAAAACGTAAGAACAGGTAATTTGCCAAGAATCATTATTCCGCCTATGACATGGATGTTATGCGAAAATCTTGTAGAACAGTTTTTATACAGTTCTATTGGTTAGCTATATCAAGAAAAAACTTGTTAGATATCTCAACGGGCTTGCGATAAAAACCAAGAAATTGTGCAACAATTTTAAGCAATTCTCACTCTCTCAGTACTGTATATTTTTAGAAATATTCAGCCATACTGAGTTCTTACCATATAATAGGAAGTGCTCTGGCAATTTGAACATTCTACAACAAGCAGTTCGGCTTGCGTTCGCATAATTTGTTAGGCCTTTCCGACGCACCGTGGGTGCACTTTCAAACAAGCTTTTTCTCCCTTTCGGGGCGCTCTATCGCTCGAATTGACCAGACGTGCCCCGCATGAGCTCCGCAGTTTTTCTAGTGTTGAGCCGAAATCCTCGTCTTGGACTCAGAAGGCCAGTGCCAGCGTACGCCGGAAGGTGTAAGGAACGATCGGAGAACGTTTTCTCGGACATTCCTGGATTTTTCTGGTGGGAAGCCCACCTCGTTCGTTCGTCACGTCGGAGCTAGGCTTAGCCGCTAGGCCTAACAGCGAATATTTATTTATTTATTTAGGAATACTGCAGGCCAATTCTTTGGCCCTGGCAGGAGGGGCATTACATAAACAATGATAAACAGTATTAATGCAAAACGTATCACAGTGGACTACGCTAGTACAATGGGCAGACATAATGCCAAAACAAAAACAGGTAACAGAACAATCGTCAACACTGAGAACATAAAAGCGTAAATTTAATAAAACACAGAACACAAAACGCACAAACCATAACCTAATAAACCAACAGAAAAGATGGAAGAAAAAGAAAACAGCATAAAACGTAATAGCACCTTAATAACCACAAAATAGCATGCACCGACAAAACTGCGGTTTCTTCAGATTACTAAAGATGGGTTCCAATTCTTGTAAAAAATTCTTGGAATTGACAACATTTGGTGGAAAGTCATTCCATTCACTCACCGTTTTGGGAAAGAAACTCTACTTATATGAATTAGTCTTCGCAAAAATAGGGGTTAGGGCATGTTTAGCAGTGTGCCTTGTTTTTCGTGTCAGAGCTGGTTTTGATAAGATTTGTCTCATTTAGAGCCATTTTTCCTGAAAGATACTTGTGAAGTCAAAGCAGCCGGCTTATTTTCCTGCCTGTTTCCAATGTACCAATGTTATTATATTTCATAATCGATGACAGTGAATCTGTCCTTTTGTGTTTCCAAAAATAAATCTTACGGCCTTCCTCTGTACGCGTTCAAGTTTTAATATATTCTTCTTAACATGTGGGTCCCATACTTCCGACGCGTATTCTAACTTGGACTTCACACACGCCTTGTACGCTAAAAGCCGAACACTTCAAGTGGCATTTTTAAGATTCCTCTTAAGAAAACATAATTTTTTAAAAGCTGGCACGCAGATTTCAGAAATGTGCACCCCCCAAGATAGATTACTGGTTAGTGTAACCCCTAGGTATTTATATTTATCAACTTCTTTAATAGTGCTGCTGTTAAGCTGGTAACTGCAAACACTCGGGATTGTTTTCTTTTTACACGCAGAAGGACAGTTTTTTCACCATTCAGGGCCATGCCCCACCTGACACACCAGTCATGAATTGCCACAACAGTTGCCTGTAGAAAAGCATGGTCGCTTTTGGTCTCGATTGTTTTAAAAACAACACAGTCATCGGCAAATAATCTTATTGAAACATCATGTGGAATCACTTCTGCCAAATCATTCATATAATTAAAAATGATAAAGGTCCTAATACACTGCCCTGTGGGACCCCAAAGGTGACAGGAAGCATACTAGAAGAAACATTTTGCACTTGTACGAATTGTTTTCTGTTTTTAAGGTATGCGGAAATCCACCTAATAATACAGGGAGGAAGACCAATGCTCTCCAACGTGTATAACAATTTGCCATGCGGTACCTTGTCGAAGGCCTTGCAAAAATCCATAAACAAAACATCTACTTGGCCAGCCTTGTCAAGAACACTGAACAAGTCATGTAACGTTGATATTAGCTGGGTAATAGTGTTACATACCTTGTCTAAACCCGTGTTGGTAAACTGACAACACCTTATGTTCAACGAAAAATTCCCGTATGTATTTAGCAATCACATGCTCTAACATTTTGCAGCATTGGCTGATCATGGAAACCGGGCGGTAGTTATCAGGCAGAAGCCGGCTGCTCTTCTTATGTATCGGAAGTACACGTGCGTTACGCCAGTCATCTGGAATCTCACCCTTTCCCAGTGACAAATAAAATAATTCCGTTAAAAACCAAGACAGTTGTTCAGCATATCGCCTCAAAAACTAGTTTGGGAGGCCGTCCGGCCCCGTGGCTTTCCGTATATCAATGCTTAAAATCATCACCAAAACACCTTCTCGCGTTATCGTAATGACCTGTGGGATGTCCGATGCGCTGGTTCGGGGCTCATATTCTTCACGTTCAGAAAAAGCACTGTGAAAGTACCGATTGAAGCTTTCCGCTATGCCTAAAGCATCAGTCGAAGCAACTCCCTCAACATTCGATTTGGACACTTCAGCTTTGCCGTTGCCTAAGTAGCGCCAGAATTTCGATGGATCGTTTTTTATAAACTCTGCTAGAGTGTTGTTGAAAAATGTATTTCTTGCTTCTCTAACCTTTTTTAGCAAAGCGCCCTTAAGGATTCTAAACTGCTCCGATTGTGTTCTACGTTTCTTCCTCAACCGCTTGATTTTGCGGTTAGTTTGGATTATTTTTCTGGTAATCCACGGGTTTTGACGACGCTGGCGGAACGTTTTGGTTGGCACAAGGTTTCCGGTGCAATACTGAACAACATTATCAAAACGCTGTCATGCTGTCGCAACATTACTGATAGGCCCGCGAAGCTTAGCATCCAGGTAGTCTATTATTGCAACATCATCTGCTCGGACAAAATCCCTGATAATTTTCATTACAGAAGTATTTTTCCTTTCAACAGTACTGTTGTTCCATGAGCAAAAAATTAACTTATGATCTGAAATACCCTTTTCAACTGACAGAGTTCCACTCCCAAAAAATTCACTGAGAAACAAAAGATCTAGAACCGAATTTTCTCTTGCGTTTGCCCTCACTACTTGATCTAGGTTCAGCGAAAGCATAATGTCCAATATAGTGTCTCCGTGGGTGGAACAGCCATAGCTAAGCCTCTGCCAATCAATAAAAGGCAAATTAAAATCACCGGTTATTATTACATTCTTTTCTTCTAAATTTTAGTGCGTGATCGTGCAATTGGTTCAGGTACGAGGAATCGGACTCTGGAGGGCGATAAACAGCGCCTAGAACGAACGTAATACCAAAAAGCGCAACCCTTAAGAACAAGCTTTCATGGTTATCTATTTGGTCAAGAACTTGTACGTCAACACCTTTTCATGCCACTACAGCTACGCCACCGCCACGGGGCCTCTGTCTCGTCTGTGCAACTGATATTCCGGCGACACAACTTCATCATCCCGATTAAACTCGTTTAGCCATTTTTCTGTGATGACGCAAACATGCGGGTCATATAGCAGAAACGAATCTTCAAGTGTTTCTAACTTATTTACAATACTCCGAGAATTGAAAGAAAGCATGCGAAGCTGGCAAGGCTGTAGTCGCTAGCTAGGAACAGCCGTTGGCACCTTGTGGCTTACACGGTTTGATTTTGCCTCTGCCTTACGTGTGCGCGATACATCATCCCACGTGTAAACAGTGTCACCAATCCAGAGCATATTGTTTACCAATGACACTTTCCTTCCAGTGTCCTTATCGGCCTTCGCGCTGTCCCAGAGTAGTTTGCGCTTTCTGAGGGTGTCTGCGCAGTAGTCATTTTGAATAGATATTGGTGTTCCTTTTAGCTTTTTAACGTTGTTCTAGATAGCTCGCTTTTCCCTGTAATCTTGAAAATAAAGAATAACTGGGCGATTTTGCTTCGGCCTACCAAGCCTGTGAATTTGAGCGACCGATAAGCAAGTGACTCCCAGTTTATCGTGAAACAGCTCTTGAATAACGGCGGTTCGCAGTGTTTCTTCCGATTCTTCAGCTATGTCAGGAACGCGGAATACAATCAAATTTGACCGACGGCTTCGGTCCTCTAAATGTACCAGTCTTCCCTGCTGCAAGTGAAGTGCCCTTTCAAATTGTGTTAACCCACGACTTTCGTTTAGGGTCGCCTTGTTTTTCAATTCCTTTACCTCCTCTTCTAGTTTTGTCACTCGAGCACCAAAACCATACACCAATTTTTCCGTAGTCTCCAGACGGTTTTTTAAGTAAGAAATGTCAGTTCTAATTGACTGCTGGCCTTCCAACAGCTGTTCTAACATCTCCTCTACCGTAGGTCCAGGATTTTCCTCGATATCACCAAAAACGAACAATTTCCAAACACAAAAACAGTCATACGCAATACGGACGCACGTGTGGGGGCACGGCACGACAACAAGACATCTATTATCACTTCGCAAGGGACTGTAACTGACCTGTAAGGCGCAAACAAAACGCATGATGAGTGACCTGCGCCCAGTGCTTTCGCCGTGCCCACTGAGGTTCATCCGGAGTGGTGCAGTCTATATAGGGGAGCTTGCTGATGACGTCACAAAGCCGCGTACTGACGTTAGGGGCGGCACATCCTCGATGATTTGGCGGTAACTTGATGCTTGATTTCCACTGCGCAGCCCGTCGAAGGTTTTAGCTGCTCATACGGGTATCGGCGATGCGGACGCAGACAGCAGTACCGCCTGTAAGGTGACAACAAAACGCATGAGTGACCTGCGCCGAGCGCGTTCGCCGTGCCCACTATGTAAGTCGTCGTAGCCGGAAAAAACATCTATCCCGCTGAGCTCAACCAAGGCGGCTGGACGAATATTCGCCGCCGACAATGAAACTACCTCGACGCCAGGAACGGTTCCTTTCAAGCCCCCACCTCGAACAACCCCCAAGCACATCGCGATGCTTGAAACCGCTCTGCGCGGCGTAACCTACCGGCATCCCCACTTCCCAAAACGGACTTTAAGATCGTTCTCCGACCGAGAGGGGGACTCGAGCCCAGGTCAGGGGCTCAAGCTTCTCTTGCGGATGTCATTTTTCAAAGAGGCAACCTCCCGCAGAACCCGGTAGACCAAATACGGGTCCAACACGTGGCGAACTACCTGTTGATAAGTACCCCCTAGGAAGAACGCGCACAAAAAATACTGTGCCATCCAGTCCCTTGAATTCAAAGGACAGCAGTACGAAGTCGTTGCACACGTTTCCGCTTCCGCCAACACAGCAACTGGAGTAATTTTCAACATCCCTGAAAACGACACACCCGAAGAAGTTTTCTGAAGCGTGAACGACTACAATTCCGATCTACAGATTCTCGCTGCAAAACGGCTCGGAACCTCCAATAACGCCCAGATCCTATTTAATGGTAACCTGGCCCCCTTCTGGATCCGGTACCGGACCGCGATATACCGGTGCAAACCATTCCGACGGAAAACGGAGGCCTGCACCGCGTGCTGGCAGCCGGAGCACCGTCAAGACGTATGTCCCAACGCAAAGCCACCGTCAAGGTGTCCTAAGGGTGGAAGCTCTAACCCCGACGACCATCACCCTTGTGTCTCCAAGTGCATCGTCTGTGAAGGCCCTCACGTCACCGGTGCAATAGACTGTCCCCGCAGCTTCCAACCCCACAGACGCCCCCAAACCTACGCTCAAGATTGCAACCTCGAGAAAGATCAGCAGGATGCCCAACCCTCCAAGCAAGAACAACCCAGAGAACCCGGGGGAGGCAAGCGCCCTGCCAGCGGCCACCAACCCCCTTCCAGCCAAACGAAATCATCTGGAGGACTTCAAGTGCTCAAGAAACAACCTTTACAACCATGCGGCGACAAAAAGGTGAGTGGCTCTAGTGCTCCCTCGCACTGCCCATTCTCCCTGCACCAACCCCCCTCCTCTCTCCCCCCTGACTTAATAAGAGAGCGTTCTAGCATCAGAGCAGAGATTAACCTGCTCAGAGAGGAGAATTTTTCTCTGCGTCAGGAAAACAAAGCCCTGAAGTCGCAAATTGAAATCCGCAATCTGGAAACGGACCCAACACCCCCCGCAACCAAACGGAGGGAAGCCGGTGAAACGTGCCAAGCCGCAGCTGAGAATGCCACGCATGACGTGCAGCATGATAAGAGAATCGCTGCTCTCGAAGCAAGCGTCTCGTCAGCCTGGAAGCTCTTACACGAGCAGAAAAATGAATTTGTCGAGCTTCAGCAACCCCACCTAACTCAGCAGGCTACTATGTTAACAATTCAATCCAATCTCCAAGGTAGCATAGATAACATCCGTTCTGAACTGCTCACATACATAAGAGAGGTTCTCAATAGCGTCAACAACCTGTATCGGCACGTTCCCCAAACTGGCAACTAATATGAACCACCCCTCAAGTAGAAGCACCGCGGTCGCCCGAGTCTGGCAGTGGAACTGCAGGGGCTTTAGTAGAAAGCGAAGCAACTTCCAGTTGCACATTCAGTCAGTTGAACTCCCCCCCCTCCTCCCCTCCCCCCAGACAGTATAGCCCTCCAAGAGGCGGGCAAAGCTGTTAAACTTTCCGGTTACAAAACGTTCCAAAACGGAGCGGATCCGAAAACAGCCGTTCTAATCGAAAGAAACATCCCGGCGGAGAGAATCCAAATCGATGGCGTCGAAATCCCCCACGATCTGATCACGGTACTTCCCATAAAACTGGGAGGTTCTAAGCTTTTCATTTTGAACGTATATAGTAGCCCCCATGAGCAGAATCACAGATTCAATCTCTTGTTTTCCCTGGCCAGGAAAGAAGCCGGCCCCAATGCCCTAATTGTAGTGGGAGACTTCAATGCACCGCATACGGCGTGGGGTTATTCCAAGTGCACAAAAAAGGGAAGATACCTTTGGGACCAGGCGCAGATCCACCATTTTGCATTAGAATCAGACCCCAATACTCTCACCCGGATAGGCAATAGTGCTCAAAAAGACTCCACCCCAGATCTCTCCTTTACACTCTATGTCAGAAACGCCAGATAGAGCATCACTGACAGTACCTTTGGAAGTGATCATTTCGTCATCCAAACTGATCTGACCCTTGCCCCCATCATTAGAACTCAGTTCAACTCACCCCCGACAGCACCACCTCACAAATTGGGACGAGTTCAAGAGTTGTCGAGAAGCCCACAAAGAAACATCGGTAGCATATAACCCATTAGATCTACAAAAGTGGGTAAAGCAACTGGTTACGGACACGCGAGCCGTAACCAAACCAGTTGACCCAGACATACCTTCGGAGACCATAGATACCCACCTGCAACACCTGTGGCACGCATATAAGAGCATACAAAAACGTTGGAGAAGCAACAAACATAACCACAGGTTGCGCCGTAAACTAGCTGAACAGGAAGCGAACATTAAAAAATACACACTAAAACTCTCTCAGGATCAATGGGGCGAAATCTGTGACCAGATGCGTGGCAATCTGGGAATGAAACGGACATGGCAGCTTCTAAAACAACTCTTGAACTCGAACCAGTTGAAAACAGATCAAGCACATCGTTCCACTAGCATCATCCAGAGATTCCTAGGGACCTATGCAGACTTAGTACATAAGATAAAGGACATGTATTTGCCCAAAGGCACTAGCAACCCTCTCCCCCCATACACCTGTTTACAAAATTCGTATATGGACAGGAATATAACAGAAGCACAAGTACGAGGAGCCTTACTCAAGCTGCGATCGGGCTCAGCCTCGGGCCCTGATCAGGTAACCAACAAAATGCTAAAGAATCTTGACGATTGCTCCATCACAGCCATTACTGGTTATTTTAACTGTTACTGGCAGCAGGGCATGCTGCCACAATCCTGGAAACATGCTAAAATTACATTTATTCCCAAACCAGAAAAAGCCCTTGCATTAGAACACCTCCAGCCCATATCCCTCACCTCGTGCCTGGGAAAACTATTTGAGCAGATAATTCATGCACGTTTGGTTTCCCACAATCAGAATTTCTGCCCGCTCCCTCACTCCATGATTGGTTTCCGTACGGGCCTGTCCACGCAGGACGTCCTTCTTCAAATCTCCGGAGAAGTCGTAGTCCCCCCCAACAATTTAGACACTGCGGCTATCCTTGCCTTAGATTTTACCAAGTCTTTCGATAATGTGTCCCACGACGCCATAATGACTGGACTGGAACCCACCTACCCGGGGCGTTGTACGTGCAACTATATACGCAGCGTCCTGACCAACCGAAGTGCCATCCTTCAAATCGGGGGCATTACCTCCGACACGGATGATCTCCCCTCTAAAGCACACCGCAAGGGGTGGTACTATCCCCCTTGTTATTAAATTTGCCCATAATTATCATAGGTACCCCGCTGTCTTGAACAAATTCATAATCTTAAATTCAGCCTTTACGCCGACGACGTCACTCTGTGGGTGAATGGCGGAAGCGACTTCCATATAGAGGAGACACTCCAAGAGGGCCTTCAAATAGTAGTAAAAGAAGCTGCCAACGCGGGGCTTACTTGCTCCCCCAGTAAGTCCGAACTGCTTTTGCTATTGCTGAAGAGGAGATCCAAGGTGCCACCCGACATTAGACTTCATATAGAAAACAAACTGATTCCAGAGGTCTCTGCTCTTAAAATTCTGGGAATGCTTACCCAAAATAATCGGGCTAGAACACAATTCCTCCGGAAATTACAACAACATGTCATTCAGGTATAGATCACATTGACTGCCCTGAGGCTAAAATTCCCCTACCGTCTGAAACCCATGCAAAGCTTGTAATTAAACCAATACCCTGCAACATGCATCCCTTACACCACGCGAGCCGCAGGGAACAGAGAGCACGTGCTCTCCAAAAACGACTCCCCGCTCGATCCGACGTGGTCTATGTAGATGCTGCACAATAAAGGCACCGCTCCACACTCGCCATTGCAGTTATTAACGACCCCTGATAATCCCCCTCTCGACTCCCTAACCTTAACTACTTCCCATCCCGCCATGGCGGAAGAGGCGGCAATAGCTTTAGCCCTATCCCAAAGGCCGACCCCATCGATAGTAATCTCCGATTCCAAAGCGGCCATTCAAATTTTTACCAACGGCCACGTTTCACTCCAGGCATCCAAAATTCTCAGACGCCACCCACCCAGCTCCCCGGTAGAAATTGTCTGGACTCCGGGGCACGCTGGCCTCGCGGGTAATGAGGTTACCCACAATACGGGTCGAGGGCTCAGAATCCGAGCCGGGGCAAGCCTCGAACCCTATCACGGGGCCACATCTGCCAGAGACAGATTTCTTACGTTCAAAGAAATAACCGTTCATTACCGCCTCGACAGCCGTAGGTACCCCCCGGCTCACGTCAAGCTAACTAATTTCGAAGAATACTCGTGACGCCTCCTTCAGACTAACACGTTTCTTAATCCCGCTATACTCCACCGAATCCACCCTTACTATACCCTTCCCGAGAATGCCCGGCATATGGAGCCCTCACCACCCTTCCCCACATCTTCTGGGGGTGCCCGAAAGATCCCTTTCCCCTAATTTCCTCTGATGAGCAGTGGGAGGAGGCGCTGGGGAGCTCAGACCTAGAGGTGTAAACCTCCTTAGTCACCAGAGCTGCCGATGTCGCCGCCCGGACAGTCGAGCGGCCGCAACCGCCCCCTGGGTCACATAAAGCACAATAAAAATGTTTTTTTCTCTCTATCTCTTTCAGTGGCATCGCAGGGCAAAATCCTTAAAATTGGTTTTGTGCATTTGCAGGCGTAACAATTATGTGGAAGGAAACAAATTGTATGTGCCGAGCAGTGTGACATATGTTGGGGGATCTTTACAAACACACAGTCTGCTCCAAAATGCAGATTCGCGCAGTCACTGTTGGTTATGGCAGGTGAGCGAGATAATCACGAATTTGGGAAGTCACAATTTCCCTCGTTTCCTCTGTCAGGGGCAATATTTTCGAATATTCGCCTTAGTGAGCCCCTGCACCATTAAAATAACATTCTCCGGACATTTCAAGTCTCTAGGTCCAGCAGTATCTGCTGGGCGTTTATGTATGAATCAGTCGGTCGGTCGGTGGGTCGGTCGGTCGGTTGGTCGGTCGGTCGGTCGGTCGGTCAGTCTTGCACTTCATTTTATAGGTATGCATGTATAGTGTGTATCTGTGTGTGTGCGTAAAAACAAAGCTGGCAGTTGTAGATAAAATACCTCACAAATCCTAAAACAAAAATCTCAAAGAGAAAGAAAGGTTAAGAAATTATAAAAGAAAAACATGTACTACTGCAATCCATTCGAACCAAAAATCCTAGCAAACTCTTTATTCGCCGACGTTCGGGTACGCGCCAGACGTTCTTTAAGACAAAATTTAGTTTTTCTGTAACGAGCAGTGTATCCTGCGATCGCTGTTGGTGCTAGAAACGCACACTGGAGCCCCGTATATTTTATCTGGACAGGGGTCGGCTCCCAAAGAAAACGTACCTGAATAAAGACTTTCAAAACCGTGCACTACATTTAACAGCAGAGCTGTTGAAGCTTGAGCTTGGTTCGTGGGCGTTGGCAGGACAATACCCACAGAAATGAAGGAAGCTCACACGAACACGCAAAACGTGAAGGTAGCGAAGTTGAACGCAACCTTGACGACCGTCAGGATGGTTTAAGTTCACGATAGCAGCCGATTTGCTTCTACTTCACTGCCGCAGCGACGTTTACTCCAATTCGGTTGCTAAAAGTGTGAACTTCATTTTTTTGTGAGGGATAATGCTTCAGCATCAACCTCCCAGGCGGCACAGAAAGTGTGTCCCAAGACCGGCCCTTTAATGGCCGCTTTATGGCATGTCATGCCAGCATCCAGCTCCTGGCAGCCACTGATCATACGTTTAACAGCCAACATTCGGCAACCTGCGCTACGGTACTTCTCCGGCCGCCCGTGTTCAGACGCACAACGGCAGCTACCCGGCTGCAGACATTCCGTATGCTCTCGGCTGCCGATGTTCAGAAAGAGAACGGCCGACATACGGCCTTAGGGCAACCGTTTTTCCTTTGGGAAGCTGTGTTCAGCCGAAGCACGGCAAGTGACCGGCCACAGAATATTCTTATTCTTGTGACAGTTTGTGTTCGAAAGGATACCGCCCGGAGTGTGGCTGCCGCGCTTTCGCTCTTTCAACGGTGAACCGCGTGCGTCCGGCAGCAGAATACTCGTTTTCTTCGGGCAACTGGTGTTATAAAGAAGACTGGCCGACGCACGGCCCCAGAATGTACGTTTTTCATTCGGTTAGCGGTCTTCGGCTGAATTACGGCAAGGGAACGACCGCAGAATATTTGGCAACTGGTGTTCAGGAGGAGACCAGCCTCTGTAAGGTATCAGGTTATATGTCATTCTTTCTGTAAGTGGCATCCAGCCCAATAACGGCATGCGTCTTGGCGCCGGAGCTCATGTCCAATTGGTTGGAAGGATCGAGACTGGTTGTGTACGCCCGGTTTGTGTACGCCCAAAATGAAGTTCTTTTGGGCTATTAAGTGGTGTGCACGTAACTCATGAAAACAACATCAAAAATAGATTGAGAACTAAAGTACTTGGTCGACCTCTTCTAGGATCAGCTTTGTGAAAGATCACCAGAAAAGTTGATCGAGTAGAAAATTTCTTCGCAAGAAAAACGGTCAAAAACTGGACATAGTTTTTGTGGGAAGTAAATTATATGGATGTTTTTTAGTGTTTTGTGGAGTGCCAGAACGCTTCGTAACGGAATTTGCGCCGGTTTTATATACAGCTAAACTGGTCAAGCAAGTGTTGTAAAAATAGTTCATTTATTCAGAACATAGAAGTGTGCAGGAAGATTCTTGAAAGAAATTGGCTAAAAGCGGTACTTTTATCTTTGTTAAATTCAACGTACTAAAGTATGCGCCGTCCGGCCTTCCCCCCCCCCCCCCTACCCCCTTCCCTCTTCCTCGCTTATAACAGTTAAGCAGCCCCGCAGAGGATATCAGGTCCTGGACAATACAACTATTCCAGCTCAGGAAAGAAATGAATATGTTTTGCATCCGACAGTAAAAGAGCTGGAGCAATTAGAGGAGTGACCATTTGTGAGGAGTGTTTAATAAATTAATTTAGGTGTCAACTTACGTTGATAATTAAAGGGACACTGAAGTGAATTTGTCAAGCTCCCGTTTTTGCTTGCACTGCGTAGACTGGCTCAAATTAGCACACTTTTCATCGTTTATCCGGTTAACAAATCGGCAATTATTTTACAAAGCGCGAAAGAAGAAAAACTACCCTGCGCGGTTTGCGGCGGCCACACCAACTAAGCTGTGACGTTGGGCGTAGGGGGCACCGTGATTGGACAATGCCCAAGGTTAGCAATCAAACAAGTTTCGGTTTCGGTTTACGTTCTGTAAAACAACATGTTTGACATCCGATGGCGTCGTTGGATGGGCATTCTCAATATCCCAGTAATCGTAGTACCGCGCTTCTGCCATGTTGTCGGCTGTAAAATGCGTAAGATAAGGCTCCCAGGACGGCTTGGAATCGAAGCATTCACTAGCCGAGGCCTACGCAGTGCATGAACGCCCTCCGCGGCCCCGCAGACGCACAAATGCATGCGCTTTTCCCCCATATTTGGAGCTCGCCTCGCTCATGCCTGTATCGTAAAAAGCGTGTTCGCACCAGGCCAAGGGTCTGTTGATTCTGGCCTGTGCGCACTTCCCGCAAGCAGTCGGTGCTTACGGCAACAGCATGCCAACGAGAACTCGCTGCCGCGCCAGTGCCAGGCTGCGCGAGTTCTCCTGACTAGGTCGTGGAGCAGTGAACGTTGCGGCCCAAAAAAAGGTGAACTCAGTATAGAAAACATCGGCGAAAAACGAAAAAGTTACCTTATAAAAAAAAAAGACTGTAGCCGCGGGGATTTGAACTTGTGACGGGCAAAACAATTGCGATGATATTCCTAGCGCTGCAGACCACACGGCCACGGGCGAAAGCAGCGCCGACACTAGAAATATAAGATATATAATGTAAACCGGTTTACACTTTTATTTAGTTTTAGTATTTCAAGCAGCTTAGGGGACTATTTGTTGTATTGCGCTCGTGCAGTAAGCGTCCCCCGAGTTTCCACAATAGCTCACGTCTAGCAATTGCATTTTTTAGACGGAAAAGCGTTCGCAGATGCCTAGTCGTGCTGCTGACCGCTGTGCTTGTTCGCCCAGCGCAAAAAAGTGCTTCTCGCACCCTAGTTTGCGCTGTACGGTAAAAATATCAGTTGATTCTATTTCCTTCGTACATATATTGACTTCGCTGACTCTTCTACCCCTTCAAGAGGCCTTATATATTCCTACTGGCGTGCCAGTCAGCGAAGCGTCGCATGTGCGTTTGTGCAGCGGTTGTGTGAAGTGACCTTGACTTGGAGCTAGATACAGAGTACAAACTAACGAAGTAAAGAAAGGCACATTCTTCCATTCACAAACGTGTTGTGGCTTAGTTTCAACTGATCGAGCGAATAGCCATGACCCGTCGGCGGCCGGCGGACTAAACGCTGGGCCGACTGACTCGGTCGCGGAAGGACGGCGAGCCGTGCACTAGCGCAGCCAATTGCTAGCTCCTCTCCTGCTGACGTCACACGAAAACGCCAAAGAAAATGGGCGAGAGCGCAGAGAGGAGGACAGCATTTTCGAATTGATTTTTCTACTAAATAAATTCGCGTAAACGCGCTCAGAGTTGTCGAAACAGGGCCTAGGGACTCCGGACTATAATTTCCGCTCGTAATCGCGCATTGTTTACAAATAACTTCAGTGTCCCTTTAAGGTAGGCTGCACTGAAGGCTGGACGGCGGGTGGTTGCGCGCGGGCTCACTTTGATGTGGCTGCAGTGGACCCAAAATTGTTAGTTTGTGCTGCTGCACAGAGCGACTGAGTCATCTGCTTGCATGCACGCAGTTGTCGTCCACCGGCCTCAGTACAGTTAACGTCTGTGGCTGAACTCCAATGCCCGTAGCATGGCCGAACTTCCGTGAGCTTTAGTCCGTCCGGACTCCGACGACCGCATCTCGGCTGTCCTCCGGTGGCCGTACTTCGGCCGCACACGGATGGATTTCGAATGGCCGGAGTCCTATACCTGTAGTCTGGCCATGTGAACGTAAGCCAGTCGACTGGCCGACGGGCACTGGGCGTTGGATAGCCTTGGGGGTACGGCCGTGTACGGCCAAAAGGCCCACATTTGGACACGGACCGAACACGTCTTCCGGAAAAAAGCCAGAGAGAAAATCACTGGCCAAAGTACACCGGCTTACCTTATGCCGAACAGGGCTGTGCTGCATCCGCTGTGACGTGCTTTTCTCGTTTCGAGGAAGTGTTGCACGATTACGGCGAACGCTGGAATTTTTTAGCCAATCTTGTCTAATCTCCTTGAGTTGGTATGCTTGGCTTGCAAACGTGCGCCGGGGAGGCTGGGCGGTCGCCGCGAGGCACGCACACAGGAACGCTCGTCATTTTTTTGGTTTTCTTAGTTGCCGGGCGGTCGCCGCCTGGCCCGCGCACACGTGCGCACGCTGACACGAAACTGCCGGCACGAAAAATCACAATTTGCTAAACAGGTTCGCTTTTAAAAAAAATTCCCCGCATTTCCCCGAGGGGAAGAATGTGAAAGTGCGAATGCACGAGTTGAATTTGCGCGGTTCGGTAATGTTCGCGAAAGATAGATGACACACACACACACAACTACAAAGAAAGAAAGATGCATTTATTCACAGACACCTATTTGTGTTGTCGTTGTACTTGATTGCTAGAGCGGATCTCAGCTTTGAAATTTCGTGTCAGTACTCCTTTAAGCAGGTGCATTAGCCCTTCTCACGCCCGATCCTTGGCCAATCCCCCACGTGGGTATGTGCCATGTCAGCGGCCAGGCAGCGCGCGCCCATCTCCCCCCGTTGCCAAGGAAGACGAGGAGATTCCTGGCCAATCCCCCACGTGGGTATGTGCTATGTCAGCGGCCAGGCTGCGCGCGCCCATCTCCACGTTCGCGGACATCGCCGGTGGACGCAGGTTCAGGGTCGCTTAAGAAGTGCATTGCACTTAATAACTCCCACGGCGAGAGGTGCCCCCCCCCCCCACCCACCCTCACAGTGCCTCTGTCCGTGAGGGGCGCCCTCTGTCCGTGAGGAGCGTGGCCCTTGTGAGGAGCGCCAAGCGCCATCCAGATTTGCTCGTGCACTTGCGCCACGTCAGAACCTCCCGCGCTCGTCGTCCTCGTGTTCAGCGCGGACGACGCGTGAATGCCTCCTGAATATTCAAACCAACACCTGCGGCCACGGAAGGAATAAAGCCTAAAGCAAGCGCTTCAACCTGTCGTCACAGAAAAACAAAAATCACTGTTCTTCAAACAAATCCCCACTGCTGGGGCTAAAACCAAGGCCGTTCACATTAAGACCCACGAATGTAGCTCTAGGCCAGTGAGGCCGAGCTGCGGAGGCCTTATAGTAAGTTGCTCCAAACAATGGAAGGAGCGTTTCAGGCAAACCAGTAGGTGGTGCTGGCTGCGTACAAGAAGTCAAGGGCTTGTATTCACAAGGACACGGAATCATGCTTCTGCGAAGCCCAGAGCTTCGCCAGGAAGGGCGGCTATATTAAAGCCACTAGTGGGCATGAGTGTCATGAAGTGCCCGTGGACGAGGAAGAAGAGGAGACCGAGCGCGCAGCTCCGGCGAGTGCGGGCAGAAAAAATCGAACCAGGCCGGTGATCAGGGGACGCCTGTGACGCGCTGGGCTTGAGAGCGCGGCCCTGTGATCGTTTCGGGGAACACCCGGAGGGCAACCGCTGCTGTTCCCGAGAGCCGTCCGCCGCTGATCCCGACAACCCGTGGGCTGGCCGTGCCTGGAGCTGGTGACGCGCTGGGCGAGAGAGCGCGGGTCCGGATTCACCTGGAGGTGGAACCCTCCGCTCACACCCGCTGCTACGCCCTCGAGCCGTGACTCTTCGGAAAGGTGGACGATGCCTGCCCGACGTCCCGCGCCTGGTTACGACGGGGCCTAGAGCCGGTCATCGAGCCATCCTCGCCGTGACGTCCTCGTCGACTCCGCACGCATCGGTACTTCAACACCTCGAGGGGCTGCCACAAAACCCCGTAGGACGCTTGCTTTCTTTATTGCGGACATTTTGTCGTTAGCCTCTTGCCTTTCGTAACGCTTATATCTTTAGCCTCGCGTCCTTGCTTCCGTGCCCTATCTTCTGCTTCCTTCGTGTCATGCATAAAGCAACGTTTACTCGCGCACGCACTGGCCACTGACTCGTGACTTTCACGCCAATCCTGGGCCCATTCATTACAATGAGCCCTGTTCAGTTATCTCACGTCATAATTACGCAGTTCACCGCTAAGTTGTACACAATCAAGGACTCCCAAGTGCTGTCAAAACATGGGCTCCCACCGCAGGCGTGTCGTAATAGGAAAAGGCTGGAACTCGTCTGTTATGGGAACTCTCCCGAAACAAACTGCGCCAGCATACTGCGTTCAAACGACTACTAGCACATGGGAAGTGCCATCTCAGTAGGTACAGTTTTATGGTAAATGACATGGGCTGGCACGGGTAGGTTCGTGGTTTCAGAAACTCCCAGCAGAGGGCGAGAGCGTTTAACTAAATTGAATAAAATTTTATGTCCGGAGAGGGGCAAGTTAAAAAAATCCCACTGGAGTCTTTATATGCTCGGTGGGACCAAGTACTTTAGTTCCTTTTTTCGAAGACTGTATGTGCAGCATTTGCAAGAAAAATGAATTGGATATACGAACGGGCTGTTTAGCTTTTCAGTACTTTGTTAGTCACTATTCCGGGGTCACTACATAGGCAAAGTAGTGACCCTGGATCTCAACCGTGCGGCAGAGATAATTAGAAGCAGGAGAATGGGATGGAGTGCATTCGGCGGGAATTCTCATATAATGAATGGCTGCCTACCTTGGTCCCTGAAGAAGAAAGTGTGTCACAGCTGTATATTACCGGTGCTCACCTACGGGGCAGACACTTGGAGGCTCACTTAAAGGAGCCATGAAGAGAAAATACAACTTCGTTTAATTTGAAAGAACGAGGATTCAGTATCTCACTCAGCTCCATTAGAGCCACAAAAGATGTTTTTTTAACGAAAAAAAAGCAAGAAGTATTTAAAAACTTTCAAATTTCGCGCCACAGTGACGTGTTATGAGCAAGAATGACGTCATACGGGCCAACAATAAAATATAATTTTCAGTGCGTTAACTGCACGTTAGCATTCAAGTGATGCGGTAAAATGGAACTAGAGGCCCCATTACAGACGTCCAGTAATGTGTCGTCGCGACAGGTCTCTTAGGCGGCCGTCAATCGCACAAACAAGGTTCCGTGACGTCATAGACAAGTTGCGGGAAATTGGCTAGGGGGTCGCGACTGCTTCAAACGTTTTCTTTAATATCTCCATTATTTCTTTGAAGATTGCGATGATATTGGTATCATTGTTATCGGGACTAAGTAGTCTTTCTAATAAACCCAACTTGTATTTTGTCTTCATGGCTCCTTTAAAGGATTCAACTTAAATTGAGGACGACGCAGCAAGGAATGCAACAGAAGATGATAGGTGTAACATTAAGGAGAAAGAAGAAAGCTGATTGTATCAGGGAACAAACGCGTATTTAGGATATATTAGTAGAAATTAAGAAGAAGAAATGGGCGTGGGTAGGCATGTAATGCGAATGCATGATAACAGTTGGTCGTTAAGGGTATTAGAGTGGATCCCTAGAGAAAGCAAGCGTGGCAGGGGGCGGCAGAAAGTTAGGGGGGCAGATGAGATAAAGACGTTTGCGAGAATAAATTGGCCGGAGTTAGCACAGGACCGGGATAATTGGAGATCTATGAGAGATGTCTTTGCCCTGCAGTGGGGGTAGACAGGCTGATGATGATGATGATGTTGATAGTAATTATGAATTTGTTAAAACACGTTATTTTCTCAAAATCTTGATTGTCCCTGTAAGGTGGGCGTTATGGAAAACTCTTCTGAAACAGTAGTTATATAACTCTAAGGTTACCTATATCAACAAAAAGAAGTTCAATAGCTGAACTTGCTTGCGTTAAAAAATAAGTATATGAAAAACTATTTCAGCGCTCTTCACTATGTCCGGGCTTTATTTCTTTAAAATTTCAGCAATATTCAGCTGCTACACTAAAATCAGAATGTGCTCATGAAATTCGAACCAGCAGTTAGTCTAGGGGTTGACATCACCTGTTAGGCGTTTCAGCTCGTCAGGCGTGTCATTTAAAAAATCTTTCCTCCCCTTTACCGGCATCGCAGGGCAAAATCCTTGAAGTTTGTTCTGCGTATTTCCATTATCAACATTTATTAGCAAAAGCCATTTGAAGAATCCCAGGCCATCTCCACGAACGTGAAACCAGTGGAGGGGAGAAGCATACAGTGTATAAGGATGTTATTCGCGCCTTGGCGTTTTTGCCAACGTAGCTGAAACCATTGGGAGGTGGATGTCTACTGCTTTGCTGTAAAATTAGCTTGTCTTTGAAGCTCGAGGCTCTCTATTGCAAGACATAAACAAGCGTTCCGGTGTTCTTTTTAGTACGGGTTACGAGCGCACCAGTGCGATGAGTAAACTAGTGTCCCTGTATTTCCGTACGGTGACTACAAGAAACGACAATTACGACGACGATTACGACGACGATGATGAGAGGAGACGCCAACAGCCCCAGCGCCTAAGAGGCTTCGGCCCAAAAAAATCAATCAGTCAAACATTTATTTGAAAATCTTTCAGAACACCCATTTTGTCCCGAAATGGAGAAACGGCCCAAGAGTTTCCGTTAGGGGAAAACCGTAAAAATACTGTTTAGATATTCGTGAGCGCTACACATATCAGAAAAAAGCACTTAGATGTGTAAACGGGCGAGCGAGATAATGGCGACTTTAAGGAAACGGAATTTCACTTTTTCCTTGTTTACGAGTAGAATTTAGGAAAATCGTTCCTTGATGAGCCCCCACGAATGTTCCCCTGAAACTGCAAGCCTCTATAGCTGCAGCAGTCTTGGCTGGGCGTTGATGGATCAGTCACTCAGTCAGTCAGTCAGACGCTTCTCTTTATGGGCATAGATGGACGTACGTTGAGAGAGATCGTGCTGCGAAGACCAAAGTGGCTCTTAACATTTTACAGGCAAGCTGTTACCCCCTAGTCGGTTGGGTTTTAAGTGCGAATGCACTTTTTAAGCGAGCCTGAATCGTCCGCCGCCGTCGTCCGCATAGCAACAGCTGTGGGTGCGCGCGCTCCTCGTCTTCCTCCTCGTCTTCCCTAGCAACGGGGGGAGATGGGCGCGCGCTACTCTCCTCCTCCTCTCTCCGCTCAGTGACTGCGGGTGTTGGGCGCCTCCTCTCCACTCCAAGATCACGATATCCACCGTAATCGCACGATATCCACCGTAATCGCGCAAATAACAACCGTGCATTCGCACTTACACACTCTCCCCCTTGGGGAAGTGCGAGGGAATTTTTTTATTCGTGTGTGCATGTGTCTTTTCTGTGCGCGAGTACGGTAACCCCTCAAGTGTCACCTATACCTTAGCCTTAGCAACAAGCAACCATCACTACCATTACTCACAACCAGCATTACCATCAGCAGGGATATTGATTTTCGCGCACTTTCGCAAAACGTATCTTTTTGCAAGGTCATAATAGAGTATCGACATAGTTGATTGATTGATTGATTGATTGATTGATTGATTGATTGATTGATTGATTGATTGATTGATTGATTGACTGCGAGGTTTAACACGCCGACGCTGCGCAGGCGATGATGCGCGCCGTAGCGGAGAGCGCCGGATTAGTTTTGATAACCTGGGAATCTTTAACGTGCGCGTAAATCTCAGACATGTTCTTTTTACTTTTGCGCCTTCATCAGAAAAGCGGCCGCCGTGGGCGGGAAACAAAGCCGTGTTCTTGTGCTGCGCCGCACAACGCCTTAGCCACTGAGCCGCCGCGGCGTGTCATTTTTGTTTTATCGGGTGAGTAACCTTTTAGATTCGCAAGGTTGCACCACGTGCATGGTGAGGTAGCCTTCAAGTTTCGTGCGTTTTCAGGTGCATAAAATCCTAATTTTCTTAACTTGCGTTGGAGAGTCCTTCAGAGAGTTTGGAGAGGCCCCCTCTATGTCATTTAGATGTCACTGTTCTTGAAAGGCCCCATCGAGCATCTCCAAGAATAGTCGTGTTTTAATAAAAAAGAAACGCAACCTTAATCGGCCTGTGATGCGAAACCTCATCGCACTGCCTTTGACTGCGTGGCAACGAGAGAGCAACTGTGTATTTATAGATTTCTACCTTAGCAGCGGTGGTATGCTGTTCCATGTAGCCCTAAATGAATCAGGGTGAGTCTTTATTAATTCAATACGCGTAACAGAACATTATGGAAATGATACAGAACCTCGCAAAAAAGTTCCTTTAGCATCATACATCAAAATAAACCGCTTGCGCTTTTTTGTTCCGCCAGCATCGGTCAACCTGCCTTCTCATCCCTTGCGCCCACTTCATCAGCGGATTTCTTGTATACGTTTTCATGGTGTCCTGCTGCACTCCTGGTTCTGTGCGCCGCCTGTTGTCGCAATCGCTTCGTCCATGACTAAGCCATGTGTGTGGCCATGCGAATTCCCGGGGCAGCGTATAGATAGATACCTTCACGCTACTAATTTTAAATTGCGGGACAAATATTACGAAAAGTGTCTGCGTATTTGCACCTGCGGGAAGTATATTAGAAGAACGAAATCTCCTCTTGTATTCGTCGTTTCGAAGCATGCCCTTTCTCTTGCGCAAGACTTCGCTTGTTTCGTAATATTTGTTGCTAGGCCACAAGCCCGCACAATCGTGCTTCAATGGCAAAGCATTTTCTTCATTAGCTGGGTAGTTTATTGTGCTAGTTCTGCACACTGCTTCTGATAATCGTCGTCCGGGTCTGTGTTGCGAAGCCAAGGAATGAAAACACATCAAAGTTTGCAGCAAAATCTTGTTATTGCGTGAAATTTAGTACTCATCGTCCACTTTGGACTCGTGGGTGCACTTTTTCAAAAACAGCACAATATTGAAGACTAACCGCTTTAACGTCAATGCTTTCTATTTCTTGGGGTCGTCGAAGCTTTCCAGCCTTCCGCCTTCCAGGGACCGTTTGCTTGAGGAGCTAGCTCTATGAACTAAGACCTTCTTAGGACCAAGGACCAAAGAGACAAGAACTCGGACTTTCTGAAACCTATGCTAAGATCTTATACTTCATGTTTCCAAGGTTTTCAGAAAAATCAGGTAGTAATTAGTTAACGTCTGAACAATGACTTCTGCCTCCTTTGATCCCGTAACTTAGTTAAACACAATAATGTGCTCTTAATTTTACTGTCGTGTACTTTTACCCTGCATGCCTTGAGCAGCTTTTACTTTCCTGTTGGCCCTGCCCACACACAACCACAAGTGGTACCCCCGCTAGTACTTTTAAGGGAAAGAATACGATGGTGGGGATGATTATGATGATGGTGATGGTGACGTCAATCCTTAGAGCTTTAGATAGACTAGCCGTGAGTGGTTCTGACGACCTTGCGTCGGAGCCATACGCGTGTTACTAAGCCTGACAGCCGCTGTCGCCAAGGCATTGTACTCTTTCAGGCCAATGCCAGTCTTTCCGCCTGTCCGTTGCGGTTTCCATTCAGACGGCAGTTTTCGCCTCCACTCGGCACGACAGGTTTTGTGATCCCATTTGGGTTTTCGCCAATTCTACGGCCGCTGTCGTGACGGCCACTTTCGGAAGTTACTTTAGCAAAAAAAGAAAAAAAAAAGAAAAGAAAACGCTGCCCCACGGCTGCTTTCCACCGGTTGAGGAGAAAGCGCCTCGTATTTCGGGGCAAGAGGAGCGTCGGTAACGAGCGGCCCGGAGCAGGACGTCAGTATTCTTGGTGTGCGACCTCCGCGCGGTAGTAAGCAGCGCGAAACAAGGCTTTTTCTACCAAATTTTTTGTGACTGGGAAGGAGAAACTCCATTTGACATTAGGCATGCATTTCGCCTTTTTGTGTCAATCTGATTGCATCAAAATAATTTCGAGGACACCGCATCACGCCTTCCTATGTGCTGATTGAGCAAGCATTAGCGTCCATTCGGGGAACGCGTCATGTCGTTATTATCGCCACACTTTTCCCTCCGCACTTATTCCTTCCTCTGCTGCTCTTGGTCCCACATATAACTGAGTTCGCATCGCCAAGAAGAGGGAACAATCAGCGGGAACGCACTTTTCTGCTGCCCTGGTTGCTACTTGTGTGACTGTGATTTTCAATTGCTGGTGTAAGCCAAAACGCACGTTTGTGACACATATGGTTCTAAGTCAAACGTCGTAACACATTCAGTAAGTCCACGTTTAACCAGACAGAGTGGTCCGTCTTGGAACTGTTGGGGAAGCGTTGTCGACTCGCAGTCACGGGGCCTCCAGTTTTAGTGCCACCCAAACCTAACTATACCCAATTTTTAGCACTCTAGTTACCTATCTTAGTGTGCGGCTGCTTCTATGAGAAGTGTTGCCTCCATCCCGGAATACTTCGCTCCATTTTGCTCGCTTTGAGCCGTCAGTCGCTTTGTGTGCCCATTCGGCCACTTTGTGTGGCCTCTCTTGGCTACGACGTCAAATTTTCGATCTGTCGAAATAACTAATGGTATTGCCTTAAAAAGGTGCTTAAGTGAAACGAGAGCGCGAGCTGGGCTTCGGATGTCGTTTACTCACTGGTCCTGACAGGAGACCTCGATTACAACGCAGTTGTAATCGAGGTAACTCCACAGTTGTCACTCCAGATTATAAATTACAGTCAGCAGGCATTTCACCTGCGTGAACTCTAGGCACTGAATGGAGTAACGAGGTAACTGTTTTCACTAGGGATGACCTCCATAACGAAATACCAACCTTTTGCTAAATGGCCCCTCCGAAATAAAGTTAAAAGAACACTGAACACCACACACAACATGCCCTAGATCGATAGTATGACTCATAGGGAACACGAATATATACCACTCTCACGCGCAGCTTTTCTAAAATAGGGCAGAAAACAGCGAAAACGTGAACAAAAGTGTCACCCCCCAATAGCTATACGGCGCAACTTACATAGGAAGTGTTTAAAACCCTTTGACAAATATTTCCACAATACGCCTCCAGGCGTTTTGTCAACGTAACTGGAGATTTCTTTAGTGCCATGTTTGAACGCTGGACAACAACAAAACAACTAAATCCGTTCCAGTCAATGTCATAGCTGTCGGAAGTGCACAGCAGTGATTAGGCATTACGGGCTGCAGCGCCGGTATCCGCTCACTGCTGCCACCCAATGCATTTCACATTTCCCGCTTTCGCAGTGCTCGCGCGCCGCCTTCCTAAAACTGTGCCATCGGCAGTTCTGTTCGTTGTGCTTGCTTTAATTTCGTATGCTGGAGCTGTTTTGCGTTATTTGGAACGTTTTTCTTGCGCGGCTGAAGCCTTTATGCGGCATTTTGCACGCGCCATTTTTTACTTGCGCGGCTGAAGCCTTTCTACGGCATTTCGAACGCACATTTCGTTCTTCGCGGCCGCTTTTTTCGCAAAAACCAACCCGACGGGCCTTCCTAACTAAATGAACGCGGGGGCTGCCGGTTATATGCACAGATTTTGCCTCAAATGTACCTGCAGTTTTCTTTGCGCCAAATAACAGGGAGATTGTTATTATTATTATTCCAAAATACTGCAGGCCAGAATGGCCGATAGCAGGAGGGGCAAGTGAAGAATACAAAGGTCACTACTCGGTATCAGCAGCAACAAAAAAAAAAAAACGCAACACTACCTGGAAAACTACATGAAACAAAACAGCACATGGACAATAGAAATCATGAAGCCGAACAGAATGCAATATCAATCATACCAGCATACTGATATAATACAAGGCGCCATCACTGTATTGCGTCAATACCATCGGTTCAACAAGACAAGTGCTGCTCCAATGCTCTATTAAAATTGTCAGCTGCTAGAAGTGACTCAGGAAGTACATTCCAGTCGACTATAGTACGCGGAAAAAAAGCTATTTTTAAATGATCTAGTTCTTGGGAAAATAGGCTCTAAAGCATGCTCTCGTGTGTGACGCGTTCTTCTTGTGGTTAATGGTTTAACAAATGGAGGTATAGGCAACGAAACTTTTTTGGTCACTATATTGTGAAGAAGCAATAGACGGTTTAGTTTAGTCCTTGTTTCTAGGGTCGGGATATTATTGCTGGTCATGAGATGCGAGGGGGAGTCTTGTCGTCTGTATTTTCCATAAATGAAACGAACGCATTTTCTTTGGAGAATCTCAAGTTGGTTGACATCTTTTTTTAGTTTGCGGGTCCTACACAACAGACGCATATTCAAGTTTTGACCTGATGAAAGCCTGATAGGCTAAGAGCTTAACATTACTCGAAGCATGCTTAAGCTTTCGCCTTAAAAAACATAGCTTTTTAAAGGCTGATGCGCATATGTAAGAAATATGTTGGGACCATGTCAAATTTTGAGTAAAAGTGACGCCTAAATACTTATAGGACAAAACTTCTGAAATTGTGAAGCCATGAAGGTTTTACTGGAAAACGCTGGGATACTTTTTACGCGTTATTCTTAAAAGGACTGTTTTTTGTGAGTTAATTTCCATATCCGAATCTTTGCACCATTGTTTAACACTGTCAATAGCTTCCTGTAGTATAGCCTGATCACTTGCAGAACGAACGTTCATAAACAAAACACAATCATCAGCGAATAATATCAATGAAACAGGACCAGAAACCACTTCAGTGAAATCGTTGACGTAAAATAGAAAAAGAAGGGGCCTCAGCACACTGCCCTGAGGCACTCCAGATGAGACAGACAGAGCATCAGAAACGCATTCCCCAACATCAACAAATTGCATCCTATTCTTTGATTATTCACAAAGCCAGTTAACCAAATACGCGGGAAGACCGATCGCCGTAAGCTTAGACAGCAGCTTGCTATGGGACACCTTGTCAAACGCTTTACAAAGGTCAAGGAACACAACATCTACTTGCCGAGCGTTGTCAAGTACCTTAGAAAATTCATGAAAAACTGTTACCAATTGAGTGACAGTAGAGAGAACTTTCCGAAAGTCATGTTGGAGGGAAGATAAGACATTATTTTCCACTTAACAGTTTTGAATGTAACCGGATACTAGATGCTCCAATAGCTTGCAACAAGCGCACGTAATGGATACCGGACGATAATTGGACAATTTTAACTTGTCTCCTTTCTTATAAACTGGCTTGATCCTGCCCATTTCCATACTTTGGGAATTTGACTAGATAACAAAGAAGCCTGAAAAATCCTAGTTAAGAACTCGGCTAGCTGTAGCGCAAAGCGTCGTAAAAAGGCATTAGGAATGACGTTTGGCACAGGGCTTTTTTTTATATTAAGCTTACGAAGCATGGCAGCGAGACGGGAATTTCTGGGACTGTGGTAATGTCAAAATCGTAAACAAGGTTCGTCGGAGTAGAAGCAGGAGTAAATACACTTTGAAAATACTGATTGAATTGTCGCGCTATTTGTTCACCCTGATATATGACAAGCGCCAGCGGTTCACTATGTTTGAACGGTTACCACAATTTAAACGGCGTGGTTTTCGAAGCGTCAGCGTGACTCCCTGACGCCGGGACAGAAAGCGTAGGGCTGCATGTCTTCGAGCCTGGCCGAAACCGGCAATGTTCCCACTGCTGTAGCGTGTTCCGTCGATTCTCATGAATCATTTCGAGCACGAATTGGCAGCTCTAGGAGAAGCCTTCGTTTTGCGTTGGTCTACGCGATTTATAGTGGTCAGGAGCGACATCCTGAGCGTTCCTATATACTGCCGCACAGAGTTCAGTATAGTACATGAATTTTTTTTTGAACGCTGGTGAACTTTGTGTGACTTGATTTGTAGCAGCTTGTTGCCATCCGAAACATTTTTGTGCAGTGCGTTGAATGACCATGTTTACATGAGAGCTGATTGGATACTTTTCTGTTCTTAGGGCAGCGCTGTTACCACTAGTCGCTGCGCCCTGATTTCTGGGTTGTAATAAATTCTCTTTACTTGGGTCCGTCATCACGCCGCGCCGACTTACTCCGGAAGTCGCATCGCCCGTTAGCGAGCTAAGACGACAAGGGGTGGTGTGGGTCATACTCCGACGATCCTCCGCACGCGGCTGCCGTGTAGACGGCGCCGGCGTGAGAGGCAGGCAAGAGACAAAGGCAACCGACGCCAACCTCCAAGGGGGGTTTATTCCCAAAACCTCCATTAGCTGGCTCAGTCTTCTCGGTCATCGACGGGTTCCCCGTTGTTCGAGCGGCCTTAGTCGTTCGACTCCGCCGCTACCGGTGGACGATGTCGATCCAGGCTCGAAGGGGAAGGCGCCGGGGCGTTCCGCCGCCGCCGCACGCCGTGTCGTCCTCGCTCGGAGCGGCCGCCCGCCGCCGCCGAGCGCCACAGCCGAAGTCCTCCGCTCCACGCAGCCGAAGCGACTCCCAGCCCCCCCGCTCCCAAGCGCGCCGGTGGCGCCATCTCGCCACGCGCAAGCGAACCCCCCTATTCTTGCCGTCTTGTTGCGCAATCCCGCGCACGCCGCGCGGGCCTCTGAGTGCTGCCGCGTAGCGAGTCGGGATCGCGGGCAGCCACAATTCCCACAAAGGCGAGCACATAAAGTGTTCTGCAGTTGAAACAAGCTAGAAATATATCATGGGACCAGTCCGATATATCACTCCGCGATGCCAAATTCCGACAAGTTCGTTTCTGTTTCGGTGCAGACCCCTGTACAGTGCTGTGAGCATAGCCACTTTCTTACTGCGAAGCTATAGTGTCCTCACTGATGCCATTGTGCACCAAAGCGCCCTGCAGGAAAGCCAACTTTCTCTGACGATGATGAGGAATGATCGTAGGGAAGTGAAAGAAAAACGTTCTGCAGAAATTGAGAGAATCATCTACTAATGCGTAGCATTCTGATGCCGCTTGTCTTGAGTGCGCGGTTTTATACTCAATTTTTTTGGTTTTTCTCAATCATGTCCGACCAATTACCTCCCTAAACGCTCTTATGACGATTCGATGTGGAACATTCGCGATATCTTCATTATTCTGGAAATGCCACTCGTCATAGGTTTCGCCCTTTTCTGTAATTTTTAAATACTTTTTATTTTAAGTTTTTTAAGATTTCTTCCCACCAATTATCTCCCTTTAAGTTATTATAAAGATTACTTTTGAAACTCTCCCAAAATTTGCATTATTGCGGAAATGCAGGGCGTTAGACGGTCCGCCAGTTTCCGTAATTACTTTATATTATTCTTTTTTTTATTTTTTCGAAATTTTGTTCGACCATACATCTCCGTTTGCGCTAATATAACGATTACAGGTTCAACTTTAGCGAAATCATTATTATTGTGGAAATGTCACTCGTTATACGCTTTGGCAATGTGGGCATTTTTTTTTGTTCTAATTTTATAGTTTTTCAGGAATTTTTCCAACCAATTATCTCCGTTTACGTTATTATAACGATTAAATTTGGAACTTTCACCTAATCTACATTATTGTGGAAATGCAGGGCGTTACAAGGTTTGCCATTTTCCGTACGTATTTTGTTTATCTTTTTATTTTTAGTTTTTCAAAATTTTGGTCGACCAATAGACCCTATGCGAAATTGCTTGGTGATCTAGCAACACTGATGTAAACGAGACCGTCGGCCATATTTGTACGGGCGCCGATCGGGAAGTCTCGTATTGTTTACTGTGGAAGAGCAGGTGACGGTAACGCGGTATGGCTCAAACTGGACGGCGTTTTCCGGCTCCCGACCGCGGATTGTGGACGAAGGACTTGTCTGCGCTGCCGACTGTGTCCGAAGACTCATACCACTCAGGGTGCCGCGCCAAAGACCCATCCGAGCGGCAGCGGAGCAGGGCATGCCGCCTAGCCACCGAGGCGCATTGCTCGCCTTCATCGGTGCGGACAAACACGTGCGACTCGCAGTAAGTAAATCCTTCTTAGTTTTTTACTTGACGCGAGTTAACCGGTATGAGCATTTGTATGGCACTTTGTTCACCGTTGTTTACCATGCAAATGCGCAGCGGCGACCTTGTTGCAGTAACTCTGAAAGAAGAAAGCGACAATCGCCAGACCATACCGCTAGTGGGTGGATTAGGTATTTTCAAATGCTGTACATCGAATTTACGGGATGATTTTTGGCGAAGATGTTTACGGAAAGGTTGCGGCCGTTTTCTGTGATGGTCGTCCGCCCGCGCGTTTGCCGCAAAGCAATCGTGCTTTGCGGCGAAGTCAACTACAAAAGCGCACATACCCCTTGAATTTTCTTTTTTTGTGTGTTTTCATTATTTATTGCCATGTTCTGCGCAAAAATCTGTTTGTGTGTCTTTCTTCTCCTTTTTGGCGGTGGGGTGGTTGTGTTTGTTTCTAAAGCGCATGTTTTTGGTGTGCACGAATAGATAATAGAGTAAAACCTCATTAGCTCGAACTCACTGAACTAGAAGATTTTTTTAAAATTCTATGGGTCATCGGTATAGCCCGAATGTTTACCTGTTTATCTCGAAAGGCTATGGAAGTGAGTTCCAGATAATCATATTATTGCTTGCTTAAGTTATGACGAACACGATTATGCGGGTACTGGTATCATTACCCACGCTGAGGTTTTTAAATGTTAAACTTCCTTCTCTTGAAAAATGCATTAACAAAGCATGCAGAGATACTTGCACGCTCGAACTTGACAAACAATTTTGACATCATTGCTGTTTGAGGTGTAGATTATTGTCCTTGCAACAGTGTTAAGGAAGACACAAAATCTGGTCATTTTGAGTCAGTTCCTTGCGGCCACTTCTTTCTGCTCTGTCCCTTTACCATAAACTGTAGCGGACTAGTCCTGTTCTTCACTGAGTGTTATTTACTGATACTCTCTCTGTTCTTGCAGGTTGGGTCTCATCCATGTGCTCAGCAGCTGCTTTCGCTCCCAGAAGAAAAGTGGCCGGCCCTAAGTTGTGTGCCTCAACTTTGAGACGGACAGTGGGACGATTGTGGAGGCAGCGTGCGAGTGCCCGGCGGGTTGCAGTGGAGCATGCAGTCACATCCTGGCAGCTGTGCACCTACTCGCCCTCTTGCAAGTCGAAGGTTTTAAGAGACGCCACCGGAGCGCGTGCACTGAGCTGCCACAACAGTGGGGACGTTCGAGACAGGAGGGTATCAAGCCAGCGAGTGTCCAAAACATTGACTGGAGAAGCCCGCGATAAAATGGCCCCTCCCTTCCCTTTCCAATGCGTCTGTTCGATGCACGTCAAGTACAGGAGCAATGCGAGCAGCAACAAAGTGCCGTGCAGGCGCTTGGGAGAAAACTTGGTAGCCTTGGGAATTAGTTTTTTGCCCCAGTTGTGCTGGCCTCCCGCTCCTTCCCCCCCCCCCACCCCCCAGTGACAGCAACAAGGACTGGCATGGCACCTGAAGGGTCACCTATGAGCTACCAGCAAGCATTCATGCCACATTTCGCCGTGGTCATCTCGCAAGCACGCAGAGGCTGGGCAACGTCGTGTTTACTAGACCGCGACATGCAGGGGTGCGCGAATGCTTCTTTTTGTTCCATTTATATCTACAGTTATATCCACAAAAACGCAAAAGCACTCAAGCTGATGCGCGGCGGCCTGATGCAACTGTGGCCGTTTTCTTTTTTCTTTTTGAATAAAACTTGAAAATTGTCTCAGCTACCTACATCAATGGCCACTATCATTACGTCGGAGGCATGCATGCAGCGTGTGACAAACTAGAGGAGTGAGTGTGTATTTTAGTCGCAAAATATTCGACAGTAAATACATCGTTGCTGGAATGACAATGGGCACCAAGTTAACTTGACGTAACAACAAACCTTTCAGCCCGGAAAATCGGGAACCAAGTGCAAAAGCTCGAATTTTCCACCGTTAGATCATCATAAAACAGCGTTCGCCACTTCTGCAACGACACGCGGCTAAATGCAACGTGAAGAAACCAACAACACACTCCCATACCGTGCGCGCCCGCCACAGAGGAAATTTTCGACGGCGTAGTGCGGCAAGAAAAGTTTGTTTACAGCCCTAGGTAAGATAAAGGCTCGCGTAGGGGCTAAGCGGTACCATTGAAATGAAATGAAATGAAACAATGAAATGAAGCGAGGGACGAGTAAAGAAACAGCCTAATTTTGGCAATGTGTGGTACTGTTTTCCCGGTCGAGCACCGCTGTCAGTCGCGTGAATAGGCGGCGCACGCTCAGGCTTCATTTAGAATACAAAGGCTGGACAAGAGAACTCCAACGCAGCTGTATTTTTCATACGGACAGCGACTACGGAACCCCGCGCTTAGCGAACCAACGACAAATATTCGCTCCAAGCGCACCGCGCCCAGCGTGTCACAAAGGTTGCTCGCGCAACCTTTCCAGGCACAGTTCGCGTCACAAAGTTCATTCAAAAGCGTGGAACTTCACGTAACTTTTCTCCATTTGAACCGGTAATTCTGCATTGCGTCCTCTGCGGCACGAAGCAATGCTCCGGCCTTGTAGTCCATCACCAAGAGCGGTCAATGCCCGCCTTCCATGTTTTGCTAATTGGTTTCGGTTTCAAACGACCGTACCAAAATGGCGGACCTAGTTACCGGAGTCGACGTGAGATGGCGGGGCGCATTTTGCATAGGGTCTATTATCGCCACTAACTATATTATAAAGATGACAGATGGAACTTTGGCGAAATCTGCATTATTGTGGAAATGCCATGCGTTATACATTTTTCTGTATTCCGTAGTTTTTAAATATTCTTTTTTATTTTGTATTTTTCAAAATTTCGACCGACCAATTATCTAAATTTATGGTATTATAACGGTTACATTTGGAACTTTCGCGAAATCTTCATTATTGTGGAAATGCACGCCATTTTCCATAATTATTCTATATGTTTATCATTTTTTTATTGTTACGAGCTTTCGTTATTATACCGATTAAGGAGCCATGTTTGCTTCAATAAAGTATGCTTAATTCAAACGATTGCCTCGTTAGAATCATACTGGCACCCCTTTTATCATAAACTTCACTCAAATAAGCTATTTAATTAGGAAAAAAAGGAATGGCCATGCGACCCACTAGCTCATTTCCCGCAACAGAACCTATGATGTCACACCAGACTGCTCTGCGATAGGCGGAGGCCGGCAAAAGCAAACGCGAATTAGACAGAGCTTATAAGCTAACCAAACGAGCTATTCGTGCCTAAATATAATGCATATCCATTTTACGGCAGCAACAATGGTGCGGTAAACACTGAAAGTTAGGAAAATACACGTAAACATAGAAGTACCAATTTTCACTGGTCTTGGTACTGGGCGCACTATGCTTGTTTTAGCTGCACAGCAGTCCGACGCTTTCGAGTTGTCTGATACGACGCTGGCCGATTGGCGTAAGCGACGTTGCCTTACGTTACCCTGTTTGTCAAGCGTACCCCCTGTTTCAAGAAGCGATTACTTTCTGCCGTAACAAAAATAAGCCAGGTGTCAATACGGTTAAAAAATAATGCAACGCCGGAGTGCAGAGTATGCGAGCGCCGTCTGGGAGGATTGACGGCACGCAAGGCTGCAGAGGCGAATGGCGCAGTGGAAGTTCTTTAGTATACTCGCCGTTATGACTTCATTGTAGACGTCACCAAAATACACGATTTTGCGGGGAATCAAAATTTTAACCTAAATTGACTAAATTCTCAGTGAATACGGCATCATTTGCTGCCGCGCAAGCGCTGGGGACACTATAAAACCCGAAATCTTTCGAATAAAACAAACTTGTATTTTGTCTTCATGGCTCTTTTAAAGGAGAAATTTCGCGAATACTGCATTATTGTGGTAATGCCATGTGTTACAAGATTTGCAATTTTCCGTATTTTTCATTTTTTTTCTTATTCTTTAGTTTTTCAAAATTTCGCCCGACCAATTATTTAAATGTACGTCATTATAAGCAATGCATTGGGAACTTTTCGGAAATCTGCATTATTGTGGAAATGCAGGGCGTTACACGTTTCGCCAGTTTCCGTAATTATTTTGTTTTTACTCTTCATTTTTTTTTCAAAATTTCTTTAGACCAATTATCTTAATTTATCTATTATAACGATTACAGGTGGAACATTCGCCAAATCTGCGTCATTGTGGAAATACACGTCTCGCCATTTTCCGTAATTTTTTCTGTTTTTTGTGTTTTAGTTTTTCACAATTTCGTGCGACCAGTTATCTCCATTTACGCTATTATAGCGATTACACGTGAACCTTCCGCGATATCTGCATTTTTGTGGAAATGCAGGGTGGTACATGGCCCTGGCTGTAGACGTACTTGGCAAGGAATGCTGCGGATTGAAGACGCATCCCGCGGTCGAAATCGAACGTGAGTCCCTGACGTTAAGAAGCCATCGTCTATCCGATTGCTTCATTTTGACACGGTCAAAGTGAACGCCAAGAGGCAGGTACCGATTCGCCCCGCACACCCCAAATCCAAACGTTAGGCCTACGGAGTGCACACCGGGGAGTTGCTGTGAGTATTCCAGAAAAGGCGTGCGTACCCCAGAGTAGCACATACTCGCAGTGTGGGGGATTGCCCATCCAACGAATCCATCATGAGAAAGCTTGGCGTTCCACCATCGTCGCAGTTAGGCGGAGGGGTGCGAGATTTCTTTCTCTGGATATTTCCAACATACCTTCTGCCGTAGAAGGACGCGGAATGCTGCCTCGCTATTTTATGTTAAATAAATGTATTCCTTTACCACGAATCCACTTCGTCGCTTCGCGGTTTCCCAACTTTAGTTAGCGTCTCGAGTGCGGCCCGTTGGTTTATTCTGAACATACAAAAACAGCGCAAAAAACGAGCACTAAGAAAGAAGGGCACAGACGAGCGCTGGTGTGAGCCCTTCTTTCTTAGTACTCGTTTTTCGCGCTGTTTTTGTATGTTCCAACTTTAATGTTGAAATTTTGATTTGCTAAATTACCAATGGGGACACCCGATACAATTGTAGTTACGAAAGGCACATCTCCGAATTCTAAACAAACAAGCCGCAACTATTCACAGGCCCTTTGCTCTTATTCGTTGTGTTAAGCATGCGCAAATAAAGGCAAGGTGGAAAGGTGGTGTTCGAAGGAGGGAGCCGTTATTCGCGCTCATACAATGTGCAGTCACTTGCTTTAGTATAGGTATAAAGCCGTTGAGAGGACGATGAGCGCTGCTGCAAAAAGGTAGCAAAATTGACGAGCAGGTGCATTTGCGGTAAGTTTAAAATGAAGCGCATTAACGGAGAGGTGGAACACGGAGGCAGACAGACAGAGCGCTGAAGTGTCAGCTGAATAGTTTGATGGAAACACCGTGCTAAAATACACAAATGTGGGGATATCGTGTTAGTTCACTCAGTACTTAAAGATGAGAAAACTAAGAACACATTTTTACCTCACCTGGATAGCAGGGAGCGCAACCGCAGCGCTCTCCGAGCGATCACGAGAGACCCTTTGGCACGAGATACTGGCACGAGAGATCCTCTGACACCTCTGGCCCCAAAGAACTCAAATCCGGACATCGGTTGTGAACGTAGTTGGAATAAATGTTTCCGCTTTCCCTATCCCTCCCAATTGGTTGTAGTGGCGGTACAGGAAACGCGTGCCAATAACAAAAAAGGTTGTAGACGCTTCAGGCTGTGCCAAGTGAAGGCACCCATTTGAGCGCCGAGCGGAATGGCTGTTGTATGCCTTCAGTTCTTATATCATTGAGGGGATATTACGATAAGCAATGTTTAGCCTCACGACATGTGCTGCTGATGCTCCTCCACGGCGCCTGCCAACGACGCGTGCACTGGACGTATTTCTTGATTATCCGCGCTACTTGGCCACCCGCGTGCTTGGCATCGATAGCCGGCACGAGCGCACACGACAATTCCTGATACGGTCCCCTTTTCGGTATACAACTGCATGTCCTCTGCGAGTCGTACATGCTACTCCTAGCAAACACAGTGGAATATCGATAAACGTAAATCGTTTAAACGGAATTGCCACTTAAAGGGAATAGTACCCTGTAAGTTGGTTGGTTTTTGTATTCAGATAATGTAAAGAGCTCTCGGTGATCGGAACTAAACTTTCGCGTCACCGTGTAAACGGAACCAGAAATCGAACTTCTTGTGAAACCCATTGTCATGAGAAGCAGCTTTTTAGGGTTCCGGCTGTTTTGTTTTTGTTTTGTTTTTCTTCCTCCATGTTTCTTTTTATCCTCCTTGGCCTCGAAAGCCTCGTCTCGTTAGTCGTCATGAAGCCATGTTACCGCAACGAATGCAACATCGCAGACCTTGTTCCAGTCGTTCGGTCTCGGTTTAAGACGTCGAGGTTTCAGGGCTCAGCTCCTGCCGCCTCGTTCGTGCCATCGTGGTGCTCTTGGCGCTGCATTACCGCGTTCCCCTCTTCTTAGATTCGGTGGCTCGTAAGCACTTGCGAAGTTGAGGCCTCTATCCTCCACGACGATGCAGTTGCAAGGACTCAAACAAAGATAATTGATGCATTGTGTGGTGCACAGCGACTCATTGTTGCAAAATTAACTTTGTGCCTAAACTTCTTGTAGATTTCTTGCTTTGTGAAAATCTAACAGCAACACTCACCTTCTAGTGCTTAGAGTTTTATGAAATGGTATTAAGAGTGTGTACGCACACAAATGGGCACTTTCACACATCTATCTAAGTTAACGGAACTCCTGTTAAATGGAAATAGTTTTTTCGGGCCCTTGCAGTTCCGGTTATCGAGGGTCTACTGTGGTTTCAAGTGCCTTTTCCACCATTCAAATCGCCAGTGTACCTTGCTATCGTTCGCTTTGGCACGCTTCAGCCCATGCACTTGAGTGAGAATGTCGACCATTCGCCGGGCAAGTCACCAGTCACCTTTGTCTCGTTTGCCCTGCTGCCAAATATTGGTCACCTGCTTCTCCGGCCATGTCGACAAACTTCATATTTGCATTCTGCTTTCTGTTGCATTGCGTACGAATTTATTTGCCTTGTGCTTTTCGCCACCCTATTAAGATGGCCTGATCATGGCTAGGTAATTTCATTATATTTTCCCGTTTTCAATTATTTGTTGTTGCACTTGTTGTCACGTTGACAAACGCTTCAATGTCCGCCCGTCCAATTCTCATGTGAGTTCTAAAGTCCTAATTGAACAGACTGATCTCGTACCTACATGCTGCTTGACCAAAGTATACCTTCTATGACTCACTCACAACGCGGGTCAAAAAAATCCTCGGTTTTCTACGGCTGCTGAACAAGGAAGACATCGCTCCGAAGCCGTACTTAATATTCATGGACATTAGCCAAACCTCACAGCCTCACGTAAGCCGTACAACACAAAATACGCCATATAGATGTATGAGGGTGGCCTTTCGGAATAACTTTATTTGCACCAAACTCCCAAGGATGCATAACTAGACAGCGTCGAAAGCCAGCACACCCCACTAGAGGGAACATTACGCAATTGGCTCTACCTAGCTTGAAAGTGTCGCTTGACGACACATGATTTTCCCTCAGTTAATGCAACAGCCCAGCAGAGCCACTGCACCGAACCGCCGTAATAATAATCTAGCGGCAATGCCGAAGACACGCCGGCTATTAAGGCATGCGAATTGGTTCAGTTGGCGCCGAATGGCCCAGCGCAGATTCAGCCCTTCGCTTTGCCTTCTGCCCTCGAGTTCTCGAGAAGAACGGAACGCAACTGGTGCGGCCACTGAGAGCACATCATTAGATCATATTGTGCGTGGAACAACATGTAGACAAAACCCCAAAGAAGCCGGCGTCGGAGTGCCTGGGGTCGTTTTTTTTTCCTTGGAGTGACTGTTAGGCGTGGCCAACAGAACCGCACACACGCATGGGTGCTGTGAATACGATAAATTAAGATTTGTCGACAGTAGAAGCGTCTGAGGCCTAATAGCCACGTTTTCGTGCATTTAGTCTGTAATTGCCTCTTCTATAGGCATTTATTTCTTCTTTCTTTGCAGCCACCGCGGTACCACAATTTGCATTGCTAAGCTATAGGCCTCGCACCGGCCACTTCAATCACGCAAAAAATAAAGGGCGTTAAGTGACAATAATGAGTCGTACGTGTTTACACAAAGCTGTACACCTGTCCTTTACAACATACGAAGTCCTCATTAGTTTGAGTAGAACTTCGCCACAAGTATGTTTTCGCCAGGGTAGAGATTAATAGCTCTCATTTGAGTACTATTTCCTGCATACCCTGTTGCGTTTCTTTTGCACCCATTCTGTGAGGGCACTGACATACTAAAAAATATCAGCCAATGAGCTTAGGGTACTAGGCTCACGCAATGAAATTCACAACGCTTTCCTGTGGAAACTCGCAACTAGTGGGTGTTCCGAATGCTAGATTTGCCCTGTGTGGCACCCTTGGCTAATTATTGATAACGAAAATGCGCAAAGTTTCTTTCCTCGCGTTCTGAAACTACACTGCGCATAACAGTGCACTACATTAAAAACAACCTTTTTTGGGGAATTATGCGAAGAGTAAATGAAGTCTCATATAGTGCAGTTGTTGCATAATCAAAGTGTGGTGATTCATTTTATTTTATACCAGAGCTGTTATTGAACTAAATTATTTATTTATTCATTTTTAAATTTATTTACACAATACTACGGGCCCCGAATGGGCCCAAGCAGGAGTGGGGGTGTTACAGTGTATTTAGGCCAATTATACCATTTCTGGAGTAAAAACAGTGTGAACAAGGCAGTACAAATTGTTTTGGAACATATCTGAAAAAAAAAAAAAAGAAATCAAGCATTTTATCAATACATTTGAACATACCCTTGCATTAAATAATTACTGGCGGGAGGTTATTCGAGTGGGTGGAAAAATGATTATACGTGGAAAAATGAATATTTAAAAGTGTGTAAATAGGCGTGAACTTCGCAGAACGTTAATTCCTTGTGGGACGCAATGGTAACGGTGTGAGTAAGGACGATGTGTGAAGTCGTAAATTTCCTTCTGCTAAACGGAAAATGAATTTCAGCCTGGCTCTTTTTTTAGATTCCAGTGTTGGGTATTTGTTAATTGGCTGGGGAGTCGAGACGGCCGTATTCACTGTATATGAAACCGACGGCTACTTTCTGAAATTTTTCAAGATTGTAAGATCTTTTTAATATACGGTTCACAAACTATGCAAGCCTATTCTAAGCATGGTCGCAATCTGGTGTTATAGGCAAGAAGCTTTATGTTGGTGGGTGAGCGTTTCCCTTTGTCCCAGGCCAAATTTCACCTAGCTGACGCGTAAACGTTAAGGATGGGTGTAGACCAAGTCAAAGTACTATTTAGTGTAAACCTAAGATATTTAAAACTGTCAGTTTTAGAGACAGGAAGGCCATTATTGTGTACTGGCATTCATATGGTTGCTTTGTCTTGGCAATATGCATGAATATGGTTTTCTGGGCGTTTAGTTTCATGTCCCAACGGTCGCACGAATTGCTTATTTCTTCAACGCTCTCATTTAGATCTGTCCTGCTCCACAACAAAGAGTCGTCCGTGAATATTCTCATTATAACAGGTTTTCTGGGCATATTTTGCTAAACCATAATTATAAATAAAAAGCGTAGCAGTACAAGAACGCTCCCCTGCAGTACGCCGCAATTTACAGGAAGAGATTGTGAGTGAGAACCATTCCTGTCGACAAACGGCAAGCGGGAGTGCAAATATGATTTCATCCAGTTTAGAATGATGATCAGAAAACCCAGCAAATTAAGCGTAAAAATTACCTTTGAGTGAGAAACTGTTTCGAAAGCTTTACTGAAATATTTAAAAACTACGTCCCTTTGACCTGAACTCACAAATACAGCAGAGAATGCACGGACGGAATAAATTAGCTAGGTAGTTATAGAAAACCTTTTACGAAACCCGTGCTGAAATGGTGACAATATGTTTCGCTCTTCTAAAAAGTATATATTTGTGATGATATCAAGAAAAGGATACCAGGATAACGAAGGAACCGGGGATGACAAGGCCAATCCATCTAACGCGGGTATGCGCCATAAACGAAGAAAGGGGGGAGAAGGAGGAAGAAGTTGGAGACGGAACACAAGACCGGCTGGAGTTCGGGTGCCCTAAAGAAAGGCGACATGCACCCGATGGCGACGACTATGCTGCAGCGCTGGGACGTCGCCAGCTCCACCGGCACAGCGGGGCCCGCGCCGTAGGGCCGGACACCCGTCCATCTCCAGTAACTCCAGCTTTTCGCCGGGTAGCCTGGTCACCGTTTCCTCCTGCGGGGGCCGCCACGTCGTCGGGCGGACCACCTGCTGTTCTTCTCACAAATTGGGGCACCCGTGCCTTGCGCCGGGGAGCCTCGGCTCGTGCGACTTCTTTGGAGTCGGCGGCCTCTTTGGTGTCCCGTTCCTGCCACGATGTCCGGCCTTATATTTCTCAGCCCATCAAGGCAGCGGTGATACGGCACCATTGCGCCACATCCGTTCACGACGTCTTCGACGACCTCGGTCACGGCTCACGTCACTTCTAGCAAGTCGACGCCTGACCACCATAAGCTCTACCAGGCAGCATAAACTGTGAGCTTGTGGGTTTATTTGCCTAGCTTGCTTGGTTACTAGTAGGACTAGCGCGAGTAGGACGTTAGTCCTTAGTTGTTCTTTCAGTAGTTTTTCTGTCTTTCGTCTGCCTGTGCATAAATGTTGTACTTTCGTTTTCTGGAACCACGTTGCATCTGTTTCTTAGCCCGTCAAGTGTGCATTGTCTTGTTGTTCATTAACACCCGAACCCTGAGATCATCACCATATTGTAGTTAGATATGATGTGTACCATGAGGTTAACAACGGGACAATATCAGTGATAAGGGCGTACACTTTTTTATAATGGCAATATCTCCCTTTGAAACACTGGTATTACTCGGGCGATGCGCCATTCAGTCGGGACAGAGTGAAGGAGAGAGACTTTATGAAGACCCGCGAGGTTTGCGGAGCCGTTGCGCTGGCTTGCTACGCTATATGATAGAAGAAAAAGAGGAAGAAAGCAAACAACAAACGAAAAAAAGAAAACAAAAAGAAGAGCAAAAAACTATAAATATAAAAGCTGACTTGGGAAAGTGATGAACGAAGAATCTCTACTAGGTAATGTGGAAGTGACTCCGCGTACCGACGTATAAATGCGTTCGGTATGTTGTTCGGACCACATGCCGAATTAGTTGCGCTGTTAATAAGCCCGCAAAAAAGACGCCTTCCAAAGTTAAGAAATCAGGATTAACGACGACACACTTATCATTTGAGTTGTCGCAGTGGGACGGGTAGGCAGCACTAAGTGGAAATAAAGATTGAATACCGTCGTTATTTGCTTCGAATCTCGACCAACTATACATCCGAGCTCAACACCATTGGGTGCTTTTTGTTTGTTGGGTTGAAGCTTGCGCCAGAATTTTCCTACATTATTTTTTTGGAAACTGTGGCAAAGTCACCGGGAAATAGTGGTGTCGGGCTTCACGTATTTTATTTACAAGTATTTTATTTAACCTTCCGAAGCAATCCATCCTTGGGTCTAATTATGTGCCTTTATTACAAAATCAGAGAATAACCACAATGACATGCATTACATAGTTTCCCAAAATTTTAATAGGTACCAGCAGGATAAGGTCAAAATTTGCATAATAAGGGATTTTTCCTTTCTAAATTCTAGCGTGCGGAAGTCTCCTAATTTTTGTTTTTTGAGTGTGGCTGTCGTGCGGTAAATAATGTCGAGATGCATTGCGGAATGACTTGCAGTGGTTGTGACTACCACTTCGACCTTCGCCCATGATCGCTGTGAAGGCACACGGGCGTTACATACTACACTAACGGACAAAAGTAAATGAACGAACATTCTCGTTTTCCAGCCGCATACTTTCAACCGCTGCAGTTTTCGTGAACATGCCATAGTGGTCACTGAAGGGAAAGACTTCAGATTTAGAGTGCCAACAACATCACGGCAACATGTCCATAACTCCACTTCTGATTAAGCCATTGAAAAGTCCGAAGCTGGAATTTTCGCCTCCCTTCTCACAAGAACAATGTTATGGGTTTCTCCACAAAGACTCCGCATTTGATAAAAAGAACTAGGGAGTAAAAACAAAACTGGGCACGGAGTTCCAGCGTCCGCAAGTCCATTTGCTTGGAGCAACGCAGACAGCGTTCACGCCAAGCCCTCCGGCTTTACTTTGTTCCCACAAAGTCTCGATTAAGCGGCCTGCCAATAGAATATTAAATGTGGCGCTAAAAGGCAGACTTTGAAATCGCCAATGGTCACCATATTAGATAGCCGCTGTTACTGTAGACATCACCCCCTCCCCACCCACCCCCTCCTCCTCCCCCATAAAAGAAAGGGCCATGTTCTTCCCTGGATAAAATTTGTGCGGAAGCCTGTTAATCCGGCCAACGTTCTTTCCCAATTCTGAAGCACCTTGTTTCGTTCCCACTGTCGGCAGCTTACCCGTTTCCTTTTTCATTTAAATCAAAGCTTTCTACCTCTACCCCCCAAGGTCTCTTTCGCGACCGTTGGTGTCAACAGAAAACTTCCGCAAACAAATAAAAGAATATACTGGCACCGCCAGGAATCGAACCTGAAACTAATAGAATAACAAAGCGAGAGCCCGTCGTCTTACATATTTAGCTACGAGCCCAGGCGGAGACGGCGAAGACAAATGGTGCACTCACCAAGCACTTCTACGGGTTAACCCTTTGCATTCCCGCTGAATGCCACGCGATAGCGAATAAAGGAAGATCACAGCAACCCATGGCATCTCATTTCTAGTACGCCAATGTGCTAAAGCCTGTGGCTTCCAGTGTTCACGTAAAAAATCTCAGCTCCTTGTCGTCCGCCCTCACACCAAACGACAATTCAAGGAACACATTCAAATACTCCTTGATGTCCTGGCCATTAAACTACAAGCCCCAGCACCAAGATCCCGAGACTAAATCTTCTGGCCAACATCAAGAGTGACGTTTTCTTGCAGCGCCTCAAACAAAACATCAATAAAATTATGCGCATGATCAGGCGAGTTGCCACCAAGAAGCGAGGCCTCAAGGAATCCGATACCTTCCGATTAGTTCAAGGTTTTTTCCTCTCAAGAATCACTTACGTCAACCGCCTGTCTTCTTCTCTGGAAGGAGGACATAAAGATGCTTTATATAATGATTAGAAAAGCGGTTGTGCAAGCCGTTGAGCAAGTGTTCGCATGAGTTCGTCCACCGGGAGGCTGCTTAGCACGGGGCTCTACAACATGGTGGAAGAGCTGATAGAGGGTCATCTTCCTATCCAGAAACTACGAATGACAAGAACTGCGGCAGGTCGCCGCATCCTTCATCAGATTGGCTGGGCCACACAGAATGTCGCTCCGCTTGATGTACTCCTGGACTTTTGGCGACAAGGAGTAAAGATGCTCCATTTGCTTAGAAATATGAACACCCTCACACGATCAGGGTCGCCGACAAGCATGGCTCACGCTGTCAACACCACCCTCGGTGGGGACCATGCAGTTATCTACACAAACGCCTCAGAACATCGAGGGCAGCAGTACGCTATCATCGTGGCTACCTCCAGATCCAACCTCCTTGCTTGTGCCTCACTCAAGTCCGAAGACATGGCGGCAGCCGAAGAGGCAGCCATCGACTTGGCTCTCACTCAACCAGGGGTTCGTAAGGTAGTCACCGATTCCCAACAAGCCTACCGGAATTACCAGTCAGATTTGGTGTCCCGACGTGCAGTGCGTGTGCTAAAAAACCACTCCCCAAATGGTTCCATTCAGCACATCTGGACACACGCTCATGCTTCCATGGAGGGCAGCGAATACGCCCACCAAGCCTGAACTTTAGCCCTCCCCCACCCCCCTGCAATGGAGCTGCACGAGGACAGTCACCCGCTTGTCTCGTTAAGGGGCATAATTCACCCTGTATTATTGCCTTCTGAGACAGACCATATCTTCGCTTACCCTGACCTTTCCATAGACCAACAAACTACCTTACGGCTTATACAAACCGGCTCCTTCCCACAGCCTACACGTCTTCACTTAATGTATCCGAATCGCTACGATGCTGAATGTAAATTTTGCTCAGAAGCAGGAACACTCTGCCACAGAATCGGGGTGTGCGACTTTAGCCCGTAGCACCCTCCTCTCTTTCCGTAAACTACCGAACAAGAGCAATGGGAGATGCTGCTGTCCAGCCCCTCTTTGCCTACCCAACTTCAGCCAGTGGACAAAGCACAGGCGGCGCAGACTGAATATGCGCCACAATAAAGAAGGAACCACTCCCCTGGGCCGCACTCTGGGCTGTTCAGAAATCTTAATTGAAGTATTTCCTCCTCCTGGTGCTGCCCCTCCCCGTCTCAGCCACCGATCTCGTCGCCTCCATCCGCGATGGCAGAGACGGAGAAGTGAGATTATCTAACACCGGGTTTGAGCGCACATTTTATAAAAAAAAAGAGTTTCAACACATGCGCTACACATATACAACTGAACAAACCACCCTTCATACATCATGCATTAATTTAACCTTACCAAGAATATATCTGAAGTAATAGCGGGTGTAGTTGTGTGCATTTCACTTTTAAGTAACGTCGCATGAGTAATCATTGTGGGTGCCATTAAAAGCTTTGCTTTCCAACCACATTCACAAGGTGGATTGGCGCTATTTTTTTCGCCATCTCTAAGCTTTAAACTGTCATCATCAGCCTACTCGGGTCCACTTAAGGACCAAGGCCTCCCCCATGCTCCTGACATCCAACTGCTCCTGTCGCTGCGCTGCTCGGGTCCACAGTTTACCCCCGCATTTCCTTATTTCATCACTCCATCGGATTAACAGCCTTCCCTTTCTAGACCGATCTCTTGTTATCTACTCTGTTACCCGAATTGTCCACCGGCTGTCGGTTCACCGCACTGCATGCCCAGCCCATGTACATTTCTCTTCCTTTATTTCAACTGCGATACCTTCTTTTCAGTTTGTTATCTCATCCAGGTAGCTCGTTTCCTGTCCCTTAGTGTTACTCCTAGCATTATTCGTTTCATGCCCCATTCAGCCGAACTAAGTTTGCTTTGTAGTTGTTTAGGAAGGTGCAAGTTTCAGACGGTAGAGCAGACAAAACTATGCAACCAATACCAATAACAAAAAGCTGGTGAAAACTGGAAAGCAAACTGTTGCAAACAACGTGAACGAGGGCACGATATGCGACCTCCCAAGTACCGTTCACACTTGAGAGAACGGCATAATGGTGGATGCCGCAACAATCGCAGGAGAAGCTTTTCTCCGCACACTTGGTCACGTTCTTCGTCGTTCACGTGCGCGGCTTCGGGGTCGTCCAGCTGAAATAAAAATAAAAACAGCGAAGCCAAATTCTTCTGATCGGTTTATATGCACGTATGCGGAAGCACATGAAGCGAACACGCTTCTATGCTGTCAGTTCCATACTGGCGTGTGGAGGGTGGAAGAGGGTTCATGCTTGGGCGACTCCGTGCTTTCTTCATGAAACTTACCAACGCAACAGAATATTTCGAAATACAGAATTTTACCAATTTATTTCAATATAGGTAAAACAATGTTAAATTTGAAACTCATGAACATTCGTAGTACCTTTCAATTTCCGTAACACAATGTGGCCTCAAGTACTGCGAATTCATTAGATGACGTCTTGAACAACTTGTTATTTCCCTCGTGTGCTCGTTCTTTTTTAGCACATGTAAGCACCCAGAATGTAAAATATAACAGAGTAGCCTTCCTTAAACGAAGCGACGTGGCCAAATGGCGAAAGCACGGGCCAGAAACGCAAAGGGCGTTCGCACATCTGCAAGTTCGAGTCGTAATATTTTCTGTGCTGCTGTGAGCAGAAACTCTTACAGCGGCTTCATATTTGTAACTAAAATGCATTCGCATTGTAAACCGAAGTTGTCTAAACGACCGTCGCGACACAAAATGGCACAGCAGACACACCAAGCGGTTGAGAGAAAAACGCTTCTCGTTGTCGGAGTCGAACTGGGCCCCTTGCGCTATGTAGCGCGACGTCTATCCAATTCCGCAATTCTTACACGCTCGAAGCAGTTTGGATCTAAATGGAGGCTTGGGCCTCACTGACAGTGACCTTCCATCACCAAAACTCTGCGAACCTCTAGAACCTCAACCATAATCCATCACGAGAAAGCTGAGCGTTTCAAACGTCTTTGTGGCTAAACGAAGGTGCAGTTGCTTCTTTTTTCATCATTTTCGGTCGACACATTTGTATTTCGTCTCTCTGTTCCCTGTTTTGGAACCATAATTTCCCCGAGACACAAGAAGCAAATAAACTTCCCCCGCTACCTTCATGTTCGAAAGCAAATAGAGAATTCTGGACAAGCGGGTCAGTTTGCAAATGTCAAACACGGTGGCAAGACAGCGCGATTAGTAAGGTACACTGAGAGGAAGAACACAAGAAGGGCATGGGGTATCAAATGAATTTTTATTGGAGAAAAGGAAGATGGAAGTTTTGTGAACACTATAGGCGTTCTTTTCCTTAAAAAAAAACTCCAGTTGATAGTACGCGCCACTCTGTGGTCTTCCTGTTCGGTCTGTGTTACAAGTTGCGCTTTTTACCCCCCTGATTAAAAAAAAAATAGAACACGGGAGGGGCCGTCATCGTTTCTTACGACAGAGGCGAAGACACAAAGATATCTTGCTCTGGCCAGTGGTAAGAAGTTTCCCTTCAAGGCGCTGTCGTCCCGATCGGTCAGCGCTCCGGCGATGGCCTTCAAATGCATTCCGACTGCACAAAGCAGGAACCGCATCCAAGACGTGCGCTGTTGCCTCTCCCTCCATTCTCTGAGAAGCGTTTGCAGAGTGGCAAGCTGTCTGAGCGATGAAACGGCGAACCACCGAAGACAACATGCAGATCAGGAAGTTGCGAGAAACGAACCCTGCGTGTGTAAGCAGCTTCGAACAATCGTCCTCCTTGGCCATTTTCATTTGTAGAAGAGAAGGCAAGTCAACAGCTAGAGGCGCTCACACAACAACGACAAGACAGGCCACTCCGCTGCGGAAAAGATCACCTCCGTAAAAGGGACGTACAAGCGGAACTGTTCTGTGGCTCGGTAACAAACATTGTAATCCGTAGAGACTGAGCTTGAGGAAACAAACCGTCATGAGCATTTCGCGTCACGCCTTACCTTTACGCTTCCTCAGACAAAATTAGCTAAGCATTTTTCGCAAGCATTTCGTCGCCATTGATCTCAAAGACGCGAAGCGAGTTTGTGTTCACCGCGCAAAATAAAAACTGCACAACCGAAATGTAAGTTCAATCTAGGGTTGGCAGCAAGATTTCATTACATGCACGCAACTGTTTGCGCACTTGGCATGTGCCAAAATTTAGTGGCGCCCAGCATAGTGGTGATGCGAATTTCATACTCACCCGAAGTTATTGCAGTTAAATCTGCATGTATCGAAGTTGAGAACAGTTGGTAATTTTTTGTTACATCCAGGTTTTCGTTACATGCCGGTTTTGAGTTACGGCTCACAGAAATTAAGCAGAAAGGAAGTCAAAATGCTAGACATCAGAGAAGGTTAACTCACCCTTCATGGATTTATTTCACAGCGAAAAACGGAGCGAGTTGCGCCTCCTGCTTTCGCACAAGCTTAGGCACCATACGGCGCTCCACAGAAGCAACGTCATTTAACCCTTATTACCAAGCGTACCTTAAGTATCACTTTTTTTTATTTGACACTTTTCGGCGCCTTGACGCGTTAAAAGAACGAAAATTATACTGAAAGGGTGCCTTTTTCCACCCATGATATTCTTTACCACACTCAAGATTGTTGAGAGAATGATAGCTGGTGTACCATACCAGACGGCAACATTCTTCTTTCTCGCCAGCGGAGACGGCATTTAGAGTTGTGAGATTTTCATGAAAAGATACAACTCTTCGTTTTTAGCAGCAGCACTCATTACTGACGTACCGATACCGCAAACACAAGTGGAGACGCGCGACCACATGCCCACAGGACAGCCTAGCACTTAAAAACCTAAGTCTGCAACCAAAACCGCACTTACACGTGGACCCGCACGGTAGTTTGCGGTGCGGGCAACAAAAAAAAAAACCAGAAGGTCAGCTTGAGGACTTCGTTACGTCAAGGTTAACCGCCGCGATATTTCGTTACATAAATGTCGCAAACACACGGGCTTCAAGGGGGGTGGCAATGGGGAATCAGAAACTTCGTTGAATCCGGGAATTCGTTAAAAAGAGGTTCATTACATCTAGGTTTAACTGTAATTGCTCATATCATTCTTACATCCGAGACGCCTTGCCCTTTGTCAAGTGCTATGTACGTGCTATATTGTGAGCATGTCTTTGCCAACGGACAGTTAGGGCACCTGGGAATTTTCTGGTAACGTGACATTATGGCTGGTCGAAGATACTGCTTGATAAACAGCGATTTTTCAAGCAAAATATGTATTGTGGTTTATTTATTTATTTATGTTTTTGCATATTTGTTTATTTATTTATTTATTTATTTATTTATCTATGAAATGCTGCCAAACAGTACTACTAGGTTTATGTGTGCGCGTAAACTTTGGCATGGCCCGCATGCACTGCCCACATTACAGTGTTCTTCTGACGTCAATTACTGAGCTGGACGGTGTGGCCAGTTCTGTCGATTTACAAAGAATGCCAACCTGTGCAAGATGCGCGTCACACAGGAAGGTAAACACAAGGGTGGCCACCGCGCAGTGGCCGTCAGTGTTTGCAAAAGGATGAAAGGAAAAGAGCATGGTTGCACGTTGGAATTATTCACCAGGGTATATTTTCAGGGAAAGAAGATTTATCGCCCTAAAGACAAGGATGGCAAACTGACAGGGCGAGCGCTGTTTCCCAGTGGTCACACTCTTATGACATGCCGAGTATTTACTTCTGGCGAATGCTGGAGTACTTATTCGGCGCTCATCTCCAGAATGATCTTAACCGGTTACCTGTTTAGAGGGTATCACCAGATCACAGGTAGCGAGTAAGTCATGCACTACAGCTTGACTCGTGGCAGCAGCCGCATTGTGGCCTTTAGAGCACTAGCTGTTGTGAATTGCTCTGGAACGGCAACCTTTGGAGATCCACCAAGGCTCCGATGTCGAAATTTGCGTAGTCGAAGTGTGTTCGCCCGACAGTGCGAAGAAAGCCTGTGAAAAAATGTGGTTGTTCCCTCTTCCATAGGAACAGGTAAAACACAAAAGATAAGTGTGCCTTCACAGGAGCAGTTGAATTTTTATTATGCATCAATATGAACTTGCACGTCGCTATTTATATTTCGTCGGTATGACACCGTTAGACGCATCAACGTTAGGCACTGTATTGCACGCGTCGGAGCATTGCGGAACTCTGACTCAAACCACAGGCGCTCGCAAACTGTCCGAGCGAACGAAACGAAAGGTGTTGTCGGCGAATCGTTTGGTGAACACACGGTCCCTGCAGCAAAAGGAGAAGCGGACCATGTCACGAGCGCTACATCCGCATGTCGGCTTCTCCGCAGCTTACGCTGCGCATCCCCGGTACACGTAGGTGCTGGCATCCAGGTGCCAACTGTCGGTGCCCATTAGCGTCATGGTGTACTACTTGCTTCGCCTCTCCTAGATGGCAGCACCTTCAGAAAGGAAGGCTATCAGGTGCGTTTGTCGTCCTATTCACGCGTCGGTTCATAGTGCTGTCGGGAGTGCATTTCGTACCTCCCGTTGCGGCGAAAGAGTTCGCGGCTCGAATCCCGGCGCCGCCGCGTCAATCGAAGTTTTTCTGGCGATGTCATTTCCGAGACGGATATGACGTCAGTTAGATCTTCGTGGACCCCGGAAAAAAACAATTTCGTGTTAAAAATGGCCGCGTGCCTGGTCACTTCTCTGCAAATGCGGTCTCCCACTGCAAACGCTTCTTTTCTTTCCCGCTCCCACCTGCAGCACCTCCCCACCACCACCCATCCGGTATCGCTGTTCCAAAGATAAACGCAGTAAGGTTTGCTCACGCGAATTGAATTGCCCTGCGTTAAGCTGCTCCAGGGCCATCTATTGCAACTTTTACTTATTGGTCGACCTGGAACACGACCTCCGCTATCGGCTGCCGGCGGCGAGCAACGGCGCGCCGCCGGCAGCCGATCGCGGAGGCCGTGCCTGGAATCTCGCCGCGAGTTCCAGGCTCGAAGGCTAGCTTTTTAGTATTTTTTTGGTTAAAACATTGTTTTCAACACGTCTTTTTATTTCGCTATTGCAGAGATGAAGCATTCATTTATATTTTTAAAAGAACTGTACAAAGAGCACTTGTGTATCGATAGTTTGCCTCAAATATGCATCTGTTTTTGCTTACCAATGTTGATGAGTATTCCATGAGTTTTAGAAGTTTAAAATGGCTTTTCTCGATGTTAACTTTTCGTTCAAAAAATGGATTAACTTCTGGCCCGGTGGTTGAGTCGAATGAGGAACAGACGGAGAGACAGGCGGACGGACACAGACAGATAGAGAAACAGTAACAGTCAAATATTTTCGGGGTTAAATATTTTCGGGGTATAGCCTGAATATCACCATTTTACGGGAAGTTAAAGCTTTAGCATTATACGATACCAATCATACCTTGGAGTATTATTTATTGATTCTTTTTTCTACGAGAAGGCTCGTAGCCATAAAGTGGTAAGGGCTATAAAAAGTGAACAGTTAGTTATTGCTTTTGGTAACACACGTATCTTTCAGTTGTTGCCCTGTAGAACGGCTGTCGGCTCGCACCAAGGAGGTTGCAACCTCCTTGGCTCGCACCCGTCTTATCTTAACAAGTAGGAAATAAAAATTTGCGCAGAGCAAACAGCTTGCAACTTATAAGAACATTCCCGCTTATAGGAGCTGTCATTGCTTTGTGTGGACTGTCTTTTCTTTTATCTCCTTTACTTGTGCAATTTAGTTAATGTCAGTAGTGCTCTAAGTTTGTCGTTGTCATTCCTGTGGTATGCCGGCTTTTTTTGTCCGCTTTACGTGCGTAATTGATTTGACGCTAAGATCACTCTAAGCTTGTTTTATAGACTGCCTACGTAGCATCTCTATTTCTTCCTTACATTTCGCGCCTCGCTTTACGGTTCCCGTATCTGTGGTATTCTTCTTCTGACTTTTTTATTTGTTATAAGTGCTATTTATTATTGAAACTGCCCTATATCTCTTAATTCTGCTTGTACAAAGGACCGTACATGTCTTACATTATTTGTACTCACGCGGCCATGCTGCCTTTTGCACACACCCGGTGTGCTGGCCCCGTCAGGTGGCAAATACGTCTCCTTTAGCCGAAAATTGGGGACAGTTTACGTAGCTGAATTCATGTCCGAAATAAGCTATCTATCCATGTATAAAAGGGTAACACGTTTGCCGAGAATTGTGCTATTTGACTTCAAGAAACATCTCCGCAGTTGATGTATAACCGGGCCCTGACATAGTCGCCGCTTGGAGACGTTCTAACGAAGCAACGTCAATATGTTGGTTCAACCACAGTAATACTGCGATAATACCCGCCCTGGTGGGTGCGTGCCTAAGGCGCTGTACATCTGAACACTAGGGAGCGGCGGCCGTTTTAAAGCGGCACTTCCTATGTCTCACTGATTCGGCCCTGGCAGCCATATACGCATTGTAGAGTCGCGAAACCCTCGGTGCGTTTGCTATTTTTCGCTGTTGTGTAGACCTCATTGGGCTGCCAAGGCTTTTTTTTTTTTCTGAGAACGGGATTTAGTGTGTGTTTTCGATCCTCTCGGCCGGACGAAAGGTTGCGGAGACTGTGTCTGGCCGAAAGTCGCCGGTTCTCGAGTTCCCGCACTGTAGAACATTCGGGACCCCCTGCGGTGTTTGCTTCGGACTCGGAGCGCTCTGCTTAGTTCCAATGGCCGTTTCTGTATTTTCACTTTATACTTAAGAGTTTTGTGTAACTACTTTGTCTGCGACTTCACTTACCTAAACGCGCGTATTCGGGTTCAAACTTTGTGTCTGTTAGTCATTGGTCCTTTTCTCTTTTGGCGGGAACATAGCTGATTTGAGTTAAGAAGCGTCTCCACGATTTCCTGCGAAAAGAGTTTTTTTTTTTTCCACAACACGTTTTTTCCCCGCGCCAGCCGTTGAAGCGAACATAAGCCCGTTCTGGCGGCTTCGCGGGGCCGGCGCCGGGTGCACACTCCAGAAACGCTGCCCCTCGTCATCGGGGCCTTACGCCGGGAGAACTTCGCCAGGCAGTCAGCTATGTTCTGTTAAGTACTCTTGTTCTCTTGATGTATTTCCACTTTTGATATAAGAAGTGCGAAGTGTAGCATGTCTGTGTTACGTCTTAACTGCTAGCATCAGCCACAGACCCGCCGCGGTGTCTCAGTGGCTAAGGCGTTGCGCTGCTGAGCACGAGGTCGCGGGTTCGATTCTCGGCCGCGGCGTCCGGTTTTCTCATGGAGGCGAAATGCAAAAACGCCGGTGTGTACGAGATTTCGGCGCACGATAAAGATCCCCAGGTGGTCAAAATTAATCAGGAGCCCTCCACTACGGCGCTCCTCATCGCCTGCGTTGTGTCGGCGCGTTAAACCCCACAATCAATCAATCAATCAATCAATCAATCAATCAATCAATCAATCAATCAATCAATCAATCAATCAGCATCAGCCACAAACAAGTTTAACTTTCGAACTCTTCGAGTCATCGACGGCTGCACTGCCGATCACCATGATACCAAAGAGGCATTAGACGAAAACCGTCGCTACAGTACGAAAGCCAACTAATACATTTGCTGCACGGGCGTTTCAAAGGCCTTCCGAAGGCCCCGAACCAATAGTCTATCGAGTGCCCCATTGCAAATACACAGGGTGCACGTCCCAGTGGGCATTAAAGTGTCACTTGAAAGTTGCCGTGTGGCACAGGCATAACCCTCTCATACAAAGATGGGGATCGTGGAAGCGCCGAAAACAGTCTTTCCATTGTCGTAATCAAACCTGGGTCCCTCGCCTCAGAAATCGACGCGTATTCGACGGCGCCGTTCTTACACGGTCAAACGAGTTTGTATTGGGAGAGGGGTGCAAGAACGTGCATAATTTGACACAAAAATTACACACCTCTCCGGCTAACGCTGATGATGGTTGAACGCACAGCTTTTTTTCTGCAAAATCAAAAGGCGAATTATCAAAGTCAAATCCGATACGCACGAAAGATGCGAACTACGTGCCAGTCAAATGCAAAGCTCAAAGAGTCATAGTCCAAACGGTCTGCGACTCGAAATGTAAACTGAGACAACAGCCCACTGCAGCGAAGCCAAGTTTCTCTGACGATAAATGACGCACCCGTTCGCCTAATAACGACAATGGTCGAACGTGGAGCTTTCTTTGTGCGAGATGAAGTGACGAAATGTCGAAGGCAAAGCCGTTGCCACCAAAAGTCTGAACTGCGTGCTAGTCAAAGTCTAAGCTGAACGAGTCAAAGCCCAAATTCAGACGACAGCCCACGAATCCCTCACGAGCAAGGTTCGCGTTCAACCATCGCCGTCGTTAGACAGAGGTGTGCATGATTTTTAACCACAGAGCTGTTTACAATCGGGCTTGGTCCGTTGGCCTTAGCAATAGAAATACCAAAAAAGAATTCCCTAGCCGTGAGGCGCCCGCAACTACCTTCGCGGTAGGGCTTTACCCAACAATAACGAGCGCACGTGAGCGTGGGCATCGTGAAGAGTGCCCGGTGTCGTCCTGGACTGCGCCACGTGAGGAGCTCCCGCTTTCGTCTTTGTCGTCTTCGGGGCGGTTGACGCGTGGCGCTCCGGTCGCTGCAAAGCTCCCCCTCTTCCTCCCCCTACCCAACCCCCGTAGAACCGGAGGCCATAGTGTTGCCCACGCCATTCTTGTTCGGTTAAGGTTGGGAGCTCCGGGAAGGTATCGTTGAGACGAGGAAATCCTGGCTGGTTCGGAAGGTGTCGACGTAAGCGGGTTCGATGCGGTCGTCGGCGACAACGTCTTGGGGGCCGTTCATATCGAGGATGAGAGTATTGGGCTGGCAGAACCAGAAACATGCGTACACTTTCTCTTATCCGGTGCCAGTGTGGCGAGAAGCTAGGTGGACCGCCAGCTCTCCTGTTTCTCCAGTCTTGCACCGCTAGTTCAAGTTGCGCTAGTTTTTTTGTTTTTTTTTTCCTGAGCGATCCTATACAAAACGAAAACAACTTCGGTGCACGTCACAAATCACCGGGGGTCACAACTTATTTCACTGCCCTTGAAAACTGCACGGCTCATCGCCTATGCGTAACTTTGGAGCGCTAAACAACCGAAACTGGGATTGTTTTTTATATTTCATTTATGGCCAAGATGTACGCCAAGCACTAAGGTTATTTCTTGCGCTGATATTACGCTGTTACTACTACATAACATCTGCGTGGGGCGTCTGTTGCTCTCCGCCATACATGGGTTTCCATTTACGAACTATTTGGGTCTGCTCTTGTGCAGTTAATAAGGCGAGCCACCTCGCCACACTCGGCTCGCGCTCTCTCTCTGGGGCAGCTCGTACTGTTTTCGTTGCTACCGCAACGGCGCTGGACGTACGATGGCCGCCTTGGCAGATTCACAGATCAAGAAGACGCGGGCCATTAAGAGCAGCGCTGTGAAAGGATGCCCGTGCAAGCATAGAGCGCTGTCGATTGCGCAAAGGTCGTCTTTATTTCATGCCAGCATATATGTGTTGTTCACTGCAGATCCCCATCAGACGAACGCGTCGCAGTACCCGCTGCGTCACATCCCGGCTCTTGCAACAGCACGCCAGCACAGCGCGAAGGAGAGTACGGAGTTGCAGCGCCGACTGAAACCCGGTACTACGCGCCCAGCAAAGGGCACGAATGAAAACAAAGGTGGCACAGCTCCGTAATGCTAGCTCGCGGCAGACTTTCGCCTCGTCACTGCGGCGTGCGTCGCCCTGCCACGCAAGCGCTGAGCGAGCGAGTGGCGCTTTGCCAGGCGTCGCTCAGTCCAGCACGCCCCCAAGAGCCGTCGGCGAAGCGCGACTTCGGCGGTTGCGGTCGGAGGCGTGTCGCAAAACAGAAAGTGGGGAAGCGTAAGCACGCAAACAAACCAGGCGCCACGCGGCAGTGCCTTTGGCATTTCGTTCGCACGACTGCCGGACCGGGACGTCCCTCGTTTTTGAACCTCACTTGACTGCAGCAGTGTGAGCGCTGTTCTAAGCGTGCTCACCTTACGGACTGCTCCTCTGAAATGGCGCAAGGGGATGTCAATCGTGTACGCCAACAAAACAAGGTGAAGTTATCGGTGCGTTCCTGCACTGCCTTAAAGTGGTAAGTGCCACTTTCACAGCGGACGTGGTAATTGCGTGGACCTAAAAAAATACATGGGCAAACGTCCAAAAACCGCGAAGGAAAAAAAATCAGCATCGATATTAAAAAGCAGGAACCACCATATCTCTTTAGTGTGCGCTACCTAAACTTGCGATGGACTTTTTAAGTGCGAATGCACTTTATAAGCGACCCCAAACCATCCACCGCCGGCGGCGACGGCGGCGTCCGCAGTGCTCCTCTATATTTAAAAAAGAAACAGCATCCGGCGCCAGGTTTCGATCCGAGGACTTTGCGGCCGCAGCGCGACGCTCTACCGACCAAGCCACGGACGCGACGCTGATATCAGTGTTAGTGACGCGCCTTATATCTTTAACGCATTCAAACTACGTCGTCAGCGGCGTGCTTTGGCGACTCAGCGGCGTTATAGCGGCTTGATAACTGCGTGGTGTACACGTGATACTACAAACCCGATGGAAGAGATGGAAGAGAAGGCGGCGAGGCGGTGGGCTGCGGGGGCCGAGCGCAAGCGCCGCAAGCGGGCCGACAACCGTGCATTCGCACTTTCACATTCTCCCCCTCGGGGAAATGCGGGGGAATTTTTTCAATTTCTTGTTTCTGTGCAGCGGCATCGCCAAAGGACGTACCGTATGGGTGGTTGTAAGAATAGTTGGGGAATCATTGCGCATCAGAGCTGTTACAGTAAAAGCTGTTAATTCTAACTCAAAGGGGACCATAAAATTGTTCGAATTAAGCGGAGTTCGAATTAGCGGGCGGGCGCTCGAATGAATGGACATCACACTACACTGCGGGGGCAGGACGCAAAGAAGCTACCTCTGGACTCATTATCGCCAATTACGCACTAATACACGTTTGTGGCAGGTGATTTCGTAAATAATGGTCATGGGCTCGAACGGCCAAGGAAATTACTCACCCGAAATACGACGAACTTCTATTGCTATAGCATAAGTAAATAAATAACACAAAGTGCCTAGCCCTTTCCGGTCTCAATCTCCGTTCTCGGTAGATGTCTTCCGCAAAGCATTAAAGACGACCGTGAACTTAGCGAAATGGCTAAAATACCATAAAACACTATACATTTCTTACCCTATGTTCCAGTTATAGCCCAAAATATACGAAAAAAAACTGCAAACCTATACTCATATTGGAAAGGATACATTTGCCTCAAATACGCACATAGGCCAAGGAAACAGCCCTGAACACTTACACCGTTTCATACCGTTTCCATGGCATTATTAGCTTCACACGCAAAGAAAACCCTCGAATGACATTAAAACAATTCCGGCGGCATTCATTTCCTAACAGGTCACCATAACTGCTTCCTTGTGGGTTATTCTGTTGAGTGGCGCACAACATTCTACCTGTGGTCGACTGTACAGCCCAACGTAAAATGTGTGTCCGGCGCATTCGCAAGGCACCGGCCCAGCATACATGTTATTTTAGATTACAAAAACGGAAAAGAAGTGTTTCTTCTGTTACAAACAATTTCTAACTTATGAAGCCTATAATTTTCGAGTGGGATATATCATTACTCCAGCGCAGTAGCGCAGAAATCTCCTGCGGTCCAACCATCCATTGAAGTCAAGGAAATCAGTAGAGCTTTTGCTGCGCTGCGCGTACTGACGCTCTAGAGAACATTTTCTGCGGCCGAAAGAAGCAAAGGAGATCCTCGTTGACCGAACACGGCTTCCGCGTTTGGCCACTACAAGAGCGTAGCCCTCCGATGCACCAAGTAAGTGACTTCACGTGCAGGGGACGCCGTACCCAGGCAGCCGGAACCGTTTATGCGCGTTTCTTTGTAAATGTCAGCATGAATGACAAACGACTTCTTGCTACTATTATTGTCGCTCTTGGTTCTGTAGCGTTGTTACGTAGTCACCGCATCATTCTTTCTCGGTCCGGTCGTTGTGCAGAAGTTCTCCGACCTTTGTGGGAATGTCGAGTTGAGGTGTTTCAAGTATTTGCACGGACCCTTCGTTTACTCATCTTCATTAAATTTCAATCTTGCTAATAGAAATATTGCAGGGTTTGTGAGATCGCCGTGTTTATTATATCACTGCCTCCTGTATTTTTTCAACGCCAAATGCGTCAGCCTCGAGGGACCAACGAAGCCATTTTCTGCTGCTCCTGCTACTTTGCTCCAATTTTCAGCCTCCCTATGCTTCAATCATGGGACTAGTTACTCTTGGGGCGACGTGTGGTGGAAGCCTGCAACGTAGGCAAGACGTGCTCTAGCGCGGCGCGCAGTTTTCTATCGATGGCCAGAGCGCCCCTACCTCGGTGGTGTCGAACTTCTTTTGCATTCGAACAAGGCACAGGCCGATCTCGAATTAAAAGCGGTCGGACTGGCGAGTTTACCCATGCGGCCCACCTTACGCCATTGGGCCGAAGTTGGGTTTCGAGCGCTACGATGGTAAAGGGAGTGATGCGTTTGTCATTGAAAAAGTACAGAAGGCGACTATTGTGTATAATACGGCATGATAAAAAGATACCAAAATAACCAAAATAACAGAAATGCGTGCTATGCCAGGGGCGTGTGATCTGCTTCTTTGCTAAGGCCAACGTGAGCTACGTTACCTGTAGACATGGACGCCAGGTCGATATTTGCTCGAACACCGGCTTGGCGAGGTCCCCCATCAAGGCGACATTAAAAGTACGAGCAAAGAAAAAAAATCTATACAAGAAATACTAATTACCTATGAAGAAGTAATATTTCATTTTAAAGATATAAGGTGTTGGTTCTCTGAGGATTTCTAAGCATTGGAGGTACGTAAGAGAAGGAAGGTTTCTGTCGGAGTACTGTTTAGTTGGGAATGGGTATATCGCCTCTCCCTTCTCTCTATTCACAACATCTTTGATTAGAATTTCCATGAATTTATGGTTAGCAACATTAAACAAACGGGTTGCCGCGAGGCCAATTATGAAGAGGAGGTGCAACACGGGAGGAGCAGCTCGGCAGACACTGCCGCCTCCCTTGTTGGTTCATCCGCCGCGACAACGTTTCGCTCCAGGGGGTGTCACGCGCGACCGTTGCTGGCGTGAAGGACGTGACTGCAATTAAGCCATTAACAACTGACAGCTGTGTATATATTATCGCCTCCGCGGCACCGCTTCCTACCCGCCCTCTGCTGCGTATCGAAGCGCCGATGACAGACCAGACCAGAACACTGATCCATGACCGCCGGCGGACCTCGCTCGTTATGCGAGAAGCATACTGCTTTGAGCGTTGGCACGATAACGACCTCACTAAGGTGACAACCACTAATAAACTAGAAAAACAGGGGAGCTTGCATTCACGCGCAATATTTTACTAGCGAAGCTGTTGTAGGTGATCATTGACGGACGCAAAGATTATTGTCGTTATTATTATCGTTGTGCTGGCGTGGTTGACGTAGGCGGCATGGCATTTCAATGACCTTATGTTGAGCAAGGCCAGGGGCATGTCGTTGTTTTAGTCGACGTTTTCGTACGGCACTCTGTAAGCGCGACTTATCGTGCCTAGCGAATGCTTTGCACGACGGGCCTCACGAAGCGCGGCCTCTTGCTCGACCGTGTGAACTATCCGTGGCTCTGCCGTTTGGATTCTATGGCCACCAACAGCAGCTCCGAGATTCAGGTCGCGCATCTCTACGGTACAACACGACGACGAACGAACGAGCGGAGTGCGCTACGGCGGGGCTGTCGCGTTCCGAACAAGTGTTTCCATTATACGGGGAACTGTGACGGCTCGTGTTCGCCGAAAATACTTCGGTGGGTGGTTGGCCTCGATTAAGTGTGCATGGTGCCATACTGGTACGGTGTCATCCGGCAGCACCACCAATCCCGGGAACCGGCGCTAAAAGAGACTATCGCTGGTTCTGGTACAGGGCCGTGTATGTGTGTGCGCGTTTGTGCATTGAACTTGTAAGGATCGGCGACGGGACATCGGCGACAGGTCCCTTCCGAAAAAACTCCCCCCACCTCCCCGAAGGGGATCGTGCGGAAATGCGAATGCATTGGGGGCACCAATGCCCGCCCCGCGCGCGAGCTCTCTCCGCCGAGCTCCGCGATGCGAGCGCCCTCACACGCCCGAACGCGCTCCTCCTCTCCCCTTGTCCTCCGCTACTCCCGCCCGAGCTACCACCTGCTCCGGTTGCTAGGCGCGCCGCAGCTGTTGCTAGGGGCGCGTAGAGATAAAACATGCGTGTGGACGCCGATGGACGCACGACAACCCCCGACTAAGAAATGCATTCGCATTTAAAACGGTCGAGCGCGCCACACGAGGACGGCGTCACCGGGCAAGCAATGGGAATTTCGAAAACAGTGCAGAGGGCACCTTGGTACCGTCTTGGAGACGCCGCTCGAACCCCCCCTCTCCCCCTCCCCTCCTCCCCCCCCCCTCCCCGATAAGAAATCCTTCTGTGACAACCTAAGTGGCTCATTATGCCCCGACGGACACGAAGGGACAGCGGTCATTTACGGAGTGATCCGGGAGCGGACGACACGAGTCGCGAGATGCGTTAAGCCGAAAACAGGGTGGCTTGGGTCCCCGAGTCTAGCCATCGCTCGGGTGCGGCGTCTAACGGGAGAGCGACTTGGGAAGCGGACGAGCTGATCCTATTAAAGGGACACTGAAGTGCATTTGTCAAGCTCCCGTTTTTGCTTGCACTGTGTAGACTGGTTCAAATTAGCACACTTTTCATCGTTTATCCGGTTGACAAATCGGTAATTATTTTACAAAGCGCGAAAGAAGAAAAACTACCATGCGCGGTTTGCGGCGGCCGCACAAACTAAGCTGTGACGTTGGGAGGAGGGGGCGCCGTGATTGGACGATGCCCGAGGTTAGCAATCAAACAAGTTTCGGTTTCGGTTTCGGTCTGTAAAACAACGTGTTTGACATTCGATGGCGTCGTTGGATGGGCATTCTCAATATCCCAGTTATCGTAGTACCGCGCTTCTGCCATGTTGTCGGCTGTAAAATGCATAAGATAAGCCTCCCAGGACGGCTTGGAATCGTAGCATTCACTATCTGAGGCCTACGCAGTGCATGAACGCCCTCCGCGTCCCCGCAGACGCTCAAATGCATGCGCTTTTCCCCCATATTTGGAGCTTGCCTCGCTCATGCCTGTATCGTAAAAAGCGTGTTCGCACCAGGCCCAGGGTCTGTTGATTCTGGCCTGTGCCCACTGCCCGCAAGCAGTCGGTGTTTATGGCAACAGCACGCCAACGAGAACTCACTAGCGCGGAAGTGCCAGCCTGCGCGAGTTCTGTGGACTAGTTCGTGGAGCAATGAACGTTGGGGCCCAAAAAAAGGTGAACTCAGTACAGAAAACATCGGCGAAAAACAAAAAAAGTTAACTCATAAAAAAAAAAACATGTACCCTCGGCGATTCGAACTTGTGACTGGGAAAACACCTGCGATGACATGCCTAGCACCCCAGACGACTAGGCCACAGGGGGCCGCTGGCGGCTATGAAAAAGATAAGGTATATAATGTATAACCACTTTACACTTTTATTTAGTTTTAGTATTTCAAGCAGCTTAGGTGACTATTTGTTGTATTGCGCTCGTGCAGTAAGCGTCCCCCGAGTTTCCACAATAGCTCACGTCTAGCAATTGCATTTCGTAGACGGGAAAGCGTTCGCAGATGCGTAGTCGTGCTGCTGACCGCTCTGCTTGTTCGCCCAGCGCAAAAAAGTGCTTCCCGCACCCTAGTTTTACGCTGTACGGTAAAAATATCAGTTGATTTTATTTCCTTAGTAGCTATATTGACTTCGCTCACTCTTCTCCCGCTTCAAGAGGCCTTATATATTCCTACTGGCGTACCAGTCAGCGAAGCGTCGCATGTGCGCTTGTGCAGCGCTTGTGTGACGCGACCTTTACTTGGAGCTAGATACAGTGTACAAACTAACGAAGTAAATAAAGGCGCGTTCTTCCATTCCCAAACGTGTTGTGGCTTAGTTTCAACTGATCGAGCGAATTGCGACGACCCGTTGGCGGCCGGGGGACTAAACGGTGGGCCGACTGACTCGGTCGCGGAAGGTCGGCGAGCCGTGCAGTCGCGCAGCCAATTGTCAGCTCCTCTCCTGCTGACGTCACACGAAAACGCCACAGAAAATGGGCGAGCGTAAAGAGAGGATGACAGCATTTTCGAATTGATTTTTCTACTATATAAATTCGCGTAAACGCGCACAGAGTGGTCGAAACAGGGCCCAGGGACTCCGGACTACAGTTTGCGCTCGTAATCCCGCATTGTTTACAAATCACTTCAGTGTCCCTTTAAATATTATGTAAAATCTTCCATGTGTCTGTGCATCCGTCTCCTCATGCCTAGTGTGGACCCAGGGTCCCGTTGAGAATCGCCGACCATCACAGAACGGTGGAGTTCTATGTAGCTAATGTTGGTTAATTCCGCTAATTAGGCATTCTTGGCTTGACTAACGTGCACTTGAAGCACGCGGCAACGGTGGAATATTTTTGCAATATTGGCCAGTCTCTCTAAGTGGTTATGCTTCGTTTGCCGAACATGCGCTAGAGGAATTCGTGCACGAGCTTTCCGACATTTTTTGGTATTGAAGCAAAGCTTTCTAGCTCTACCAGCCAACAACTCTTTCGTGGCGTGCGGGACAACAAACTCACAACGCGGCGGCGGCGTAAGAAAGGAGAGGGAGGAGGAGGGCCAGGGGAGGGTTTTATCACGGAGTACACTGTAGATGGCGCGGCTAATTTACCCAGCGTTCCCCGCGTGGAAGTGCCTGCTCGCGGGCGTCGGCGGTACGGCTTTATCAGCTGTCCTAGCGACGGTTGTTTTGGGCGTTTTGGCACAGCTTCGCGTCCATTACATGCGCGCTGCCTTTGCACAGCTTGACTGACTTGTTCAACAGCACCTCCTGGGTAACCAGCACCTGACGGAATAAAGTGCTCGTACGGCCAACATAACTTAAGGATTGGTTTGCAGGGAAGGAAAACAAAATGTGCAAACCACATACATATCTCTGGCCGCTCCAGGAGCGCTACCTTTTGTGCACTGCTCGCCACGAATGGGACTCCGTTTTTAAATTGGTGAATACCAATTTGGTTGTGTGTTAAGAGGTATTACAAAAGGCGAAAGTAGCAACTGGTCCTGATAAATGGCGATTTTAAAAGTTCCCCCAGTTTTCTCGCAATTCTCAAACTTGCTAAACTAACTAGTTTAAATCGGTATAAATGGGAATAACTAAGCTCACACGCCGAATTGTTTCGGTATATGGGCTTGAGTCGCGTGGTGGTGTAGCCCCAAGCTAGCACATCAGGATGGCTAGGTTCCACTATCGCACCCTTCTAAGACGCTCCTCTCCGTTTTCTTTCTCCCGACTCACGGCCGGGCTACAGCGGCGGCGTCCCCCGCTCTAGCCCGGCCGTGGCCGACGCTGCTGCTGCATTCCGGACGCCGCCCCCGCGAATTCCAGGTAATGGCTGCCAGAATCTCTGGTTTCACTCTTCGTAGACCTACGTGTGTGAATTAAAGTGGCGTCGTATGGGCCATTGTTGTGGGTGTTGTTTAAAGCTTTGCTTTGCAACCACCTTGACCGCGTGGATTCGAGTCAATTTCTTTTTGTTTCTGCGGCCGCCGCGGCTGGTAGCGGCGGGAACTCAGCTAGCCCGGAAGGAAGCGCTGTTCCGTTTCATCTACTTTCCAACGGGCTCGTGGCATTCGGGGCCTCTGACGTATCTGACGTCGAGGCCGCGCAGCCGTCACATCCGCTACACGCGTTTTAGTGGCAGAAGCAGCAACGGAGCTGTCCCAAATACAATTTAGAATTCGCCTGTAGAGCTTCTAAACTGTTCATCGGGAATATATGCGCTTTTGCGATGATTTTGTTAGGCGCCGAAAATTTTTTGAATCCACCCCGGCATCCATTGCAAATTCACGCTCTAGCCGATCCGACATGCTGTGTGCCAGCTGGGGGCAGCTGCCGTGGTGTGTGTAGCTGTGGAACAAATCCTCCTGTTCTGTTGTGCAACCCCATAACCGCCCGCTAGGTTGGGTGGGTGGTGGTGACTTTAAAAAATTGCGGGTTGTGCTTCAGAAGACTTCCCATTGTTAGATGCTGAAGAACGGTGCGAGATCCCCACCCAAACTTTTTGAAGCCCGCGATTGCCCGTATCCTCTCCCGGAAATGTCTACGAGAAGTTATGTGTCCGTTTTTTTTCTTTTTATTTACGCATTAAGATGAGTGAACATGTTTGGTATGTCCAAACGCGTCGCCATTTATCTTGGATTTTGTAGTGATCAAGCCGGAGCGGCACTATATATCCCAGTATGCTCGCTGAAAAAATGAAACCAGGATTTTCATCTCAGGCTAATCAAGCGTACTAGATTTCCACTGGTTCAAAGAACGCCATGTCGAGATTAACAAAGTCTGCAGTTTCGCCGTTATGTTATTGTGAATTTGTTTATGCCTGCTGTGCGCACTCACTCAGCTTGAGCACTGCTAGCGATTATCGCGAAACAATTGCACGGGCTGACGAGTTAAATATGTAACCGAAGTTCGTTAGCGCCAGCGGTAAAAAAATGCATTCAACTGCTGCCCTCTGAAAACTTTCAAGTAGTACTAGAAAGGCGAGTGCACCTTTGGACAAATTTGTACTATTGCTCAGTGTCTAGCAAAAGTTTCTCTGTTGTTCAGTACAGAATTTTTCTCTTTCATTGTTTTTTACGTTGAATGTAAATTTTTAACTCCGCTGGTTTTACTAACCAGCACTGTTACAGTGTTCTGTTTATATCCAAAGAATGCACTCGAATAGAAGCAATTTTTTGCGCGCGGTTCCCTTCCTTTCTTTTCGATTTCGTGGCCATGAGAGCGTGGACAAGAGTGACTAGTAAACAATAATTGTGTGGCACTGCATTACAGGCAGCAAGCTCTCCCCAAAATTCATGGCCGCACGGCTCCTGCTGGCACAAAAACTGGTGTGCTGCAAAGCTCCTCTTCGGTGGGTTCCATAGTTCTTTCTCGTAGCTTGTACTTGTAGAACGCTTAGTGTTCACAAAGCTAGTGCAGTTGGGTTATTGTTTGGGTGACCAAACGTTTTTTTACTACATCTGTATATTTATGAAATGAAAGTGCAGTGCTTTTCTTTTTTGGTGCTGGGTGAAATGTAATGCCAATGGAGTTTACAAACGTAACATGCTGTGAACATCTCTCTCTCTCTCTCTGCAAATACAATTAAGGTGCTTTTAAGTACACAGTTTACACCAATTTTTTGATGTCCCGTAAATATGAAGCAGCTATATTCGAAACTGCAGTTGCAACGAAGTGTAACTTATTGCTCTCAATTTCATGTCCCATTCTCTGCCTTAATGATGACAGTCACCAGAGCCATTATGTACAGCATTTCTTACCTGCTCTATTTTTTCGGTTGATGAACTTGCAGGGTGTGAAAACGTTACTGTGTTTTCCGTGCCTACGATTACCGCAATAAAAGACTAGTAATGCGTAAAGCCGTGCACCGGTGGAATAACCGATTGGAACGTACCATTTTTGTGGAAGTGAAAGCCGACACATGCACTGACAATGGCTGTATACAAGTACATTGAGTTTATGGGTGTCTTTAATCATAACGACCAGGTATAGTACATGAAACATTTTTTGCTCATTACTGTAGTGTACTAAGTTAGGCATCAGCTTTGCCTTTACCTGTGGTCATTCACACCGTTTCTGTAAAAGGGACAAAACCTGCTTAAGTTTTACCAAAATCTACGCGGCTGTTCGTACACATTCTGCTACATCATGCAAGGTGGGAGGGAAATGAAGGAAGGGCTGCATGATTTTTTTATTCCCTGCAAACAAAGCGTCATCGGTCACAAAGCAGAATTAAAACTTCAGTCAGTTGAAGTAAAACATTTAGCCTTTAATGTCCCTCTAAAAAAGTTGACAGGCAAAATTCAGCCTTGCGGTAAATTTTTTATCGGTGACGTTGCTTTGTTTGCAAAAATGAAAATGAAAAGCTCTGGGCAAGATGAAACACCTGACACTTGCCAAGCAAACTTTTCAGAACTAAAAAGAAAATTAATGTGTAGCAATAGGCACTAAAAACTGAAAGCCAGCCTTTAATAAGCGAAACCAAGCCAATTTTACATTTAGTCTGTTGTGGCAAATTAGGAGCATCTGTCTAAAAGTAATTCCAGTGAAAGAGTGTAGTGTAGGTTCATTTTCACCGTTCAAATACATTGGTTGCAATTTTTTTGCAGCATCAAATCTACATTTTGCTTTGCGGCGGGAAGGCTGCGCATGACTCGATATTTTTACGTCAAGTTTGGCTCTGTATTTGTGACTGGCCAGTTCTTGACGCTGCTTTTCTAGTACATCCCATCTGGGAAAACACACAAGTGCACACATACTCACCATCAATCCCCAATAGCCTATTTAAGTCCACTGCGGCGGAAGGGCTCTCTCATTCACCTCCAAGAGCTCCTGTCCTGAGCCACCCGAGTCCATTCTTTCCCCCAGATTTTTTTTACTTCGTCTCTCCATCGAGTTACCTTGGTAATACTGGTTGTCATTTCATCTTATTACATGGCCAGCCCAAGTCTACTTTTTCTTAGGTAACTTTACTATACTATCCTACACGCGAGTTGGTTTCCCAATCCAAAGCAGCTCTTTTCCTGACCCTAAGCGTTACTCCCAAGGTTCTTCATTTAATGGCATATTGAGCCAACATTACTTTTTCTTTCTGGTTCTTAAAGTAAGCAGCCATTTCTGCCCTATATTTCATCACCGGCCGCCTACATTGGTTGTATACTATTCTTTTTAGTGGTACTATGCACACTGCTTACGTAAATATTCTTCCACATGGCCCACTGACACAAGTGAGCGCATACATTTTGATGTTCCTGCATGACATCTTTCAGTTTTTGTACATTCTTCCCATTATGCACTGTAGCGTGATAGCATATCTTTGGGAGTGGGAGTCTCTTTTTCTTTTTTGTTACCTCTTTGACTTCCTTTCTTTATTACAGAAAATTGGATAAACCACTTCTTTCAAATGTTTTAAGCCAAACTCATGTACAAGAAGTGGTGCTGTCCCGCAGGCCTTGAGGATCTTGACAGGCACTGAAATTAACAATTAAAATATAAAAAAGACGAAGTAAAAAAAGCTGTCATTTAGCCTAGCTAAGAACTGAGTGTCACATAATTAGAATGCTAGCCTTGGTTTTTCATCATCGGCAACGCATCCTGTCAAGGCAAACCAGAATATTGCTGAATGACAGCTATATATTTTCCATGTACTTACCAACTCGATTAAATAACAAGCGGTTTCTGGCGTTGGTCATAGACTTTCTTAGTATATACACCAGAGCGAATTCTGGCGCTAGCGTCAATCGGGCGCACATCAAGGAAGTCCGTGTCGTCATGGACTGCCATTTCACCGTGCGCTCGCCTTAGGTTCGTCATTGGCTTGAATTGAAACGTTTAGTAGACGTAAATTAAAATACAATGTCACAAAAACGCAAAAAAGAATGTGCAATTATGTAATTAAAAAATAAAACACGTTATTTTATACTTAAAAATATAAAAAATAAATTATGTTCCTTTTACTGAGAGTCTTACAGAACGGTTATGACTACTATTCTGCCGACCAAGCTGGTCGTTAACAATAATGCAAAATTCTGGGAAAAACACTTCCAGCCTCCTCTATGGTTGACATTTGAAATAATAAATTGTTTGAGAAGTTCCGAAAGGTTTTATGCGGGTACTTTTGAAAACGAGCACATCGCCTGACGTGGTTCATGCTTTCGCAGCGACGAATTGCCCGATCAGTAAAGATTTCCGAGCGCTATAAACACGTGTACTACGATTGCCAAAATGAGCCGGGAGGCGCACTAACAACCACAAACTAGCGTGTCTATACTGTGGGCTCGTACTTATGTAAATATGTAGTGATGGTCGACCGCCGGGACTAGTCCACCCACTTGCTTGTAATTCAGCAAACTGTATAATGTTGACGGGACAAATTCCGGGGTATTAGTAGGAGAAGAATTCTAGTCTTTATGTCCGCGGTGGAGGGGTAGGGGGGTGAGGAGCGGAGGTGGGCTGGCCCTTACGCAGCTCGCATTTTCAACGGTGCGCTGGAAATATTCCTAGAACATCAGCTCCCACAAACATTCTCCCGACGTTATGATGGTGTTTTCAATACACCAAGACTTGAAACAGAATCCCAGATCTGACAAAAAATTACCACTCCTTTATTATCAATTATTAAGGCGTAGAGACCTTATCGTTTTGATGTAGTCAAACCAAACGCCGGGGGGGGGGGGCAGGTAACAAGAAATTCTGACGACATATTCCTCCGCCTTATCGTTTTAACATCCTGCATCAAGGGAGGCGTAAGGCGGCAACGTGCCCCATAATGCCCAAATAAACGCGGTGGAAAGTCGATGCCTCTGTATTTAATTTGTTAGATAAATATTGGTTTCATACACGTTGTAGAGTGCCCATCAGCCAAATATATGCTGGAAGTAATGATAGATGAAAAATAGACCGCCTATCCGCTCACTTCGCTGTCGAAGTACGCCACTCTTCACCCGCATATGCCACGTAAACGCCTCTCTTCTCTTTCTTGCGCACCTCTCACCGTCTTCTCCTCCCTTTCGGTCTAACCACGATAAACATGGTGGAGGATTGCTTCAGTCACTCCAATTTTCCCGCGTTTGACTGCTCTCGCTATCTAGTGGAACTTCTGTGTTTTTTTGCTGTTGAGCAAGGCAAAGCAGCGCAAAAGCGACAAAAATGGAGCGACGACGACAAGGACTGTTTTGCTTAGGTTATGTACCAATACGTCCAGTTTTGAGCGTTACTGTTGAACTTCGAACACTGCCTCCAGGTCGAGGCTCGAGCGAGCTGTGTTACCGTTTCGGGGTCAAAATATAGCTGTCAACGCGCATTTTTTTATATTTCTTATCACAAATAAACGTACGCGTTTATTTTCAGTGAAACGAACACCTCGAGTAGAAGTTGCGCATTGATGTTTTGCCTCAGACATGCCTAATGTTTTCTTTTTGCTCAACAATGTTGACACATACAGAGTATGTTTCCACATTTAGTGGTTCGGAAAGGTTCTGGCTTTTGAAACCTCTCGTTCAAGAAATCTTTTAACTTTTGTCTGGCTAGATAAATTGACAGACAGACAGACAGACAGACAGACAGACAGACAGACAGACAGACAGACAGACAGACAGACAGACAGACAGACAGACAGACAGACAGACAGACAGACAGACAGACAGACAGACAGACAGAACAATTTTTTTTAGTTTTTATTTGCCCAAAACAGACTATCGTCTTTAAAAACCCTTCAAGTCTTGCTTTATTTGCCGTCGTGGAGGCCTTCAGTTGATCAAGAATGATATTTCTTAAACCGCTCTAAAAACCCCATAATAATTATCATCATCGATAATGATATTTCCCTGTAAACTTGGTGCAGAAGCGTTAGTCTAATCTAACCGGGGCTGTGTTTTGAAGGCGAGTTAACAAATGAAAACCGTGCAGAAGAAAAAGGCTATGAATGACAGGGTTGGGATGCAAGGCACCCGCTGGGCACACTTCTCACGACACCTCTGTCTATGCGCCAACGATTTAGATCCGCGCATTTGAGAGACTGCGCATTCGCCGCAACATCGGTAGCACCGAGCCACCTTTCCCCCAGGCCCGACTTCACGGAAGCCTATCTTGCCCATCGAATTCCGAATTTTTAATGGCGAACTTCTCAGTTTCGGTGCACGAATGAAACACACTTGCAGATGGGATGCGCCAAGAAATGTGTTTGCAGCCGTGTAATTATGTCTGCGGTTGTGCATTCACAGGCATAAACGCACCCACGTCTTTAAAGCTCTGTGTAAAAAAGGTGTCTTGATGCATCGCTTGTCAAAGAAGGGTGTAAAAAAAGCCTGGCCACAGTGCAGTGGAGCTTTCTCTTGTGATGAAACATTTAGTTATAACACTTTATTATCAACAGAGCAGGCACCATCTCACCCTTGGAATTCGATGCTGCTCAAAGGTATACGGGGAGGATGGGTTCAATTGATTTTGTTGGCGTATCAAATATCGTCATCAGCGGAACTTACTCAACACAACAAAATCACATGTAGAAGACATGAGTGCTCGCGGAGTAACCAGGAAAATTCAGAACTTTCAGATCTGACATTTCTATTTTAAGGAAAGCCTGTGTCATAGCTACGTGTTCATAGAGTGGTAAAAAAAGAGCACTCAAAGGTTTGAGCTTACCCCAAACTGAGCAATATTTAATCTCAGCTTTCCAAAAGCAGCGAGCGTGCTCACTTCAACGTGATGACAGACGCCCACAGCCGAAGAAAAGCGAACGAACGTTCGAAAGGATACATGCCGTGCATAAATAACGAGAATGAAAATGCGATAACGTCTGCACCGAGATCTAAAGGGTAAATCTAAAAACGGTGGGCTAAATACAGCGTCGATATTTTGGAAGACCTCTGGAGAACACCAACGTAAACCGGTTTGTTTTTCATAGGTGAATCCTAAGAATATCTTGGAAAACCGGTGGTTCGCTCTTGCATATTCTCTCCCTGGGGGTATCGGGCAGTATTTATGGCATAACATTTAACTCTTAGATTTAATAATCCCAGATAAGTTCGGGAATAGGAGGCCTGTGACTATAAAAGCGGACGAAAGGTAGTATACCTGGCGCACCTTTTGCTACTTGAAATAAAGTCACCGTTCAGGGCCCGAAGCGAATGAAGAAATTTATACGGCCGAAAGGCAAAAGTGATTAGACCCACGAAACTATGGAAATGTCCTCTCGCAATCATCCAACGCACCGACCGCACATGTCACCGCGAGGTAGGAATCAAATTCGATAAGTTCGTATGAACGTATTGATTGTTTCTTTGTACACCGACGCACGCCGGTGCTATTCGCGGTAGAAATTTGAAGACGCCGCGAGGAAAGAGAGCAGGGACGCCCGCTGCCTGCTTCTCCGCATGCGGCTCAACTGCTGCAATTTGGCGGAGCGTCTGCACCGACACGGGCGCAAGGACTCGCCTACATGTGCGGGCTGTTCCGAACTGGAGACGCTCGAGCACCTACTCTGCTTCTGCCCCCACCACGCGGGCCCGAGAGCAGAGCTCCACCGAGCGCTCTAGCGTCGAGGCCTTCCCAGCGCCGGCATGGAGGACCTTCTGTTCCCTAAAGGGCCTGCGGCAACCCAACGGGAAGTCTTCGCTTATCTGCTCCATTTCCTGGAGACGACCGGCCTTACGCAGCGGCTGTAGCCCGGAGTGCAGTGATTGACTGATGTGCCCGGACTGACAACGTTCTAGGACTGACAGCTCTCTTTATACCTTTCTCTCTCTCTCTCTTTCTACTTTATCCTATCACTTCCCCTCTACTTCCCTTCCCCTGCGCTGGGTTGTATGCAGGTGAGCTCCCTGCCGAGCTCAAAATATCCCCAGTGAATTTCTTTTCATTCATTTTCCCGTTGCAAACCACAACACCCCCCCCACGAGGAAAGACACGAAGAGCCTCGGGAACTCAGGCTCCTGGCACATTCGCGATTGAGCGTCCCGTATATAGCGCGTGGTATTCTGCTCTTTTTGTCTTCCTCCGGTGTGGGCTTCTCTGCACAATATTACACAGCAAACGCTCACTACAAGTGACAGGAACGCGTGTTGCAAGTGACAATTTTGGACACAAAGATAAATAACAACCGATGCAGGTGTCTTCTAAAATACCTTGTAGTACACGTGCACTGTTCGGGTTGCTTTGAATAGCAGTGGCCTTGTAAAAACTCCTATTTAACGTGTGCAACGTGCGTCCCGTAAACTCCTTTTAAATCTTTTGAAGGAGCGGACAACCACATGATACTGAGCCGACACTGAAGTACAAATAGCAACACACTTGAAGAATTTACACAAATTAATTTTTGTGTCTGCAGGAGTGAAGCGTCCACTTAAGGTGTGGGCTAAACTTTTGCGATATTTTAAGCGAGAAAAAAAAGTGTATCCTTACTTGCTTCGCTGGGAACCATTTACAAAAGTGGTAGCACTTGGGTGAGTGATCACGGAACCGCGCGGGGTACGCTATACAATGGTCAACGTTCCTCCAACTAGCCCAGTCAGAACAGAACAGTGTTCTGGCCTATACACGCCCCGCGATGCTGTCCAGTTAAAAGGAGACCAAAGAAAATTAGCCAATGCAGTATTTGCTGAAGCACTGTACAGTCTATTTCACATACCTATACAGTTTAAATCAAACCTTCACGAATTACCGGACGCCCAGAGCCTTAGTTTCTTTGTAATAGGCGGAAGTGAAGGAAACGCCACGCATCGGCTACGGTAACGACTTCACATTGGTTTGCAATTCGTTTTCATGGTATTTAAGCACATAAAATTTTGATTTTAACCCACTACGAGTACCCTACTCTGCTCATGTGTTCATCGGCAACTTGTGCAGGTTCAATGGCCACAGAATCGGCTAAATTTAGCCTTCTCGTGTCAGCAGTGTCTGGAAATATCGGACGTAAGAAAGTCGGTGGGAGGGATCGGGGGAAACGCATGCAAACCGACCGCAGAAACTTGGCACATGGTCTGCACGCTTTATACTTTATCTTGGTATGGCAATTTGGCAACCCTGACACCTTACAACGGTGTCCGTTCAGAGCACGCGACACTGGTCCTTAACCGGTGCCTTCTCTCCCAACACGGTTCCTTCCTCTTTTTAGCCATGGCACTCGCAATGTCACGCGTTTTAACTGTGGTGCGTATGCTTGACTTTCGCGTACAATCTTGTCGATGCGCGAACCAGCAAATAAGCACACAAACAACATTTTCAGCGAAGTTTTCTAAGCAACGATGCCGGCATCCCATGTACGGAGGAAACCGAAATAACAACGGCAGAGTCGCAGCCCACAAACTGCCTGACAGGGTCGGTGTCCGCCGCCTCGCGCGCCTCATTTAAGATTGAGGAGTCCACGGTATACGACGAAGTTTTTTGGCGTCCACGCCTCCTCGCCACTCCCCCAAGGTGAGTTTTGTTCCTTTTCGGTGTTGTATACTCTGCTGCCTCACTTCTTTCATTCGTGCGCGCTCTTGGCCCTTCCGCCTCCTTCTGTTCAAAACATTCACGATGTCGAAGAACATAAATCATACCTGCCAGAGAGGGCCTAAAAAGCAGAGCTGCATATTTTGTGTGCGAAGCTCATCTTGCGGATGTAACTGGGAAAGGCATGATGTAGGTAGGAGTGGCACACCGTCGAGACCGTCGACAAGAGCACAGAAGCCGTGTGTGTAGCGAACGTCTCTGAGCTCACACAGACTACTTTCAGGTATTGCGGGATTGCCAGCGCATGCAGACGAGGACACGCAAGGAAAAAAACTACAGGACAAGGCGCTGTCGGTTCTTCCTTCCTTGTCCTCGTCTGTGTGCACTGGTCACCCTGCTAATATGCATCACCAACTAGACAAACCAAGCCATCCTCGTGTACTTTGAGGTGTGTCTCTCTAAGAATTTTCGTCTTAAACGTCGTTTTACTTTCTTGGCAATGTAGTGTCGGTGGCTCCTAATGTACTGGAGTGACCAGTGTGCGCTTTACCGAAGTTCATTGTCTTTTCAACCTAGGTGCTTGACATTGACACCCCTGGGCATTATGCTGGAATAATGGTGCCTGGTCTCCTTTCTTGCCTACTGAGTTTTACTTTATTTAGGAAATGAATAGACTTCCTAAAAACACTGTTTTGGCCTTCTGTTGTCATACATTCTCATTTCAAACATGGCTTACTACATAGCTGGACTGTGTTCAGTCCCAACCCCATTCTCTTATTACTTTGATTGGACATTCATGAAACAGTAGATGGGCTTGTGTGTCTGGCCTCCTTTTCTGGTGTTCTCTTGTACAGCCTAAACAACCCTGAATGCTTTCAACAGGAACCCTGGTGTGCCACACCATGGTGTACTCATGATTCTAACGCAAGTTCATCGAAGCACGTACTGAATGTGTGGTCGCACGGCTCATAACATAACCCCTCAAATAATGTTCGCTGCAGTACACCCGTGCAGCAGTTTGAGAGCAGTATTCATTGATCGAGGTTAACAGATTACCGCTAGGCGACGGGGTTGAATTGGATTCAAAACAGCAGTAACTTTCGGTTTAATTCCGTTTACAAGAAAGAAAACTGAACCATGTTTTGTCGTCTCTAGCATTTCATCGCCAAATAAAGTCTAATTCAATATGATACGACTGAAATTTTATTACAGTCACAGTGTGAAAACTACGTTCGCTTCTATTGGAATACTCCACCGTTTGAAAAACAATTATCCACTCCAAAAAAGGGTGTGTGCACAGGTCATGCCTAGTGAAGGTAAACAAACGACCAGTCGCGTCGAAACATTTAAGCGCAGTTGAGCCAATAGCTTGAACTCTGCAACCCTTCGAGGGATGCATTTTTCTGGAGATAAGGCGAAAAGGTTGGTTTTGCAGAAACCTTCTCTAGCTACACGACAGAGCTACGGGAATGCCATATGTGGATCGCGACTTGGGAGCAGAAGTTGGTTTCGGAATGCCCTCCGGGCCGGAAGTCGCATGTTTGGCGGAAATATTCATATCGCGTTCGTCTGACAAGTATGATCTTGCAGACGACCGATTCCGGTGGCAGTGAACGGGCGATTCCACCAAGAAAACATATGCTTGAACTGTCGAACGCATGAACAGTTTTAGGGGCGAAGCTCCTCTTGCTCGGGCCCGGTCCCGTCCCTCGTTGCTGCTGTACACGGCACCACGATGATGATTGTGGCAGGATCCCCCTAGGGATTACCCAACCAAAGGTTGCCCGAAGAGGTCAAAACTTTCAACGCGTTCGTTGCTACCCAACAAGGGGGATAGGTAGAAGAAGAGGTTGTCGTTCGTCGTCTACGAGCTCAAGCCACGTACCGGGGGTACACGACACAAGACGCTCTGCAGAAGGCGACGGCCAGCCAAGGTGGCTAAAATGTCGCACACCGAATTCGCCAACTTACGCATGGAGATTCTCATCGTCCCAAACAAGCCCTACATAATCACCACAAACATGGACGTCGTCGACGGGCTTGTCAACGGAGCGGTTGGAAGTCTCAAGCTTTGCGAGCGAGGAGTGGTGGTCTTGACGCGGCGGCGCCCGGTTTCGATCCCACGATTCTGGCCGCGACGGGAGGTACGTGGCGCAATTCCCACTGCGCTACAAACCGAGACGCGAGCATGGCTACGAACACACCTTAAGTCTTTCACTCATTAAGATGGTGCGCGCCGTCAAGAAGACCTATAACAATGTTTCACGGTTTCACCGATAAGCATTTTAGCTTCGCCGCTCTCATCATCATTCACTTCGTGGAGATGGCGGGATTTTTTTTTCTTCCTGTATGTAGGGCTTTGTCGTTACTTCAGGCCCAAGACTGCTTGATACAACAACGGTAGACGTGCTGGTAAAGATTCATAATAGCGAGAAGAAGCAATGAACGTTTATTTCTCCCCTTATTAATGAAAAAAAGAAGAGTAAGCGGCGGATTATCTCCATTGTGGCAGCGTTGATTATCCAGGACGTGTGGCGTCCCTAGTCCGACAGTATGACACAAGCCCTTACACATACACGTACACTTATACCTATACGAAGACCTACATTACGGAGGCGGCTCCATAAAAATAAATAAAAGAGTCCAGTATGCAATGCCGTTCAGTTGATGGTGTAGTGTGTCCCGACAAAAACATTTTAGAGGCATGCGGACAATAATAAAGCTAACAAAAATACGTGAGTGTAATTACTATTAGCAACATAGCGCGAAAAAAGACCAAGGACGAGACGAAGACGACAAACAAGCGCTGACTTCACATTGAAATTTAATTAAAAGAAACGCAGACATAAATATACATTTTATCACAAGGTATGGCAGATACCGCAGCTGCAACACAGCCACGTGCACAAGCAGATCAAAATCCGCTGACCCATACATCGAAACAAGTGACAAGGACAACAAGACCACACATAAAATTTAACTTGTAAGTAAACGCTTCTTTGTCGTCTTCGTCTCGTCCTTGGTCTTTTTTCGCGCTGTGTTGCTAATGGATTACCAACTAGCCGGAACCCTCACGCTTTTAGGTAATTACTAGTTCTTCAGAAAATTTCAGCACTGCTCGGAATAATTTAGGATTGTGATTTTGTTCTCTAACGCTTTCCTCAAATATACCTAACGGAAATTTCTACGAAGGATTACCACAATTAATTCTGATAATTAAAAGGCCTTTCTACCTTTTTCATGCAATTCAAACTTTGCAGCAGACCCCTAGCCAACATTCCTACGGTACGGCACCACAAAGTAATGTTGACAAATTCCATTCTACATAGTTTTCTTCGCGGAATAATGTTTTTCATAACACACAGGAAAAAGACGTAAGGAACAAACAAACATGCCCTGCCGTTTAGCCTCTGAAGCCTATCTACAGAAGCGAAAAATTTAGTCGCATGCGTTGCCTTACCGAAATGTTTATTTGCGGTTTGAAAACGATTGATATTCGGTAGTAAGCGTTTCATTAAAACCTAGCATCCTTGTTCGCTTCCAGACATGCTTCCGAAAAGGCATGGTGCCGGTCACGGTCACGCTTATATATACGATTCGTAGCACACACTGCATGCTTTACCTTATACGAACAAACAACTACCTTAGCTGATATTCTCCAGTTTCGACACAAGATATATTTCGCATAGCGTGACAGACGCTCAGATTTCAGAACGCTGCTGCTTATCACCACGCGGCTGTAGTGGTTTCCACCAGCTCTACCTCTAGGCTGTCCGTCCATCTTGTATGCAAGCGTGGGCTTCACTCCTACTGGAAAAAGAAATAAAGGAAGCACAAACTACGCTGAGCAAGGTGCGAGTTTTGTTTATCTCTGACCTGTCTCACAGACCTCACCTGTCTGCCTTAGTCTAAAAATGGCTCACCTCTGCTTACTGAAACGTTCATCTTTGATTAGTCCGTAGCGAATTACATGTGCACGGAGAAATAGGTCTTTTAACGCTAATAAGCAGTGGCTATCAAGCAGACTTAGGTGAGCCTAACAGCCAAGACGGCTCCAAAAGATAGGGTAGGAAACCGTGCCACACCATATCCATTCTCTGAAATACCTTTCTGCCCTCCTAAGCTACGTGCTCTCATTATGAATAAAACCAATCAATCAATATTCACCGCTCTCGACCTAGTTTTGGCCTAAAGCACTCTGCGTGAGCACAAGCGAAAACGATAAGGGAAAAGCGGCAAGTTGTATTCACCAAAGAATAAAGACGGCTGCGAAGGATTCCAAGTTATTTCTATTGTGTTAGTCGATTTGTGTCTTAGAAGTTATCGATAGCTCTTGTGGGAGCGTTCTCTTTTGCTGTGTTTGTGACGAGTATTAAATAGAGGCAGAGGACTTCTTGCTGGCGCAAAGTACTAAAAGTTTCTAAGCTGCTTTAAACGTAACAAGCACTTTCATACTTTCGCGGAAGCTTCCGCACTCCATCTTATCTTTTTAGGAACAGATTACATGTACTCCATCTTCAACCGACTTCAGTGCAGGGGATCTTTTAACCAACTTTATACGTCCCCGTACGTATTTTTGTTTTCTGTGTCAGTGGAGCCAGCTGAGGCTTTTACCAGCATATTGTTTAAGGCAACCGCATTTTTATGAACCTAAAAAAAAAACTTTGGTGCAGTTTTTTTTTACTTTCCTGTGCACCGCTGGATTTTTTTGCCGTTCTGGTAAGATAATCTAGTCCTCGGAGCTGCCCTGCAATATAAAACCATTATGTCATGATTGCTCATTACATAAGCAGAACTTGCTCTTTGGAAGTTTGGTTAGAGTTGGCCGAGAGAAAATAAACCCGCGATAAGATAGGACAACACATTGCGCTGTTCTACGAGGCGCTCGTTACTTTTGTGCAAGGCCCGCGTTTTAACTCCGACTTTAGTCGTGATAGAGCACCGACGGCCATACCCCAGAGCTTGCCCAACCTGTAGTCAGGGAGTACGGTTCTTGCAGGAAAAACAAGCTACACACTGACGATAGTTCCAAGGAAATTACTGCGACTGTGGCCCCATTATCAAACTTTAAGTACAACTTTGAAGTACAACTTTTTTCCCAGGCATAGCGATGCCAAATTTATTGTATGAAGAGAGCTGTCTATGTATGCCGCCGCTGTGACTGCGTGCTCGCTGGAACTGCGCGCTCGCTAGCGCTAGTCCTGCGTGGTCTCTACTTTTGTCCCGTCCTTACCGCGCTACTTCACCATGTTTCACAAACTTTCAAACGCTCATAAAGACACTAAAAAATTAAAGACCTTCAGCGTCGATACTGCATCTTAATGTGGAATATTGATTTGAGTCTATGTATTTAAGGTATGTTTATTCCTTTGTATTTGCAAATCCATTTCAATCTCCTATCAATGCACGTATTTCTTACTTCCGCATAAATATTGCATTACGCGCCGATACCCTTTTTAATTTTCTTTGCACGCAACCTCTAGCTTCTAGTAGTACAATAAGTGCAATAGTTCAATTCAATATATTGTTCTTTGTGGCGCTACAAAACATACGCAAAAACTGTTTCGAACCACACCCAGCGGCTAGTAAGGGGTCCAATAAAAAAATGCTAGAATTGCAGACAACACATGTCAGTACACATCGTCGGCAGTAATCTCAAAAAACGTTAAAAGACACTCTAAACACTCGTTAAAGCACAGATTTCTGGAATGAATAGAATTCTAAAAACCGGTGAAATAAACAAGAACACGATGAATTTTTACCAGCAATAACAGCGGCAATCGCATTGGTCACTCAGGTTACAATGAATACATCGTATAAAGCACCAGAATCACTTAAAATGCAGCATGTCATCACATTGTATAAGAGAATCACGTCATTCGATAATGGGGTATAAGTGTGAGAGAAAATAGCTGCAAGCATGAACTCAAAGTGCGTCATTCATTTTAAGGTAGTGCGTTTTTATTGCAACTGAAAAATTGTTAGCAACTTTCACGTCATGCGGCAGGCTGTTCCAGATCTTTACACCAGTAAATTCCAGCATACGTGCACCGTACACATTTCTTTTTACGGCTAAGTTAAAGTTTCTAAAGGTATGGCCCCGTGTTGCGCGTGCAGGAGTATTAAATGTATACACGTCAAACGGAAGGTTGTTTCTTATTATGTTGTGGATGCATTCAGCAGGTTTTTTTTCTCGCGATGTAGATCAAGTGGTAAGACGCCTAGTTCAGTAAACAGCGCCTTGCTGGGTCGAGAGTAGCCAGAACGCGTAATTATTCTAAGAGCTCATTTTTTGCACTCGCCTCAGGCGCTCCAGGTAAGTATTGCATGTCCAGCGCGACGACTTGGTGCAAACGTAAAATGAGTGTGCACCAACGTGAAGTATAGGACTCGCAGGACATTGGTGTAGAAGTATTCACGTAAGTGGATTACAGCAGAGCAGCCAGACGCATTCTTCGCGCAAATCGCGTCGACGTGATGTTCCCAGTGTATATGCTTATCGAAGGTCACACCAAGGTACGTAAAAAGTTTGGTTGATTCAAGCTGCGCTTGGCGAATAGCTAATCTGATATCAGCCAAACCGAGAGATCTGTTTCGCGACTGGAAAAGTACATACTTCGTTTTCTTTGTTTTGACTGTCAATTTGTTCCTCAGATACCAGTCCGAGATTTTTTTCAGCTCAGCGTTTGCGGTGCTTTCGAGTTCGGTAGTATGATTGGCAGTAATTATAATGGCAGTGTCATCGGCGTACATGATAGAGTGGTCTGAGATTAATATCTGAGGCAAGCCATTCACGTAAAGGGAAAAAAATAACGGACCAAGAGTAGAGCCCTGCGGTAATCCTGTTCGCAAGGACTGCATAGATGACGTCACATTTTTCATTGAGACAACTTTTTTTGACGATTTGTAAGATAGCAAGCAAAAAATTCAAGCCCCCTATCACAAAACCCGCATATTTTTAATTTGTTTAGCAAGATATCATAGTTAACCGTGTGGAATGCCTTCTTTATATCTAGAAAGATAACAGAAGCTAGTTTGTTGGTGTCTTGGGCACTATTGATAGACTGGGCGAGTGTAATGACGGCTGAGCTAGTGGAATGCTTCGGACGAAATCCACGTTGCTGCGGGCAAATAATATTATATTTATTTAGGAAATTGTGAATGCGTTTAGAGAGAATTTTTTTCAAATATGTTATAATTGACGCTTAGAACAGAAATAGGTCTGTAGCTGGAAGGGCCAGAAGTATCGCCATCCTTAAATACCGGTGTAACTCTGGCTATCTTTAAGGAAGACGGGCATGCGTATTCAAGCAAGGAATGGTTGAGCAGACTGCACAAAATTGGTCCTATGATATCACTGTATTCCTTGATTAGTTTTGCAGAAATGCTGTCCAAGCCTACTGCTTCCTTTGTTGACAACTGCGCAATAACCGACAATACCGGGTTGGCTTCAATTTCGTGAAGGGCGAAAGAGTTAACAATTTGCGGTAGAGGAACACTGTCCAGACTTGCGACGGGAAGCTTCGTAGCTAGTTCAGGACCGACATTTGTGAAAAAAGTATTAAATTCGTTAATGGTGTCTTTAATAACGATAGGCGGAAGGGTGGAGCATTTTGTTGAATTTCTCGTGACTTCGTTAACCACTTCCCACATTTTTTTCGGATTCCCTGAGGCATCTTCAATGCGGCGAGGAAAATATTCTTTTTTTCTGGCTGTCATTAAAGACATGATTTCTTTACGCGCGCATTTGAACTGGTACTGGTAATATTTGTTTCCCTTATGAGGTAGCCACTAATGATACCAATAGTCTTTTTTCCTTAGTATGCTTCGGATTTCTTGGGCCATCCACGGACAAATTGGTTTATAGCGTCGCGACGATGCTACATTTCGGTGACTGCAGTCTATGAGCTCATTTACGGTAGTAATCAGGTTCGAGAACTCTGTATTTACGTCTTCATGATAGATATGATCTGATCTGATTAACAACAGCTTGTTACGGAGTAATTCCTAATTTAGATTTGTTGTGCGTGTCGGCGTAAGCGTTTATATTGTCGCGAAGGCAAGGAAGATGCAGTTGTCTTGAATGAGAAACACGTTTATTGGAGCGAACTTGTGCTCCCCTAACAACTCAAAAGAATACAGAGGCGGCGAAGCAGCGGTCAACAAAGTGACTTGCGTCGGCGAGTGTCGTCGAATCGAATGCTCCGGCGTCCGCACTGCAGGCTTTTTATCTTTCGGCGCGCGTGGTTCTCTAAACGTCGATTCGCATCGAGAACATAGTAGATCCAAGAAGATTATTCTGGGCTGTTCACGTTAGATCGGAATGCTCTCCCTATCACGACAGATAACACATGCGGCACAGAAAGAAAGAATGGAACACGCGCTTCCCTTGGCGCAGAGATAACACAGACCGGCGCAGCCGGGCGGTAAAAGCAAAACACAAATAAACAAACCCAATGTATGGTTCGCGGCAATATCATAGGAAGTGTGTTAACCTGTACGAAGATTTGTAAGTGGTCCGAAATTGGTGTTTGGTAGACGGCTCCGCTTATACCTGTATCAATGTTTGTCAGCGCATGGTCAATTGATGTTGTCGAAGACGTGGTGGTCGGGGCGGTGATGAGGTTGCGAAGGTTGTATGATCGAAGAAGGTGTGTGTAATCCATGAAATTCTTGGAAGCTGTAGCAACGTTCATATCTCCGACAATTATGACGCGAGTTTTGCTTGGTTAAAGATCACATGATTATTTCCATTGCATCGATAAACGTGGCAAGGCTTGAATACGGAGGTCTGTAGACAACGCCCACTACGAGCCCACATTCGCGTTTCAAAAATAACGCTTCAAGTGCCGGCGAACAACAAGAAACTGATGATAAGATAGTGTATTGTAATCATTAATGGAAATGCCACACCACCACCACGGAACTGAGAGTTCCGTGGTTGCGATATTGTCATGTAGCCAGGAATTGCTATATTTTCGTGTTTTCTTAGCCATGTTTCAGTTGTCGCTATCATTTCAAACGACTCGTCTTGTGTAACGATAAAAGAAAGAAGGGAGTTCAGGTTTTTATTTATGCTGCGGACGTTACTGTGAAGAACGGATATGTTTTTTTTTTTCTTGGAGAAATCACGGGCTAGAGTTAGCGTGGCTTGCGTCGTTTTGCGGCTGAATGCTAGAATTGTCAGTAATTTTTTGTAGATCTGCTTCACAGGTAACGTGGACTACTTTATGTTTTTCAGCTTTCCTCATGAGTATTTTGCCGTCTGAGACCCAAGCAAACTTCCAGCCTTTAGCGCGCTTGGTTGCGATTGCCTTCCCCAGAAAAATCTTATTTTCCGGGCCTATATAGACGTTCATTGACAAAGATGGGATCCGCCCCTTGAAATCCAAGCACTGATGCGTTCAGACGTGTGTTCCTTGCTGCCGGCAAAAATCTGTCTCGGGTAGTTCGGGAAGCAAAATGAACAACAATGTTTGGTGGTCCTTTAGCCTTTGTTAGCACTCGATATGCAATCTCAATGTCGTGACTGCACAGTCGTGTAGACAAACGCGAAGCGATTGCTTCAACGACCTTGGGAATACCCTCATTGTCAGTTACAGGTATGCCCTTCACTTCGAGGTTGCTCCTCCTGCTGTACTGCTTAAGTTCAATCAGTTGTTGTTTGGTCTCATCAAGTTCTTTGCTTAGTGTTCGGTTCTCTTTCTGGCATTCAAGGACAAGATGTTTTGCCTCTTTCAGTTCATTACGGAGAGTGATAACTTCGGTTTTGAATTCTTCGGAGTTTCCGTTCATGATATTCACTCCCTCTGTGACTAATCTAAGTTCTGCCTGGACAGAAGTGTTCGATGAATGCAGATCTTCTACTTCATTTTTTAGTTCATTCATCACCTCCAGAAATTTGGAAGTCATGTGTGTCAAAACCTTCACTACTTCTTTTATACTGCTTGGTGCTTTTTCGGCGAGTGTCTGTGCAAATGTGGTCAAACTGTCACCGTTTTCAACGCGGAGCGTTTCTTAGTCGCACGATGTCCCTCGATCGTCGGCGGCGGCGTCCACACGCTCACTGCGCATGCGCGTCGCGGCGAGGCGCAGGTGCGCGTCTCTCCCCCGTACCCTCCTCGCTCTCAACAACAGGTGAAGCGTTGTTGTCCGTCCGCACCCCTCCCCCTACACTATAAAAAAAATAATAGATATCGGCGCCTGGTTATGATCCCACGACCCTGTGGGCGGAACGCGAGGTACATGGTGCTCTTCCCACTGCGCCACAAAAGCGACACAGAATCAAAGGGTACGAACGCGCCTTATATCCTTGACTCATTCAAACTACGTCAAGAAGCTGCTGATACACGGCAGCAGTTGCATCGATCTCGTCTTCACCAGTTGCTGCAACGCACGACCTCTGCTTAAAGACCCCTTAACAGTACACTTTAGCGACCACAAAGCCGTCGTTCTCAGCGTCCAATACAACGATAACAACAGCAACAAATAAATAAATAACGACTTACAACAACCTTCTTCTTGCCTTCACTTCTCGCGTCACAAAAAAAAGAAAAATTGGGCCCATCTCTCCACGAGGTGGGACTCGAGTCGCAAAATCACGAAAGTAATAATTAATATCTGAAAGAAATAATAATAATTAATAGTAATAAGCAATAATAGTTAACACATTCACTACCACCCCACCCACCACCCCCCAAACACTAACGTTAACGCAATACACCCACCCCCTACGCGACGCATTTACTCGAGTCCCCCCTCGTGGGGAGATGGGCCCAATTTTTTTACTTGCCATCGTGTTAAGGCGTATATCACACAGGTTACAGTAACACACAGAAGCACACGCTACAGTAACACACAAGTTTCAGAGCAGTCAGGCAGCCATAAATAGCTGAATTACAATGGGAAGTAAAATTGAATCACCACCTGCAACGAGTGAAGACAGTGGTTTAGCCGAGGTGTCCACCACGGCCGCCGGTACCGCTCTGAATGTGGCTTGGCCGGTGCTCCATTCCCTTTTGTAGCGAAGCCAGCACCTCTCGTCGTTGGTTGACCGCAGTAAAAAGGCACGTGTCCCAATGACGGTGTCCGATGCACATGCGCGTAGCTTCGACGATTCCTCGCGTTGTTGACCGTTTTTTTATCGGATGCCTGCAACGAGTGAAGACAGGGGCTTAGCCGAGGTGTCCACCACGGCCGCAGGTACCGCTATGAATCATTCAAGGTGGCTTCTACACAACTACGTACGTTTTCGGAAAATTTCAGTAACAGCTCTGCCTTGGTCCTCTTTAAAACCAGCTCATAATGCGCTTGAAAAAGTAACTTAGAAATCCGTTCCCTACTTCTCGTTTCGAAAACCACTTTTTAATGCATACTTTACAATATAACCTTTCTTTACAGCCTTTTGGAGTATATCGCTGAGCAAATTTTCGCAATAAGAAGCCTTGTGTTCCCGAGTGTTTTTGCTAGCGGTCCACGTTTGAACACTAGGTTTCTGAATCAGCCACAGAGTCGTTGCTTTCCAATTACGCACTTTGCGCTAGTTTTTCTTAGAAAGAACCATTGGCCTGCCATTTTGTTTCCACTGTGTAACTGTTATATCAAGGGAAGCTGCGTCAGTAACTTCAGTAGAGCCTGTACACAACAAATAATATCAAAGCGCATTTACCGGCTGGTCTGAATGTCGTAACGTCGATAGGGTCTTCTGAAGCCAGCGCCTAAAGCCAGCGGCTAAAAATCGGGTCATCCTCCACAGCAAGGGTTCAGACGCTTTTCTGATATATGTCCACAGTTGAAGCCGAAAGCCCCCAAGCACGCAACGGCGTTCTTAGCCACGCTCTAACTAAACACTGGCGCTTCAAAAACAGAAAATACCCATTCTAGATGGCCGCGCTCTAGAGTGATATGTTACAGATGAAGCTGCGTCAAGATCTGATGACCTACAGACAAAAATACCTTCTGGGACTTAGGCGCAGCGTTTTGAAATGAAATCGTGCTTTCCCTGCGGCACCGACCCTGCTGCGGATCAAATTTTTGATGAAAATATGATCTTCGTGTGATCCGCTTCATCGGCTTTCTACTTAGGACGAAGAAAACCGTTCAGCTCTTACTAAGCTTCTTGATATTTCCGGCGCCGATTTTGAACAGCTGTTACCTCGACCGCCCATTCACTTTTCCGCATTTCTTTGATCAAGAGGGCAATGTAAGGGACGATTGCAACCCCATGGGGGCATGACCGCTGGCGTACCAACTAGTGTAAAAAATAATAAATGACATGCTCGCGCAACAGCCAACGATTGAAGTGTAACATAAACACATGTGGCAGGAATAACAAAACACGCACACCGTGATTTAGTGAGCAAGAACAAAATCGTATAAGCAGCATCCACCCCTGGGAACTCAGAATTAATGCAAAATAAGCTGAGAAAAACGAACAGGAATACGTAAGGGTATTATTTACATGTCCACAAAACAAATATGCGCCTCGCCGAGGCGCTGTAAACAAGTAATAAATGTGAGACGCGCACGCTTTAACTGTATTCGCACAGGCGTGCATCCACTGAGATTATTGCCTTAGCTGCAGGGGGCAATTTGCCGAGTGTGACGCGAAGCGCTGTCAAGGGCAAATGATACCTCCGTGGCTTTCGGAGCCCGCCCTGTCGCGGGCGTCAACTGGCACCGTGCGGAAACATCTATAAATGGAATAAGCGGGGCAAGAGGATGGCGCTGAGAGATCGTCACGAAGAAACTAGAGGATACGTATACGGTATATGTACAACATACATAAAAATGCGTTGCATTAGCTTCCTGGAGACTATGGGGGACAAAAGAAAGAAGTAAACTTGTACTTACTTTATAACGGTATATATTGCACCCATACGGCAGCCCGACCGAGCTAGAGGGTTTAACCAGCGCGCAGAATCCAAAAACCAGAAGGAATGATTGCCCTGTGCTTGTACTCCCTTTTCTCGTCCCCTCTTCTGTACGAGTGAAAATATATCAATATTATTGGCCTTCGTGTGGAGACGTATTTGTACGGCATTGTATATCAGCGTACTCCCGTATTTTCTGGCGGGAAACATCTATACTCTTCGGGTGGTGGTCGGTCGAATGCAGTGGCGTGCTTGTATACCCTGCGTCGTTGCACAAGGCTGCAATTACACAGAGGTGAACAGCCTGGTCTGTACCTGTACCGTGTGCCTCCTCCTGCTATCGCTTCCAGCAACTTAAACCAAATAAGTGCATCAGTGTGTTGTCTGAGCAGGCTAATTTTGTTTCAGACATCTGTTAGAGGGGTTTGCGCCAACGCTTCTCGGATGCATTCATTCAAAGTAGTATACTGTGCTAGAAATGCGTGTGCTACCGACTACCCCGGTTCACTTGTTCGTACAACGATTAAAGGCCCAGAGACAAAGTAATTCGCTATTAATCACCCGTGTGACAGTTGATGGTTTTTAACGCAGTGCGCCGTGAAGCGCAGGTGCCAGCGCGCCCTTGCGCTTACTCCCTCCCCCAACCACCATGTATGTAGACGTCGCGGGGCAGCTACACGCCGACGGCTTCGCTCTGGCAGGGAGAGAGATAGATCAACTTTATTGTGTGCCCGGTGGGAAAAGGAAGAGGTTGGAGATCCTCCTCGGTCTTCTTCCACCTTTTAGGCGGCAGCCAGGAGTCCTTGGACCCCGGCGGCGTCTTCAGCCATCCGGACGAGTTCGACTTGCACTTCGGGATCGGAGCTGAGCAGCGCGGTCTCCCACTGCTCCGCGGTTCTAATGTCTAAGAAAGGGCGTTCTTTTTGCTGTACCTGTTTACTCTTGATGGGACACGACCAAACCATGTGCTGGAGGTCCGCTCTGCCTTTAAACATTTTGCATTCAGCTGTGTACAGCCCCGGGTAACAGCGGCTGTATACGCTACAGGGTTAGGGAACGTGTTGGTCTGGAGCAAACGCCAAGCCACCGATTGCCACTTAGTTAAAGGTCTGTGTGGTGCAGGGTATCTCGCAGTAATTACCCACCCCAACTCTACACCAAACACTCCCCTCCCCGTATAGACGTTTCCCCCCCGCAATGTTGGAGGAGGTGTCAATAACCCTGGCCCTTATCTCCAGATCACAACCACACATAATCACTGATTCGAAAACGGCCGTTCAAAACTTCATTCGTGGTAGAATTTCGGCTACCATGCTCAAAATTCTCCCCCAAAATTCACTACAAAACCAGTGGACATCGCCTGGACCCCGGCCCACTCTGGGGTGGGAGGCAACCAGGCGGCCCACGAAGAAGCACGAGAACTCGCCAGCCGTGCTGGGCTCGCTCCTGCTCCCTACCACGGTGCTCGATCGGCCCCCCATCGATTGCTCTCGTATCACGAAATCACGGAGCATTACCGCCTCTCCCGCCTCCGCTCTCCCCCTGCCCACACATCCCTCACCGACGCTCAGGAGCGCCTATGGCGGCTCCTTCACACCAAATTCCTCGCCAGACGATCCCTCCTCCACGAGACCTATCCCTCTGAGCTCCCTTCACCCAACTGTCCCCTTTGTGACTCCCTGCGCCCACTAACTCACGCCCCGTGGGCCTGTCCTCTTAAACACTCCGCACCCCCCCCCCTCTCCACACAGAGCAGCGAGAGGACGCGCTGGGCAGCTCGCAACCGGGGTGCTACTACTCCTCGTTGCCCGAACCGCCAACGCCGCCTCCAGACTTCGGCTGGCGGCCAACACGCGTTTCTAGCAAATTTCTAGGAAGGTATTTCTCTCACTTTCTCTTCTTTCTAGCCTTTGTCCCTCGGCTCTAAGGCATATCCTAATCGTAATTCTACTTCTTCCTCTGTTCAGTAATCGGCACTTCCACGCACCCATCTTGAGAAAGGGCACCGTAGGCCGACTGGTGATTTTCGCCTAATATAAAAGTCGCAGTATTATCTGACAAGAGTTCCGTCCTGATATTCCGGAACATAATTCTTACGGGGAGTTTATAGAAAGTTCCCAGCGATGGGTCGTCCCGCCTGTAATGCGTTTAATATGCATTACAGCGATGCCCCGGACCTTGAAATACATTTGTATGGCGATATTTTGCTAAGAACAACAGTAGGAGGCGGCTAAGCACTCTAATTTGAAAACTTGTCGGGCATTCCATTGATACAGGTCTCAGAAAAGCATGAGATGTTTTCTTGCTGCCAAAAATGAAACAAGGATACACATCAGACCCGCAGTGCGCATTATCTTGCTCGTTGGGCATTATCGTGTGTGCACGAAAACAATGCTTGATTCTAAAGATACCAAAATGCTTTGAAGGATACATTGACTCTACGAAGCCGGGCAAAGTTCAGCCGACAGGCATCTGCCGGATAAACGGTTTACTACATCGCCCATTGAGGTGGAACGGATGAGTTTTAAAACACCTCGAATGGTATCGATGCATTACATCCGACATGTATTGCAACAGTGTGGACCGTGTTCCCTCTAAAGCATAAGCGCAAACGACAGGGCGACGAGTATAAAGGCGTCGTACACAGTGGGAAAGATCAACGTCCCTTTCAGCACAGTCCGGCTTCCCAATCCTTATGTATAAAATATATACGGGTTGTTGACCTGCCGTCAAGATAGAACGGAAGCCTCAACAACGCGTGCGCAGAGTTACCCCGTGGTCACCACCTGTATTAACCTCATCGACCGACGGCCCCAAGTACGTTCATTAACCCGACGAGGGAGAAAAACTAGCTGGCCGGCCGACGACTTCCCTCATCCGGCATTCATGAAGGCGGCCGGCCGGCCTCTCTTTCGAAGATGAGCAGAGTAGCACACGCCCCTAAGTCATTCCGCGGACAGGAGCTACCGCCTCCTTTGGCTGCAGGAGCTCGTCGTGTAAATACGCATACGGACCATAGCATCTTTAACTCAATGCGGATAGAACGCGTCGATGTGCAATTTTTGCAAACATCGATTGCACAGCAGGACGGTGGTCGGTATCGTGCGTAGGTTACCGATAGACGAATGAGAAACCCCCGCGGGGTATTTCAAGTTGAAACCTTTCGGATAGAGTCACACCAGGGCTATGGAGGTGCGCCGTAATGGAGGGCTGCGGTCATATACGGCAGCCATTACGTGCGTCGACATATCCCCAGACGCGCGTTTTTGGCTTGGAGTTTACATCGGTTAAACGGCCACTGCGTCCTGTAGTCGGGCGTAGGGCATCATCCTCGGGGAACGATACCTCGCGGCAAATTACATGAGCCCGAAATAGCCATCGCACATGCGCACCCGCGTCTGCACCAAAGTCAATTGTAGATGCGTTCTGTCGCCCCGGACACCATAGGTACAATGGCGAAAACACAACGCAAAGCCCAAACAAGCTCCCTATGACTGCGTAGGCGTTACGCCAACCGATATACTAACTCAACTTCGTCCAGCGCGCAACTAATAGAAATGGGGGGGATTTCTTCCTGAACGATGAAGTTTACAAGCGTTTTGTTTTATTTCAAAGTGACGCACGGGAACATCAAAAGGCTCAAGGAGACCGCAAAGTCCAAATGCATGTTCGCTTCACTCGGAAAAGTGCCAGGTCATAATCACATACATGCGCAATTCCATCACCAACTTAAACACTACAGCGAGAAAATTAAAAAGCAGCCATCCACTTTCTCGCATTCACCCTGTTATCTCACACCTGCTGGTTTATCCAGCCGACGGCTGCGACCAAAGTATTCGAAATAAGTTGACAGGATTAGTGGTGCCTCTGTATTCGTTTCACAATTCAGGAGAGTTTCATGCTTTGCGTGGAGCTTACACGCACCGGCCGAAGTGGCTCAGTGGGTAATCAGGCATTGTGTTGCTAGGCCCAGAGACGCGGGTTTGACCTCATGCGAGCATGGCGTTTTTCTGATGGAGGCGAAGAATAAAAACGTCCGTACATTACAACCGTGCCGACGTAGAACATCCAAGAGTGGTTCAAATAAAACCGCATCACAGGCGTAGCTGCGGTACATTGCCTCCCCCCGCCCCTCCCGCTCCACCCGTGGACTTTACACGTGGTTTGCCCTGTTCTTTGGGACTTCCCAATTACGTCTCATGTGACGCCGTACAGGAGGACGTTCGAGAGCATGTTCGTGTTAGTGGTCTTTTTGAGGCAGAGATAAAATTATGTGGCTTCTAAAGAGAGTTTATGAGTTACCAAGGGCTGGTACATTTAAAGTAAAACAAGGATGTTGGTTGGCTTGATGGCCTTTTTCCACGTATTTCTTACAAATAACGCACAAAATCTTCCAACAACAATGGTGCAAAATTTCAGAAATCCTACTCCCTAAAGCTACCGATTTCATTTCTTGTCTTTGTTTTCTGCGCCATGAATTCTGAAGAAAAGGCACAAAAGTTTTTCCTTTTTCCCTAGCTTCATACATTGGCACGTATTCTCCCCACGGAGGACTGCTTGCCGTATGGGCCTCTTTTCGTCACATGCTCCAGGAGTGAGTTCAGCCAGCATTATGGTGATTCCTGTATTGGAGGGCTGCAGAAGCGCGAACTGCTTCTACCAAAGGCTCCGAAACCAGTGAGGGCTACTCTAGCGCACTTACCACTTTTGCTACGTGCTTCATTGTCGTGTAAATACTAGTTGATATTATTCTCACCATCTGAACTAATTAACCACCGGCTGCAAGAGTTTTTCAGGGGCGTTTATATAAAAAGGTAGACAAAAACCGGGTAGAAGTGAAAGATGTGAAGGTAGTTAAAACTTTGTGCTTAGGAGATACCTCGAGACACTTTCGAATCGTTTTGATTCTGTTAGATTTTTTATTTATCGGCTTCACAGATATGCGCGTGAGTGTGATGTGCTGCACGGTCCTTTCCTTTTTTTGGCACCATGTCAGCACAGTGCATCAAAAATTACAGACAAAAAAGTTAAATTCGAAAGAGAGAAAAAAAAAAGAGGAAAGAAAGTGGCGTTATTCAGGCGGCTCCAGATGACTTGTCTGTTTCGGCTGAGCGCGCGCAGTTCCTGATGGCCGCTTATGGCGCGAATATCGACCGAGATGACGAAGGATCCAACGAGTCGTAACATCCGACCGTTTACGCGATTAGTGAGGCGAGATGTCAGAAGATACGAAGTATCCAAACGAGAATGAATATCTAACGACACGGAAGATGCATCGCAGGAAGATTAAAGAGAAATATGAAGAATACCGAGCAAAAGTACAAAGAAAGGAGAAGCCGCCATTTTGGAAACAGCTGGGTTGATTCCCAAAGAGTGCCTGGCCGACTGCAGCGGCGACTTACGTCTTTAAGCGCGATCGGTCACTCAGAAAACTTTTAGCACCAGTGACTCGCACGTGCGAGTCCACAAACGGGATAGTTCCTAAGTGGCGATGAAGACTTTGCAGAGTTCGCTTAATATGTTGTGGCATTAGTAAAAGACTCTTTCTCGAGTTGGTTTCGCTATCGGTAATGACCGTTCTGCCGGATTCAGTACTCTGGTTGTATGCCTCGCACTGTTAAGCAATGGCGCTGCGCCCTCTCTTTGTTTCAACCAGAACGGAGAGAAAAATTGACAAGAGCCGCAGGACGGCTCCAATAAAGTTCAGTGTAGCTGCATTCACTCTACTTTCTTCTACGGGCTCCGTCCACGATTACGACAGGGGGGATATCAGTATACTGTTTCGCGGTAAAAAGGCAAAATTTTTTAAATTCGTAATTATGTCACCTGCCCTTTCTTATACAAAGTAGTCTTTGTGCATATGTGTAAAAATTACCGATCTCTAGAACCTAATTTCAGGGTTTGTGCTAAACAACACCTACTCCTTTTCCATTACACCAAGTTTGGATGTCGATGATGATCACGATGATGATGTCGATGATGATGATGTTGTATAACTATACGACTTTTATAGCTAGGTTTCCACTGTTTGAAGACTGGGTAAAACTAACCCCTGTAATTTTTAACTCCTTTAATTTTTAGCATCAGGGTTCTCAGCGAAAACGTGAATAAAGCAATGAAACAGGCACGCATGAGTGTGTGTGTGTGTGGGAGGGGGGGGGGGGGTTGAGGATAGAAAGCTTCCAGCGTATACTTCCTTCAGTGTAGACACAGCAATGTAAAGAAGTGTGTTCAAAATCATTGCGACAACGCCTGTCAAAAGGATTGCGAAAAGACACAAGGTAAGAGGAACAATTGTAGAGAACATCCCAACGCCCCTCGAGTGTTTTCAACTGTGCCGAGAGCAGCAGTTATGAGAAAGTTGAACAGAAGCAAAGTGCCCACTGCAAATCGACAGAAATGGTTGGCGTAGCTGAACAGAAGCAAAGTGCCCACTGCAAATCGACAGAAATGGTTGGCGTAGCAACCTTGGATACGCAAAGCAAAAGCTTGGCTTTGTCTGGTTGAGTGTTGCTTTTCTTTGGTTAACTTTTGATATAGCTGTATTGGCGACCACGGCTCAAAGCCGTTCCGTCCCGTACAACGCTCACAGAAGGAGGCCCGGTTTTGGTTTCATTTTTGGTGAACGCGGCGTCTCTGTTTCACGGTGAACGCGGCGCAAGATGAGTCGTATCGTCCGAGACGCCCCAGTGGCGCATGCGTGGCAGGCGGCGGGTTTGGTCGGCTTCCGATCAGCTAAGCGTCCGCTACGTCGCCGCCGTGACAGGACCGGCAGCGATGTGAGCAGAACGACTTAAAATGGGGCCTTGTGCGCAGCGCCGACAGCTGGCACGGTGAATGATGCAATGCGTTTCGATGGGCGTGTCGCCGGGGTGGGGGGGTTTCTCCGGTCAAAAGGTTAACTTGCGCATCCTTTGCGTCACCGCTGGACGAAAGAAGTAAAGCTTTGCTTAAAAATCTCCAGCGGTGGAGTGTGCGCCTGTTCTTACCGTTGAACGAAAGACGTCCAGGCGCTGGCTTTGCTCCACTTGTGTAGCCGTTCACGCGTCGGTCGCTACACTTAGCGCGATATCAGCCCGCCCCATCAGCTTTGCGGCTGATGCGGCCGTGTTCTGGCACGCTGCTGGCCTGCATGGTTGCCGTGACGTGAACTGAGGTAAAGATCTTGTCTGGGAAAAAGCTAGCACCGGAGGTCCCTGACCACTTTAGAAAATGACCCGACCATTTGGAGTGATATGATGTCAAGTAATGGCATCGCTTATAACGTCGCTTCTGGGTCATGGGTATTGTCGAATTTCCTTTTGGCTCAATCCCAAATAGACATTTTTCCCTTTCTGTACACAGGCCCTGCTGCATTCTCTACGCCACCATAGTAGAGACGTCCTGACGTGGCGTTTAATTGCTCATGGCGCTTGTATATGGTTTGTTATTCATTTGCCTTATGTGAGTCTACATTCTTTATCTTTCTACCTTCTTTATATTTCTTCTTGTTCTTTTTCGTTTTTCTTTTCCCATAAATGTGTTCCTACTGCAATAAAGCGCTCAGTTGTTAGTCAGCGCCTGTGGTTTGTGGTTCCTTTCTTTGTTCTCTCTTTTGCGCTGCTTTTCTTCGTAAGACCAAATACTGCGCGGCATGGAAAGCTGTGACGCGTATTCGTCTTGCGATGTGATTGAACGTGAGCATGAGGTCGCGGGTTCGATTCCCGGCCGCGGCGGCCGCTTTTCTGGTGGAGGCGAAAAGCAAAAACGCCCGTGTGTACGAGATTTCGGCGCACGATAAAGATCCCCAGGTGGTCAAAATTAATCCGGAGCCCTCCACTACGGCGCGCCTCATCGCCTGCGTTGCGTCGGCGCGTTGAACTCAACAATCAATCAATCAATGTGATTGAACGATGTCCAAGATTGGAGTTGTTCAAGCCAGTTTCGGTTTCGGTTCCGTGCAACAACCTGCTTAGCATTGGACGTTATCGTTGCTTCGGCATTGTCAGTATCTCATGAATCTACATTCCGAGCTTGTGGTACGTTGTACGCTGTATAATGGGTCAGGTAAACTAGCCCTTAGAATCTCACTTTTACTACAAAAAATAAAAAAAGAGTGCAATGGACAAGGACAGAGAAACACAGTAGACTGGACAAGCGCTGCCTGTCCTTGGCCATTTCGCTCTTTTTCAATTTTTTGAAGGCATGCAACAACTCGTCCAACTTTAAAGCATTCTAGTAAGCTAACGTTCACTAGCTGCGGAGCACGCAGTGGCTGAGCGCCCTCCGCGTCATGGGACGCCCTCAAGTGTGAGGCTGTAGCGCCACCATCATCATTTTCTGAAGCGCCACCATCATCATCAGCAGATTGGCCTGCTGGCACGGAACAATCGGCACCCGGCACACCTCGGCAACGGCACCCGCGTTCTAAGCGCCTCGTCGTGTTCATGGCACTGCCAACGCAACCACAATAGACGTGGGCTCGGCCGCACCGCCTCATCGGCTGCCTACAATTTGGTGACCCGGCAAGCGGCTTCGCCATGGCTTCTCAACGCTGATTCCCCAGCCACAACGTGGACGAGGGCACGCGAAGAACGTTCCCCGCCCTCCCAGACCTTACCTTGCTGATCCCGTTTGATTCCATCTCAAACCACGGTGCATGGTTCGTCATCTTGGAGAGCCATTTTTATGTAAATGACATCTGCTCCCCGGAAATCAGGTACCTCGTGACACTACAGAAGCTACCAGCTGACCTCATAGAGCATATCCAGCTGCCGACACCAGGACCCGGTGCACATGACGACTTGAAGGCCGCTGTCCTAAACCACTACGGTATAGGAACGCCTTTGTCCACACCGCCACGCCTTCCAACGGCATCCGTGGATTGCACGTCGCCGGCAGGTCCACCCTCGCCTGACCAACAAGCGCGAGCCCCGACTACGACTTGCGGCACTTCCCAATTGGCGTTTCACTTAGCCAACTCGACGCCACACCATGGCGCGGTCCCACACGTTGTTGCGTCTCCTGCACAAACGCACCCACTAGACTGCTTTGCCGCTAACAACTGGGACACTTCACCGCCTTCGCCGCACGGCCCTGGTGAGAAGGATCTTTCGGACCCTTCTCCTCCCCGCACACGCGAGCCCTCTCCCCCGTCACCAGTGGAACAGCTTCCAGCAGTCGACAACAGCTCGAGATCCTCGGAAGTGCAACTGACACTCGAAACTGATCAGACTTCCTCACAGTCCTGACACCCATGCTACGATGGAGACACCGGAGAAACAATTGCTTGACAAACGTCTCAACAAATGTCGCCGAAAGAACAATTTCTTGTCCCCAAGCAGTCAGACGCGCCGCAAACTGGTTACCCAACCTCGACAGATTCCCTGCTACAGGAGCGTATTCGGTATACGGTGTCACAGGTGCTATGCTCTCCGACCCCGGATGAAACCACCGCGAGTGCACCGCCAGACAGGAACTCGACACACCGGTAGTTGGAGATACGCTTGTCGTTGGCGCCCTCCGCTGCTCCGTCTCGCACGGCGCGTGCGCACGTTGCCCAGACAGCGACACATCCCTAGAGGAAACACCACAGCACAGTCAAGCCCGAACTCCGGTCATCATTCTGCTGCACCGCGCTTCACCTTGCCGATGTCCTTCGAGTTACGCCTACCGTTCGCTCCACCATCAATTGCAGCAGCCTCTTCGCATCCCGCAATGCGTCCGCGGCCCCACTCCCAGCCTCGTCCACCAGAGGTTGCCCACATCCCGGAGGCTACCTCGCCGACGACCAGGACCGTGCCGGTTAGTCAACCCCTGCCACTTGACCACTGACTGCCCACGGACTCTTCCTGACGACGGACAAATTTTACATACCTGTACATAGTGCATAGTGTATTTTCCTGCATTGCTACTTACATTTGTCACTTTACCGCGCTTCACGCTAGGGGGGGAGCCCTGTAGCGCTACCATCATCATTTTTTGAAGCGCCACCATCATCATCAGCAGACTGGCCGGCTGGCACGGAACACTCTCACTCGGCACCCGGCACACCTCGGGAACGGCACCCGCGTTCTACGCGCCTCGTCGTGTTCATTGCACAGCCAACGCAACCACAATAGACGTGGGCTCGGCCGCACCGCCTCATTGGCCGCCTACAAGGCGTCTCGCCACCACTTTAGAAGGAAACCTGGCTCGCCCATGTGCCATAAGGCGCTTGTTCGGAACAGGATTCCCGTCGGCTGATTCGGCAGTACGCCCAAAAGCTGTTGGGGCTTACCTAACACCACGACAACAAGAACTGCCTAGCGCGTCAGTGTCAGCCTCCACGCGGTCTGCTAACTCGCTCGTGAGACAATGACGGTTACAGCGAAGAAGTGTGAAGGCACTACAGAAAACATTACTTTAAAAAATGAACTGGAACAGGGCCAATTGGGGACTTGATCCTTTTCATTGCGACGCAGTAGATCCAGTGCTTCTGGTCCATCGGCCATAACACTTGTTTTTTAATTATTGCATACTTTGCTAATACACCCACGTTTTCCAACAAGAATAGATAACTTATATATCGCATAGTCGTTTCACCCTTCTTGAATAAAGGTTGTGCACTAAGCGTCTCCCAGTTCCCCGCACTAATCTTAAAGGATTCGTGAAGAGATTTTCAAAAAAATTGTGTTGTGTGTGCTCTTATAACCATGGAACCTTGATACACGAACAATGCATACCCTTTTCGTTGCCCGATATCGGCAAATAGGGAAACAAATGTAGTTACAGTTTCACCGAGGATTTCCTCCTCAACTCGTGAAGTTTCCGTAAGTCAGTAAGAATCCAATCATAGTTCTCCCTCTTCTGCACAATATGTCGGCATAGAGCGGGCTTGCGAAGGGTCAGATGAAGCTACAACATCGCCACCATGATGAAACTCGCCCTGCAACTGAACGGGAGATGTCTGATCTCTGATACGACAGATCAAAATGGTCGGACTTTCAGTCAACAACGCGGGCGAGTGGCGCAGGCAGAAGTAACCACATTTACTCTAAACGGGGCATTCGTAAGCTGTTTACGCTGTTTCGAACGAGTCTAAACTGTTGTTTTACTAGCCGATTTTCCTGCAAAGTTTGCCGACGTCTTTCTCACGTAGCCTGTAACGTGAATTGCGCGAACGTGAAATTTCTGACCTGACGAGAGAAATGACCGAACGCTTAAAATGACAATTTATTATATAAACACCTTTATCGAAGGAACTTCGAGTAATCGGAACTTAAACCCATCCATCATTTACTTATCAAGCGCAAAAATAACTAACAGGAAGCAGCGATACAGCGCCGAGTCTCCGAGTCCCACTATCACGCAGTTTGACAATTGCTTCCCTGTTTCCTGCAACAAACAATGCTGTTAACGCTGTTTCGTTGATTGTATAACTTCTCCGTTGGGCGTACTGCAGACGCGTTCAACAGTAAGTTGGCGGTTAAAGCTCTGGGTTGATTAGAATTCATGAAAACACGACATACTTCTGGTTTACAAATGCGAAGAGGCTTTTATGCAGCAGTTTTTCGTCGCGCGCACTTCTCAGGTCGATAGTGTAGTCAATAAAGAAAAAAAATTTACACCATCTTCCCGCGAGGAGAACCATGGGGTAGATGCGACGCATCGGGGGTTTCCGTTGCGTTTCCGTTATGTTAGCGTGTCCATTGTTGTTGTGTGTCGATATTTTACGCAGCATGTTCACCCCCGATGCGTCGCATCTACCCCATGGTTCCCCTCGCGGGAAGATGGTGTAAATTTTTATCGGGGTGGCCGGTGCTTGTTACGGCTGCGCCGACCATCGCGACAGCATGGCTGTTAGTCTCCATTCAAATCATCGGTGGTCATCGGAGAATGTCGTCGGCGGAGCGGCGGCGGAACGACTGAGCGGAGCGGCGCAGTTACCGGGTTTATATGCAGCGGAATGAGAGAGAGCAGCGCATAGCAGGGCATGCGCATGTGTTAACTGAGCGCAAACTGCGCGTAAGCTGCGCGCTAAGCCACACCCACGCACAGCTGGCACGGCGACGGAGCGAGCGCCGGCGAGCGCTAACACCCAGATGGCGCTGCGGTGAGAGCGGCGCTAGCGCGCAGCTGGCGCGGCGAGGGGAATGGGGGAGGGATGCGGACTACGCCGGACGACGCCGGAGGGACAAGGTGAGTGAAAGAGATGCGTCCTCGCATCTAAAAAAAAAATGTCGATAGTGCAGTAGATAGAGTGTCCGACAATGCTGGCCGTAGCGTTGGACTGGCCCGGAGGCCGCAAATTCGAATCGCACACGGGACACTTTTTTTTTCGATTGAGCGGTTTTGTGCCATTTTATCCAAAAAAGGTAAGATACCGAAACGAATTCGGTAAAAGAACGTGAAATTCAGCATTGGAAACTGGCTACAATATCTACAAACAGCCAGTAGGTCTGAGTTCTGCTGCAATGGTTGCCAGACAACGGAAGCGGTCACGACACCGCTCACGTGTATAGAAAACTGTTTTTTGGCAACGATAAAGGTATGAATTATTTTTAAAATATCGGGTTTGCAGCTTTGCAGAACAATATACACAAAAAACGTTGAAAGCGTTGAACTCCTGAATGTAATTGACGTGACGTCACCCTAGTTGCGCTGCCGACCGACGACGTGCGCATGGTCGCTTGCGATGTGCCTCAAAACGTGAATTTCAAAGGCGCCTCCTAAATTCCAGATGCAATGAATTGTGAAAATATTTGGGATTTATGTTCTTCAAAGGTCGTTCAAGCAGACAAAATTAAGCAAAGACAAATGCATTTTGTCTTCACGACCCCTTTAACTCTAGCGACTGCGTTCCTTTTAAGCAGAAAAAACCATCGCAAATGTGAGGTTGTGCTGCTTACCGCCGCGCTTGTTTATCCTGCGCAAAAAGCGCTTCCCGTACCTTGGTTTTATAGTTTACAATAAATGCTTCGGTTGATTTTAACTCCTAACGAACTACATTAACTTCATTAATTCTTCTCCCTCCTTCAATTAGCTTTAGATGTTCTACTAGCGTACCAGTCGCGCAGGCATATGCGGCTTACAGCTCCAGTGAAACGAAGTCAGCGAATCGTCGCATGTACGCTTGTGTGGAGCGACTTTGACTCCGTCGAATTTATTGAGCCTGATACAGTCCAGAAACTAAAAAACTTTGCGCCCACCTCCCCGCGAGGGGAACCCTGTGTAGATGCGACGCATCGTGGGGTTCACTTGGTGTTTCCGTTGGATTGATTCTGAAATCGCGTGAAACGTGTCGGGAACGCGTATGATTATTATGTTTTTTGATTATTATTATGTTTTATTGGCCAATCTTGGTCAATCTCTCTAAGTGGTATGCTTGGGGCTGCGCTGTCACAACGACCTTTACTCCATCATTGCTGCTGTCAGTGGGAGCTTCTTTTCTTTTATTGCAAGTGTTAATCATTGCCCCATCATGCGTTGTATCAGTAGCTTCTTGACGTAGTTTGAACGAGTCAAGGATATAAGGCGCGTTCGTAGCGTTTGATTCTGTCTCGGTTTTGTGGCGCAGTGGGAAGAGCACCATGTACCTCGCGTTCCGCCCACAGGGTCGTGGTATCGAAACCGGGCGCCGCTAACTGTTTTTTTTTATAGTGTAGGGGGAGGGGTGTGGACGGACAACAACGCCGTATGGAGGGACAAGGCGAGTGAATGAGATCTAAATTAAATCTAAAATTAAACCCACATTCTTGCGGGCACAAATCATGTCGTGCCTTAGTTTTAAACGGGCGAACGAACTGCGACGACCCGCCGGCGGCCGACCGACTGACTCTGTCGGAGGTAGAGCAGTAGGCGCAGTCATGCCAAGCCATCTCGAGTGAGCGTCACACGAAAAGTCACAAGAAAACGGCAAGGAGGATGTCGGGAGGAGGGCAGAACTGTGGGACTGATTTTTTTATTAGCTAAAGGAGCGTAAACGCGCTCAGAGTGGCAGAAGCCCGATACTTTAATTTGCGAAAGTAGTCGCACAATGTTTACAACTGACTTCAGTGTCACTTTAATGAGGATGTCCCGGATGTCAGAAAAAGAAGAGCCAATTCCCGCATAACCCTTGCGGCCTGTATGATCGATTTGACCGTCGACAGCAGTAGAGCAGTAGAGGTAAGATGCAATGACCTTTTGCTAGTTGTACTACAGGTACCTATATCGATTCACTGTAAACTTGTCCACGATTTTTCACAGTGGAAAATGCTGTTCTTTGATTCCTACTGAACGTCGCTCCACTGGACTGCAGCACTGAGCACGCTCTCCATCTTACGCCGTTAGTTTTCTCGTATGCAGTGCGCATGCCGGAAGCCGTACCTCTATTTCCGGTGCCGTGAAACACAGAGGTGCGCAGCTGCCATGGTTAAAAACACTGCGAAACAGAGAAAAACAAGAAAAAGAGCACCCGTACATATACGGTTCCGCGCGCACAGATACCGTAGACCGCGCACGTGTTCTACGTTATATCGTATTCCTCAACCTAGGGGTGCGCTCTACAGCAGAAGTGTTACTTCGCCACATGAACACGCCAATTTCAACTTTATAACTGTTCTTATTATGCTTGCATAGAACCAAATTTGTTCTACAAATGGGCGCTTTGTCATGTGGTTTGAGCAATTAAAACCTCCGTCACTCCTAGTTGAAATTTAATATTTCTCTAACTTAGACGAGTTGCACTCTGAAACTTTCATCAAGGGGTAGACCCTAGAAAAGTCAGAATGTTAACCTCACCGTTATCATCATAATTGTACCCATCACAATTTATTGTACCCTTAATGACCACTTCCATGGTGGAGCAAGTAGAAAATAAACCGGAAAAATAAAACGACATTTTTTAGATTCGTTGTAAAAATATTCGAAATAAAACCCCAGAAGTTACGCGTGAATGGTATGCTAACCGCCAGCATTCTTGCCTCAACCTGCGAACACCACGCCCAAACGCCGACTTCCACTTTCTTCGTTTCTCAAAGAGGTTCCGTGTCATCGCGGCATGGTTGCATTCTTGCAGTGTTTATGTGCCTTTCAATTTGGGTACTCCATTTAGTTCTGGCTTACCTATTTACGCTGCCTTTACGCAGTGCATGGAATGGTTCGGTTAAAAGCACCTTAATCGCTGCATCGGCACAGTCGGTGGCGACTACTGACTAAGCACCTTCGGGTCTGTGCTACCGGTTTGCGAGCACTGCAGAATGGAGAAGTGGCTCTTTTTGTCCCCTTCGACGCGCAGAGCTCAGGCTTGAAATGACGAGCATTTACCGGCGTGAAAATGCTATACGAATCTTTCGCGTAAGGTAAAATAAATTTCACCTAACGAAGGGTACCACAGACAGTGTCACTGATTGCAAGGTTATAAGAAGTCTCCGGCTTGTTACACATGTAGTGCCGTCAGGACGGCGCAGCCACGCGTGTATATATGTGGGTCGCGCACGTGCGCTTGTCGGCCTCCGACAAGTGCCATGCGAACTGCTGTTTCGTGCGCACGCAGCAGCTGGAGCATATCCTCGCGTAAAAGTATAGACAGAGTGGTGCGGGACATGAAAATTAGAAAGCACGAAACGGGAGTCTGTTCACTTTCCTTTTTTTTTCGTTTTATCTTTGCCGCAGTTCTTCTGGCGGACGTTCCGTGCAAATATCAAAGTCAATATTATTTCGAATTCAAAGACGCATATCTAACGCCTATAACGAGATTTGCACTCAAGTTAAGGCGTACAAGGCGTGAAGGCAGGTGGCGTTTAAATCGTATGAAGCGAAAATTTTGACTGGCTGCACGATTACGCAACCACGTTCCGCCGACTTGTAGAAAGCGCACGGTGATGTGTTGATGACTCTGCGTCTATATATTCTAGGGTTTGGCTTATTATGTTGAAAATACAATCACCTGCCGTCCTTTTACCTACTTCCCAACTCCGTGTCAATAATATGATCAACCTGGAGCGTACCAGTAGCACTTGCGCTGCAAAACAAACTTATCAAACTGTGCTCAAGAAATTCATCACCGGGGACTCGTTCGGACAGACGGCTCAGATAACTGGCGGCCCAGACGACACGCAGACGAGGTTGAAGTTTGTGTGAGCGCTCATTTCAATCATTTTCGGCATGAAGTATGGCTTCACAAAACAAAGTTTATTTAATATGAGTGACAAACGAAAGAACGCGTTAAGAGGCGAACATCTCTTCGTTCGTCCCATGCAGAGCAGGAGACATTTTTTCTCTGTCGTAGAGTATTGGCGCGCTAGGCAGCATTTTGTTCATTTTAATGGCCGTGTGTAGGTAGCGACCTGCCCATGGTCATGTACCCGTCCCTTTCTGGGTGCGAACAAGAGACGAGTAGGATGACATTCCTGCCCCCAATGATCAAAAGTGATTTGTGACACAGGCGTTGCGCTGCTGAGCACGAGGTCGCGGGTTCGATTCCCGGCCGCGGCGGCCGCTTTTCTGATGGAGGCGAAAAGCAAAAAGGGCCGTGTGTACGAGATTTCGGCGCACGTTAAAGATCCCCAGGTGGTCAAAATTAATCCGGAGCCCTCCACTACGGCGCGCCTCATCGCCTGCGTTGCGTCGGCGCGTTAAACCCTACAATCAGATTTGTGACACAGCGCAGTCACAAGCGGACTCGGAGCCCATCACAGAAACTTCAATGGCGTCTCACCTGGTGCTCTTATTAGCGGGAGGTGGATTGGGACAATGTGTGCGTGTGAGCGCGCGCGCACGCGCACGCGCGCGTACATATTTTTCAGCGAATTTGTTTTTATTTTACTTATTTACCACCGCATGCCGAATCACTAGTTCTATCTACACATTGCTTGATGTCACCGCGTCGCGATAGAGCTGGCAGTTATACAGTTTCATATTGCTATGTGGCGGCAGGACACAGGTGAGGCGAACGCCTCATCTTGAACGCCTCATCTTGAGGCGAACGTCTTGATGGCGGACGCGGACTGTCTGAGGAACTCGAACCACGTCGGACGAGAGGGCTGGGGACGCGGGTTCTGTTCTTCAGGTCTCGGCATGTAGCGGCTCGTCTTCATCCGCTGGTCACGGGATGTGGTCATGTGGCGGGGGACGTGGTCCAATGCTCGTCGCAGTGGGCTGGGGCTGCCCGACACGGCTGACGTTTCCTCGACGATTCCGTCCGGGCCGAGACGATGCGATGTGGACCCCGCACTTCCACCAAAATGCTATGTGGCGGCAGGACACAGATGAGGCGAACGATGCGATGGGGTGAAGCGATCTATTCACATTATGTACATTGTGGCCATGACAGATATCGCAAGGTGCGCGCCAGGCACTTCGTCGTCGTTGTTGTCGTTCTTGTTCCAATGCACTGTGGGGCATTCTACACCTTAGCTCCGTAACAATATTATTATACACTGTATAAGACTGCAGCTCCATGCCGATAACAACTCCGTCATCCATGCTTCTGATAGCGGATGCTCCATTCTTAATGAAGACGTCTTTCTCTTCTGCACGAATGCCCCTCTTGCTCCCCATTATGCTCAAATCAGTATGACTTTCCGTGGCCCTCTGTCTGCGGATCGAGCTGCTGAAACGTAATCCAACAGCCAAACTATTGTGTGTGCGTGCGCGTGCGCCTGTGCGTGTGCGCGTGTGCGTGCGTGCGTGCGTGCGCGTGCGTGCATGTGTGTGTGTGTGTGTGTGTGTGCGTGCATGTGTGTGTGTGTGCGTGCGTGCGTGCGTGTGTGTCTGTGGCCGACGACAAAAAGGATGGAGGTGGGTTGCCACGAGAATGTGGCCGGAGGGACGGAACTGGTATAAATAATCGGGCTGCCAAGAAGTTTCACGGACCAGGATGTTAGAGGAAGTTCCTGCGTGTTTCTGCTCTGGCTGTTAGTCTGGCTGTTACTAGTTTCACTCAACTTAATTAAGGAAGAACGGTAGTGATACCGCTCTCCCTTAAGTGGAGTGAAATATCTCATCATCCTGTGGGCTCATCTGAGTCATTGTGTTTTTGTTTGACAGTGGGATAAGAACAAAACAAGTGCTATTGCAGGTGGCTACGAGGCCATGTTCCCGTATACGTGGGCGAAGAGAGGTTAATAAAGTGAAGCTTTAGTGTCCTCACTGATGCCGTTGTACGCGAGCGAATGCTGCAGTGAAGCCTACTTTCTCTAACGATGATGATGAATGATTGTGGGTGAAGTGAGAGAGAAAAAAATCCCGGGTCATCTCCACTGACGCGAAATCTGGGGAGGGGCAAAGCATGCAGTGTATAAGTGTAGTCTTGGCTCATTGGCGTTTTTTGCCACTGGAAATGAAACCTTTGTGGGGTTTCATTTCCTCGCCACCGCGAAGTGGCGAGGACATCTGCACCTGTATGTTGGGCACTGGGTCTCGCCTCTCAAAATTCTTCCCGCTACCGACACCAGCACTGGCTTAGGATACCCTGCTGAAAACAGACGATCCCTTGGTTGTTCAAAGCTTGTGCCCATGGAGTGGCAGCAAGACTTTCTTAGAACACTCCTAAAGCACAGATTGACGACGGCGCGCTTTACGAGCTTAGAATGGGCTGACGTATATGGCAAAAGTGGCTTATTGACTCGCGGCTCATAGGACCAGCATGTATGGCTATCATGCAGTTGGAATGTAAAATGTAGTTCGAAGTTTGCGCCGGGTGTGTCTGTCCTCACTCCACCCGCGTCCCTTTTTAGCGCAATCATTTTATTTAACAGAGGAGATAAAATTCGTTAGCACTTGTGGTGTGTCTGTCAACACCTTCCTGGAAATCCTATCGTTTTATTTGAGGTCCGCATTCGTGGAATTGAAAGAAAAGTTATCTCCAAAAAGCAGGTGTGTACATGGGGTCTAAAGTTGCACCTGTTCTTAGCAAGGTATTTGTAGGAAAAACTGACAGACAAAGTGAGAAAAACTTGGGAGATGGTGCCAGTAGGATTGTCAGATATGTAGATGATTTTCTAGTATTTGTGAAGCCTGACACCCTCGACCAAAAGGTGACTCAGGTTTTCAGCCATTTTAAGCAGTATTCCTGTGGACTGAGCTTCACAGTTGAGCTACCAAAAGAGCATGGGTTACAGTTTTTGGAGCTGAGGCTGTATCGAGAAGAAAAACATATATGCTGGTCCTACTTTCCGCGTTCAAAAAAGCCCATACTACTTTAATTCTGGGCACTCACAGATCAATAAAATGGGGATCGGTGTTTCTTGTCTGCGAGTATCCCTCACAAAATCGTGCACCGAAAAAATTGCCAGTAGTTTCGCAAGCCAGCTAGAAAGACTAAATAGACCTGGTGTTTCGCACTCTGTCATTCGTAAGGTAATCCCTAAGTTAATAAAAGGCGCGAATTCAGATTTCGGAGAACGAGAAAAAGACCTAAGTGTGAAAAACCTGTCGTCATTCCGTATATGCACAAAATGTCGCACGGGTTAAAAAATGTTGCTAACCGGTATGGCGTGGACGTGGTTTTACGGCCCCAAACAAACTGACCAAGTTATACGGCAAACTAGAGAGGATGTTATATCCCAGTGAGAAGCCGTCAAGAAAACAATCATGCCAAGTGAAACATACTTCCCCTTTTGTGTGGTGCGCAACGTGTGTTGTGTATCTGATACCGATGACGTGTGGCCACAGTTCTGTAGGACAAACTGGACGATGTTTAAACATACGTCTGCAAGAACACAAAAACGGTGAAAAATCAAAGCAGGGCTCCCAACTATGGGAACACTGCACCACGCATGGGTGTTCGCCCATCTTCAGTGAAACCACAGTTTTGTCTCGGCATCGAGATAAAACCACTCGAGAGCTGATAGAAGCATTTCACATTAAATGGTATGGAGATGGATGTGTTAGTTTGCCGTCAATTTTTATAACAGACAAAGGGTATGTTTATCTGTGCCGCTCGTTGCTATCGTAGCGGTTTCTTGATATGTTATGGTGGTGCTGTTTTAATCCGGTACGCTTCGATTGTCGCGTGTACGCCGGTATTTAACCCCTGTAAAAAGTGACCTTCGTGCTTTTATCTTGGGCGAGATGAACGCACCACGTGAGAATTTGAAAGTCTATATTTCGCTATATTTCGGTTTCTTTTCAATAAATAAATAGTTGCGAGTTAGCGGCGTGTCGTTTCTGTTTTCTACTTTTGCCCCTGTTGTGTGAGCGCTTCCACCTTCAAGATGAACAGCTGCCAACTATCCCAATTGTCCGTTCTACTATAATTCGTCAAAAAAATAAAGTGGTAAATTTATGACCCGAAAGGGAGCACGACAGGCAGATACTATCTCGCAAATATGGTTCGAAACATGCCTAGAGAAGGTATTGACGAAGCCTGACTGGGAAACCTCAGGATTACGGATAAACTGGGAATTGTTGAGCCATTTGAGGTGTACAAACGACATTCTTGCTCTGTGAGTTTGACGAGCACCTGCAAAAAATTCTTGGGGAACTACAGTCGCAAAGCTTGGTCGTGGGCCTGAAGTTATATATGAACAAAACTAAATTAATGATGAATAAACTAATGGAAAGCACCCTTTCCAGCATAGGCGAGGAAAAGCAAGAACAAGCCCAAGATGGACCCACAAAGTGTCATCATCCTGTGCAGGATGGTGACACCACCCTTTCCGACTCGGGAAGCATATGGCAACTATTAACAAACCTCTTGTCATCCGCGTATTCCTCGTCACGGGATAGGTGCTCGCCACTTGGTAATGTGCCCCTAGATGATGTCATACACACACCCTAAATAACACCTAAAGATATCACGGGTGCTATCCGCAGTCTTCCTCCCAAGACATCCCCGGCCACGATAATACCTTACGCTTTATTGTAAAAGATTGCTCTGACGTTGTTTCGCCGTTGCTCTGCCACATGTTTTGCCTATCGCTAGCAGAGTGGCACTTTCCGACGGATTAGAAACCTGGCATTGTTTTTCCCCTCCGTAAATCCGAAAATTCGTCGGGGCCGGGGAACCACCCGCCAATTTCTCCCATTTCTTCATTTTCTAAAATCTCTGAAAAAGTAGTACAGCACTGTCTCGACCGATATCCGCTCCTTGATGCACAGTAATCAGTACGGGTTACTGTGAACACCTGCCTGCGAGGTCTGTCGAGTCGGCGCTTGCCTGTTTCTTCATGACGCCAGAAAATGCGTACTTTCACGTCAGGAAATGGACGCCGTCTACTTCGACTGCAGTAATGCCTTGGACGGCGTAAACCAGGATCTCCCTCGCAAGCTGTCTACGTATGGCCTGTCTCCTGCTTTTTGTGACTGGTGCGCTACGTATCTCAAAGGTAGAACATAGTTTGTTAAGTACGCAGGCGCCACGTCTTGCAGCTTCGCTCTGCCCTCTGGGGGTTCCCCGGGGATCCGTTATGGGCCTTCTACTGTTTAATTTATTTGTGAATGATCCGCAGTAAATTACTAAACACTCACCTCGCTTGCAGTTTGCTGACGACATGAAACTTTATCGCGCGGTGGTATCACATGCAGGCTGCGCCCAGCCTGAAAGCGATGTACTTACACGCCATTTCCATCTAGTGTAGAAATAATTGCGTAGACCTGCATCATTTAAAGGCCGTTGCTATTACATACACTCGAAAACTATTTGTGTCAATATTTTCGTATCTAGGCTGCCAGATGATACAACGTGTAACCACAACACTTAATTTTGGTATTTTGATGGATACCTAACTTCGGGTCGCATCCCACATCAACTACATAGCGAGACCATCTCTGCTCTCTCTGGGTGCGATATCTTGGGAAATCGGAACGTTTCAGGACAATTGTGCTTTCAAGCCATCTAGATAGCTCTTATTATTCCAGAGATGGAGCTTGCATCGGCAGTCTGGAACTGTATGAGTGCGTCGTCTGGAGGGGCTACAAAAAAGGTTTTCTCGCACCTTTCCCGGACTATACACCCCGCATAAAAAAAGCGCGTACAACGACGTCGTCAGGCAGCTTAAACTGTGCGAATTATAATTAGGTGCACGAACACCGATGTATTGTTTCTATTCTACCCACTAAGCGTATTCTGGAGGTCGTGGGTTCGGTTCCAACCCGGCATGCATGTTTTTCTTACTTTTGTTGTTTCTCTAAAAAATCTGCATCTGTTTGAACGATTACAAACTACCTACCACATTCTCCCCTTTGCTTTCTTTGTTTTGCTTGGCGGCCTACCCTTATTATTGTACTAATTCAACGAGCCCCTAATTTCCCTTTCTGATTCGCTACAAGAAAAACCAGGGCTCCGTTGTGGCAGTCTTGGTGCCCTAGTTAGCTTCAGAGGATTCAACGAAGGTCGACCGCTCTTGACTCGTCTTAGACGCTCGAGTCATGGCCCGGGGGTTAAAAAGAAGGTCCCGTTCACCCCGAGTAGTCGGAGTGGCGCTGGCTACCACACCCAAGCGCAGGAAAAAAATTGCTTAACCTAAATACACGAGGAAGTGGAGAGAAGCACAGCCCCGCCGTTAACGTCGTCGTGATAGCACCAGACGCGTATTCTGGAGGTCATGGGTTCAGATCCTACCAGGCGGGCATGTTTTTCTCCACTTTCATTCTTTAACGTTTCTTTCATAATAAATGATCTACGGAAGTCTCCCCTTCGCTTTTCTTACACGGTATACAAGAGTGGCACTGATTATGTAAGCACCCTGTGTTGCCTTGTCTCGAAAAAAGGTATCGTTTATTGAGGACTAAGGTTTAAGATATGGTAGCGAAATAGTCGAACTGTTATTATGATGAATTAAAACGCTGGTTTCTTGTTCGTACGATTAATGTTTCATGTGTCTGTACTTTTTTCACCCTTATCTTGCTGAAGCCTATTCGTTTATATAGCCGAAACATAAGTAAACACTTTGTTTGTAGTCAGCACTATGTGTGTGTAGCCTCCTTCTTTGTGTCCCGTCTTAAGCGCTGGTTTTTGTTTGACGAAGTGGAACCCGTGGAACCGCAAGGGTAACAGCATAGATACCAAGCGACTGTTCTAGAAAGGGAAAACCATTAATGCCATGGAGAGACGAAATAAGTAAATTGTAAGCAAAGAATGGACTAAGGCAGCCGGAGGCTCTAGCAGGCATAGGTCAATGCGAGGGACCTTCGTCCTGCAGTGGACAGAAATAGGCTACTGCTTATTCGGATGCTCATGCTGCTGCTGATGACGACGATTATTCCGATTTTTGTAATGGTCAGGATGGTAGCGTTGGACTTTTAATATTGGAAGCTCGGTTTGTCGTGGGGTCACCGGAACACATTCGCGCAGCTGCCGAACACGGCGATGGTCATTAGCCAACATTTTTTGCCTGGAGTTTCAGTTGCAGAAAGCTATGTTACAAAAACAACATTGATCTTGCTTCCTATTTTTACTGTGTTCCCGTGCATGGTGACAGGTTGTTTGGCAACATTGTGGTCTCGGCGACGAGTTCGCAAACTTTGGATCAGCAGGCATTGTTTGCGTCGCCTGCGAATGTGGCGAGTTGTGCATGGGGTCTGGCGGTATGGTATTAAAACCAGTTGTTTAGCGCGAAGTAAATAACTTGGACGGAAACCAGACATCATTTTTTTTTACATTCCACAACTTGTTGATTGTTGTGATAATTTGTATGTGCAGATTCCCATCTTTATAGAGCTTAGATACGTGTAAGGGGCGGAGTATTTATTCAAGGACGTTTACAAAAATTTCCATACTTTACTGCCGTCACTTGTAATTTACTGAAAGTGCGTAACCGGGGATGGAATAGTCGCGATATGATTTAAAGTGCACGTAGCTGCGATTTGGGATTTAAGACAGCCGGTACGTTCAACTGTACAATTAGGTTTCGATACGTTGTGAACAATATTAAAAACAACCCCTGGCGCAATAGTACGCTCTTTCTATTTCGCAGGCAGCCAAGGTGCACTGAACGAACCAGCTGTTCGAACGAGTGTTCATAGTCAGATAGACTTAGAAAGATAGCTACTGAGTGACATTTTACCGACACCCCGTATACTTGTACCCACTCCCTCCCCTCCCCCCCTTCCCATTAAATCAATCGTATATAACGTAATCGTATACGCCTCAAGCGCTGCCTGTGGGGCCGCCACTGAAATCCCCATAGCGGGCCATTTCGAAAGCAGCCGCGGAGCGCTCCGGGCCGCTCACCACTGCCGTAGCTCCTTGTGCTGCATGTTCACGACCGCAATTTACCCCTTGTATACGTTCAAAATACATAATAATGTGCCGGAGTCACTCTGTTTGCAAACGTGGTGTATGTAGGAGGGTGTAAACGTTTCTGACGCGATATTAGTGTTGTACATTCGGCCTGTATGAGCATTCTACCGAACCGCCCCTGTTTTTTGAAGTGCCCTATATGTACTTTTTGCTTACAGAAGTAACCATAAAAAGTCGTTTAGGGAGCTGAAAGGGAAAAAGAACCGAAAGAGAACAAAAAAATTCCCCCGCATTTCCCCGAGGGGGAGAATGTGAAAGTGCGAATGCACGGTTGTCGGCCCGCTTGCGGCGGTTGCGCTCGGCCCCCGCAGCCCACCGCCTCGCCGCCTTCTCTTCCATCTCTTCCATCGGGTTTGTAGTATCACGTGTACACCACGCAGTTATCAAGCCGCTATAACGCCGCTGAGTCGCCAACGCACGCCGCTGACGACGTAGTTTGAATGCGTTAAAGATATAAGGCGCGTCTAACACTGATATCACCGTCGCGTCCGTGGCTTGGTCGGTAGCGCGTCGCGCTGCGGCCGCAAAGTCCTCGGATCGAAACCTGGCGCCGGATGCTGTTTCTTTTTCAAATATAGAGGAGCACTGCGGACGCCAACGCCGCCGCCGGCGGTGGATGGTTTGGGGTCGCTTATAAAGTGCATTCGCACTTAAAACGTGGCGTGAGCCCCTATACGCCACGTAGAGCTCATCTCGTAGACGCCGCGGAGAAGCGGCGGCAGGGGGTGCAAAGCACTAGGCACATAAAAATAGAATTTTATACCAAACACTGAGAGTGGTGAAGCCAAATGTCTCACGCATGCTCTGAAGCACTCAGTTCATTCAGAAAGGCTTGATGTTGGGCTGGTTGGTATTGCTAATGCTGGAAGACAGAGCGCTTCTAACGTAGAGGGGACAAACAGAGAAGAGATTGAACATACAGCACAAATGAACCACGATCTTATAAAAACCATGTCTAAATTGAACGCACTCTATAAATACGCGGAGTTTATTAGTTATTTCGCCGTGGCGTTGGAACCAATCCAGAACTTCCGTCAGTCTGACAACACTGCAAAGCCTCTGACGTCTTGTGAAAGAAAAGAGTTGTAATTCCTTTTATCAGAACTATGCTGGAACAAGTTGCGTAACGTCTGACTTTTCATATGAGTACATAACTCAGGTAAAATTTACTTCAGAACCTAATAGTGAATAAATGGTTAAAAACAGCATTTAAAATACAAGTAACACGAAGCCGCCGCTCCTAAGCTTTGCCAGCCGCATCGCCAAGCCGCCGTGAAACAAACTGCCTCATGTTGGTCTGCTGTGGTAAAGTTGTAGTATTTTTAATTTTAAGACATTAACTCAGAAATACTCTAAATCGCAATTTCGCGACAACCGTGCTTAGTGTTTTGCATTTAGATAGTGCCACTACCAATCAATTTTTTGCGTCGTGGCATAGTTTGCCTGGATTCGCTATCCAACCACGTTGACACCGTAGTTGCGCGAATTATTTCGTTTATATTTGTATAGACATTCAGCTCCATCTGCAGAGACTGTTCTGCCCTTCGCAATCATAGGTGGCCCGAAAAGAAAAGTCCTTTGAGTATACTAGAGTCTGGGCTTGGGCTAGTTGGTATAGGTAATCCATGACTTCGTGTAGCGCCAAAAAAAACCACAGAAAACACAGGGAGGCGACGGGCACAAGCGCTTGTGCCCGTCGCCTCCCTGTGTTTTCTGTGGTTTTTTTGGCGCTACACGAAGTCATGAATTCCTTTGAGTAAAGCTTCTGTCTTCCGCGCATAGGTATATCCGTACTTGGCATGACGTGCGTCCACAGGCTAGATTTTCTCGGCAGAAGAAGGCGGTTCATGCAAAAAAACGCACTCTAAAGATGAAACCAACCTTCCAAGAGTGCAGAAGCCACACATCCTTTAAAAGGTCAGTTCTGCGCATAGCCATAGTAGTTTGAGGCACTATTTCATGCTGTACGCTGGCTTTCGAGATTGTGAATCAGCGCAGGAGGTTTAGAAAGAAAAATAGGTCAAGCGTCTTCCATCTGATTTTTCAGGTAAACAAATTAAAAATAACTTGATACCACAAAGATCACTTAAAGCGGTTGGAATGCGCACTCTGTATGTACGTTCTAAAGGAGAATATAGCAGCTGAATGATACACCATCATCATCATCATCACCAGCCTATCTACGCCCACTGCAGGGCGAAGACCTCTCCCATTATTCTCCAATTACCTCGGTCCTGTGCCAACTGTGACCAATTTATCCCCGCAAACTTCTTGATCTCATCTGCCCATCTAACTTTCTGCCACCCCCTGCAACGCTTGCCTTCTCTAGGGATCCACTCTGTCACCCTTAATGACCAGCGGTTATCTTGCCTTCGCATTACATGCCCTGCCCACGTCGACTTCTTCTTCTTAATTTCTACTAATATGTCTTTAACACCAGTTTTCTCGCTGACCCACTCCGCTCTTTTCTTGTCCCTTAATGTTACACCTATCATTTTCCGCTCCATTGCCCGCTGAGTCATTCTCAATTTAAGTTAAACCCCCTTAGTGAGCCTCCAAGTTTCTGCCCCGTAGGTGAGTACCTGTAAGATGCAGCTGTCATACACTTTCTTCTTCAGCGACAATGGTAGGCTGCTATTCATTATCTGAGAATGTCTGCCATATGCACCCCACCGCATTCTGATCCTTCTAATTATTTCTGCCTCATGGTTGGGATCTGGGGTCACAAGTTGGCCTAAGTAGATATATTCGCTTACCATTTCCACTGCCTCGCCACCAAACTCAAATCGCTGTGCTGTCCCGAGGTTATTGGTCATTACTTTAGTTTTCTTCATATTAATTTTCAGGCCCATGGTTCTACTCTGTTCGCCCAGTGCGGAAAGCATGCTTTGCAATTCGTCCCCCGAGTTACTTAGCAAGGAAACGTCATCAGCAAATGTGAAATTACTGAGGTATTCTCCATTAACCCTTACTCCCACCTGTTCCCAATCCGACGTTCTGAATACTTCTTGTAAACATGCTGTGAATAACATTGGAGAAATTGTGTCTCCTTGTCTGACACCCTTCCTTATAGGTATTTTGCTGCTCTCCCTATGGAGGATGATGGTAGCTGTGGACCCATTGTAGATATCCTCTAGTATTCTTACATAATGCTCATCTACGCCCTGGTTCCGTAATGCCTGAATGACTGCTAGGGTTTCGACCGAGTGAAATGCTTTCTCATAATCTATGAAGGCTATATATAGGGGTTCAGTATACTCAGCGCACTTCTCTATCACCTGATTGATCGTGTGAATATGGTCCATTGTTGAATTACTTTTACGGAACCCTGCTTGTTCTTTAGGTTGACTAAAATCTAAGGTTGCAGATATTCGGTTAGCGATTACCTTGGTAAGTACCATGTAGACGACTGACAGTAAGCTGATCGGCCTGTAATTTTTCAGGTCCTTCATGTTCTCTTTCTTATGGATTAGGATTATGTTCGCGTTCTTCCAAGATTCCGGTACCATTGCGGTCATTAGGCATTCCGCATACAGGTTTGCTAGTTTTTCGAGTACAATATCTCCACCATCCTTCAAGAGGTCTGCTGTTATCTGATCCTCACCAGGTGCTTTGCCCCCTTTCATCTTTTCAAAGCCTTCCTTACTTCTTCGGTCGTTACTGGTGGGATGTCTATTTCCTCTGAACTACTGTCTCGTTCGGCATTATCCTGGATGTCCCGATTACTGTACAGATCCCTATAGAACTCCTCGGCCACTGTTTGTGATGATATTTGTGATGATATCCCTATTTGTGATGATATTGCCTTGCTTATCCTTAAGTGCATACATGTGATTTTTCCCCACGCGAAGGCGTCTCTTCACTGCTTTCAGGCTACCTCCGTTCTTTACAGCGTATTCGATCCTCTCCATATTATACTTCCGTATGTCAGCTGTCTTACGCTTATTGATTAACCTGGAGAGCTCTGCTAGTTCTATTCTGTCAGCTGCGGTAGAGATTGTCATGGTTTGCCGTTTTCTGATTAGGTCTTTCGTTTCCTGTGAACGTTTGCGAGTGTCCTGTCTAGCCATAGTGCCCCCGACTTCTACTGCACACTCCGTGATAATACGTGTAAGGTTATCGCTGGCTTCCTGTGTCGTAAGCTCGGCTTCCTCGTTAAGAGCGGAATATCGGTTCTGCAGCGCGATCCTGAATTCTTCTACTTTACGTCTTACTGTTAGGTAATTAAGCCTTCTTTCTTACTAGCTTGTTGCGGTCCCTCCTCAAATCTAGCCTAATTCGAGATCTTACCATACGGTGGTCACTACACCTCACCCTTCCGAGCACTTCCACATCCTGCACGACGCCAGGGTTATCGCATAATATGAAGTCTATTTAATTTTTGTGCCCCCATTCGGGCTCCGCCAGGTCCACTTCCGACTCTCCCGTTTACAGAAGAAGGTATTCATTATGCGCAGGTTATTCCGTTCTGCAAACTCAACTAGTAGGTCCCCCCTGCTATTTCTACAGCCCAGACCATGGTTCCCAACTGCCTTATCTCCAGCCTGATTCTTGCCTACTTTAGCATTGAAGTCCCCCATAACTACAGTGTACTGTGTTTTTACTATAGCCATTGCCGATTCCAAATCTTCATAGAAGCGTTCCACTACTTGGTCGTCACGGCTGGATGTGGGCGCGTAGCCCTGCACCACCTTGAGCTTGTACCTCTTATTGAGCCTAATTACAAGACCTGCTGCCCTTTAGTTAATGCCATAGTATTCTTCTATGTTGCCAGCTATGCTTTTATTGACTAGAAATCCCACTCCCAGTTCTCTTCTGTCCTCTAGACCCCGGTAACATAGGACGTGTCCATTTTCAGCACCGTAAAGGCTTCGCCTGCCCTCCTAACCTCGCTAAGTCCTATTGCATCCCATTTAATGCCCTCTATTTCCTCGAACAACACCTCGAGACTTGCTTCGCTAGGTAAGGTTCGCGCGTTAACCATTGCCAGGTTCAGATTCCATTGGCGGCCTGTCCGGATCCAGGGATTCTTAGCACCCTCTGCTGCGTCACAGGTCTGACCACCGCCGTGGTCAGTTGCTTCGCAGCCGCTGGGGACTGAGGGCCGTAGGTTAATTGGCGTATTCATGGGAGGTTGTGGCCGTTACTACACCAGGGTGGCCAGTGAAGGAAAGTTTGACATCCACCTAAATGCAGCCATACGGCTACAAAGGAAAGCTATACAATTTCTCAGAAACTTCTCAGTTGAAGAAAAATTCGTCCTGGTCCAGGGAAGTTTCTGAGAAGTTTCTAAGAAAGCTGTATAGCTTTCCTTTGTAGCCTTATGGCTGCATTTAGGTGGATGTCAAACTTTCCTTCACAGAAACTTACTCCACCTTGGGGATTTCTCCTAAATCTGGTCGATTACCAGGGTGGCCAATCCTTCTCTGGTGAGGGAGTGCATTGCCGGCAATGGTCGCCGGGGTCAGGCCGCACCCCAAGCCCCTTTGTGCAATTCCATCAATACGCGGATTTTTTCTTTTTTTTAATCCGGTGGGAATTGTCCGGCACCAGGATTCGCACCGCGGTCCTTCTGCACGCGAGGCGGGTGTTCTACCTCTACGCCATCGCTGCATCCCCATCGCTGCATCAGACATATGTTCACTTATCTGTTAAACTAGAAATTCAGACATGCCTAAGTGTGGTTGCACATAGGCATGCGAAGGTATTGTTCCTAAATCTATGCAATCTTCTATGTCAAATTGTAGGTCTGCATTGATATGTCTTCTTCTTTATAGGACAATGGCTCGGTCATCACAGCGATATATGTTTCGTGCACGAGAACGAATTGATCAACTCGAAGTAATGAATAGGTGTTAATCGAAGAGATTTAGGGGAAATCCCCAAGGTGGAGTAAGTTTCTGTGAAGGAACGTTTGACATCCTCTTGAATTCAGCGGTGGTCCCAGGTTCGAATCCTGGACCAGGACGAATTTTTCTTCAACTGCGAAGTTTCTGAAGAAGCTGTATAGCTTTCCTTTGTAGCCGTATGGCTGTATTCAGTTGGATGTCAAGCTTTCTTTCACAGAAACGTACTCTACCTGGGGGATTTCTCCTAAGTCTCTTCGATTTCTAGTGGTCCATCCTCCTAGTGCTGAAACTGTAAGTAACGGATTCATTGATTGCGTTGTGCGTGCCGCAGCGGGTACCGAAGGCGCCAGCGACTGTGGCAACGTGCTCTACAGGAGCGCTCACTCTTCCTTATAAACTTCTCGCCGGTGCATGGAGGCGGTTTTGTGCTCTACTGTGTGAGAAGACTTCCCCAGAATATCAGCAACAACTGTTACATTTGCGCCCGAGCTTATATGTACGTTTAGCTGCGACGTCTTGCAACGTCAAGCGGTACCACAATCCTGAACAACAATACTTGCATTGAGCACTTTTACAGCAAAGCTGTTAGCCTCTCGTAAGTCAGGATATTTTGTGTCGTAAAGAAAAAAACAAGGCAGGATGTAGCAGTTATGCCCCAAGACTCCGAGCGCATGCGTAAGGCTACGCAGGACCCAGCATTTGTCGCCAGAGAAGCCCATCACAATCTTTCTCTGCAATAGGGCATACAGCATAGAGTTCAGTACTCGTAAAAAACACAAAACAAGCATGGAAACTGCAGGATACATGGTAAGGCCCGTGTGAACAATGAGACCCCCTATGTGCCCTTGCAGCTGCTAGGTTTGCAGCTGCTCTCGAAAAGCGGGGCTGACAGCATTGGAGGGCGAGCGCGTGCGTCAGGCTCTACCGCCTCAGAAGCCGAGCGCAAGTGACAAGCCCGCCGAAATGCCGAGAAGCGTTTCGCTCCCTCCAACAAGAGCATGTGTAGTGGTTAATAAAAGCTTTGTTGGACTTCCACTTTCGCAGGGCGGGATAACGGCAATTTTTTTTCGGCGTGTGCCTGTTGACGACGCTATACCTCAAAGTTGGGCGCTAAGCCTAACATCATATCGTTAGACTTCAAGCGACAAGCGAGGTAACCTTAATGTTTTGAGCCAACAAGCCCAACTTGCTATGCTTTTACTCTGAGTTGAGCTGAGCGATGGGCCAGGAATCGTTACGCTTAGTAATATTACGTCCGGGTGCGGGTACCGGTTGAGGCACTAGACTTAAAGGGTCTGTGAAGACAAAACAGGTTCTTTTGCTAAGAGGCATATTTCGCGCTGATTAAAACTATCCCAGTTTTATTCCTAACTTCAAAAATATAATCAGGATATTAAAGAAAACGTACGAAGCAACGGCGACTCCCCAGGCACTAACCGGCGATTTCTCAACGATGTCACAGAATCTAGTTTTTGCGAGCACTGGGCGCCGAGCTAATCCACCACCAAGAAATGTTGCTCGGCGGTCGTATAGACGGACGTCCAGCGCCATTTATTTGCATCACATAAATGCTAGCGGGTCGGGAACACACTGAGGAATATATTTTTAGTTCTGGCTAATATTACGTCACCTTTGTACATATCACGTCGCTATAACACGAACTTTAAAAGGTTTCGAATATTTGGCGCATTTCTGTGGTTGAAATAACGTCTTTCATAAATGGAACACCCCTGAGGGAATTACCAAAGGCTCCTTCTTTCAAGCCGAACAAAGTTGTATTTTGTTTTCAGGGGCCTCTTGAAAAACGTGATTTTAGTCCTAACGACGTGCTCTCGCATATCCCCATCCACCCTTGCACCACCAAGTTATACACCGGAATATACGTAAGGCTTCACCGAGTGAACCATTTCCTTTAGCCACGGACTTTGCCCAGGAAGGCCAATAGTGCTTTACGGCTAAGTCCACTCGTCACGACGTATATATGGGCGAAAACGTTCTGCAGCTGCGCACTTATAGTAGGAAGATCTGTGCGAATGGTGCGCCAAATCTACATGCAGGGAGGCAAAAAATACTCCCACCTCCCCTCGCGGGAACCCCTGTGTAGATGCGACGCATAGGGGGTTCCGTTATTGTTTCCGTTAGGTTGATTCTCCCATCGGGTGATACGGGCCGCGAACCCCCTGACGCGGCCATGACGCAACACAATCCAACACAATCCACTTTAATCCAATCCAGTCCAATCCAAATCCAATCCAATCCAATCCAATCCAAGCCAAGCCAAGCCAATCGAATCCAATCCCATGACACTCGCGAGGGAGTGTTCGCTATTGGAGAGGAGAGGGGGTGAGCGGCGGAGAGCGCAGCTCGCGTGGTGAGGAGAATGGGGGAGGGGTGTGGACGGACAACAACAACGCCGTATGGAGGGACAAGGCGAGCGAATGAGATGCAGTCGCATCTAAAACACAAAAACGGCAGTGCGCAGGCAGTTGTAGCGCAGTTAAAAGCTTTACAGGATGTACAAATACAGGCAGCGGCACATTCATGTGTATTTCGACGTGGGGTCGAATTGAGCGCCAAGCTCCGCTGTGCAGAAAAACACACCTCCTGTGAAAGGGGTTCATAAAGGGTAGTTGATGCGGCTAGCCCATCTGTTGTATATTTGCCTTTACTCTTATCGCACTTTTGCAATTACTGTGTTATTGCGTCACGGCAACCACTGCGCGCTGGATTGGAGGCGACACTAATTTTTTAGCCACGATCTCCGTGCGCAAAGACGATGACTGTAATGAGGACGATGGCTCTGACCGCTGACTTTTCTAGGTACGACACACAAAGCGAACCTAGGTGTTGTTTATGATGGCTAAGAGTTAGCTTCTAGCTTCTCGGCCAATCCATGCGCCGACACCTACGAGGCTAATGACGATAACGATGATAGTTAAAGCGAAACTTTCTTGCTCTCACTGACGGCGGCACTGTAACCAAAACGCACTGGAGGAACCACAACTTTTCACAATGGACGGACACGTGATGGTGATGATGAAACAAGAAGAAAACGCTTCCCGTAGTCAGCATTAAACCTGTGTCCCTCGCGTATCGACGCCGACGTCTGTTCGATTGCACCATTCTGCAACTGTCAAGCCGCTTGGATTTACTCTAAACTACTCTAACTTAAAAAAAACGAATAGAATCAAATCAATCGCAAACGCACAGCAAACCGTCTCGTTAGATGAAAGGGGCTTCGATTTTTGTGTTCGAGCTTTTTCACTGGCTAAGCTCTTGGTAACCTAATGGGATACAGCGTCATCTCCCGAAACGCGCGGCAAACTGCCGCTTGCTAAAACGTCCGGGGCTGCACTACGTTACGTTTCCTTCGCAGGGAATACCATGGGCACGTGTAAACACCATTTACATTTCGAAGGGGTTCAGTAGGGAAATAGTTCGCGGGAGGTGACGTCATTCTGAGTAGTCGGTTGGGGTAACGAGTAGCACTGCAATTGCTTTTGTGTAGGGGATATTTTTTTTTACTACGCGCACTCATTTATTAACACCTTTACTTTCCTCTTCCATGGCTCTTTCCCCTCCCTGTGCTTTCGGTGAGGCTACACACAATAAATAATTACGCCACGCCGCCAGGCTTTCGCGAAACAACAATAGTTACGGCTAGCCCAGGGAAAAAGTCTTCTTCACGCGTGCTTCTTAAACAAAGGCCGCAGGGTCTGAAGAGGCAATAAAAAGTAAGTCTAAATAACTCAGAGAGAATTTCCCGGGAACTGCCAGTGAACTAACAACCAGCGCATTTTACCAGCCCATGATTATCACACACTTAAGAATTGCATAAAATTATCGTCTCCAGAAACAAATTCATATAATGCCACCAGGGAATTATAAGGAATTGCCTCCGTCGTAGTGCAAAACAAAAACTGGAATTACTCGCTCTCACAAGTTTATGCCCTCCAGATAAAGAATAAAACAAACTAGTAAAAAATATAAAATATCGTATCCAAAAACCAAGGACACATCGTTTCGATGCATTGGCGGGGCTTCATTACAACTTCTACATTTCGCCCGCAGTCCTGTCAGCTATACGCCTTTCCCTTTGTAACCAATGGAGCAATCATCGGAGCTGAAAAGTGCTTAGTCCGCCGTCCTCCAGAGATGCGGTGTGAATACTGAAGCTAGCATTCTGCACCAGGCGAACAAGATGCCAATCACACGGGCGGGAATTTAAATAACACAAATGGTGCAGGCTAACCGAAGTCGGTCCGTCCTATGAGAGGGCTCTCAACGTACCGCGCCTTGGATCCAACCACCGAGGCGGTGCCCGCATTTTCAATTGGAACCGGACAAAGTAGCGGGACGAAATAAACGAGGAAGGGGCAGACGCGTGCGACATACCTCTTCTAAATGGAAATCGAGGAAACGCGTGGAGATATTACTCCCTGTTTCGCGTGTTTCGCAGCCACAGATTTCAGTTCGGAAGAAGTTAACTCGATAGGACGAAAACTGGCAAGCCAGCGATCAGCCGATAATAAGTGCTGGTTGGCAGGTGTGAGTTAACAATAACTTTACAAAACAAATTTTCATTCTAAGTGCTCCACAGGGTCTGCACCGAGCTTAAGCAATTCTGTAGTTAATCTGTAACTTCAACTGGAGATTTCTTAAGGCGCCGCTGTGAATTCCACCTGCCAATTCCAAAAACAAGGTTTAAAGTGACAACACGCACTTTTAATTCAGGACGTTGCCCCCTTAACCTTGGACGTTCTTGTTTTCTACCATTGGAAGGCAGAATCGAACGTTGCGCAACGAATAAAATAACCCTTTTGCAATGTGATTCTGGGGAGCTTCCGCCACAACAGCGTCACTACACACGCATCTTATGTTCACGAAGGTTATACCCAAGGTTATTTGCGGCACAGTTTTTGCAAACTCACTATAATTTAACTTCCAAGCTCGCGGTAGTTATATTCTCCCTCAAGACACGTTCACACATGACAGCTGTACAACACACTCGCCATCGTATATTCTGTTGTCTGACTTCGGCGCGTACCTCTTGCGATGTTAAAAAGCCCAGTAGTTCTCGACATGGTGGGCAAGAGAAAAAGAAACGAACGCTCAGGTTCGACAACGCCTCCGGGAAGCCTGTAGGCTATTCCAGAGTCCGCCTGCGCCCCGTCGCTGCGACCCATTCGAGTTTCCTGCCGTTTCCGAAAGTGAATTTGCCTTGTCGGTACATTTCAGTCTGGCGCCATGAATACGAATCTCCTTGCTGTTGAATTGCGCGTTTACAGGAAGGATGCGGTGGTGTAGAATGTGGACAAGATGTTCCGCTGCCTTAACGTGCACACCGGTGGCGACCGATGGAAAGGGTAAGAAATGGTGAAATGTTCCCTCCCGGGAATGACCTCCAAGATCCGCCGTTATGGGTTGTTTATATCAATGGCGTATCTATTGCAGCTGGTTTCAAACAGATATTCTTCCACGCGGAAACCCCAGTGGTTGCATTTGCAACAAATGTTAGATATTGCTGAGAAAGCTTTACTGAATTATTACCCGCATTCGCACCCTCACTGGTGTCAATCAAAAATTAATTGAAGATCAATGATCCCAAATGCGCAGCACAAACAAAGTATGCTATAAAATGATTTCCGCCTTCTATTGATTAATACGGACAACGGGACAGAAAGCTGATTCTGTTATATGCGGTATTTCGCTAACTGCGGTGACGACTAGTGCTCTTCCTGCGCTTTAGTTGGGACTGTGGGGAACTTGAAATGAAACGAAAACACGAGTACAGCGATTTGTTTATACTTAGTGTTTGCTATACTTCGCTTTCTCACGAAAGTGGGAACTAGTAATTCTTGACAACATTCTAAAGCCCTTGTTACTTGTAGAAGCAATCCTTTGAAAGTAACGAAACGTGAATGTAGAGGCCTAGGGAAATTTGGCCTAGGCTCTTGAAACAGCCACGGTGAAATGCTTATTGCTTTGCCTAAAGAAATATCTTTCGAATTATGAATACGTAATTGCAAACGTTCGGAAACTGGTTAGCAGTAATAAAGAATCCGTCCAGGCGAGCTCCACAGGTTTGCTGAAAATACGTAAAACGAACACGAAACCCTTTTACGAATGCAATATCCAGAAGACCTTGCTCACTCAACGTATCTTCAAGAATTTCAGCGCTGGTGTCATACTGCGCAGCACCACCCATTAGCAAAAATCATAAAAATCATAAAAATCGCCCATTAGTAGTATGTTGCAGTCAGTTTTCAGAAAGTTAACCAGCGAAAGGGAGATGAGTCTCCTGTCTCTTGCCTTATTTAGGGCGCACACAAATCACTGACCACCCTTACCTAGTAACAGCGAAGTCACGGCATGCAAATCTAGGCGAGGCGTTAGCTTTACACACAAAGGTCTGCGAATAGAGACGTTTTGTTAGAAAAACCATGCAGCCACCCGATAAGCCAACTGAGTGGCTAATACATGCGTGATAGTCAGTTCGGAAAAGAAGCAAATTCACCACGGCGCAAAGCGACGGGGACCAGTACGCGTCGCTTTGCGCCATGGCGAAGTTGCTTCTCAGGTAGGAACACCCTGTGGTTTCCTCAGTTTCCCCTCCTGAAAGCGCCGCTCCCCTAAAAACCTACACGCATTTGCATGCCAGCACCGCGTTGCTTCAAACCGATGCCTCTTTTTTCAGGGAATTTGGCCCCAGGAGACTGTGCAAGCGAATGACAAGAAAATTGTGAATACTTGGGCGGCCTACAAAGGGTCGCAGGGGCGACAGTGAGCGTAGTGATAACGGCACCTGGTGTAGCGGACTGAAAAGCGATTTTGTTTGCCGCATTCCCCGCACGACGCTGGTCACTATTTGCTCGAGTTTCTACGCGCAGAAGACGCGGGGTGAGCAGCATCGGAGCAGGATTCTGTATTTTACGTTAGACTGAATTCGAACCATTGGCTACTACAATGGCGTCCTCTGATCCTTGTCTTCTCCTTTCAAGCCGACCACGTTTCTCCCGGCGGCCTGTCATCGTCTTCCTCTAGACGCTTTTTTCAGGTAACAAATGTAACACACTCCCCTGCCGGCAAAAAAATTGCACTTAGTCAACAAGCTCCATTTGGTACAACAGCTGCACAGGTCTTCTAAGCGTTGCGCCGTTGAGTAACTTGACCATGCAGGCTCTGACCACATTGTCACGACCCGAGTACACCTTCAAGACTCTACCCATCTTCCACACATGCAGGGGAGTCTTGCCATCTTGTACAAGGACGACGTCTCCAATGCTCACATGACTTGACTGGCTGCTGTTCGAAGAGTGGGCGGAACGTAGAGATAAGAGGTATTCTTTGCGCCACCGATTCCAAAAATGGTCAAGCATCTTTTGCCTGTGTTTCCACCTACGTATTAGCCCATTAGTAGGTGACGGAGCCGAATGTGAAGAAGCCAGAGAAGTTAGTGGTTTCCCAACAGGGAAGTGGGCAGGTTTAAGTACATTCCGTTCCGCTGGTGTTGCAGCCAGGTGGGGTAACGGTCGAGAGTTCACAACGCTTTCAACTTCACTTAGTAGAGTTGTTAAGTTCTCAAAGGAAAGTTTGGTGTAGATATATAGTATTTTTATCAGACTCACTTTGACGGTTCTTATCATTCTCCCCCAAAATCCGCCCCATAACGCTGCTCTTTCAGCTATAAATTTCCAATTGATTCGCCAGTGGGAGCAGTGTTCTTGAAACATCCTACAGAACAGTATCTTTTCCCACTCCCTAGTTTCTTTCGGAGCCTTGCGGAACGTGTGAGGATTGTCCATGTAAATCCCATACAAAAATTTTGTATGGTCGGCTATAGAAAATCCTTTTTACGGTCGGCTTTAGCTATTTGGCCCGATTATCTTTAGCCATTTCTACGGCTGTCTTTAGAATTTTTTATCGAAATTTCTACGGGTGTCTTTAGCCTTCTCTATGGTCCTATGAACAGTCACCCACAGAATTCTTTAGCTTTTTCTATGGTTTGCTAAATACATTTTTATGGTATGTTGTATATCCTTCTTTAGACAATGTGCTATAGCCCCTTCAAATAGGTCCTGCATACGGTTTCTTTAGACGTCTAAAGGTTTTTCTATGGCTTTCTATTGACATCTTTTTCACCTATGCCAGAATTTTCTTTAACCAGGAAGCTATAGCAAGCCATAGCATTTTCTAAAGAAGCCTGTAGACTACTGCCGACTTCTCTATGGCTTATCCTATCGACACGTTTAGCCTAAATGCTATAGCCCCACCTATTGGTACCTGTATCACTTACGCCACGATTTTCTTTAGCCGCGAAGCTATAGCCAACCATAGCATTTTCTAAAGAAGCCTGTAGACTACTGATGTCTTCTCTATGGCTTGTCCTATAGACACCTTTAGCCTGAATGCTATAGCCCCACCTATTGGTATCTGTATCACTTATGCCACGATTTTCTTTAGCTAGGAAGCTATAGCCAACCATAGCATTTTCTAAAGAAGCCTGTAGACTACTGCTGACTTCTCTATGGCTTATCCTATCGACACGTTTAGCCTAAATGCTATAGCCCCACCTATTGGTACCCGTATCACTTATGCCACGATTTTCTTTAGCTAGGAAGCTTTATCCAACCATAGCATTTTCTAAAGAATCCTGTAGACTACTGCTGATCTCTCTATCGTTTATCCTATGGACAACTTTAGCCTAAATGCTGTAGCTCCACGAATAGGTTTTAATTTCAAGTGCTTTAGCTGCCTACAGTGTTTTGCACAGTTTTGTAAAGACACCTTCGCGACCACTCTTACGCCGCCTTTCAGCTGCCTTAGTCTTTTGTATGGTTTTCAAAATACAACCTTATGATTTCTCCTGCGGTGCTCTTAAGCAGCACGTATGCCACAGCTGCCTAAAACATTTCTTCTGGTTTCCTATGTCCCCTCTGAACTTAGGGACAGCTAGAGACTTCTCAAAAGCTTATCCCACCACAATTGTTTTCTTTAGAGTAAAATGTGTGTCCAGCTCTCGTTGCTTTTTTTTCTGCCCAAATGGTGACATAACAAAATATCAGTTCACTAGAGGCAGTTCTTTTGGGATATTTTTTTTGGTTGTTACTGATATTTCATTGTCTCCTGCCCAGCTTCCTAGGCTAAACTGTGTAGTATGCTTTTTGCCATGCCTTGCTTCTCGGCTGTTTTAACTAACCATAGGCTAAAATCTGATTAACACACCTACCCTGAAAATGCGTGGCCTTCATGCAATAGCCATGCACAGCTCCATATGCACAAGTGATCTGTAACTGCCATCACATCTCCAAAGGCTTCTGAAAGCATGGTATTCCTTAAAAAGTGCACCTAACGCATACTACACCATTGAGAACTCTGCTGCATTGCACTACAGGGTATAACTAAGGAGTAGCCTACTGTTCCTTTAGAAAAGGAGTACAGTTGACCATTCCAAGCAAGACAGATCTTAAACAAAAGCAATACTGTTTATTGATGCTCAATTTAGCAAGGTTTTTCTTTTTTCACTTTACTTGTCCATGGGAGGAGCCGCCTTCTTGTTCAAGATTGATGACAGGGACACTTTACTTGTCCATGGGAGGAGCCGCCTTCTCCTTGTTCAACATGGATGACAGGGACGCCCGCACTGGTCCCTCTTTCAGCAAGCCAAACTTCTTGCATGTGTACTCTGAAAAATAAAACAAGACCAATCACTAATATTTGCCTGTCCGTCATGGGCAGAGCTAAGTTAAAACTAAAAAATCTTTCTCCGAGTTAAGATCCCGTAATTTGTTTTGGGGTCTAAGAAATGTAGGCACATTTGTGCAATAAACCTGGAAATCCCTGATAATGAGAGGTGAATCACTTTTGAAACCAATCATTCTAACTTTTACAGCTTTTATTTAATTGCTTCAAATGGCTAATCGTGGTAAAGGAGGTGCAAGAGGCAACTGACCGGTACAAATTACAACAGGCCAAGCCTACGCAGAACTGTTCATGCCAGCCTTTTTAAATTAGTGCTCCATTAGGTGCCTCTGATCTGTTGCCATGAAAAATTTGCCTTGAGACCAGATAAACTCAAATGCAACATCTGATCATGATCGTTCAGAGCAATCTGCTTGCGTAGCATGGCCACGTGGCAGCAGAGAACAACAATAGACCAAAAAATTGGCAGCATTTCTGCTTCCTTGAAAGATGAGTCTCCACCACCCTAACAATTCTCTTCTTTATTCCCTACTACTAATCATGCTCTTTCCCTTCCCTCTTGCTCCTCTCCCGAAAACGGAGGAGTTTTACTCAATTCAAGTAAGTTGTTACCCATTCACACCGCTCGCTTGCCATTTGTGGAGAGTGCCTGCCTATTGCTGTATCTAGTTTTTTTCTGCTTGGAGTAGCTCAACCAAGTTTTTGTTTTAATGTTTGTTTTTGTCTCACCTCTCCGACACTAGTTTTAATGCATCGTTTGTTTATTTGCAGTCATCAAAACCAATTCAATTTGTACTCAACTCTGGTCTTCTAGCATGATTACACGCTTATGTTTGGGCTCAAATATGCCCGAGGTTTCCTTTGCACCAAGTACTTCGGCATGTGTAGGTTTATTTGAAATGGTTTTTCCTCTACATACAATGTCTTTTTCAAGCAGTGATTTTTTTTCAACTGTTTTTAGCCGGGCAGCAGAATTGTTGACACACACAGACAGGAAGACAGACCAAAATTTTTGCATTCCGATAGTCCAAGAAAGACTCATCTTTAAAACTAAGATACCAAAATCTCACTGCAATGAGTCGTTTTGTCTAAGTATGGTAGAGAGAGCAGCGCACACTCCCGTCTGTTGCCGCAGTACATGCGTGTTAGGCAAATAAATGTCACCACCTAGTGCCAAAGCTACATGCAATCCACTTTGCTGCTTCAAGACAGAAAAAAAGGCAGCGTATTGAGCATGGCAGGACGCAAAAGCGCACAGAGACGTCTGGACCCCAGAAGTGCATCGGATGGTGTGGTGATGTGCTTTGCTACCCACTAGCGCACCCCGGTTAATTTTGATGCCAGGTGTCTTTGCAGCAACTTCTTACTAATGTTCTTACACACCAACCTAAATTTGTTTAAACAAACAAAAGTGCAAATTTTTACAACAAAAAATTCACTGCCATCCTCAATAGCATTGTGGAAGCTTTACACGAGCCACTTTCAAGCGAAAATGAATGCTCCAAATACAGTTTCAACTAATTAATATCTACTGACACCCCGCTTCCTCGCAATTTCGGATTCATGTGGGTACCATGAACAATGCATTGATAGGATCTTATATATCTTGAATCAATTTGGTTGTTTAATTTGCAATTTGTAACTGTTATTCGATTTTCCTTTTTCTTGTTAATGGCCGCTATTACGCAACTATGCCCACTCTAAAATAAAATGTGCTATACTGCTGCCTCACATGGCATCCAAATGCACTTCTCACATTCAGGCTTGTACCTACAAGTTAGCATATAGCTTGTTTTCAAGGCATGGCAGAGCCTAAGCACCACGCACCAAAAGGTAGAACTTCACCTATGTGCACTAACTGGAATCACAGCTAACAAACACAAAGTACACGTGCCCACATGAGAACCACACAAAGCAAGCTCACAGCCGAGCAAGCAGGCACATGCTCACTTGAGTCTCTTCAGATTGACTTGCCCGAGATACACCAAAGAAAACGAACGCACACCAAAGACGCAAAAATGAATGACTGGATGAGGCCATAAAGAGTGCAGTATTAGTGGAGGGAGGAAACCAGTACTGGTTTTTCCTACTCCACTGAGAATTTCCAGTTTCATGCAAGCTGTTGTATCCATCAGCACATGTGTTCCCATGCAAACTTTAAAAGCTTTCATGACCAGTGGGGCAGGAGTGCGCTGGTCAGCCGGAAAAAGCAGGTCGAATGGTTGGGCCCCTACTGCACCAATTCCAAAAGTTTTTTAATGGAAAGACATTATACAAACTTCTCAAGGCCTTGATAATTACAGTGAAGATGGAAACCAATTGTAGCTCCTGACTTAAGTACACCAAGTAGATGCACTTCTTTACTAACCCAATGTGAAAACAGTATATACTCACTGACGACGGCGTTGACCCTGGTTGGGTCCAGCTGCGGTTTGGCCGCCTTTCCTCTATGGGCATTGGACTGTTTGCCCGTTATAGAGGTGCCGGCCAGCTCTCCTGGCTCGAAGAGTTGCCGAAGCAGTTGTCGCGCATACATAGTCGGGCTCTTCGAATGGCTGATCTCCAACATCTTCAGGAGCGAGTTCCGGACAAAAAAGCCCCCAATGTCCGTGTCGCCTTCAGGTTCCTGCAAATAAAATAAATTTAGTTATGTCACAAATAATATTTGGCTTAAAATTACATATTCCTGACATGAAACTTATTTAAAAATTTGATAATACTTCATGAGGATTACACTTATGCATACCTGCCAGGTTTGCCGGGATGGCATTAGGGAGATCTGACCGGGGGGGAGGGGCGGTAGTAGCAACAACAGAATGGGTAATTTTACACACATTTTTGTGTTTACTTACAACATAGCAGGAAATGAACCATTTCTTTAAACTACCAACAGGCTATATACAATGTTCACCCATGTGACACTTCGCCAAAACAACGTCGCCAAGGGTTGTGTCAGACATGGATGCCCGGACCTGGGGGCGATTTTTCTTTACTACGCCGAACTGCCTTTCGCATTCAATGTTGCTGTGTGGTATTGACAGGATTCCAAGCATTACTGCTGAGATATGGCCAAACTTCAGGGGTCCGTCTGCACATTTGATGTGGGAAATGGTGTTCCACTGGACATCAGCTTGCTCCTCTTAACCTCCAGAAAGCCACACAGACAAAATCATCTCAAACTATTTGTACCACATCCAGAAGTTATTTCAAGCGCTAAAGTTCACTCATGAGGTACCATTGAATGGAATCATAGATGTGAGGTGTGCACCTGCGGTGAAAGCCATGAGCACGTATGCTAAGCGTTTCAACCTAGGTATGAACAGAGAATTTAAAATTACAATTTGGTGTGCTGAAAGCTGGTCAAGCACAGTATAGTGATAACTGTCTGTGTGGCTTCCTCGTCAAGTCGTGTCTCTCAGGGCCCACGTGGCCCGCCTGTCATCTTTTGGGTTCCCTCAGGAACTGGTGGCGTCTGTCGCTGAAAGCCTTACCAAGGCAGTTAAGACCGGTAGCGGTACCGCAAGTACACCAGCTGATGCAGGCGTGCCCAGCTGTCAGCGAGAAGAACGGGCAAGATTGCTAAAAAAACATGCCACCAGGTTCATCCCGAGCAAAGGAGTCATCGTTAAGAGCATTCCTTAGTGGCAAATGCTACGAGATCAGACGGGACAGCGCATAAATGACTAAGGGAGCTTCCAGCAGCAGTGGCGTCACTTTGCAGTGGGAGCCCACTTGGCAAGCGATGTGTACACGCCGCAGCATTTGATGCCACTCGTGTTTGAGAAGGCATGCATGACCAAGCTAACATAGATCTGTAAGGCTTTTCACAGGAAGGCAGGCATATGTGTGAGCGTGCCATCTATTAGCCTCGTCCTGATAATGCTACCACCATGCGTTACATGTCGTGAATGTCCTGTGTGCATCTTTCCTCGTCCATGCCTCATTTCTGCTGGTGATATGTATTCAACTCCAGAAACTGGCCAAGAACATAGCCGCCTAGAGCCAAATCTGTAAGGCATCCGACATGTCATCACAATGCAGGGGTTCAGTCCCCACTCTGGATGAGGGTTTTTCTCCACTTTCTTTCCTGACATAGTTTTAAAATTTGCTAACTCCACTAACCTTAATGCAAAAAAGAAAGTCAACCTGTTCCCCTGTATTGTAGATGGCCTTGCTTGCATATGCTTACAACAGAAGTGACAGAACTTGATGCTATGCAGCAAACCAAAAGCAATCAAATAGTGAATTTCACTCTTCAATCTGGAGGGGCAGCTAAATTCCATCAAAACTAACAGAATTCAGTACAGAGCAAGTAAATCCAAATGAACCAGCAGCAGGCGACTGATTACAGCCAAACATGGACCACCTGCAGTGGGATGAGCTGCTTTGGAAAGACCAGTACAGCAAAAAACCTGCCGCCAAAAAATACACCTCTAGATTGCCAAGTGGAATTTCCCATGAAAAGCGTATAACTGGCAGCTGTTTTTCACAATGCCCGTAACCCTTGTATGGTACACGAGTTTGCTGGTAAGGAGCACATGGGACCACCACCTGGGGTTCAAGATGCATAAATAGCTCCTATAAATGTTGGAAATTTGATTTGAAATATTAAACACATGCTCCCTGAGAACAAAAAAATTATTAAAATTTAGCTTAATGCTTTTTCCTTATTTCCCCTTCATTAGGCAGTGCTAACCCCAACTGCAAGTATTCAAACACTTCCCACTCATCAAACCCACTCGCACAACAAATTCTGTTTGCAGCCATAACGTTTTGTTGCTGTAGCTCTAAAACTGACAACACAACTACACTCCATTCATCCAGCTCAGTAGCATGTGGAGCATCAGCATCATGACATGCAAGTTTTGAAACAAGCATTGGCTCTCAAAATTTACAGCAAAACAGGTGTTTTGAGAAAAATAAACAGCGAAAATTTAACGAAGACATGAGGCAAAGAAAGGAGAACACAACTTGCATCTCTGGTAGATTTATGCCGAGGCTTTTTTTTTTCATATTAGAATGTACCAACTGGCCCAGCAAGCTATACTACTAGAGGTGTTTTGCTTTCCATGTTAGTTCATTGGCCATCAGATGGCTATCATGAGAAAAATTTATGTAATGTGCCTAAATTTAAAGTAGAAACACCATAGTTATGCAAGCCATAGACTGAAAAATATGTAATCTATATTGGTCATACCCAGATACACTAAATGACCTGTACAAATCTGCATGCATCCCCTATTATATAACGTGACTGCTAGTCTAAGAACATTAAATAGCTTTAAAAAAGTTTTGGCTGTAGTTTTATTTTCTTGGCCACACCTTCAAGACAGATGAACCTATGTGAAGTGTTTACTTTGATGAATTTTAGTTGTCAAGGCAGCTTTCTGACGGCTTTCTTAATAGCATAGCTTAAAATTCAGAGGGTTTCAAGAGCGGTAGTTACACTTTGGCTAAAAGGGGCACCATAGTTTTCTGAAAAGGCAACATGTGCTCAGGACTAATCCTCATCACATGGGGATTTTTAAAACTCGGTAACGTGAGTACGTTGGTTTGAAGTACATACCTTTGCCTGGCTGTTGGTAGTGGAGGCAACGGACCTTGCCTCCATTTCCGCACACACCACTCGCAGGTCTCTTACGGCACTTGCGAGGTCTAGAAAACAAGATCAATAAATTACCTTCCAAGCTATAAAATGGGTTCTTATAAAAAAACATGTACAGTCATTAAAAAAATTAAAAGCAAAAACAAAAATAGGAACTAGAATGCACTAATGGGACATAGTGGTTCTTCAGGATTAAATAGTTGTGACCGGTTTATTGTGGGTGTTTAATGTGCTGAAGCTACATTTGGCCTATGAGGAATGCTGCAGTAGAGGGCTCCAGAACAATTTTGACCTCTAGGGCAGTGGTTCTCAAATGGGGGCACTTCAGGGGTCTGCAAAGCCTCCCTCATAACTCCAGCCCCCCCGCTTCTTTTCTTGATTTTGCCAGCACTTGATTGCAATGAAAAAAGGTTTCGCCACATTACATGCACATTTAGTTGCTTCACGTAGCACATATTTTAACATCTGCTTTGTGCACAACACGCCAGCTATGAGAAGAAAAAACAGACGCAGAGAAGGCAGCTAACAGGTGTTTAAAAAGGCCTTTAGATTCAACAGCAAATTGTTTAACACTATGATGCGCATCATCATTAATGCCACGCAGACAAGGCGGGTGGATAAGTGTGTAGGTGACGCAAGCAGCAAATGCAAATAGTTATTATAACACCGATCAACTTATGTTCTGTCTTGGGGTCACCCATCACTTTCGCAAGCCCAAAAGGGGTCCCTGGGGCAGTCATGGCTGAGAACCAATTCTCTAGGCGATCTTTAACAAAGTCTAAGTATAGACACACAAGCATTTTCACTTTTTGCCTCCATCAGAAAAGCAGCCACTACAGCAGGAATTGAACTCGTGTCCTTGAGCTCAAATGGTTGTGCCATCCGAGTTTATTTCAAATGTTATCACCCTACATTATAGTAATTGAGTCATGCATTAACTGGATCTTCACAGAAAGAAATGAAACAATTGTGCACTTGTGTTCATACAGCAAATTCGACGAGACCATGAAAATTTGTTCATATTATCAGAAGTTCGTCTTAAGCTGATGTTTTGTACTGTGCATGACACAAGCAATCAGAAGGGCTACTCACTTTAACCATGAAATTCGTTATAACGAAGTTTGTCTTAATGGGAGTTGACAGACAGAATTTCGGTATTATATACCATTTTCGAATGACTATGCTCAATGTAATGCTGTTTGCCAACTTCACTTTTTTCAGAATCGCTGCTGTTAAAAAGAACAGCAGTGATTCTAAAGAAAGTCAAAAAGCGTTCTCAGCCATTTCTGCTTTTACTATAACAAAAGGAGGTTTAGCGTATTTATCAGAGCACCAATATGAGCTAGTTGGTCACAGCAATTGTTAAACATAATTACTGCACACACAACAGAATGGGCCTGGAGGAGCCCGCAGGTGAAGAGCTCGGCAACAACTAATCTTTTCCTGCAGATGAAATAGCACCACTAGCGTCACTAAATAAGCTACGCTTAAGAGTACCGCCACTTCGTGCATAAGGAAGCATCTGGGGGCCATTTTGTTTCTGGCTTGCACTGTTGCCATCTCTCCCAACGAAACCGCCGCTGGTTGTGATGGGCAGGGTGTGACTAGCCGCTCTGGCGTCCGCGCAGCAGAGAGAGAGAGAGAGGCGCCCAGAAACAAAATGGCTGCGCCCATATGTAAACAAATATCAACCAATGAAAATCCTGGCAGCACACAACAATGACAGAAAAGAGTTCCGATACTCTAAAAGCCTTTATTTAGTGAAGCTAAGCACCACCACCCGCTGCGGTGGCTCAGTGGCTAAAGCGTTTCGCTGCCGAGCACGAGGTCGCGGCGGCCACTTTTCTGAAGGAGGCGAAAAGCAAAAACGCCCGTGTGTACGAGATTTTGGCGCACGTTAAAGACCCCCAGGTGGTCAAAATTAATTTGGAGCCCTCCACTACGGCGCGCCTCATCGCCTGCGTTGCGTCGGCGCGTTAAACCCGACAATCAATTGAACTATTACCACCCAATTACTCCTACTTTCATTGCACTATTTCATGTGCAGTAAAGAATGAATTAGCTGATGCCTGATAGTTATCTTGCGTGCTTCGTCCACCCTGTTGTCTTGTGCACTAAGCAACTACGTTTGACAATAGTGCATTAAGGTCGCCTAAGACAGAAAATACAGCTTGCTGGTGGATTTATTTAACAGTTTGCACAATGCAGAGAATGGCAGTCCTGCAGTGTACAAAAAAATGAAAATATAGAGTCAGAATACCAAAAACTGGTGCCAACTTCAGATAATCCTCATCTTGGCATGGTAGCAAGCTTCCACTTTTTGGCAAATCGTTGATGCTAAAAAAGGATACAAATCCTTGCACATAAACAGACCAGTTCTTGAGCATTGGTGGGACAGGCCACCTCTGACTGGTGCAATCTTTTACAACTGAGGGCCCTAAACCTTTGGTCCTTGAAAGCTGTGCAGTTGAACCTCGTTATAACAAAGTGGTATCGCGGACGTAAATTAGTTCACTCTAACTGATGTTCAATCGGCTCAACAAATCGGCAGTCTGGCTCTCGCAAAAATACTATAAAAACACATTCTGGCCTTCCAACCCACTAGAAACGAGGTAATCCTTATGTCTCCTTGTGGCATTTCAAACTAAATGAAGCGGAACATGAGAAGAAGAAATTACAACAGAAGAAAGTCCGTTGGACATTACAGGCCTGGAGTTTTTACTTGTATTTAGGGTTGTGCAACCAGTCAAATGCACTGCGTCGGAGGACAAAATTCTGAAAATTTTTCAAACAATAAAAACTGCCTGTTATCTCAATTTTTCATCTCTTTTTAATGCTAGCTTTCAAGTTTTGAGCCTTGCACAAACAAATAACTTCTTTGTTATAGCCGTTACTGCAAGCGGCTCTCGCGGTTCGGTTTCGTCCTAAAAAGAATAGGTGCCACAGAAATGAAGTGCGACCAACCAAACTTCATATTTAGTTATCACTACAGCCGACAATTCCCTATATCGGTGTTCATTATAATAAGGTTCAACTGTAACAGGTATTTCGCTTCAGCATAAGAGCAGCACAGCAATTTAACTTACCATCAACTCCGTCTCTGTACGATGTCATGTACTCGATTGTCGCTTGAAGCTTCTCGTTCTCTCCCTCCAGGTCAGCAACCTTCAGTTTCAGGCTTGCGATGACTTCCAATAAATCCTCGCACTTGTCACAAGACTGAGACAGGAAAATGATGCCGGTATTTATCATTTTTTCACAATATACACACATCCTGCTACAGTAGCAACTCAGTTGCAACTACACTGCAGAATATTTCGATAATTCAATGCACCAAGCCCAACTGTATACACAGCAAGAGAAGTACCCATAAATGGTGCGTCCAAGGGAAATATAAACAAGTGCAATATTCAAGTGCCAGCCTCTTTGACATTTCAAACTATCCTTTAAAGGGACACTGAAGTGACTTGTAAACATTGCGGGATTACTAGCACAAATTGTAGTCCAGTCCACAGGCCATGTTTGGACCACTCTGAGTGCGTTATGCGAATTTATTTTGTAGAAAAATTAATTAAAAAATGCTGCCCTCCTCTCTGCATCCTCGCCCATTTTCTGGGGTGTTTTCATGTGACGTCAGGAGGAAATGACTTGGCGTGACTGCGCTACTGCACGGCTCACCGACCTTCCGACAGGGTCAGTTGGCCCAACGTTTAGTCCGCTGGCCGCCGACGGGTAGTCGAAATTCATTCACTCAGTTGAAACTAAGCCACGACACATTTGTGAATGGAGGAATGTGCGTTTCTTTAGTTTGTACACTGTATCAAGCTCCCAGTCCAGGTCGCTCCACATAAACGCTACGCAAGTGCACATGCGACGCTTCGCTGACTGGTATGCTAGGAGGAAAATCTAAGGACACTTGAAGGCGGGAGAAGATTCAGCAAAGTCAATATAGGTACTAAGGAAATAAAATCAACTGAAACTTTTACCGTACAGCGTAAAACTAAGGAGCAGGAAGCACTTTTTTGCGCTGGGTGAACAAGCACAGCGGTCAGCAGCACGACCACACATCTGCGAACGCTTTTCTGTCTAAGAAACAATTGCTAGACATGATATAATGTGGAAATTTGGGGGATGCTTACAGCACGAGCGCTATAGAACAAATAGTCACCTAAGCTGCTTGAAATGCTAAAACTAAATAAAAGTGTACACTGGTTATACATTATATACCTTATATTTCCAACAGCGGCAGTGCTGGCCCGTCGCTGAGTGGTCTGGAGCGCTAGGTATGTCATTTTGCAAGTCGCAAGTTCGAATCCCTCAGGGTACATTTTTTTGTAAGTTAATTTTTTCATTTCCGGCCGATGTTTTCTATCCTGAGTTCACCATTTTTGGGCCGTAACATTCACGGCTCCACGAGAAAATTCGCAGAACGCGCGCAGACTGACACTGACGCGCTAGCGAGTTCTTGTTGGCGGGCTGTTGCCATAAGCAGAGACTGCTTGCGGGCAGTGGGCACAGGCCAGAATAGCAGACCCTTGGCCTGCTGCAAAAACGCTTTTTACGATACAGGCATGAGTGAGGCAAGCTCCAAAGATGGAGGAAAAGCGCATGGCATATGAGCGTCTGTGGGGACGCAGAGGGCATTCATCCACTGCGTAGGACTCGGCTAGTGATTGCTACGATTCCAAGCCATCCTGGGAGGCTTATCTTAGGCATTTTACAGTTGTCAACACGGCAGAAGCGCGGTACGACGATTACTGAGATATCGAGAATGCCCATCCAACGACGTTGAATGTCAAGCATGTTTTACAAAACCGAAACCAAAACTTCCGTGAATGTTAACCTTGGACATCGTCCAATCACGGTGCACCTCCTCCCGACGTCACAGCCTTTAGTTGGTGAGGCAGCCGCAGACCACGCATGGTAGTTTTTCTTCTTTCGAGCTTTAAAAAATAACTACCGACTTATCAACCGGATAAACAATGAAAAGTGTGTTAATTTGAGCGAGTCTACGCAGTGCAAGCAAAAACGGGAGCTTGACAAATTCACTTCAGTGTCCCTTTGAATGAACCCTCAAGACACCATAAACATTTCACTTGAATAGGTGGCAGTTTCCTACCCCTCTACATTTCGGTTTGTTTTGCATGATGGCGCCATTCGCGAAGACAATTTTGAGAGGCAGTAATTTCAAAGTACGCTTTTCTTTTCCAATAACATGATTCACCCAGGGAAGCGGCCATGTTACACTAACTCTGGGCCATCCTGGTGTAGTTTCACAGGAATGTTCCATTCAGCTATTACCAATTACATCTATCAGGCATTACTGCCCAAGCAACTCCACGAAGGGTTCCATTCTTGCTTCAGGTGACAAAACTCACACTCAGAAACGCTAACTTAAGCTTGACTGAGCTAATCAAATGTTCTCCAGCATAATCCATTCATTGTCTACTGAATAAAAAAAAAGCACTATTTTCAATTGAAGCTAAGGGCCATATTCAGAGTCCCTCCTCCACTCCATATGCCCCCTCCACTCGGCTGAGGGGAGGGTTCCGCAATGCCTATGCATGGGAAAATCGATTTCAAGGATCTCCTTCACTGGAGGCTCGAGAGTGTAGGTTCCATTCAGAATACCAGGTTAAATGTATCATGTTCACCATAACACCTGGCAGCTTTCCCCACGAACGAATACTTCTGTTAAAATACAGCCCACGCTCAGAAAAAAAAAGAACTACATTCCACAACCCACTGCTTGATGCCACCTCCCCCCCCCCATTCGTCACATAACATATGGACTCAGCCAGATATAAAAGGCCATTTTGTGACATGGCACCAGTGTCACCAGGTAGTTCGTAACTGAATGTTCATCATTAAGGCCCGAGAAAACATTTAGTTATTTGTTTTTTCTGCGGAAGCCATAATATGGGCTTCCGTAGACACAGTGAGCGACGCTACAACACAGTTTCTCTCAAATAACACTGTTGCTGAGTAAAAATACTTTGCAGGATGTGGATAGTGTGCCGGGACTTCAGTTCACTAGGATACATTGCTAGCAGTCAGTGTTTTACTGTGTTGTGCACTGCTGTATTTTTCGTACGTGCTTTATCAATGTGAATTAAGCCAAGATCTAAATAATCTAACCAAAGTCAACACAAAAAAAGTCCAAAATGAACAATGTGACCTTACACACAACAAAGGCCATGGCTAGATGGGTGGTTTTCACCCATCCAGACAGTATGCTTCACAACTCATGGTGAAATCAGACTCTTGATTGTCAACTATTCAGCCAAACCACTAATGCTCACTGGCTAACCAAAGTTGCTTAGGTGTTAACTACTATTAATATTACAGATGACTGGACATGATTCCAGTGACGGCTATGTCTGCCATGGCTTCAGTAAGCAGCTCAGCCGGTTGGGTAGACGTCAAAACGGCGTATTCTGAATGCAAGTTGTGCAGAGAGTCTCGAAGTGCGAGCCAGAGGAAAAAAGTACAGAGGAGGCTATAGAACCTAGGACAGTAACGTTAGCAAGTAGAGACATAACACCAAATACCAGTGCTAGATGGTGTTCACCCAGCAGATATGAACAGTTTCTGCTCTCTAGATGGAAATCTAGACACTTTAAACTCCGATCTTCATGGGAGTTTAAACCTCTGCACTACACTGGCACGGCTGGTAATGACCAGCGTTCAGAGGGATAAATACCGATCACACGTTATCAAGAACATTCAGCTAGCCAGGAGACAGTGCAAGCAAAACAAACGGCTGGAGGCAATGTATTGCCCCGTTTTGCATTAATAATGGCTATTGCAGTCTTGTTAGTGCCAGCTCCACTCAAAGTGGAATAGCAAATGCTTGCACTTGGAAAAAAGATGTTTATCAACAGTTGAAGCTGCAGTCTTGCAAACCTCCTTTGGTTGCAGGCATACCAAAGCACTGTTCCATTAACCCGATGTAAATGCAGGAATATGTGTCCCACAACAGCATAGTCCTAACTGCCGTGGTGGTTATTAACGCTACGCTAAAATTAGGAATAAGGTAATACAGAAAAATGATTTTCCGTAATACACAGATATCTGTCATGCATAACGAACCCCAAAATTCCTACGAGCAAAAGAGGAAAATTGTTACTTCGAAATTTATCTGTTTGTCAGATGCGACAGAGTAAAAAAAATACATAACAGGCTCCAATCACGCGACCTTTGTTGGCCACTCGCACGTGCATTAATTGCTGAATAATCTAACAGCCTATTATCCAACCATGGCGTGCGGCTCACACAAACGAACTGATGGGGACGCAGGGCGTTTTCGAGACGTCGGCACCCACTTCTATGTAATGGCTCTCGCATTAATTCCGGGTTTTTTTAAATATTTATACTACATTTTGCTTACACACAAAAAAAGAACAGTAGTTACTTTGCGTCGAAGCCCCGCGAGGACAGTCATATCACGAACGTTCCGCCGGTACCAACCAGCCTAAGACGAAATTCCATGCGACGAATCGGCGGAATCTTTAGAAGCACGTGCTATTTTCCTCAAAAATGTGTACATACACTCACCTCGTCACTGCGACCAGCAGTGGCAGCGCCAGCACCTTGCTTGATCTCGACCCTGCAGCGCTTCTCCATCTGCTGGAGGGTACCTGTTGGGAAAACAATGTAAGGAACGCGCAAAGGCACATTTCCCTCAGCGCAAAACAAAACTGCTTTTTCAACATAACGGACATATGCGCAAAGGCAGATTTCCGTAAACGAACAGCTTTTTCGATATAATGAAAGCGAACTCACCCACTGCGATGATTTGCGCCGGGTGTTTCTCGCCGCTCCAGCGAATCAACACCTCGGCGCCCACGACGCCAGCGTCCTTCGGGTTTTGGGGAATGGCGGCCCCCACCTTCGTGTCGACAACATCTCTTACCGACACCACATCGAAAATGCGTGCCCTACCCGTCTTCAACCACTTCACCAACACGTGGCTTATGGCTGGTTCTTGTTCCCGACAAATACAAAACAAAACTCTCCTAAACTCAGCAGGATGACGGAAGAAGTTCGCCGAGGGATGCTTCCTTTTATACCCCCGCGGCTCCTGCGATCAACCATTTTCGTTTCAACATCCCGCGATCCCGCGAACACCGCGACACTAGCGACACCAATGACACAGTGGGCCTCCTCAATTTAAACAAAAAAATAATTTTTCTTATAAATTAGTGCGTTACAAAGAAGTAATATTGTCTAGCGGCGGTATAAAAAATACCGTGTTATTACACCACAACGGCAAAGCGAAAACGAGCCAGCCGAGCCAGCTTGGTATGCGACCTACTGGGGAGGCCAACATGGCCGCCAGCGAAGTGGTGGTGTCCCGCATAGAGCTTCTCGCACTATGGTGGCCCGTGCTTGAAGTAGTCCATGTTTTTCTTTCCTCCATTTGTGTGGTCGTTGTAGTACCGGAATATTCTAGTACGCTGTATGTGCATGGACGAAGAAAAAACTCAATGCACTGTGTGTACTTATCTATAATAAAGAAACTGAAGGACCATATTCCAGTGTTCGTTTCAGCTCATACAAACCTCGCGTATACTGCATTATCAGATGCTGCTCATTCAATAATATTTATTTAGTTCGGTCAAACTGAAGCTGGTGTATCGAAACGTTTCCCGAGTACATTTTTGTTGTTATCATAACACCCGGTAGAAAACATGTGAACAAACACTTCCAGGTCGCAATCTCACACAGGTATTCTATCGTAACGCTATACAAGTGATCTGCGTAAACAGCATGAGGGCGCATTGTAGAAGCCCCGTATAGAGCCAAAGGGACTTCGAAGATGGCTTATTATGTCTGGTTTATTATTTAATGGGAGTCTTCTTGCGGAAGACGCTGTCGCAATTATTTCTCAGACACTCGTAAACCGCAGCTTCTACTGAAAAGTATCAAAGTTTTGGCGCAAATTCTATAAACAATGGTGATTGAGCGTTCCTTGCAAGAAATTCATACATTATCAACACGCAAAATTTCGATGGCATATCCAACCACGTGTAGAAACTGAGTTCAGCTGACTAGCACAGGGACGTAGACGCGTGCCAGGCAGCTGTTTGATGACCCCAGTTTTTTTAATGCGGAACCAACATGTAGAGTTTTTTTAGAGAGCTCCGCACAACTTGAACCAATTATGAAAAAAGAAAGCTGAGTGTGTAAAGCATTGTCATGCATACCTTCTTGCTTTATATAACTATAGGATGAACTTTAACAACAAAATCCGTCTGAAATTTTGTAATGAAATAGTTATGGAGTGTAACCTTTTTTTTCTGCAAAATATTTATTCGGTTCTTAGAGAAAGCCTCCCGAACTTTGCGGACGGTGCGCATCATCCAAGATGATCGCTATCTTAATCAGGATATGCGCCGCAATGTTGCGCTGTTCCGACGTTTCCGCAGTCACTACCAAGCATCATAAGATACCTCCTGTCGGAAACATTGATATATATTTTGCTAAGTTCGGAGCTGATGTATTTTTCTCCACAAACTTGTAATTCTACGAACTAAACCTAGTCGTTGTAAAGGATGCATGTTCCCTTTTCTTGAACAAGAATTCAAACCAGAAGTAGTGTGAACAACATATTAGGAAAGCGTGGGCATACTTTCTTGTAGTACTTTCCCTTGTAGTAAATAAATTATTTATTACAACATAACTTTTTGGGAAGGAAATCGATACGTTTTCCTTTTCGCTAGAAATGTACGACGTAGAAAGACCGATAGAATATTATATTTTTAAACGTTGAAAGCAAACAAATAACTATTTTCGACGCTTTACCGCTTTGTAATAAAATTGTGCTATCTCCACGAACGTCCACAAAACCTACCTGCATTAAAATAATTCCTTTATTGCAGGGAAATACAACATTTTTATTTTAGACGCCTCTGGCCCAAGTTTCGCGAAAGGCACTCGGGTGCTCACCGACGGGGCTTCCCACTAATGTGGGATTTCAGCTACTTGTTTTTTAGAAAACGCATCGTTTTGAAGTTTTCGTACGTTAGCTACGGGGCGTGCGAAACAGCCGACAAACGTATTTCAGATGCCAGCCTTGCAAGGTATGTTTTCTTCGCATTGGCATAGGCAAGGTCACCCCCTTCCCCCCTTCTGAATTTCTTTCAAGATTGGAAGGAGGAGCAGAAGTTGCTCTCATTCCTACCGAAATATTCCAGCGCGGAGGGAGGGAGAGGGAATATCAAATAATCAGTGCAGATAATTGGTTTTATCTAGAGTCTCCCCTTCCGAATAAAGAATTATAATTGTAACACCACACCACTTCCAGTTCGCACCAACCATATTCGGCTTCGATGGCGCTTTTATTGCTTGTTATCCCTGTCAACTTGATCAACAGGCATTTTTATTGCCGTCAACAAGCCGACAACGTGATATGTTGTGTCTGGAATCATCGTAATAGGCAGCCATTTTACCTCGGTGGGAAAAATGACAAAAAAAAAGTTATGTAGAGTACCTACAGAAATCCCAAGCTTCACATTTAAATATTATAATAATTGTTTCCCTTTTTTGCATCATTTTCTGCTCGAGTATTATCTCAAAATTTCTGTTTTTTGTTCTTTAGGTGCATTGCCGGTCGCATCCATTCCTGTTGTAGTGTGCACCCACTCTTCAATTCCTTCGGTCATACCTTGTTTACGTCAATTGTTGTTGTTTATTTATTTGGTGACCTTGTTTAGTGACTCTAGTTCCGACATATGTGCACACCGTGAGCGTGATGTTCAAGTTAAGCGCTGTGGACGTAACGTCTGAAGCAACCTTTTGAAAAGCAAGTGTTTGGGGGTCGTCCACGGCTCGATTGATCTCGGCCGATCTCAACGTGAGTATCCGTATTTCTGACTGTTTCCTATACTGCTTCCTTTGCTGGATGTAGAGAGTTAGAGTGGGCTGGGGCGTGCGAATACAAATGCTAACTTAACGGCACGCTGTATTTTATTTCTGTCGGCTATCAGATTGACGTGAGCATGGCCGTGAGATGGTCGCCCTGCATATGCATCTGCGTGGGCTTCAAGCTCAGTGTGAAGTCAGCATTGTGTGTAGCGCTACATTTGACTTGAAAAAAAAAAGATCGTTTGATGTGCAAGATCAGAATTGTTTGTTCGGCGTTAGAAATCTGCCGGTATAAAATTTGGTCAGCCTTGACTAGCATGTTCAAATGATAGATGTTTGTTTGGTTAGGCGACGCCAATTGTGATACTGTAAGAATTGTGCTTTGTGGTATCATTACGACGCACTTTCATGTACGCGCAAATAGACCATGCTTTGAGGGGCTAGAAAAGAGGTGCATGCAAATGAGGGGGGCAGTGCTTACCAAGCCAACTGGCACCTGAGTGCAATAATTTCCTGCTCTGCACTCCGCGAAGAACGTAGACATTTTCTATGTAAATAACTCGTGCACAAGACATCTGTGCACATGTGTGAATCCTGAAAAGCGTCTGAAGACATTGCACATGCAGTGAAGTGAGTTGACCATGGCGAAAGGAACAATAATAAACGGGAGCGCCGGGGCGGGGGCAACGAACGGCAACACCGAGAAAAAAAAAAGAGGACGTATGTTATCAGCACTCAAGGCGCCCGCGCGGTGGGGAAGCGCGATGGTGTGGTGCGTTGCTCAGGTGTTCGTGTGCATGTATGTGCACCAACTCTGCGATTTGCCAGGCGCTGCGCCGATACGGAGAAAGGGCGATATGTGCAGAAAGAAAACAGTAGAGAGGAGACGTAAGCTAGCCTGTGCAGGCCAAAAGAGGTAGGAAGTGTGTGGAGGTCGTCCTGAGGCGTCATGCTTCAAAAGAAAACGAGAAGACATCTAAAAGCATGAATTTATGCCGAATATGATACACATGCGCCAAAATTTACATTTGGGCTCACATTGTAACTCAAATGAAGAAAATTAGGTAAGCGTATCCTTTGAATATCTGCATCAAATCGCCTAAGAATTTTTATTGTCATTTGGCTGTGTGGCGTCTCAGGAAATATTTTTCAAAAAATAAGTCGTGCCAATGTTTTTTTGTGCTAGGACAGGCAGTGCTGCTCAAGTGGCTCAGAATTTTAAAAGGAATCATTAGTTGCTCATTTGGGTACATGATGAAATGCATGGGCTCAGTCTATTACCTGTTCAGCTGCACTTACATAGATGCGGTAGTACTGCATTGCATTTCCCAGAGTATCCTTTCTCATAATGCGTCAACGTTTACATATAGTGCACAGACTGTTCCAATCAGACAGTGAAACACTTGCGTGCTCCCATTAAGTCGATGTCTGTGTGCCTCCTGCTCTGAGCATTGACCACGATGAATTACTCCTACGATGAGGCATCCATCCTAATCCACCTTGCCGCATTTGTGGGATATGCCTTCCTAGCTCATCAGTTTCCTTTACAGGACTGTGGTGAGCCAAAAAGCCAATATGATGCACAATATTGCATTTATGTAAACACAACTAATGACTAAAAAATTAACTGTTCATAATTGGCTTAAAAATATGACATGCAATTCTCATGGCTACAGCCTCGCAAAGCAGTGCCATTGCGTCAGCTTTGGCTGCTTGTGTTTGGGTCTACTTAGTCCATTAAAAAAATTTTAAAAAGGCGATGCAAACTGACTGCGTGCGTGCATAATTTGAGGGTGAAGTGAAAGCAATCAGACAAATACCCTTAATGCTCTTTATTTGCCATTGCATAATATGTTCTGTTTGAATGCACTAAACTGATTTTTTTTTTTTTTGCAGGATGGAAGCACAAGGAAGATACAAAAAATATCTTCGCAGCAGTGATGGCTCTATTCCGAGGCGCTCGGCATATCGCTATATACATCAGTATGCAGCACTGGATGAATCTGACAGGTAGTATGTTTTCTGCACATATACAGCGTTGTTCTTTCGTAAATGACCACAGCTACAAATTATTTGGCCTTTAAATTATACAATACCCACTTCTAAATTGTGACGGACTTTTTTACTTAGTTTATTTATTGATACTGTTAACCCCAAAGGGGATCATATACGCGTCGAGCGCGGCCTGTAGGGGCGCCACTGAAATCCCCCTAGCGGCCCGTTTCGAAAGCAGCCGCGGGAGTCCGCGCCCCGCTCCCCAGTGCTGCCGCTGCTTTTGCGGCACGTTCACGACTGAGCTTTACCATTTTTGGGCGCTTGAAATCCATGTTATGTGGAGCAGTCACTCTGTCCGCAAATAGGGTGTGTTTAGGAGAGTGTAAATGTTTCTGACGCGATCTTAGTGTGGTATATTCGGTCTGTATAAGCGCCAGGTGTGTGTCACAAGCCAGCGTCGCGGAACCGGCGTATGATGGAGCCGATTGTAGTTACACTGACCTGAATTTACTAGCTGTGTCTCCGTAACCACCGGTTCCTCAGATGTTCATGCTACGGCTATACACTACGATTTAAATCGGTTTTGTTCGCTTACATAATCAGCGGAGCACTCATACCTGACAGCACGCCAGTTACGTTTGCCAATATTATACCTCAGATATTGATCACCACCATTTACAAGCCAGTCTGTGTTAATTTCGGGAATATTTAACAAACGTACCATGGACAATGCATCAGCACACGACAGAGTCGTCTTGTGAGGTGAGCGCCCGCAAGCACTCATCTGCTACATATATCCTCTGCGAGCTACGCGGAGACGGGCTTAGAATATAATCCGCGTCCGCGACTAAATGCTTCTTCGAAATATCGTCATATGGCACAGGGAGCCTGCAGAATAAACCATAAACTGAAATCAGAGGGCCTTATCACATACCACACTCTTACAACGACACCTTTCATCGTTTGTTGAACAGCCTACCCTGTATACTTCCAAAAATGCGTCCGCCGTACGATCAGCTCTTCGTTGAAGTAGCAAAACAAAAGGAAAGTGAACGAGAGATTTGTGTGTGCGATTACTAAAACATTCATTGCTTGATTCCGCTCCGCATTTGTACACAGCGTAGCAGGCACTGCTAGAACAGCTTAGCAGGCACTGCTCTTGTGGCCTCTTTGTGCATATGCGGTGACCTCAGTAATTATACATTTTATCTGTCACGAAGTGCCGTTGTATTCAAAAGGAGCATTTGCCTGAGACAAATGAAAATTTCAGACTTCAAATGCCATCAAGCATTTTTTTGACAAATGTGTGGTAAGGAAATATAATGCACATATGTTACTGAAAAAAATGTTACATTTTTAAAGTATAAATAAACACTGGCTTTGTGCAATGTGCAGGATGTACCTTATGGTAAGATGCCTTAGCCACTGAGCTGTAGGTAAATATGGGGGCAGACACTACAGTTCCTGTTTGCCTGCTGAATAGCACTATTAATATTGTTTGCTGGAGTTTGTAGCTTTATGGTTAAATTTTGATAACCTGAAGTTGTGGTTATATGTCAATAACCTCACTTTTGTGCAACTTTTTAAATTTCCATGGGTGAAACTTAAACGCAAACTGACACAGGGATGAGAAAGGGAAACGACACCCTTTATTGTCCCTGTGTCAGTTTGCGCTTAAGTTTCGCTCATGGATGTTCACCAACTAGCTCGGCTCTCCATTTTGCTTCATTTTTTTAAATTTATTTATTTACAGACCGACAGATGACCTACATTCTCAGGAAGCGCCACCAGCAGAACAAGAGCAGCCTAGCTCACCATATCAGCCAACGAGCTTTAGCGGACAAGAATGGGGAGGCCTAAACGCTGGTGTGACAACATTGGGAAGTGCTACTGCTGCTAACCAGAAGCCCGGCACTGCTTCTGGACAACTCCCTTGTACCGCAGCATCAGGGCGTACGTGCATAGAAGATGCTCCGCAAGATCCAATGGTGCGCATTCTGTTTTGCTATGCCTCTTGGATTCCTACCACAAGCTGTAGTTGTTTGCACTATGACAGTGGGTATTACTTTAGCCAAAGCTCCTGCATTTATAGGGGTAAATTAAAAGTTTGACAAAAAAAAAATGTTTACATGTGAGCTAGGGTCCTGCCTTCATCAAAAAGAAATATGTGTAAATATGTATGTATGTTAATAGCATACGTGTGTGTGCATGAAGACATGCACAAACGCGTGCATGCACGTTGGCAGACGTGCACGAGGGTAAATCCAAAATTACCTGGAACGTGAAGTTAGTGCATGCTGATTGGACCCTCATTATTCTTTCACCTTTATGCACCAGTTTGCTCTTTGGTATGGCGTTTAATGAAGGGAACGGTTTGGTTTAACCAGTTTTTAAGAGCAATCTGTGCAACGGCAGTTTTATGATGGGAGAGCACAAAGCGCACAAACTGAATGCATAGTGTTGTTTATCTTTGGTAAGGTAAAACTGTTGCTGAAATTTTCATGCTTGAGCAAGCTGGTATAAATAACACTATTGGTAAAACTCAAGCCTAGGAGTAGTTTCTGAGCTCAAGATAGGTGATGTAACTCAAAGAGAAACGCATATTAGAGTGAGCAAAAATGACTTTACCAGAGTTCTTCTAAACGATGAATATTTACAGAAAACCATTCCTGGAGTCTTGAACGAGACAGATTTTTCTTAGAGTACGTGGCAGTAAATCTTCAGCAGAGAGTTGCAACTATTGCATGCCGCTGCTAAATGTTTGCCTCAAGTGGTATTTGAAGTTCAGAGACTGAGCTAGGTTTAAGCCTGCTGTAAATTGGAGGACACGGTTACTCTGCAGCTTAACTCTTTCTTGACTGCGGGAAAATTGACCGATTTTTAGGGGTCCAAGAAAACATTTTTTTCTGCTAGAAAAAGTGATTAGGCACAAATTACAGGAACGCAAAAGGAAGATTATTTAGAGGCCTTTCTAACAACACCAGTTTCTAAAATGTTTTCATACATCATGGTTACGAAAAAAATATCAAAATCAAAATTTTTGTCAGTTTTCAATGAAAATGATAAAAAAGTACTTGGGTATAACAAACCACCGGTAGTAGGAAAAAATTAGAATATACTTTTTGTAGGGAAACATTTCAAGAACACGCCCTAAAAAAATGTCGACTTGCATGGAACAGTTTGTCAGATATAAAAAAAAATGTTAGAACGCATGGTGCTTGTGCCATGGGGTGAAGCGCGACCTCTATTTCAAAATGTGCAATTTTGGGTGGTTCACTGGAAGAAATCTGGTGGTTTGACATTATCAGAGGCCCCAGTTTGTCCCAACGTAACGTAAAAACGTCTTGTCAATGACTAACTTTGCATTTACGGCCAGCACAGTATTTGGGACAAGCACGCGGTGCGGAAAAACATACATGATGTTGAAAACAGAATTCCGTGGTTGATGCTTATTGACGTTCACTGTCACTTATCTCTCAAAACATAAAGTTGCACTTTATTGTCATCTGCTGACTCGCAATTGTAGCCTTGCTTGCAGGAATGAGGTGGGATGCGCTAGAATCGTGCCCTGCAAACTTTGGCGGAGCAGCTGTTGCGCGATAAAAAAGCTCAGCACTACGAGCCTCCTGCATTGCAGCGCCACCTAACATTTTTGACATGAAACAGTACAAAACTTATTGGAGACTCCGACCGACTAGACAGTTCAGCTAAGAGGCAACACTAGACCCCTGGAGATACCCTTGTATGGAAACACAACTTGCAGGCGAACAGCTGGCGGTGTGCAAGGCCAGTTTGAAGCGCTCTCCTCAGAACAGATGTCTGGGTGTTATCTTTTGACTTGCATCGGAAGTTCTTATCGCAGAAATCGAATTAGGGTTGCCTGAAATCGGGAGCGGCATGCTTTTATTGAGGATCAGTTGCGGACGCTCAAGGCACCATGGCAGGTAGGCTTGAAGTTGGGTAACTGCGTAGTAGCGCCGAATTTAAGGATCCACAGGTGGTCAAAATTATTCCGGAGCCCTCCACTACGTCGCACCTCATCGCCTGCATTGCATCAGCGCGTTAAACCCTACAATCAATCAATCAGTAGCGCCTAATATGAATTTCACAATGCAGAAATGAAACTGTTGTAAACTGTTCGCGAATGGTCCTATGGCAAGTAGAACTACAACACAACTTAGAACAACGTACGCTAAGGCAATAAAACCACTGAAGTTCATAAATTAGCTTTGCAAACAAGCACTGCTTGACATTTTCAGCTGATTTCAGGGATTATTACAGTCAGAGTGCAAACCTGACGATTGCAAATCATTTTCTAAATCACCATTCATGCCCTGATAACAAAAACCAAACGCTGATGCAGAGTTATTACAAGTAGCACGCATTCTTCATTGGTATCAGTGAGGCGCGGTGACCACACCCCTTTTCCACACCCAGGTGATGCAAATGCTTGTCAAAAATCACGTTTTTGTTGCAAAAATGAAAACAAAACTGATTTTTAAAGGGCATTTTCTGAGCTAACTTCAAATAGCTTTACTTGTTCCAGCAACACATGGAACGCGGTGAAAAGGAGCTCCCAAGCTATCGTTCAAATTGAAAGATTTTGAGTGCGGTCACGAAATAGTTAAACTTTCTGGCAAAAGTAGTAACCAGGAATGAAAGCTGTGTCTAGACCACGATAGAGAAGCAAGCATCAAGTGAGTGGAAGCGCTATGATTTTTTTAGAGTCAAGAATAGCGATCAGGTTCAACCAAAGGAGAAAAAAAGTGATGATTTATTTTTATGACATTATTGGGCATAGTACAGCAAGAATTTTCCCCTTTTGAGATACAATCACTTAGGGGTTCTACCTTGTCCTAAAAAAATACTTGAAAGTGTGTGGCAAAAGTGATTGGAACTACGGAGCAACTCAGATTGGGGGCTGCACCAAAACATTGCTGCTTTGTTTATGCATCAATTCTTGGTGAAAAACAGGATGGTGTTCATACCCCACACTCCCATGATCTCTCTTGCAACTTTTAATAATTCCAAACAAAGAAACGTTGAACTGGAACGGATTTGCTGAAGTTGGTGAAGTGAAAGAGGAATGGAAGATTATTTCTAGACTCCAAAGACTGCGTGTACAAGTGCATCCGCATGGACACTGCTTCGCAAGAAGCCCGTGTAGTACCTGAAAGTTGCATAAAGCTGTGTCCTAAAAAACATTTCCTACAACTTTTGGGCCAACTCGTGCGTGCGCGTGCCTGTGCCCAAAGAGGAGGGGAGGTAGGGGGGCATTGACATGGCACAACTGCTAGCAAGGGCTTACAGAATCATTGAAAAAAGGCAGGTGGTACAGGGAAAGTCCGGCACCATTATCAGGAATTGCTAGACACAGCAAAAAAAAGCAAAAAAAAAAACAGACCAAGCAGTACCACCTAGAGTTATGAAAACCCTTCGAAAAGCTTGTTTCCGTTAAGGAACGATCTGCTGAATAAAGAAAAGACAATGTTGGAACCAAGTAGGGGACAGAGATTAAAAGCACTACAGGGAACTGAGAAACAACAGATAGGAACACAATGGATGACTATTCGTAAGCAACTGGGTGCTTTAAAATAATAAGCAGGAAGGGGGAAAGACAGCATTTTGCAAAGAAGCCAGATAGGTGCACATAAATGCCCTATTGTTTAGGTCGATGGCAAAACTACCGATTCTAAGTTGTTTTTCAAAGCAGTAAATCCTGGTATTTTCTGTCCCGGAGAAATTTGACGTTTTACTGCAGTATATATACTGAAAGTTGGGAGAACCGGTAAAAGGAGACACCAACACAAAAGAGAGCAGAGACAACACACATATTGTGGTAGCCACTGACATTAACTTGAAAAACCCTGCCACAGTAGCTCAGTGGCTAAGGCGCTGTGCTGCTGAGCACAAGGATGCGGGTTTGATTCCCGGCCACGGCGGCCGCTTTTCTGATGGAGGCGAAAAGCAAAAACGCCCTTGTGTGCGACATTTTGGCACAAGTGTTAAAGACCCCCAGGTGGTCAAAATTAATCCGGAGCCCTCCACTAAGGCGCGCCTCATTGCCTGCGTTGCGTCGGTGCATTAAACCCTACAATCAATCAATTTACTTGAAAAAAAAAATACAGCCTGTGAACAATCCATGCCAACGCATGCGCCAACAAGCACACGTTTTGATCAAACCGCCAGCGACCTACTTAACTTTTTTTCCCTTTAACTTCAGCTCAGCCTTGTAGGAAGGCGATCTCTCTATCACTGAGGAAGATAGTAGGCACCCTGATGCAATTTCCTTCCTACCGTTGGCCGATGTAGAACGGTTTTAAGTGTTTTGGTACGGCAAGATTGTTGACGTCACGTGATACCTCCTGTCATGACGGCCGCTCGGCATTCGTTTTTTCGAAACCAAAACTACACGAATAATTGACGCCATAAATGAATGTTTACACTGTGCTAGACCGTCTAAGGCGGCGTTATATGATTAGTGGGCTCGTAGGCACCATTAGCAGCGAAAAAAACATAACACGAAAATTTTGTGTCGGTACTCCTTTAAGGCTCAACCTCATAGGTGCATTAGTTTCTCTGATACATCCTGTTTTTGACAAAATGAGCATTGAATCATCTACACAATGTTTGATGAAGTGCGTGTCTACCTTGAAAAATAATCTTATGAGAGTAATTGCTGGTGGGGCTTCATTAACAATGCAGGCAGTTTGCAGATGCTTACTAGTCGTGCAATTTGGATGGGAATGATGGTTTATGATGGTTTGCTGAGAAAGACCATTTCAGCATGTAGCTCAAATGAAACTGAAGGTAACGTTAATAAGTTCACACTTCATGCATCATACACTTAGATGCCGAATTCTGCTCGATCTCTGGAAATTCTCGCATGAAAAGGGAAAGTCAAGAAATATTGGAGCCAGCAGAGTTATCCACTAATTGCAAAAAAATGTCCCCTTTTGTTTCAGGCCCAACCTCTTTTTCCTGGGGCTCAAGTGACGCATGAGGACAGCCTGCTGCTCATCATGGCACATTCACTGCGTCACCACAGTTCCAAAGAAGCAACAGAGGACCTGTTGAGATTGCTGCAACACCACCTACCGAAAGGCAACAACCTTCCTGCTACAAAATACTTGTTTGAAAAGTACTTCAAGCACCGGGAGCAGCCATTGGAAAGCCACTTTTACTGTCCTACAACTCAGCAATACATTGGTTTGCAGCTGAAAGGGGACGAACTTACCTGTAGATGTGGTAAGACACATTCTGCAAAAACATTGCTGCAAAAAGGCTCGTACTTCCTCTGTTTAGATTGGGTGCAAGAGCTGACAAACTTGCTGGAAAAAAAAGGCCCTTTGCCTGAAAAGCCAGGGTTACAGTTTGATGTTTGTGACATCACTGAGAGCCCAGCTTACAATCAGCTACCACTGGGCCCAGATGATGTCACACTGACATGGAACACTGATGGAGTGCCGATTTTTCACTCATCAGAGTACAGTGTGTGGCCACTGGAAATAGCAGTAAATGAGTTGCCTCTTAAAGAGAGGATAAACAATGTCCTTCTCGCAGGCTTATGGTTTGGCCCCAAAAAGCCAGACATGCAGTGCTTTTTGGTGCCATTTGTTGAAAAAATGAACGAGCTCAGCACCGTTGGCTTTTCTTGGACAGATGACAATGGCATTACTCACGTCACTAAAGCGTACCCTGGCCCATGCACAGTTGACTCAGTTGCTAGGTGCATGCTGCACAACCAAACTCAATTTAATGGGGCGCATGGGTGTTGCTGGTGCTTTCACCCAGGCCGCGTGGTTAAAAAAGGGAAGGGCCATGCCCGGGTGTATGAAGTGAGAAAAGTGACAAAGAGGACCGATGGTGACTTTGAAAAAGATGCTAAGTCAGCATCGCATGGTGTACTCGGGACCACAGTGTTGTCACTGATGCTATTTTTTAGCATCACCAACAACACTGTGGTGGATTACATGCACGCAGTTTGTTTAGGTGTGGTACGGAGAACCACAAACCTTTGGCTCACACGTGCACGTCCAGGCTTTTCTTTGAAGAAAAAAGTTGCTCAGATAAACATGCGCCTGAGAAAAATGTCCCCACCGTATGAGTTTTCGTCTGCCGCGCTCAGTTTGCCAGCGGAAGTTTTGAAAGCAACCGAGTGGAGGGCATGGCTGTTGTATTATTCCCCTTTTGTTTTAAATGGCCTCTTGCCTCTCCGCTACTATAAGAACTGGTGCAGGCTTAGCAGTATAATGCACTCACTGCTGGCTGACGAAGTTGCGATGGATAGGCTTGCCATCGTTGAAGCAGAGATAGCCTTGTTTTTGAAGGAGTACCAAAAGTTGTATGGCCGGGCACAGATGACCTTTAATGTACATTTGCTGTCTCATTTATGTGATAGCGTGCGGCAGTGGGGTCCACTGTGGGGCTTCTCAACATTCCCTTTCGAAAACATGAATGGAATCATAAAAAGGAGTTTTAACGGGACACAGTACGTGCCACAGCAGATCTGTCGCAAGCTGCTCCTTGTGCAGTTTTTGCCAACATTAGCAAATGCCAGTAATTGCTTTGTTGGCAAAGCAAAGATGCTTGAACACTTTGAAAGCCTCACAAGGGGTTACAGAATAATCTTTAATGTCCAAAAACATGGTAGTGTCATTACTGTTGGTACTGGGTCACGAGCGCTTACTTCAATCGAGGCAAGCTTTGTGGAAAGCATGGGCATTCCCACATGTGCAGTGGTGAAATACAAGAAAGTGATTGTGGATGGAACGAAGTTTATTGCACATGCCCTGAACAAAAGCACTCGCATAAACTCAGTTGTATATTTCAAGGACGGCACTTTTGGTTTAATTGAATGTGTCCTTGCCATGTGCCATCACCATGCCTCCTGCTGTAGCTGTGGAAAGGATGTTTATTTTTTTGTGCAGAAAACAAAGCCAAAAGTAGTTAAGTTTACCTCTACTTTTGCACACATGCACATTCTTGATACAGAGCCTGATTACAAGGTTGTTCATGTTACATCAGTGAGCAAGAAATGTGTTGCGTTCATCGTCAATGGTAAGCTCTATGCATCCCCTCTTTCAAAAAACATTGACTATTGAGTCTGCCATGCTGCACCATGTAGGTCAAAAACACCAAGAGGCCTTCCAGGTGATTCCTCACAAAATTTGTACATTGAATGTTTTGTTAAAAAATCACATTTTTAGTGTTTTACGGCATGAACCTGGACTCGTGACACTCATGAAACACGCCATATCATATTTAGGACATGAGCATCTGAACTTTATTAATGGTTTAGCAGTGCACCTTGGTAGAGGGCTGCGGATTAATTTATTAGACCACTTGATTATCTTTAACTTGCCCTGAAAGCTTGACACAGGCATTTTCATTCTTCGCCTTCATCAGAAAAATCACTGCTGCGGCAAGGATCTGCTGTGGTACAAATCTGTTGACATACTGAGCCCAGTGTCCTCGGGCTGAGCAGCACAATGCCTTAGCCACTGCAGTGGGTTGAATATTGTTGAAAATGATGCTTTGCTAATGGTTTGCTCACGTTTTGTTGCCTATATGCCTATCTTATTCTATGTTATTTTCCTTCTAGTGTTAGGCTGTGCCTGGCTCTTTTGTTTGACAGGAAAGAGTATAACCTGTTCCTCACTCATTTAACCTGTTCCCTTTTGATCGGCAATGTTGGAAATGTGGTTGGATGTTGCTGGATCAATGCATGGATCGGCTAGCTGGCCTGGTTTTATCAACGATGTACTCAATCTACTTGGGTGCTTTTGAAAATGAATTCGCTTTGAAATGCTGACCAAATGCCACAGCATTCAGTTGGCCAACTCCCAACTAACAGCGTCAATTTGTTTCAGTGCTTCTTTTTAACGGGCTTTTCTGTGTCCATTTTTGTCTTCCTAGAAAAACATTTTCGTGTTGTTTATGTACTTTATTTATGTTGTCTTAAAGGGACACTGAAGTGATCCTGTCAACCTTCTTGCATTGCATTTCTTGCTTACATTTTGCTTGTGTTAAATAGACTGGCTCAAATAAACACACTTTCAATAGTTTTTTCGGTAGATAAGGCACTATGTAGCCCATAAAGCCTAAAACAAGGAAAAATATTCAACGTTTGCGGCGGCAGCAAAAACTAGTGCAGATGACGCACATTCCTCCTGCGATGTGATTGGATAATGTCTAGGATGGAGTTCAAACTAGTTTCGGTTTCAGTTCCATGCAACAACATGTTTGGCATCTGACACTATCTTTCGTCGGCCGTTCTTGGTATCTCAGGAATTATCATACCACGCTTTTGCCATTTTGTCGGCTGCAGAAGGGGTCAGATCATCACCGCCTGTATAAACACTGCCTAACACGTCACCCAGTTTCCAATGGGAGCAGTAGGGACACTTAGTTCAGGCACTCAGGCACGTCACTGCTTGCGAGTCGCGAATGCTGTACCCACTTCTACGACGTATGTCTGTCAGCTTGCCTGTTGAGTTTCAAGAGCTGTTTTGCTTGCTGAGGTGTTAGCCATGACGGGGCGCTAGTTCTGGGGCGCACTGGGGACCTTGTCATGGCTCAGTTTCAACTGAGCGACTGAATAATGACGACCCGCAGGTGGCTGACTGGCTCTGTCGGAGGGCTGGCAAGCTGTGAAGTCAAGCCAAGTCTGCTGGAGTAACTGTCACACGAAACGTAATAGGGCACGGAAATAGGAAATTGACAAGGAGGATACGGAGAGGAGGACAGCACTTTCAAATTGATTGAGTCATGTAAATGCACCCAGCGTGGTCGAAACATGGCCTGGGGACTGCAGATTTCAATTTGCGCAAGTAATCCCAAAATGACTACAAATCACGCCAGTGTCCCTTTAACTGCATATATCTATATGCTATGTTCTAGTTAGTGTATTTTTCTGTATAGAAGATTGACTTGTTACTTTTGATTGTGTTTTGACATGCTCACTTGAATAAAGGTGAAAAACAATGCCAGTTTAAGGCTACCACATACTTTTGTCCTTGGTTGACTTGCTACACAAACATTGGGTGCTGTATAAATATACAAACGGTGGTGGGTGGTTAGTTATTGTGTAAATTAGTCCATTTGCTAATTTGTTTGTAGTTGACTGAGAAGGTTCTCAAAGTAGGGGAACGTTAGATACTTTGATTGTATGTAGTATTACAGATATATCATTTCAGCTTATTCCCGCAATGGTGTAATTGTTTGCAACACCACTTCAGGTTTATCACAGCAAACTTCCTGCCCGTTTCTATACTTGGAGGGTCATCGGCTTGTGTTCCAACCAAAGGAGCATTTTTTTCTTTTCTGTTGTTCTTTCATTAAAATATGGACTTCACAAAAAATTGGTGAACTCCTTTTATGCATCCCTGGGGCCTTCTTATTATCAACTGCTGGCTTTTGTTTTGCATATTCATGTGCGTATATGTGCGCTTGTAATCATTAAGACAGTGAAACTGCGTATGATTAATGATCAAGCAATCATTTTCTTTCATTACAATTTGTGCCGTAAAAATTTGTCCTTTATAATTTTAAACCATACAGCGACCTAGCTAGGCATATTTCAACCATGCTAGGCAGTTTCTTATAAAACAAAGCAACAAGAATGCTGGTCTTGGAGATCTGTTATGCAGCTAAATGAGCATTACATTGAACAAGGTATGAGACCATCTCACAACAAATCTAGCTTAGAGCACACTATACTTTAAAACTTACTGGTTTCACAAAAGGCGCTGCTAAAGCTATATTTCTTTCAAATGGCACTTCGTGAGTGTAGATGTAGCTCGCATTCATCGAATACATGGTGTAAGAGCTAAATATTAAACATTTGTAACCAGATATGTTATGTCAAAGGAATGGCTGTTTATTTTGTTTTTGCAATTGTATCAGTGATTCAATTTCGTGCAATGTGTTGAATTTCAAATACATAATGCTGCAGCATTTTTAGAAGAATTTTCAGAAGCTTAGTATTTATTTTAGGAGTCCAGCTCGTGTATCGCAATACTACAGTGAATCTAAGCCTCTTGTTGGTGAGAAAAAAATTGTCATTCTTAGCATACAACTCCAAGCTAAGAATTGGAGGCAACGGCATAGTTTCTTTGCAATCAGGCATAGAGCATAGAGGCCAGTGCTCGTTAAAAACAAAAACAAAAAAGCTTGTTTGAACTGTATGATGGATAATAAAGTGCCTGTGAACAATGCGACCCCCCCCCTTCTCCAACATGTTCCTGGTAAAGATTAGGTTTCAGCTGCTCTTGAAAAGGTTTGATGTCATTCAAAGTCCATGTGTGAAGTGCCGCTGGCAACTAATTTTAGTTCATTCCAAAACTGCCATGGGTATACTGAGTAAAGTAAAGACTTCCAAAAAACAGCGCGAATACAGTGAGCGACAAAGGGAGCAGAATCGTCTTGCTGAGCAGTTACGTATGCAAAACGTAGCAGCTTTCAACCAAAATGCTGGGCGCATGCATCAGGCTTTTGACAGGGCCCAGCAGTTCTCATCCAAGACGCTGGGCATATGCGTTAGGCTGCAGCGTGTGCAGTGGTTTACAGCAGCTTCACTGGCCAAATTCACTTTCGCAGGGCGGGACGAAAGGCATTTTTTGTGTTACGGAATACTTTTTGATGTATCTTTCTAAAAACAATTCTCTCCTCCTTTGTCACTGGAGAAAGAAATGAGCATGTTGTCAGTGTCTGCAGGGGCAGGCAAACCTTATAAGTTTTTATATAGCCTGCTAATATAGAGAAATGACCTGGATTCTGTTGCTGCAGACATGGTACGCATTGGCCATCTAGAAAAGTTTTTTGTAGCTGTGAGTTGAAAGGTTCAAGTACACTTGTCGATAACTGGGAAATGGTCAAGAGTATATGCCCAAAGCCGTACATCACTCCTTAGCCAGTTAAAGAACTTTTATTGCTGTTGTACATATTTAGGGCCAAATATGTTTCATGACAGCTAAAGTTAACATGCCTAAATGATAACAGGTTATAGACTAAGAGCCCATAGACGGCTTTATAACCGGTTTAAAGAGCTTTTATGGCTGTGTTTCTAGACCTTTTCGGCCAGACAATTCACTATAGCTGGCTAAAGGAAGTAAAACGTGCAGGACTATATAGATTTAGGGCTTTAAGTGGCTTTATAGCCAGCTTAAAAACCTTCTATGGCCATGGTTCTATAGCTTTTGGGCCGAACACTTCGCTATAGCTAGCTAAAGAAAGCGAAACATACAGGAGTCTATAGATTCACAGCCATAGATGGCTCTATAGCCAGCTTAAATAGCTTTTATGGCTGTGTTTCTATAGCTTTCGGGACGAACACTCTTCTATAGCTGGCTAAAGACTGCTAAACATACAGGTGTCTATAGGTTCACAGCCATAGATGGCTCTATAGCCAGCTGAAATAGCTTTTATGGCTATGTTTCTATAGCTTTAGGGACAAAAACTTCTCTATAGCTGGCTAAAGAGAGCTGATTGATCTGGGGTCTATAGATTCCCAGCCATATACTGTTCTATAGACAGCTAAAGGAGCTTTTGTGGCTGCTGGTCTATAGAACTGAGGACATACACGTTTCTTTAGCCGGCTAAAGCAACCTGAATAGCTGAGATTCTATAGCTTAAACACAATAGCATGTTCTACAGCCGTCTAAAGAGTATTCTGTGGTCTAGATTCTTTAGCCTGCAGTACATCAAAAATTCAATAGGTGGCTATAGCCTGTTTTATGTAATCTTATGGGCGGCCATAGAGATCCATAGGCAGTGATAGCATACCATAAATTTTTCCATAGGCACCCATAGACCATTTTTGTATGGGATGACAGTCGGTATACCGCGTCATGCGGTGAATCGTCGAAGTGCTAATAAGAATATCTCAAATTGATAAACCTGAAACAAGCTCCAAATGCACAGCCCTGGTTACCGAACAAGTGAAGAGAGCCACATAGGTCTTAGCAAAAGACGTTTCCTGCTTCACAAACAACGGTCGCGCAAAATCTATTCCAACAATCCGAAACGGGTTTGAGCGACACACTCTGTCGGAAGGCAAAGGAGCAGTAGGAGCTGTGGCTGGTCGTAAACGAGCTCTCATACAAAGCGTGCATACCTTGACAACTCTTTTGACGAATTGTCTACCGCTAGGAATCCAGTATCTCTCTCGCAGCTCGGTGAGCGTTTCATTTGTACCACCATGGAAAGTGCGCAGGTGTGCATCCGTGATTACCATTTCTGTGAACGGATGTCGGGGAGGTAGCAAAATCGAGTGCTTCACGCCTGGTGTCTCGCCTGAAAAGTGGAGCCTCCCTCCTACACGCAAACATCCGGTGGAGTCCAGCATGGGGTAAAATTTCGATGTTTGAGACTGTTTGTCAAAGTGATTTCCAAGCCGCAATTGCCCAGTTTCCTCGCCGTAAGCTTCCTCCTGCACCGTCTTAAGCGAGTACTTTTCTGCTGTGATTATTTCCTCGGCCGTAATTGTAGAAAATGTCGTAGTGGCAGCTCCTCTAGCCTTGGCTATAAATCGAAACACCCACGCCCGTACGCGTAAAACGCGCCCCAGTCGGCTGTAACGTGCCAACTCCAGAATGGGTTTTAGGACCATCACATGCAAAATTTTCACGTCTTTCGTAAGTTCCGGGTCCACCTCACTTGGGAAGAAAACGGACTTTTTTGTAGCAGCCGGCCAGTCATGACTCTCTTTCACAAGTCATAATGGCCCAGACCACCCCAAATTATCTGTTCACAGGTAGTTAAGGGATGTTCCCCGTGTAAGACGATCAGACGGGTTCACATATCCAGGGCAATGCCTCCACTGTGTCTGGTCCGTGCAACTCTGAACCTGAGCGACTCGATTTCGGACAAACTCATTCCACTGTGCTGGATTTCCACGCAACCAATGAAAGGTAATTGAAGAGTCCGTCCAGTGCACTATTTGGCTAACCTCAAGCAATCCATAAAAACAGCCTTTCAAAAACGCGGGGATCCTGGATCCAAAAAGTGCTGCCATGAGTTCGGGCCGGCGTGAAGTCATAGTCTTCAATGGTGCGTTGCTTGGCTTGGAGAACACCAATGGGATGTGAACATAACCTTTTGAATCCTCCACTCTCAGGTACGCACACGCCCCATAAGCGCGTTGGCTGGCGTCGCAAAAAACATGGAGCTGTACAGAATCGGGATGTTGGTCGAACACAACGCACCTGCCGACAGTTATACCTCCAAGCTGGGGCAACTCACAGCACCAATTTTTCCACTTTTTCTCTAAATCACTTGGTAAATCATCGTCCAAACCCACGCCTGGTTGTCATAAATCTTGTAAAATAAATTTTTCTGCAATCGTGAAAGCAGCGAGAAAGCCTATGGGGTCAAATATTCGGGCTACCACTTGAAGGACATACCTTTTTCAATCACTTTTAATGTCGTAGAATCCTTGTATAGCCTTCGTGGCGACTGTTATGGCGTCCTTCTGTAGATTCCATAGAACACCAAGTCTTTTGACAGTTTCCGAAGATAGGCATCCTTCACTTCAATCATAAAGTGGGTTAAACGCCCGTCAAGCTCACCATCAAAGGACGCCGGTGGCGCAGCTGCTCCGCCGGCGGAGGACTCTCCCTCTCGAAGGCTTAATCTTCGCGAATGATGTGCTATCTGTCGGTGATAAGCAACGACGATGTCAGACGGCAAGGCTCATCAGTCATCATCGTGGAGTACGTGGCAGAGGAAACCTTCAGAGCCGCGAGTCCACGAACGTGACACTGCACGTGGTCCAGCAGTCGTCGCAGTCCGCCGACATCATTCGAGGACACCACTGAAGGAAGCACTCGAAGCGGCGCTGAATGCTCCTGCGGCGGGTGTCACCGAAGCGTCGGGAAAGAATTTCCACGGCGTCGGGGTAACAGTCTTCCGTCGGCTGCAGCCTGGCAGGGGATGAAGCAGCCGACCCACCCAGCAGCGACCGAAGGTAATTGAACTTTTCTCCGTTGTTCAGGCTGGTGTTGTCGTGGACGGCTGCCGTGAACTACGTCCAAAAGCTCAGCCACTGGCACAACACGGCGTTGAAGGTTTGCAGCTGCAGCGTCGGGAGCTTCATGGAGACTACGTGCCGATGACGCTCGTCACGGCGAGACTCCACCGCCGTAGCCGGGGCTGTCGATCCAAGTAGGCGTGAACCACTCCGGAGTGATTTCTCCTTGGCCTTCAGCTGCCCAGCATGCCTTTGGTGGCGTCATCATATCTCAACATTGATTCAAACTCAGCTACGAACTCTTCCTCGGGTATAGCGTCTTTCAACTCGGCATTCAGCTCACTCAATTCATCATTGTTCGACTGCTGCCGCTCTATGAGTGAGTCCAATGCTTCCACATCCGCGGTATCCAGTACCGTCTTAGCTTCATTGATGAGCCTGGTGTTTTGCTGCCTACGAGCCTACGTTCTCTTCTCTTTCAACTTGTGCATGCTGCGTTGCTTGCCTCTACCTGGTAGACACAGTCACCGGTTTCAGACCGTTTGTATCTTGATCTGCCGATCTCGTAACTCCGACTTCGTTCCCGGTTGACCGGCGCGAAGAAAATTTCCGCTAATTGAGTCCAACACCATGAAAACATGAATAATTGCTGTATATTACATTAGACTGAATTCAAACCATTGGCTACTACAATGGCATCCGCTGATCCTTGTTGTCTTCTTTTTTCAAGCCGGCCACGGTTCTCCCGGCGGCCTTTCGTCGTCTTCCTTTAGATGCTTTTTTTGATGCAACAAATGTAAGAGAGCATGCGGGAAAAGAAAAAAAGGCAGAAATAAACACCGTAACTGCGGACATTGGCGGTACAGAATATAAAAATTACATTTCAACCTATGCCCAGAAAAGAAATCTCTTTTTCATGCAAAATAACTGAAGGCTGGCTGCCAAAATCCGTCGACCGATTGATAATGTGCACTGCCTCGACCAGCTCCCTGGTCGTCTGGTTCCTATGGGAGAACAAAATCGCAGTGTCGGCAAAACGGGGTGTGCAAACGCACTGCTTGCAACGTGCCGACAAGTGGGAACTTGTAGCCTCTTCGATTGAAGTGTAATGTTCACTTAATCGCACGTTAATCGCACGTCTGTCCTTTTTCGTGTTTTCGTCCAGTTTGCGCTGTTACCCGCCATGGAGCAGTACCAACTAGCCCAGCTTACAAAACTCCTGCAATTCACTGATTTACCGATTCAATTCTAGCGATTCGATTCTAGCGCTAGTCCTGTGTGTTCTCTAATTTTGTCCCGTCCTTACCGCGGTACTTAAAGGAGCCATGAAGAGAAAATACAACTTCGTGTAATTTGAAAGAACTAGGATTCAGTATCTCAGTCAGCTCCATTACAGGCCCAAAAGATGTTTTTTTAACGAAAAAAAAGCAAGAAGTATTTACAATCTTTCAAATTTTGCGCCACAGTGACGTGTTATGAGCAAGAATGACGTCATACGGGCCAACAATAAAACATAATTTTCAGTGGGTTAACTGCACGTTAGCATTCAAGTGATGCGGTCAAATGGAACTAGAGGCCCCATTACAGACGTCCAGTCATGTGTCGTCGCGACAGGTTAGTTAGGCGGCCGCCAATCGCACAAACAAGGTTCCGTGACGTCATAGAAAAGTTGCGGGAAATTGGCTAGGGGGTCGCGACTGCTTCACACATTTTCTTTAATATCTCCGTTATTTGCTCGAAGATTGCGATGATATTGGTATCATTGTTATTGGGACTACGCAGTCTTTCTAATAAACCCAACTTGTGTTTTGTCTTCATGGCTCCTTTAAACATGTTTGACAGTTCGAACCAACTAGCCCACATTTACGCGTTGAAAAGTACCGATTTGATATTTCCTTTTTTCTTTTGGCATGAATGAAGTCGTATTAGCACTAAACACACGTGTCTGGAATTTTGGAAAGATATTTCCTTTGCCCGGAAATATGTTTGGGCTTTGGGGGGATAAGGGCGGAAGTGTGCTATATTCAGTTTCGGTTTTCAGGTTTTCATTTCACTTCTTTCGCACCCAGTGGGCGTGTCTGTTCTTTTTGTATAAATTTGCTAATGTTGTCTTAATAAACGGTCTTTCACACGTTACTACGGCCAGCGCATCTCTGTCCTTCGTAAACACCACATGGTTGCTCAAACGTCCGCAGAATTTCAATAAGCGATAACGAAAAGTGCGTAAACCAGGGATGACAGCGTCGCCTTGTAGTTTGCCCGTCCAATTCTATGCAATCAAACTTTTCTCCTTTCTGCGTCGCGTTCATCGGACTGAATTACGAAATGTTCGGCCATCCTTTACCCTATTCGAGCAGCTGAAGGCACAACACAGCGGCATCGCGAGGCAAGATAAAGCGACACAGACGCGTCATTTCTTCGAAACGAGCAGCAATTATTCGGTTTCACCAGCCGCGGTGGCTCAGCGGCTATGGCGTTGTGCTCATGATCCCAAACACGCGGGTTCAATCCCCGGCCGCAGCGGTCGCTTTTCTGATGAAAGCGAAAAGAATAAACACCCGTGGGTTCCACATTTTGGCGCAGGTTAAAGATCCGCAGGTGGTCGAAATTAACCCGGAGCCTTCCACTACGGCGCGGCTCATAACCTGTGTAGTTTCGGCACGTTAAACCCCACAATCAATCATCAATTCTTAGGTTTCTATTCGCTGGCGGCTCCGATAGTAATGCTCCGAGGCGGCAGGGTCAAACATGGCGCCGTTTAAAGCCTCACCCGGCCGTGAAGGAGTCAGAGAAAAAACTGCGAAGAGCAACCACGTGACTTTTGCACTGGCCAATGCCGGGCAGCGCTGGCCGGCGAAACAGAAAATGGCAAAACGCGGATAAAGGAAGGAGCGAGGGTGAGGGTGAAAGGCAGTGCGGGAACAGGTTCGCGCTACTTTAATAATCGTAGGGGTGCTAGTATTGTCAGTATCGTCGCGTTATCTATGCAGGCAGACATTATTTGAGGCAACAATTTCGGCATTTCGACGTTCGCAGCAGCCTGAATGAACACTAAAGTTCGTTTTAGGCGTATGCCCTGCATTAAAAAAACGGCGTATGACCTGGGTACGCTATCGCTGATTATCCGAAAAAATAAAATTTTGGTTTTAATTTAATTTTGGTTTTACTTAAATGTTGCCTGTTCACCAACTACAGCTTTTCACGCATTCTGGGTTCCAAACCTTATTTTAACTCATCTGTCCTCCTAAGTGCTATACGCCTTTGGAACGATCTGCCCGATCATACCCAATCTGTGTTAAATGTGGTAATGAACCAGATTTCTGTTGACGCGACTTGATGCTTCAAGGCTCGCGCACATATTTGATTTTGTTGGTGTGTTCGTGTGTATGTGCTTGATACAGTTGACATATTATCTGGTGTTAGTTTAGCAAGCGGTTTTATATAATTAGTGCGCTAACTCTGTTGATATTATGTGCTCCCCCTTACTCTATGCACCACCCCGAAGGCCTGTAAGGTATCTTGAATAAATAAATAGAATGTGTTATGTCGTTGCTTACCCTAGCATACCCTAAGCAACACTTCGCTTGTTACCCCAGCCGGCTTCTTTCACCAGCCATGGGAATCCCGGAAAGATAGCGTCTTGCTCTCGTTTGGGCCGTGAACACGGTCGGCATCTATCTTTACGGCCGATCGTTCGCCCTGGTGACCGACCACCTGCACTATACTGGCTGCCGTTACTGAGGGATCCAACTGGTAAGCTTGGGCGCTGGCCTTTTTGTCTATAGGATGTAGGTAGTCCTCCCTGCTTAGAGAAGCTCTGGCAGCAGCTTTGCCAAAACAGTACTGCACTCAAGCGTTGCAATAAGAAACACTAGCTTCAATTACGTAGCGGAACCAGAAAAATAACAAGCGACACAACAGAAAAATGCTGGCCTTTTTGTCTATATGATGTAGGTAGTCCTCCCTGCTTAGGGCAGCAGCTTTGCCAAAACAGTACCGCACTCAAGCGTTCCAACAGGAAACACTTGCTTCAATTAAGTAGCGGAACCAGAAAAATAACAAGCGACACAACAGAAAAATCTGCAAAGGCTCTTGAAACACTAACGTCTTGATTGCTTGATTGTAGGGTTTAACGCACCGACGCAACGCAGGCGATGACGCGCGCCGTAGTGGAGGGCTCCGGATTAATTTGACCACCTGTGTATCTTTAACGTGCGGCGAAATATCGTACACACGGGCGTTTTTGCTTTTCGCCTCCATCACTAACGTCTTACGGCATGGCGGGACGAACGGCTGTCCGCTTGCCGTCATGATACGAAAGAGGCGGCTACCGGCTCGTCGCTGCTGGCTAAAGGCTCCCCCGCTCACGACTACCCCGTCGCCACTGCGGTTTTGTAGCTTCCATCTTATCTGCCACCCCCCCCCCCCCTACCAATCAGTCAAGTTGTGCAGTGCGCTGATAGATGGCCGAGAAAGTGGCGCGGCCCGGTTTGATTGGTGACTGCGCAATACGAGAGTTCACACGAGATAACCCCTGTGAAGACTGTACTTACGACACCGTCTACCACCCCGGTTATCTATATCAGCACGCAGACTGTCTCTCCCCGTCACTCTATAAATCTCTGGATTCTCTTGACGATGCCGATACTTGTCACCTGTTCGCCGTTTGATTTTCAAAATATTGACAAAGAACGACGGGGAGACGACAGCTTATGCGCTATCATTGAACGCCTACACACTGGCTCACCGCACTTTTCGGTGCTGTCGTTCGTCCTCTGCGAGGATGTCTCGTACCATCGCAACGTATGACCTGATGGTCCAGACCTCTTACTGGGGGTCCTTCAACGCCTTTGCGCTGGGTTTTAAATGCAGAGCATTTCTTTAACTCGCACTGTCACCCGTCGTCCCTCGGCGTTGTCCGCTCTCAACAACAGGTGCGGGCGCGCATGCGCGTGCTCCGGCGCTGAAAGAGGCGTTGCAGCAGCAGGTGCTACCTCCTCTCCCTCTACTGCGCGCGCTAAGGCAGCGGCGAAGCGTCAGCGTCGAGCGGCCGATCCCGAGCGTCGAGAACGAGAGGCCCCCGCCAGTCATCAGCGTCGAGCTGCGGATCCATCGAATCGACAGCGAGACACGGCTTCAAAACGTCAGCGGCGAGCGGCGGACCCCGCGTTACGAGAACGAGATGCCGCGGTGGGCCTTGTTGACGTATTCCACGACGTACGCCGCGCACGCGTAGTGGTCGAGGATGATCTGCAGGTCCATGTTGGAGTCGAAAACCCTTCCGATCCACGGGTTGAACGTGTTCACGCGCTTCTCGGCGGGGGTCCTCGCGTGAAGCACGCACGGACGCGACGCGCGAGCCCGCAGAATCTTCAAGTACTCCTCCCCGCACCGCACGTCGAAGGCGCGCAGAAACTCGTCCAAGCTCGCAAACTCCCCGTGCTCCAACGCCTCGTGCATTTCGTCGTACTTGGCCTTCAAGCGCCGTCGACGCACCCGTACGACAACAACAATTACAACTACCACCGCCAACTACCACAACCTACGCCACGTGACCACCCCCAATGCTCTGCATTTACTCGTGTGCCTCGCGCGGGGGCATGCGACTTTTTTTAAAAGCTCCTTCATTTGCCAGCCACAGGACACCTAGGAGTCTTTAGTACGTGTGATCGTGTAAGGCACCGCTTCTTTTGGACTTGCCTGCATCGCTCTGTCCGACGCTACGAGACGGCGTGTGGCATCTACCAACGACGCAAAATGCCCACCACGCTACCGGTGGGTCAGCTTCCGCCACTCGACATCCGGGAAGAATATTTTTACCGCGTTATTCTTGATCTACTTGGGCCTTCCCCCGGCCCCGGGCGGGCAGCCGGTGTATCGCCGTGGCTACCGACTACACAACGTGCTATGCGATCACGCGTGCACCTTCCAAAACTGGGTTCAAGGGGTAGCGGATTTCTTACTTTTTGACCTCATTCTTCATCAAGGTGTCCCTCGCCAGCTGTTCGCAGACCATGGACGATGCATGTGTTGTCGAAGGTCGTTGGTAATATCCCCCACTCTTTTTTTGGCATACCACCGTCAGACCAGCGGGCTCCTCGAGAGCCTAATTCGTACCTTTAATGACATGTCTCTACGTACATGTGTCTGCCATGTCTCCGCGGACCATCGTGACAGCGATATTCTTATGTGCCACGTCACAGTCCCCCACAATTCTCGCCATAATATGACTGGATACTCCGCCTTTTATGTTCTTTTTGGACGTGCGTCTACCCTGCCACTTTACCTGGACGGTCATCCTCCACCATCCAGGCGGTGTCACACGACATCGGTGGACAGCGCCGCATGTCGCCATTGCCCACCATCAACGGGTTTGCGGGTAGCCCGTGCGAATACTCTGATAGCCCCCTTGTTCATGTTGTAAATAGATCGCTCAATATATTTAACCATGTTTCGCCTTCATCATGCCGTCAGGAAATAACATTTATAGGGCGTCAAAAATTTGGCTGACGATTACGATACTCCCTGATCAAACATTGGTGCGCAGGGCGTACTGCGGCCTTCTGGGCGACGGCGCAAGCCTGCTCCCTGTCAGAAGTGAACGCCGAATCAGCGAACGCACAAACGCGCGCAATATTTATTTATTTATTTATTTACCCTCAAGATCAATAGACATTACAGAGGGGAGTGGGTAGGGAGAAACAGTAAAAATAACAACACAACGAAAGAACAAAAAGAGAACAATAGTTATACAGTCAGCACGTTTCTGGTCATACAATGTTAGCTATTGCGTTCTTGAAAATGTTGAAGTCTCGAATGGTAGCTGTCGGGTTTGGAAGGCCATTCCATTCCTTCGATGTTCGTGTCATGAAAGACTGCGAAAAGAAGTTAGTTCTGCAGGAAGGAATGCCGACTTTGAAGGCGTGATCCAAACGTTGTCAAATGTGATGTGGACGGATTATGAATTCATTATATAAGAAGGCATGGTGGTAGAGCTTGTGAAAAAGACATAAGCGGGAAACTTTACGGCGTGATGCAAGGGATGGTAGACTAAGGTCTGCTTTCATGGATGATATGCTTGCGGTGCGATTGTAATTACATGTAATGAAACGAGCCGAATTATTCTGTACCATTTCTAGTGACTGTATTAAATTGACGTGAAAGGGATCCCATATTGCTGCTCCGTATTCTAGTTTTGAGCGAATTAGTGTTTTGTATAGGAGTAATGTTAGAGTGGAAGGGGCTTTTTAAAAGTTATGGCGTAGGTATCCAAGCATGCGGTTGGCGTTGTTAATTACATAGGTGATATGAACGTTCCAGGTTAGGTTTGTTGTGATGTGCACACCATGGTATTTGTAAGATGGTACATTTTATAACGGGTTATTACCTAGGTAGTACACAGGCGGTGTGCTAGGAGACCTAGTTACACGCATGAGTTTACACTTATTTGGGTTTAATTCCATCAACCAGTTGTTACACCATTCTGAAATCGCATTAAGATCTGACTGAAGAATATCTAAGTCGTTAGTGCATGTTATTTCTCGGAAGATCACGCAGTCGTCAGCAAAGAGATGAATGTTGCTAGTAACATTAGAGGGTAGATCGTTAATGTAGATTAAAAAGAGGAGCGGACCAAGAACTGAGCCTTGTGGCACACCAGAGCGCACTGCACTTAGCTCAGATTCTTTGTCGTTAGCGCTGACGAATTGGGAACGGTTAGTTAAAAAACATTCAATCCAGGTTAAGAGTTGTGAATCTAGATTAAGAAACCGGAGTTTAAGCAACAGAAGTTTGTGACATACTTTATCGAAAGCTTTGCTGAAATCTAAAAATATGCAATCTGCCTGTGATGAACGATCAAGAATAACGTTTAATTTGTGCGTAAATGATGCCAGTTGTATTTCGCATGAATATGATATACGAAAGCCATGTTGGGATGGTGTAAAAAAAGAATTCGTCTCGAGGAAGTTGGCTAGATGTGAATACAAAATGTGTTCAAGAATCTTACATGGAATACTAGTAAGCGAAATTGGACGATAGTTAAATGGGGATTGCTTGTTACCAGATTTGTGAAATGGAACAACCTTACCAACCTTCCAGTGTGATGGCAGAGAACCTTCGGTGAGGGACTGCTGAAAAATCATTGATAGAAAGACTGAAGAATAACAAAGTGTGCCCACCAAGAACTTGGGAGTAATTAAATAACAGCCTGGGGCTGAAGATACATTTAACAATGTTAAAGCACTTTTTACACCATCGTAATCAATTGTTAGCGGCAACATTGCAGGGTAATCAAAGCATTCTAGTTGTGGTGATGGGCAGTGCGCAACGGAAGTGAAGTTTTGTGAAAAGACACCATTAAGCAAGGAAGCACAGTCTTCATCAGGAATAGAATCACCGTTGTTATGGACAAGCGATATGACAGTATCACTGTTGGCCTTTATCACGCGCCAAAACTTTTTGATATTAGTTGTGAGCATGTTTGGCAGGTTATTGCGGAAAAAGTTATCTTTGGCACTTTTTAGTGCTCCTATATATTCTTCTGAGGCTGTCTTGTAATCTTGCCAACGGGCGGGATTTGTAGATCATTTAGCAGACCGCTACAGGCGCTTTATTCTGTTTGACAAACGTTTTAAGTGAACGTTATACCACGGAGCTTCTGGGTTAACTGTGATAGTATGCACGGGTATGTACTTAGATGTAAGATCATTGACTTTTGATAAGAACATGTCCCAGTTGGTTTGCACGCTACGGCTGTCAAAGCTGGCGGTGAATATGTCTAGAAAATTACTCAGTTCGACGTTGATTGCTTGGAAGTTGGCTTTGTTGTAATTTCGAATAATTTTAGTGTTTCGTTCTTTTTAGGAGGTATCAGATTCACGTCAAATGTAAGCAATAAATGATCGCTCAGTCCTGGAAGATATGTTATGTTGGAAACAAGATCAGGGCGAGATGTTAGAACCAGGTCAAGAGTGCTAGAAACCGACTGCGTGATTCTTGTAGGTTTGGTTATGAGCTGCGTTAATGAAAATAATGTGCAAACATTCATGAAGTCACTTGCTAATGAAGAAAAGGGCTGCAGGATTGGGGGTTGATTTTGCCACCTAATATTTGGAAGATTGAAATCGCCGAGTAGGATTAAGGGTAGATTCGAGTAGCTGGATATCACGTGGTTAATTAAATCGTGTAGATTATCTGTGAAGCCTGATGGAAAATTGGGTGGACGGTAGCACACTCCTAAAACAATTTTTTGGTGAGCTATCTGGACGACAGCCCAAACAGTTTCAATGTTGTTACTAACGTGGACAACACTTGATGGTATTTCTTCGATGGTATTGCAAGTAGGACACCGCCACCGTGTCGTGTATCGCGATCAAAGCGATACACAGTGAAATGGTTAGCCTGGTCAAATAACTCGTTATCTTGGATGTTTGGATGCAGCCATGTCTCGGTTAATGCTATTATATCAGGATTGCAGGTGTCGATGTACGATGTTAAGCAGTCACGCTTGTTCATAATGCTGCGAATGTTACAATGCATGAAAGATACTTTTGATGCACGATTCGCACCGCCCCTCTCAACTCCCTAGCTTTCGACACGTTCCTGAGGGGACGGTTGAGAAGTACCGATGGAGTCTGCGCACGCCTGCCCATCGGTGCTACTAGCAAAGTGGTTAGTTTTGTGCGACGACGAGCATTCGATCTTTGCCGGCTACAGAGTCGTACATATACGTTTGCTTGTTTATGACTAGCTTGTTGTATCTAAGCTGATATTTGGGGGAATCGGGCAGGCCTTTTGCATAATCCAAAAGCTTTTTTCTAAGATTACGTGCACCGGAGGAGTAATCCTCACTGATTACTACGTTTTTTTCTTTCAATGTTGCTCGAGCGGCAAGAATCGTATCCGTAATTTTGAAACTTGTAAATTTCACTATAATGGGACGGCATGTGTTTGGCGAGTATTTTCCGAGTCGATGTGCGCGTTCAATTGCGTTATGGGGCAGGTTGTCGATTGTGCCATTGAGGCAGTTTAGTATCTTTTTCTATGATTCATCCCACGATTCGCGCGAGTCGGGGATTCCTCGAAAGATAATATTGCTGCGCCTTGACTGGTCTTCTAACTCGTTCAAACGTAACTCTAAGGGGTCAACTCGAGCTTCCAAATTAGCTATGTTGTCTTCAACGCCGGCAACGGTATCTTCTAGCTCGTCTATACCCTTCGTTTTTTCTTCAAGCGTGTCCAGACGTTGGTTAATGGAGCCAATTTGGGCCTCTAAAATCTTTTGCCCGGCCTTTATAGCTTTGACGTCAGCAACTAACTCGGACTGTCCCTTGGCTGACTCTATGGAACGTGCCTGAAGGTCCTTTAGGATGTAGAAAATGGCAGACATCTGTTCTTTCGGATCATCCGGTAGGGAATCGATTTCCGTTAGGGCTTTAGAGCGTGTACTAGGAGGACCTGGATTGACCTCAACATCCCCCGAACACAACAGCAAAAAAATCATTGAGAAGCAGTCGCATACAGTTTCACATAGCACCCCTGGGCACGGGAGCAACAAAAGGCAGCGGTCATCGCTCTTTTTAGCGTACAGAGAGGGTTGTTTACTGACCTGCGTAACATAAAAGCGCAGAGCGTGAGCGGTGCTGGTCGTCATGACGCTCCCGTGCCCACTGAGGTTGTGACGGTAGTCGCAGCCTTTTAAGCCACAGCCTTGGCGTGACGTAGCGGTTGATGACGTAGGTGCGCCGTACTCCGTACTGTTGATGCGTGGACGAAAGGTTGGCTCTGGTGGACGTAAATGGTAGCTTCGCTGATCGTAGTCGTTGCGCGCGAACTGTGGCCGCACGTGTGGTGTTGCAGGAAGGTCTTGGGCAGGCAGCGAAAACAGCAGGAACGACGAGGCCACGAATGCCTGCGTAACATAAAAGCGCAGAGCGTGAGCGGTGCTGGTCGTCATGACGCTCCCGTGCCCACTCGGCGTTGTCCCGTAGCGCATTACATGGGAAACCTTGTCTCGTGCTTTCGTCATACTTTTACCCTCCGCTTTCTTGCTCGCTCTATCTTCGGCGTCAGCTCCGTTCTCCCGGTTTTCTCGTAGTATACGTCGCCGACAGAGAGGGTGTCTCGCGCCGCCAGAGAATACCGCCCTCCCCCTCCCACTTTAGCCATATTTCCTCTTCCGGATTGCTGCTCGTTTGTTCATGTTGGTCTTCGTTGTGCCCTTCATTGGCTTAGTTACAACGAGGGACGACGATTCACTGAAACCACAGGAACATGCGCTTCGGTGCTGCGCACTAAAAACACAGGAATGAAACCGATACCCACAAAGGAAAATCCATCTTTCTGAACGTACTTGCAGTTATTTCCGGTTACAAACATTTAAAATATTTTAATAGGTGCTTATACTGTGCATTGTTCGTTATCGATTCTGTTGGTGCACATTGGAAAGCTATAGTTTCCCCTTTCACTCTAGAACCTTTATTGTTGGGTTTAGTGTTTGAAGTTTTAGGACAGGAGTCCAGAATGGTTGTGGGGTATGTACCAGTCATTAAACTCTAGTCCTTCATGAAGCGAATGACCCGCAATTGATTGAGTTGCTTCTCGCACGTTATACCTGTCTTCCGTTCACAAGGTGCTTCAGTCACATATTTCTAGGCTACTCTCACTACACAAACCATGAATTGGTTCATCGTTCTGCGGAAATTCAGACATTTAGCGGGTTTCTCAAATATCTACACGAGTGTGCACACGTACTAATTCGACACTTGGTGGCGAAGTTCTGAAAATTGAATGTCTTTACAGGGGGCCACGCTAGAAGCCAGTTTTTCACCAAGCGATCTGATGCCCCCAAAGTGAGGGTTATACAAAAGAATGCCCACAAACTGGGAGGTGGGTCTCCAGGCGATTTTAAAACACGAGGAGCTTTTTAGGTCACCTTCCCATTTTACCACCTAGCGCTGAATTCGATCTTCCTTTCTAAATCCGATTGCCACTTTTCTGCCGATCTTCGGAAGCGCCGCGCACTTTTTCGGTCTACAATCGTTGGTACTACATTTTTGGTTGTTTTATAGTAGAACGCAGCAATTGCCGCATAGCCATACAGATCCGTGCACAAAGGCTCTGCCCATGACGGCACCCTCAAGTGAAAAATTGTGTTTGTTGCGTCACCTTTTGCGAACGCTCATACATTGGGACATTTATGCGATCTTACGCAACGGTTCATTTTTACTTGCCTCTCAGCTAGAGCAGCAGCCTAATGGCGAAATAAACTTCGCTTTGCGGGTTTTGAGTTTTTTTTTTTTTTTTGTACGTGAGTCGAGGCAAAAGTGTGCCCCGTAGGCTACCACAAAGATATGTTACAAGCATGGCCCCCATTGTGGGTTAAAAGACCGCGAAAGTTGAAGACGTTTTCCCATTTGAGGCTCCCTTCGTGGACATAAACCACCTGCATTTTTGTAAAAATGGTTAGGAGGCAATACACCAAATAGCCCTGCGGAAACCGCTTATATACAAGTTCACAACGCCATCCACGGATAAATTTGCGTGTGAACTCACGAAATTTTGCGCAACAAGAACTTCTTCGAATGCGAAGCCACCGTAGCTTTACCGCCTACGGCTTCTTAAAGTGTGAATGAACTAAACTGGCAAAGAAAGGTTTTCCAGCCGAGCAGACGGGTGTAGTACCAGTGTGGTTTATTCGTGCGCACCGGGGTGTGCATACCTTAAATGCACATCCGGAAGTGAAATATCGGTGCGTTCTGGGCACTGATTGACAGACGTTGTGTCTTAGCAGTCGCAGGTCAGAATTCCAGTTAATCGAAGTTGGCGAAATCGAGGAATAATTTAAAGTCGCTTGATATTGTGCACCTGATGTTACTGCGCTGGTAATATGCTGCCGGCTCCCGTGGGGGGAGCTGCTTGAGTAGTTGCAATCTGTCAAGCCGGCTGTCGATTAAAGTATACGATAAATATTTCAATATGTATACCATTCCTGGCTTTTAACATGTCACAGCCAAGCAGAATAACTAGGACTCACGTGCTGTGATCACAACAAAATTTGTGTTTTAAACCTGAAGCTGCAACTGCGCTGTAGGGCGCGCCAATGTTGGACATTACGGGAAATTTATCCCGCCTAAGGTTACTTGATGTAGGCAAAAATTTCACCAGCCGGCGCTATTTTTTTTTTCCACCAGCAGAAAAACGGCCCCGCGGCAAAAGCCGAACCACCGTCCATGCATTAGGAAGCAAACTCCCTTAAACCGCTATCCGAAAAACTTTGAACTGCGGTCCACGCATCTATTACAAATTTAATACCAATGATGCCGTAATTGCTGGTTCGCATCAAGCTACCTGAACGGGCAGCACTGTAATCTCGAGGCTCGTAAACGTCTCTTTTATTACAGCGTAACAGTTAATGAAAGGTCCGTGCCTGATTGCGACTTTCGCGGCTCTATCGTTGAGGTGAGTGTGAGATTAGCACCACCGCCAAGGTATGAGGAGAGCGCGCTTCTACTGCGAGCAGCGAGAAGCGCCGCTGCTGTGGGAACGCGTGTGCATCTGGCTGTTAAGTCACCCCACGGTGCGCCTCGCGAGAAGCGTCCTTGTTACTCAAGTGTGCGGGCGCCGCAGACTCTGTTGAGATGACTCCGAGAAATAAACTGACCCGTGACAAGGGGCAAGTGCGAAGCCGGGCTCGTGATAGAGAACGAAGTGTCCCTCACTGATCGCACACGCAGTATGGAAACCCAAAACCTTCAACCCCGGCTCATCCAGCGATTCCACCGACTGGGACCCTTGTCTCTTAATGAGGGCATCGTCGCCACGCTCAAAAAGCTTATTCGCAGTAATAAAGCCATGTTACCGTGAGATACAATAGTTTTACAAAATACGTCGCGTGGCAGCTAGTCGGCGGTGCTGGCGATTCTATATTGGAATCTAGCAGTGCAAAGTATATTTATAGCGTTTCAGAAGCAGTCGCTAGAATTCAATACCATCGTACCTCTGCCATGTCATCCCTACAATAACAGCGTAATTTTAGAAGATAGAATAGTTTAGAAGGGAGGAACCAGCCTACACCTGCATAGACATAAATATTGTCACTTGACAACGCAAAGATAGGTTGTCAGGAAGAAGGTGTATTTACAAAAGACACCGTAGTCACCGCCACAGAGGCGGGTTGATGGCACGAGCCCAGTCCAGCGGGAACTCGGACTTCCACTACCTACTCTTCCGTTGGTCATCGACCAGCGTCTTTCTACCGGAGATAGAGACAGATTGGCCACATGGATATGGGGTTATGCTCCACGTAAGTTTCTCGGGAAGCTGGCCAAAGTGTGTGACACAACTCCCTGCAGCAGAAGCACCATCACGGTGCCTGTTATGACGGAGCAGCAGTAGTAGGTAGATCCCGTCCGTGGTACGGCTTGAGGCGGCTCACCTGAACGAGCTGAGGTGCTGAGTACAAATACGAGGTCAGAGGGAACACAGGCACAATTTCGTAGGTGACGGGAGTGAGGGGGGACACGAGCTCCTCAGGCAGTCCAACTCGGCAAGAAGGGGTCCACAAAAGAACCAAGGAGCCAGGAGGAAAGTGTGCAGGGCGGTGGCGCTCGTCGTTTCGAGACTTCTGGGGTGCTTGTCATGCCAAGATTAGTTCTCGGGCAACCTGCACTGTAAACGCAAACTAGCCGGAAATGGAGTTTTAATCAAGTAATGTGCCCTGAAAAGTACCTATAGCAAAAAATGTACTCCCTAGGCATGATCTAAAGAAGTGGACGAACCTCCATGGTAGTACCGTTGCCCATCCGGGTAGCAAAAGGGAGGATTTAGAACGACTTAACACCATTTGTGAGATGGCGTTCCGTTCCTTGTATACTACCACGTCCACAATAAACGCCTTATCTGAGGTAATCATCTCAAGCGGGCGGTCGCCATGTTAGTCTTCTGTTGTCTCCGTGCACCAGCACTACAACCGTGGCCTAATGCTAATTAGAACGAGTAAGCAGGACGCGACGGTTGCACGCAGCTACAAAACCAATACCGTACGTATACCCGTATAGATGCTTCAACCAGCGCGATCACAGGCAGAGAGCGCGGCCGTGTTGTCTCAATCTGTTTATTTTGGCGATAGGTGTTGTCAAACTCTGCTGCTAACGAAGATGCAGTTCTCGCCGTTGCAAACAATTGCAATGTTCATCTGCTTCGCTTGCTTGCGCATACATAGACGATTTAAATTCTCGTGCCAGCGCGCCAACGCACCCGACTGCAGCGACTCAACTTGCCCTGGCGGAACGACTGGCTGCCCGGATGTAAACAACCTCTGTGCTATCAACGTAGCGCGGCCGGTGACTCGGCGCGGCCGGAGCTTCAAGCCTCGCCTTGGGCCGTCGTTTTTTCTTATTTGTGAAGGACTAGTAGTGCCATTTGGTGGCAAGATTTTCATGTGCCCCTGTCACACGAGGAACGGCCGCAAACAGCATTTGGATATGGCGACAGGTGTGGACAGCTCGCTGGGAAGTGGTCTTTCATCAGTCGATGCGTTTGTCAAACGTTTGGATAGGGTTAACAGCGAAGTACCCGGGTACCCGTGCCGCTCACAGCTACACGCACGGGCAAAAAAAAAAAGCGCACACTCGTATTATTTTACTTGTTTGTGGTTTTTGGGGTATGCGTTCGCATTCTTTTGTAGGCCGGTTTGTAACAGGGCATTCGAGATAAAATCGTTTGTCGCGCGCGGCGTCGTTTCAAAGCAACGTGACGGTTACTTCGTGCTGGCGAAAATCAGCGCAGTCAGACGGAAGCGGGAAGGAAGGTAGAGAGATCGGGAAAGAGGGCGCTAATATATAAAAGAAAGCGTAATGCAAGACGAGAAATATAACACAACCCGCCTGCATTTCCCCGAACTTCAGGACAGAGCCGCACACGGGTACGTTGTCACAAACTCGAGCGTACGACGTCTAAAAGTACCGTATATATTTTTTTTCATTTTTCAACGTGACCTGAGCCACTTATCTTCTCATTGCCGCGCATGCAGACCTGATTGTGTCCCTGTGTTTGAGCGCACAGCCATCCTATTGCGACATAAGAACCAGCAAACGCGAGAAATTGTAGAAGCCAGCCACATCAGAAAAGCTGGTTCCGAATGTATCAGTCATCCCTCTATCGCCCTGCTTAATCGAGAAGTCGCATATTTAGACGCACATTGAGCGCTATTTCGGTGCTTCTTCTGGGAATGCGTGTTGGGGGTGGGAGGGGGGTCTTAATCCATGTATGATGCGGTTATCTTTGCTGATTTTTCGCCTTTCCTGCGCCTCAAAGTTCGTTTTGTGGTTTTGTTGTTACGGTTTTTTAGTATTTTCCACTGAGTGCGCCGAGAACTGTGACGCATTGGGGGCGCGGCAATTGGGCGCTTGGGCATATAAAGCTTTGAATTGTGCAATAATAAACTAGTTGCGAGTGTGCGCTTGTGCCGTCTTCATGTGTTCTTGTCCTCGTTAATTTGCGCGCAGTTTATTTTTTGGAATGCATAATTACCAACTCGCCCAACTCGCAACCCTATTACAGATCCTATACTCCGTAAAAATGAGTTGCCTGTCCTTTTAGGTACGGCAAAATCTCGCGCAGCGCATCATTCGGCCAGGGGGCCATATCCTAATGTCAATGCACACACTATGAAAGCAGCTTGCACTTAATGCGTCACATTGTCTGCTGATAAGCATTTTAGATTCGCCCCTCTCATCATCATTCACTTCGTGGAGATGGCGGAATTTTCTTTCATAGCTTGTTGTCACTGCCGTAATTAATAGCAGAATCAGTCCTACAAATCACAGAAACGGTTCGTTTCACGTTGAAAATACTCACAGTAACACACTTTGCACCACACGGAGGAACAATCGGTTGCAGTAAATGAGGCATAAGGGTAACTTGTTGTTAAAGGGTCATTGAAGACAACCAGCAAGTTGATTTCAAACGGAAGTCGGACCTCCGCATAGCCATTTCAGCATTGATTTACTGCCAAGATGCCTTAAGTGCTGAGAAATCGCTGTTCAACTGCTCATCAAACGTGACGCAAACACGACTGCAGTCGCTGTTTGCATCAGGATAAACCGGAAGCAAGTGAAGCAGCGGTGATTAATAGCAGTATACAAACAACTGAATACAACATTACCACGTACCAAGCAGTTTGGTCAGTTCCGGTCAAATCGCTCATGCTTCCCCAAACTCCCCTGTCATTTGCCGTTCGAGATCACTAAGCAAAATGTTTCTCCATTGGACCTGTGATCAGTATTTACGCTTCACTGAAGAAAAACATTGGCCTTTTGAGGCCCCGCAAGTTTTGGCGTCGAACGATTTTTTCGTGCGTAGCTCGCATGCTCCCTTGGAAAGCGGTACTGCCACCCCAAGTATGGACGAGTAGCACCATCCAGCGGCAGCTAAGAAAGAAGTTGCGCGCGTCAGGCCATTTAAGCCCTTCCGGTGAAAACGTGTTTTTGCTAGTTTCAACCTTATTATAAAAAAAATGCCAGGTGTAAGAGGGGTATAATAGTGTTCTCCGTGAGCTAATCTATCAACCTAGAGAGACTTGCATTTTAACTTCACTGTCATTAAGTTGTGCTCGATTATATTGTGTGGAAGTAATACCTTTATTATTGCTGCAAAAGCCACGATGGTTAATGTACTGGCACTTGGTTTTATGAAGCCTTTGCATTCCTAATTTAAGTACTGAATCTTCGCAGGGAACCTGGCATAACAATTTTATTACTGTACCGAATTATTAAGTTCATTTAACCATAGTGTCTGTTTTGAATTTTACATGTGGGTCATTTTTTTTTTTTTTTTGCTTTTTCAGGTAGATGTTCCTTTGACTCCCTGCCTGCATTCCGCGAACGGGGAAATTAGCCTCCGCATCGATGGCCAGAGTGGCTTGACTGCATCATCTTTACTGGGAGGACTGTCTACTCTGTTTGCATCGTTCTGGGTTTTCAACATTCAATATCCCAAGAAGGCACACAGAGCTCTAACGTTTGTGGAACATGCCTTTTTGGACCTTGCCAGCACCAAACCACGTGTGAAGGATTTAGAACTAATTAACTTTTATCGCATCAATATCCCTCACTAATATTTTATTTGTTTTCAATCCTGTAATCATTGGATAGTAGTTTTCGTATTATGTTTCTGACGTTTTCTTCTTTTTTTTACTGAACAGGGGATATTTGATGGGCCCTTCAGTATGCTGATAATACAGCTATCTTTTAGTGAAGGAATAATATTAACCAACTAATATAACTTGAAACAATTATCTAAATAATGTTGGCAACTGGTGCCAAATGAATCAACTTAAAATTATCGGAAAAACACGAATTACATGGCTTTTTCTTCTCACTCTGAAGAAGCTGTCGCATAACCACGCATTCTGTTCTATATCCTTGCAATTAACCCCTCAGACTGGGTCACTTTTCTTGGCGCATTTGTGTCTTTATCAAAACGCACTGGTATTTTCCGCAGCATATTTCTCGTTCTTTATATTACTCATTTATCCATAGCCATCTCATTGCTGTCTGTCTCCTACATCATTTATCTCTTGTGCCTTTACCATCTACAAAATGCTCGTTACATTTCAATATCAAATCGTTACACAGCTCTCGCTCATTTCACCAGCAATTGAAAAAATTTTTTGTTGTTGTAAACCACTGCAACCATTTTTTTCACTTTGTGTAGTGAGTACGGATGCGTACCGATAAGTACTCACGCGTTCTCAATCCTCTAGTATTATATAATGATGTCACTTACCATGCCGTTGTGTTTGTGCCTATATGTTTTTCGCGTATTTCCAGTTCTTGTAGTAATATTGTTTCTACAGTTTGTTCAACTAGCACACAGATCGGTCATTTCACCACCAACTGAAATTTTTTTGTTGTTGTAAACCACTGCAACCATTTTTTTCACTTTTCTGTACTGAGTGCTGATGCGTTCTGATAAGTTCTGATAAGTACTCACGCGTTCCCGACCCGCTATTATTATATAATGATTTCACTTACCATGTGGTTGTGTTTGCGCTAATCTTTGTTTTTCGCGTATTTCCAGTTGTTGTAGTAATATTAATTCTACGGTTTGTTCAACTAGCATTCTATTGCTGTCTTCCATTCCTAACTGGCGTGTTTTTAGCAATTTACCATTTTTGCTTTCTCATAGGAGGTCGCCCAAAGTTTTTATTTCGGAGCCTCCTTGTGTACACCATGTACCATGTAAACTTGTATGCGAAAGTTCATTTGAAATAAACCTGAAAGCGAGAAAAACCCGTGTGAAATCAGTACTCTCGCAGGGAACTAGAAACTCTCCCTTGTGGCCTTGAAAAAACTCCTTTCGGAAGGCCTACAAAACCGCCCCAACTTTGCAAAACTCCATTCAAAAGAAATATATGCTTCCCTTGAACCTCCTAAAAACTCCCCTCGCGAGGCCTACAAAACGTAAAACTCCATGAAAAAGAAGTAAATGCTTCCCTTGAACCTCCTCAAAACGCCCCTAAAATAACATAAGTACTTCCGAAGGGAGCCATAATAGGTTCCTATTCAACCGCCTAAAAAGTCCATAAACATCACTTAAAAACGCCTTGAGGAAGTAAAGAATACTCCATTTTGATCTCCTTAAATTCTCCCTAACATTTCTTAACACTCCCTAACTACCTCCTTTCTATCACCTAAAAACACCCTGTTTTGAGGGGGTAAACAAAACCTCCCTGTTCCATGTAGTAAAAAAACTCCTACAAGGAGGATCACTAGAGGACAGGCGAAAAAGAACCTCTAGGAAGTATATGGGTGGCAAAAAAGTTTAGAGTGTGGCGCGCCAGTTCAGCGGGGGCGATGACGTCACGAGCATATTCAGTCGTCGGTTCACTTGAAGTCGGTAGCGGGGTGTCGAATGGTAAATTTGGCTCATGGCGAAAGAGAAGTAAGAAAGGAAAATATCCAGCAGTGGCGTGCCGGGAGGAATTATATGCAAATACGACATAAGGTAGTGTAACGTCCCAATCACGATGGTCTTTGGAGACGTACATTGCAAGCATGTCAGTGAGCGTTTTCTTGAGCCGCTCAGTAAGGCCACTTGTTTGAGGATGGTATGCAGTCGTCAGTTTGTGCTTTGTTTCACAAGAAAGAAGAAGGTCCTCGACAACCTGTCAGAAAATGTACCGACAATGGTCCGTGAGCAACTGGCGCGGAGCACCATGACGCAGGATGACGTTCTCCAGGAGGAAATCGACGACATCTGTAGCGCAACTTTTGGGGAGTGCACGGGTGATAGCGTAGCGGGTAGCATAGTCTGCGGCTACCGCAATCCAACGATTCCCGGAGAAGGACAACGGAAAGTGGCCTAAAAAGTCTAAGCCAACATGAAAAAATGGTTCGATGGGAATGTCCAAAGGTTGCAACTGGCCGGCGGGACGTAATAAGAGCGTTTTTCCACGTTCGCAAGGATCGCATGCCGCGACATAACAACGCACAGTCCGGTAGACCCCTGGCCAGTAAAATCGCTGGCGGACGCGCTCGTAAGTGTGCGCTGCGCCAAGGTGGCCAGCCATTGGCACGTCGTGAAGCTGGCGGAGGACACCCGGGCGAAGTTGCCCGGGTACCGCCAGGCGCAGGTCAGATCCATGAGCCCGGAAGTTGCGGTTGTATTTGGATATTATCCCGGAGCACGAACGTGTTCAGAGAAGGGTCCGCTGGCTCTGAGTGGAGACGCGCGATAATAAGCCTAAACGTCGAATCACGGCACCGGTGGTCACCGATGTCTTCGAAGTCCGACAACGAAAAGACACGAAGATCCGTGTCGGGTTCATCAGTGGGAGGCTCTTCGACGGGATGACAAGATAAACAGTCGGCATCTCTGTGCAGTTTACCCGACTGCTAGACAATATAATAATCATACTCTAGAGGTACAGAGCCCAGCGAGCGAGCCGTCCTGTGGGATCTTTCAGAGAAGCCAGCATAAGGCATGGTGGTCGGTTACAACGGTAAACTGCCTGCCGTACAGATATGGTCTAAAATTTCCGACGGCCCACATCAGAGCAAGGCATTGGCGCTCGGTTATAGAGTAGTTGCGCTCGGATGGAGACAAAAGACGGCTTGCGTGAGCTATCAACTGGTCGAAGCCTGCCTGCGTTTGGACCAGCACCGCTCCTATTCCATGGCCGCTGGTGTCTGTGCGGATATCCGTCGGAGCAGCGCTGTCAAAATGAGACAGGATTGGCGGGATCGATAGGTGACCGATGAGCGCGGAAAAAGCCGAAGCTTGCGCTTGGCCCCAAGAGAACGCTGCATCTTTCTTAAGAAGATCAGTGAGGGGGCGAGCGATGGCAGCAAAATCATTCACAAAACGGCGGAAGTACGAACACAGCCCTATAAAGTTGCGCACGTCGTGCACCGAACGTGGAATGGGGAAGATTTTGACGGCGCGTATTTTCTCGGGATCTGGTTGAACACCGGACGAGTCGACTGGGTTCCGAGAATCTTGATTTGGCGGCATCCGAAATGGCATTTTTGGAGTGCAGTTGCAGACAGACTCCGCGAAGAACACCCAGAATGTCCGAGAGACGTTCAAGGAGAGTCTGAAATGTGAGTAAATACACAACGACGTCGTCGAGGTAACAAAGACAAGTTGTCCACTGGAATCCGAGAAGAAGAGAGTCCATCATCCTTTCGAATGTGGCAGGCTCATTACAAAGTTCGAATGGCATGATTTTGAATTGGTACAAACCGTCAGGTGTTACGAAAGCGGTTTTTTCTCTATCTTTTTCGTCAAAAGCTATTTGCAGTATCCAGACGCAAATCGATGGATGAAAACTAGGAGGCACCATATAGCCAGTCCAGGGCGTCATCAATTAGAGGGAGCAAGTATACATCTGTCTCGGTAATTTTGTTTAAGTGCCTGTCTTCAAAATGTTCAAAATATAAAGTTCTATCATCGCAATATTGATTTACTATGATAGAAACATTCCCCAAAGCTGAGTAAACGTCGCTTTGCGGTATCTTTGTCGTCAGTACTCGTCACAGTGTGGTTGGAGCGTCGGGAAGTTAGCGTGATTTTTTTTTATCCCTGGATGTCCACCTCACGGTACGGACGACATACTCTTGAAGCCGTTGGACACAATACCTCGCAGCTGCCAGACATAGCCAACACATCAGAACCATGGACCACCCTATCATTAACAGATCCTAAACCAAATCCTCAACCACAAAGCACGCAGAAATCTGCAAAATAGCATAAACGGTCTTGCCACCCTAATACACTCAGCATCTACACTCACGCATCTAAAACACAACTGCACAACTGCGGCGTAGCATATACCGCCATTTAACGTCAATAGCGTTCATTCATTGCCACCAGATACCACTATTAAAGGTGCAGAACTAGAAAGTATCATCCTCTCACTTTGTCACATTGTTCATAACATATCTTTTTCCATGTACAAACTCATACACATTCACACAGATAGTCGGGAAGCTTTCCTGGAATTTCGTCATCAACTATCATACAGTCTACGAGTTAAGAAGATCCAAGAAATCAAGAACATCCTTCATCAACAGAACATTGGCGTCACCATCACGAGGGTGCCCGGCAATGCCGGAATCCCCAGAAATGAGGCAGCCCATTGGGCGGCACGTGCATCGTTCACAACAGTGCCCCAAGTCAGCTGCAATTATGCTGCAATTCGGACTGCAATTATGACTCCGACGAGCACTGGACCGCCATCAAACAGCAACGAAAAGACTTTCTGGCCTCCCTGGTCAACCACACTCCCATTCCCAAGTCCTATTCTCGCTCCCAACAAGTTCGCCTAAGACAGCTAATGACACTTAGGAAGCTTTCCCCTGCAAAACGAGAACAGTTTTTTTTTCATTCGTCACCTGATAAAGGCATGTATATCCCATGTGAAATTCCGGACACCACTGAACACATTATTTGCAGATGCCCTGATTTCAAACTGAAAGACAGATTATCCTAGGCACCCTTCCCACAAACTTACGACCAAATTCCTTAAATGATCTCCTGCGTCCCTCCAACCCACCTAATTTAGCGAAGGCAGTGGGGGACACTCTCCTGCATTTAATATCCCAACCCACTATATTTCCCTTGCTATTTCCCACCAATTTCGTCGTGAATCATAACTTATCGCTACCACTAATGCGGTCTGATGCAAGAGCAAGAGACCCCCGGGTGTTCTTTCTACATTTCAATAAGCGTTAAAAATACGTGTAATCCCCCGCACAGCCTTTCATATGATCTGTATTTTTCTTCCTGATTTTTTGCTTGCACATCCCATTTTTTTGCGTGGTTGGTCGCTTTCAGCCTGAGTGTAATTAATAAGAATTCTACAAAAGCATCTCTATTGTCTGATGGTAGAAACACCACTGTTAGGCAAGTCGAGCCTGTATCGTATAATTTCAGTACTTTGTACATGTGCAGAGTTTATTAACATGCTTTCGGTGCCTCTGCGTGTTTCAACTTTTCAGAAGATGAATATCTGTGGCTTTGGCCACGTGGCTGCAAGATAACTCTTCTTGCCCTGCATCAATTTGAAATTGAGCACCTGTTGTTTAGTTAAAGTCCTGAACTGAGCGTCCGTTCGTCAGCACGGACGCTAAACCCCAGAGGAAGCTGTACGAACCGCCGGCCTAAATGATAAATCGAAGTGACCGAACTCCAGCACCTATATTACTCCAGCGAGAGCCACAACAACGCCAGCACTGGTACACACTGTCGATCTATAACAGCTCTGAAGTATGAAAAGTCGCTGTGGCAAGTAGTGATGTTCGGGCTATAATTGCGTTAGGAACACTTTTTTTGGCGAACACATGCGCGAGCTCATCCGCGGAAACAAATGGAATTAGGAACATAAAACGAGAAGCTTATTTGGATAGCGATGATGTAAGATCTATCCGGTGGTGATGTGGGGGCTTTTTGCCTTTTTGAATTACCAGGTGTAAGCACTTCAAACCCAGAATATCATATAACCAGGCTCATCTACTTACGCGAATAAGCACCATACAAACACAGCTTGACTGGAAGTACTGAAAACACTAATCCGCACTTTAAATGCATTATGTCCTGAGATGTATATAAATGACCTATATGACGAGCCAACGGATAAACCGAGCCGATATTCTTAATAAAAAGACGAAAGCGGCGAACCCCGATCTGCAAAAAGACCTCGTTTCAACACATTCAGCCTCTCTTCCTAAACAGACAGCTGTACGAACAACGCATTTTTGTATTCTTACTCAAAGCGAAACTCCACAGTGCGTGTTGCCTGAACCCCAACGCGTCGTTTAAGTATGGAATATGAATCTAAACAATTTTTTACGAAATCGAGCAGCAACCGACAGTCCCCATTTGGCTGCAAAACTTGCACTAAACTTTGCGGTAACGACCGCCCACCAATGGTCCCCCCTCAGCTTGCCGCCTATTCTTGCTTTCCTCACCAATCCTTAGTCAGAGAGAAAGCTCTTTAATGTGAACTGGTGAGGTCAGCCCTGCTAGGGACAAGGCTTGCTACACCAGATGGTGGGTGAGTACGTTGATGAGTGGTGAATATTAGACATTAGGGTTACAGCAGGAAGAAGACAAACAAAAGCGTTGAAAAAAAAGGACAGTAAAAACAAGAGAATGCTGCCAGCAGAGTCCGGACATAAAAATACAATTGAAAAGAGAATCGTTAATTAACCGTGCACTATCGCCAGTGGTAGTACCGACTACATACACCATCATTGTCGCGTGGAATAATCATCACCGCCACTTCGGCTGTTCTTCGGACACACTGCGCAGATAGAAGGTCGTTCCAAATGTGGTCCCTCAATATATCTACAAAATGACTTGCACAGAGCAACTGAGTAGCTGCGGTGCTTGGGTGAATAGGTGGCATACCTGGGTTAAAGCCAGTCTGCAATGCCGCACTTTAGAGAAGGATCGAGCAATTGTTTTTTAAGTGATGTATGCTCCCTGTTAGAGGCAGTTGATCTCCGGCCTCCTCGAAATTCCGGAGTTCCCGGTCCACCATATCAGTTCTGCTCCGGTGATCCCTCTGCGTGCCAGCGGCCAATATCGTTTCGTGACCTCATGGCGTTCCCGAAGAGATGATCCTTTTTTCCTTGACCACATACCAAAATTACAAACGGAGGACGGCACCATCTGTATTTTATTGTTTGTAGTTGTTTTCGCCGGTGACGGTCAGCGTTGGTTGCAAGGGCGGTGGTTTATTTACTTCAGCCCTTCCATGTCCGTGACCTTGTTGTCGCCTGGTGAAGAAGTTACGGTGACGTCCTTACGACCGTCCGAGTAAATTTAGGGGAATAAGGGCAGAGGGTGGCGAGGCGACCTCCATAACAGGACGAAAAGCCTGCGAGATACACTCTTGAAAGATCACCCTGGCGTGTCTACTACGACGTCCTTAGGCCGGAGGGGAAATAAACGGGAAAATGTGGCGGGCGATGATGGCGTGTGCCCCGGAATTTTACGGCTGTCATACTTCCGCTTGATGTTGCCCTTTATCGTCCGCGGTGGTGACTCTGAGCTGCTGAGCGCGATGAGGACGCGGAATCGATCCCTGCCACGCGGCCGTTTTTCCGGTGCAGGTCTAGCAATAAAACGGCCATTTGTCTAAACCTATGTGCACGCAAAAGTGGACATGTGAATCGAATTAATTTGTAGCACTCCACTACGCCCCCAGGCTCAGGGCCCAGGGCCATGTACTGTGTTTAGTATCCTCAAACCTTTTGCTTTCTTGGTCCCGCAATTTTTTGTAGCTCGAGTACGCAGCATAGCAATAAAGTTGATACAATGTCAATAGAACGTCTACAGAATGCAAAAAATTGCTACAATTGTATTATTTTAGAGACGGCTTGTAATTAATTTCGTGTACCAGTTATTGGTGTACCCAATTATTGACGTGAAATAGTGAGTATGGTGGTGAGTTCAACCTCCTCGGTCCAGGAGGCCGCGAGCCGGCCCTGCTTCCAAAGCTCTCAACCCAACGTCTTGCTGTGTCTCTGGCGATGGTTGGGTCAGTGCGGTGTCCAATTGCTCAAGGGTGGGGTTCGGAAAAGGGGGGGGGGATTTGCAACGTTTTTGAGTCCGCCGAGGCGTAAAGAGCACATAAACAAAAATGATGCTCATTGTTCATTGCGGTATAATTGGAAACAACATGGCGAAAAATTGGACAACGCAAAACAAAGCAAAATGTTTATTTCCCTTCTATATCCAACTATAACGCGCAAACTCCATACCGGCACCTAATACAACTACGCCATCCCAAGTCACATACACCCTTCCCTCTAAAATTCCTGATGCCAGCACTGCAACCTGCCCCGTTGCAAATACCCCCACCCTTTTCCGAACCCCACCCTTGAGCAATTGGACACCGCACTGACCCAACCATCGCCAGAGACACAGCAAGCCGTCGGGTTGAGAGCTTTGGAAGCAGGGCCGCCTCGCGGCCTCCTGGACCGAGGAGGTTGAACTCACCACCATACTATTTCACGTCAATAATTGGGTACACCAATAACTGGTACACCAAATTAATTACGAGCCGTCTCTAAAATAATACAATCGTAGCAATTTTTCCTTACATCCTGCAGACGTTCTATTGACATTGTACCAACTTTATTGTTATGCTACGTACTCTTACATCGTATTCACACCTGTCTGTAAAAAGTCTATTAATTTATTTTCACATTTGTCTCTTTACAGTTGTATATGCAAAGTATACTTAATTTATGCTGACATTTGTCTATTGACGAGCTTCTGTAGGAATACCACGGAAAGTGTTTTAGGACCCTTCGTCTCAAACATCCTTCGTTCTAGAGTGGCGTTTGAATTAAATTCATATTTCTTTTTCTTAAATACATGCCATGGCAGTTCCTTTCTTAATTACTTCTAAGCACACTAAACTTTTTTACACCCTTTTTGGCCGAAAAGGGTGTAAAAATCTTGTCCCATGGCTAACACCCTTAAAAGGTGTTTTGGCAAAAAAAGGGTGTATGGATGAAGAAAGGGTGTTGAGCTCAACACCTTTAAAAAAGGGTGTTGAGGATGCTCAATACCCTAAAAAAAGGTTGTTGAGTCTCACACCCTTTTTTTGAGGTGATGGCATGCGCAGAGGCAACGTCAAACGGCGGAGCGCGCAGCATTTTACACAAACAGCCAATACGTACAAGTTACAGTTGGAACACGGAATGCAAGCGGTACAGGGAGTGCATACTTACTTAGCAATACATGTGCTGTTCTTGCTTTTATACCCAGCAGAGGAAAGCCCCCAGATGGAGTCGGTGGGCTTGTCGCAAAAAACTGATATTTTAGCGCTAATTTTGGAAGTATGAATTTTACTACGAGAATATACAAATCAACACATGGATTTGCGAAAACTTTTTAATTACTCGGTAGTTTTTCTGATCCGTAACCTATAGAATTTTATTAAATACCATACAAATCTTCCCTACCACCTCAACACCCTTCAAAAAGGGGGTTCATAATTTCAACACCCTTTTTCCCAGAAGGGTGTGAAGCTACAAATTAGGGTGTTCGAAACTAAGAAAAAGGGCGTAAAGAAAAAAAGGGTGTAAGAAAAAACCGCCAACGAAGAAAAAAGGTGGAGAGACCTCCAATTTTGGAGGCATTTTGTACCTGTTTACACGGGTGGACTGAACATTCTCTACAAGCGGGCGGGGGGGGAGGGGTTGTACCTCACGATGTTTACAGCTATATGAATTGGCATAATTTATTACCAGTGAAGCTCTTTAAGCTTCAGGAGCTAGTTTCGGTGGCATTAGCAAAAAATCCAAAAAGAAATGGGGCACCTGTAAAGGGTGCACCACCGCAGATAGGGCATTATAACACTGAAGTAGGCTTTCGAGCTTGTTAGAGTGTGAGCTCAAGGGGCGTATGCGTATGCGCACCTCTTACTGTACCATTTGAAAGGTACAAGTCTTTTTTGGATTCTAAAAGGTAAAAAAATTCGCGCAGCTTGCAACCGTGGTGTAAGGCTGGAGAAACAGCAACGCGGGGGGCCGACCTACCTTGCTTCCCTCTTGGATCTCCTGGAAATGTTGAGGGAGGGGGGAGGGGGGCACACTAGAACAGCCTTGTGAAAGCCGGTTAAATTTGGCCTCATCCCTGAGTGGTCATCCTGGCTGAGCAAGAACATTGTAAAGCTTAGCAAACATAACAAAATTTAGCAACACCGGAAGAAACTAGGTCGACCCCCAGCTCCGTTGTTCTTTTATTGCAACTGAACACCTATTTCACACCGTTTCAACAACCTACAGAAAGCCAAGCGTGTTGCAGTCGCTAAACACCCTTTTCACCACACGACTACAGTCTTCTTAATTTTGAAGGTTCAAATTACTGTTTCACGTGCCAAAGCTAAACTTGGGGCATGTGGTGTACCGAATAAGAAAACGAGCGATCATTGCATAAGAGCAATTATTATTATTTTTTTTGCGTTTGGAAATTTCTTGCGAGTAGAGGAGTATATGAGGGGATGTCTTCTTCTTTACAGTGCTATTAGCATCCGAACATGGCCTTATTCAATGAACAGCTGAACACCTTTTCCACACCCTTTCAACACCCTAAGAAAAACCAAGGGTGTTGAAGTTGATCAACACCCTTTTTTTCAAACAAAAAGGGCGTAGAGCTACGAAAAGGGTGTTGAGACTCAAGAAAAAAGGGTGTAAAGGCCTCCCAACACCCTTTTTCCACCTATGCTACACCCTTTTTGGCTAAAAGGGTGTAAAAAAGTTTGGCCCCAAATAGTGTGTAGCTAGCTACACACTATTTGGGGCCAAACTATTTAATTTATTTCAACCAAATTATGTTATTTTGTTCGAATGAGGTTTTCAACTTTTAAGTACACCCACGCACACGCACACACGCACACACACGCGCGCTCACACGTACACACACGTACACACACGTGCACACACATACACACACACACACGCACGCATAGACATCTCCCTCTCTCTCTCTCTCTCTCTCTGTCTCTCTCTCTCTCTGCGTTTATTTTCCCACTTCTGCACTCTAAGAAAAAAAGGTAAAAAAGGCAGCAAGTTTCAGTGTTCGTATCTGAAGCCGCGCAGTTTCTCCCTCGGACCAACCAGTTCATCCTTCAGCCGCACGGGTTGCTCCGTCACGAACCGCTCTTTTTCACTCCCCACGGTGATATATTTGCCTTGTCAGCGGTTCCGAACGAGCGCCAGTCATCGGCATCAACCACTCGCAACCGCTCTTGACGGTGTTTTTATTTACGCAAACTAAGAGCTACATGCTTGACAGGGACGAATTTTTATGCGTGAATATTTCGCGACAAACTTCTGGACGCGTTTGTAATTACGGCGATAATCGGAAATCACCAGCTATGCTAACCTAACCCGGCTGGCAAAGATAATTTGGCCACTCTCGATTAAAAAAAAACCGCCACCGGCACTCATCCGTCATTGGGCACCTCCGAGAGAAACGCATCAACCACCCGAGGTAACCACCACGCCGCGCTCGTGCCGGTGCTCGCCTTCGGGCAGCCATGCCGGCCCCTTGGGCCAGTGGTGTCAATAAAACTTTTAATCTCTTTCTCTCGCCCTTTCTGGTAACTAATTACAGTTTCATGTTTTCTTTGATTACAGCTTGCAACTATCAAATAAAAAAAGCCCGCCCGCCCGCATCTTCCAACGGGGGGAACTCGAGTAAATGCGTCGCATAGGGGTGAATGCATTGCACGAACGTTGCGTAATTGGGTAGTTTGTGGTTACCGTTTGGATGTGGGGAGGGGGTCGTCTTTATTATTCTTATTGTTGATTTTGGGACACAGGAAGGACAGGTGAGGGCATTGTGATCATTATTATATTTGAGCGCAGGTGACTGAATTCAGAGCGGCCGCTCCACCGCTCAGAATTCTCCGCCGAGAGGAGTATGGGGGAGAGACGCGCATGCGCACACTTCCGTATACAAGCACGCGCCCTTTCCACACCCCCCACCGCGCTGTTATCACGCAGCAAGCACGCCGCTAGCACGCCGCTATCACGTGTACACCTGCCGCAGTTGCTGCTGAGCGCGACGGAGCGCACGGGCTAACTACTGCGCATGCGCGCGCAGACGCGTTCCTCCCGCACCGCCCCAGCTTCTGTTGAGAGCGACGAGGCGCACGGCGCAGCTACGACGCATGCGCGCGCAGACGCGCACCTGCCGCACCGCCGCAGCTGCTGTTGAGAGCGAGCTGTTGTTGAGAGCGAGGAGGGTACGGGGGAGAGACGCGCACCTGCGGAGGGAGCGTGGGGACGGCGCCGACAACATCGACGAGTGACATCGCGAGCCTAAGAAATGCTCCGCATTTAAAAAATGGGCTGGCGATTACGATACTCCCTAATGCGATGTTTGGGCGCAGCAGCTCAAAGTTCAGCGCGAACTCCAGATTCTGGCGTCCGCGGCGTAGAGCCTCTGCTGAGTCAGTTCGCTTAGAAGCAGCGGCAGAAGACGCAGTTCCGCCAGTTGCGTCGCTCATTGCTCAGTAAGAGCTGACTGGAAGCGCATGTGCGCGTTCCACAACAGCCGCAGCAGATGCGCACGACCGGTTGCGTCACTCGCATCTCAGCACTCCTGATGGCTCCAGTGCGCTGAGGCAGCACTCGTGGGTTCTCACGAAGCTGAGCCTCTGCGTCTCAGGAAAGGACAACAAACTGCGTCTTAAGCGAACGCACTTAATAGTCACGCGCAGGCCCTCCTCACGGTTTCGCCTAGCGTCACGCCGTCGAGCGCCTCGTGCGGGCACAGCATACTTCCTTACACACAGCTGTTGGGAAAGTTGGTGCATTATGATTGAAAAATTAAGCGCGATTAAGACAACTGCACTAAGTCAGAGCGATGGGCCACCATACTGCCCCTTGCCCTCCCTCACCGCACACTTTCGGAGAGCGTTGGCTCGCGCCGCCACGGTGAACCACCCTCCCCTCCCAATTTCACGACACTCTTCTTCTTTGCTTTCTTTCACTCGTCGGTCTTCCCATCGTTCGTGGGTCACGACGACGGCGACGCGGCTGAGCCTGGGGACTGGCGCCAAAGGGCTGCTCCCTGAAAGAAGATATGTGCAATCGTTAATAGTGTGTAGTTTTGTAAACATGCAATGAGAGGCACGCCTCACCGCGAAATCGGCATCCAACACGTGCGGCTATTTACAAATGAAGATCCCTTACAGTGAATGTGCGATGGCGATGTCGCTGTTCGCGTTTTTTTGCGTTGGTGTTATTTCGCCTGCGGTACGTTTGGGTCTTCCATTGCCCTGACAGAAAGAGCCCCATGACGCTACTTGAAGGAGGTCGTTATGGCCTTTCAGTTCTTTAAATTCAGGTTTTCGTACGGATACCTTGCTCTGGTTCCTAGAAAAAAACTATACAAGGATTTGATTGGCATAGCATTACCCGTACTTGTTTAGCGCTCCTTAGACTGTGCAGGTTCAGGAAAACACATGGTAAAGAGGGTTAAACGAATGCCTGTGAAATAATCACTCAAAGGCTCCTTCTTTCAATTACATAGCGGAACGCCACCCGTCAGTTCATGGCTGCGGGAGAAAGGAATATTTGTAGCGGGGTCAGTAAATGGCCGACGTTGTGGTAAACTGGAGACCATAAACACATCTTTTTGGACTGTTCTGACGCAGTGTTCCTCCGGGACATTCTCCAGCGGACACTAGAAAAAGAACTGCCGGTATCTCCGTACGAAATACGTTCCCTTCCCACACGTAATGATGGAGATATGCCCTTCACTTGTTCATGGCCTGCACAGCCCCTGGAAACCTCGTATGCCCCAGCGACGTGCAGACCCGGACGCACGACCGGCAAAGCATTGCTTATATCAGAGATATAAAAAAAAATGCAAGGCGAGCAACCTGACTGGGCTAACATGCTAGATGAATTAGTTAACCGGAAAAACTTTTTAACACGGAGGGGCGCGAGATAAGAGTTTGTCATATTTGTTGGGCCTGTTATTGGATGTGTCTTGGTTTATGCGTCTTTCATGGCGAAATAAAAAAAATCAGTTGTAGTTCAGCGCTTGTCCTGTCATCTCTTACTTGTGTGTCGTCGTCTTTGTGCGCTGTGAACCCCTTAATGATGCTACACCAACTAGCCCACCAAGAGTGAAACTTAAGCGCAAACAGACACAAGGACGAGAAAGGGAAACGACACCATCGCTTGTGTCGTTTCCCTTTCTCGTCCTTGTGTCTGTTTGCGCCTACGTTTCACTCATGGAAATAAGCGCTGGTGTTGTTTCTCTTTCTCTTCCCTGTGTCTGTTTGCGCTTAAGTTTCATTCATTCACCAACTAGCATGTCTCTTCATTTTGCTTAATTAAGCCCACCAAGCCATCCTCGTGAACTTCATTTTAACACGCATTTCCCGTAGTTACGGAGGGGTAGGGGGGATATCATTATGTTGTGTTGGAACATGTGCCATTGTTTGGTTTTTGTTGTCTTCATTGTACCCAGCCGGTAAAAGAAAAAATCTCAGGGAGGTGGCGGGAGGGGGGGGGGGGGTTGTGTTGTTACATTGCGGAAACAGACGCGTGTGAAGAATGCATATACCTCAGTAAAATGTGAATGAGTACCCTCAAGAACCACTCAGCTTGAGCTGGTGCCGTGTTTTCTATTTTTATTTTTGCTGCCGCTACGCGATCTCTTAACAAGAAAAATGACAGTTAGTCTCTGGTGCTGAAGTATTCACAGCACGGTCTACACATGATCGGCCTTTCTCCCGTACATCACATATTCAGCGTACTATCAAAAACGCTTTGCTAGGATATAGCGATTGAGTGTAAAGCCTACACTAAACCTTCTGTAGCCAGTTTACAGAAACGTTCCATTTCAAACACGGAGGCGTGAAAACGGTGGCGAGAAAACACGGTGGTGAGAAGAAGTTACGCTGTTGCTAGGAGGTTGATAGATAGTCAGTAGGCAGTCTACTTAATTCTGGTAGCTCTTGTCGACTTTTGTCAACAAACATTGAATTCAATGTTGGCCCCAATTTTTACGAAGGATAGGCTTTATTTTCCTGCCACTTTTGTTACCAAACCAAAATTCACGAAGGCGGCAAGTTTTGTTTTCGAGCGAATTTATTTGCAACTCATGCGTCACATCAAGCTACGAACATTTCCCTGGTTCTATGCGCCCGTTTCTGTTGTGTGGCAATGGTCTACGGGTTGGCAGTCGTGCGCTGATCAGCACGCCGGGGAAAATGTTGGATACGGAGTTATATTTCGAAAGGCTTGAGAAAATTAACCCTTTCAGCCGTGTAGTTTTGTTTGTCAAGGAAGGAAGGGTGTAGAAGGAAGGCAGGAAAGTTAACCTGGCTAGAGCCTAGTTGGCTATCCTGCACGTCGGAAAGGGAAAATGGGCAAGAAAGAGAAAAGAAAGAATGAAGAGAAGTTGGAGTAGACACGTATGCCCAGCGCTGAAGCACTGACACTGATAGACACTGGAGGCGTTCAGTCTATAGTCTGGTGTTTAAGTTCGTTGCCCGAAATAGCGTAAAATTTCCTTAGTCGCCTTCTGAGCGGATGACGGACAGTGCTGACGACAGCTTTTTTTCTTTCAGGCGAGTAGCGTGGGCACTCGCATAAAACGTACCGTATCGTCTCCGGCGTGCCACACGTTTCGCCCTCCTCACTTGCTACCATTCCGATTGTGTATGAATAAGCATTTGTGAAAGCCACCCCCAGCCAGAGACGGCATAGAAGAGTTGCGTCAGACCGTGGGAGGCTTAGTCGAAGGGGACGCTGCAGGTGCGGGTCATGGGCACCAATGCGTGCACATGTGAATTCATCTGGATGTCATTGGGAGATTGCTGTTTCCCGGGCAAGTATGCGGAGGGCCCCAGCTGCGTCCGTCCTAGACAGTGGGACGAGCACAGTCGCCGCGGTTTGATGCGCCAGCCCGGCAGCAGCGTCCGCACTTTCGTGGCCGACAATGCTGCAGTGGCTGGGAAGCCACTGCAGGGTGACATCATGAGCCGCCTGGGTATCACCGTCGTACACCATTGTTATTTCTGTCAGGAGCTGTTCGTGAGATTCCCGGCACAGGGGTGACTGGAGTGACTGAAGTGCAGCTTTCGAATCACAGAAGATAGCCCATCTGCGGCACGAATTTGCTCGATGGTGCGAAGAGCGCAACGGATGGCCGTAAGTTCTGTAGGCATGCAGGTTGTAGGATTGGCTATCTTGAATTGGCTGGACAGTGACATTTGTGGAATAACAACACCGCCGGCAGAACCCGACGATGTTACTGAGCCATCGGTGTATACATGGGTTCGGTCATTGTATGTCTCGTACAGGTATACTAAAGTTACCTGTTGCTGGGCTGGTATCGGAAGATCGCGTTTTTTCTTTACTCCTGGAATATCTAGGCACACTCGGGGCTGCATCACACACCACAGCGGAAGGAGCGGTCACATCGCTGGCGTATAGTTCGACGGAATGCTGGTGTTGTGGGAAGCTACTACCCTTGCGAATGACGCCCGCGGACGGGTCGCTGGTATCCCCGCGAGGTGATGATCAGGTAGACGGGTGAGGTGCCTGATATGTGTCCTGAGTATTTCAACTTCCACAAAGGTTGCCAAAGGGTGATTCAGAGCCAGCGCAATGGTCGCTGCTCTGGACGTACATCGTGGTAGGCCGAGACAGGTTTGCAGGGCATGAGCTTGTATACCGTGAAGTGACCGAGAAGTTTTGCGGCACGCTCCAGAAAGGACAGGAGCACTGTACCGTAGACAGCCCAAGAACAGCGCGTTCTATAGCTGTAACATTGACTTCATTGCTGCTCCCGACGTCTTACCGCTGATGAGTTGGAGCACATGCACCACTGCAGAGAGCCTCTTCTTTATAACGTTTACGTGAGCGCTCCAAGAAAGGCCTCTGTCGACAACTATGCCGAGAAACTTGTGATTTGTCACATAAGACACCCTTTCGCCAATTATATACAAAGGGTACGCATACATAGGCTTTTGTGTAAATGGAAGCACGTTGCATTTGTTGCTGGATATTTCCAACCCTTGTCCGTGTAGATAGGAGGTCGTCACGTCTGCGGCATTTTGCAGTCGGGTGCGCGCATGCCGACGAGTCACGCCATCTGCCCATACACATATATAGCCGGCGTATATCGACACGTGAACCCTCCTTGGAAGGCAAGAAGTCAGGCGAATTAGCGTAAGGTTGAACAGTGTAGGGCTCAGGACGCCTCCTTGGGGAACACCACTGTGAGTATAGTGAGCTGATGTCGGCCCATCGGCAGTCATAACAAAGAATGACCTTCCTGTTAGGTAGTTCCGTATCCACTGGTAGATCCGTCCACCGAGCCCCACAGCCTGTAGTACTTCAAGAATCGCATCGTGCTCCACGTTATCATAGGCTCCCTTAACGTCGAGGAACAACGCAGCACACATGCGCTTCGCACTTTCCGCTGCTGCACAAAAGTCACCAAATCAATAACACAGTCAATGGATGAGCGTGCACGACGGAATCCAGACATGACATCAGGGTAGACATTGTAATGCTCTGGGAACCACTCCAGACGTGCAAGAATGATTCGCTCCATCAGCTTTCCAACGCAACTCGCAAGTGCAATTGGACGGGAGGCCATTGCATCCAGCAGAGATTTTCCGGGCTTCAGGAGCGGGACGAGGCGGCTGGACTTTCACTTTTGAGGAACCATCTCACCACACGTCATTGAAATATTCCAAGGCTTGTCGGGCATCCTTACCAAGGTGACGCAGAGCAGCATAAGTGACTCCATCAGGCCCAGGAGACGAAGATCGCTTGCACGCAGCCAATGCCGCCTGGAGTTTTTTCATGCAGAATTGGACGTCCATCCTTGAATCCCGCGTTGCCGGGATGTCACTGGCGAGCAGTAGTCCAGAAGGGCCTGTTCCACTGGCTATCCTCACGCAGAAGTCCTCGGACACTTCGAGCTCTCAGCGGTTCTGGTGAATAGCCAGGGCCTTTAATTGGCAGCGCTGCTGTGCGGGAGTCATTAGCGCTTGCACAGTTTTCCATATCCGCGACAAAGGCTTGCGGGGGTCGAGCAAGTCACAAAAAGATTTCCAACGTTGTGCTTGCACTTGGGCAATGCGTAGCTGGATCTTCTTTTTCGTTCGTCTGCAAATTCTCAAATCTTCAAGGCATTTCTTTCGCCGGTATCTGCGTTCGGTGCGGCGACGAACAGCACGAAGGCGCTCCAGCTCCACGTCAAAGTCGGTCACTTTTGGAGACAGCCGGACGGAACGCTTGAGGCTTGGAGTGTGCTTCCAATGGCGGACTCTAGATTTTCAAAGTCATCGCTCCGGCAAATTTCTTCCATTCTTGATTTGAACTTGGACCAATCGGCTACCCGAATAACATTGGGATCGAAGGAACTTCGTAAGCAATTTTTCTTTAAATAGGTCGGAATGTGGTCGCTTCCACGAGTTTCTATGTCTGGGAACCACTGTACACGACCCTATAAACATCGTGACACAAACGTCAAGTCAAATATTTGTAAAAACTAAGGTGTTAAAATTATCACTCTTTCGTGGCCCGGTAAAAACAGTCGCAAAACTTAAGGGGTAGCGTTGTAGGCGATAGACGGGAACAGGAAGAAGACAGGAAGCCGCTGAAGTAACAACAAAGTTTGCTGAAAGCGCAACAGATACATTAACACTAGGTCAAAACCCGCATGCCCTCACATGATGACGTCATACTCAGATTCAGAAAAATCTCGTTAATTCCAACTCGAAGGGGACCATAAAATTGTGCGAATTAAGCCGAGTTCGAATTAGCGGGTGGGCTAATGGATGGAAATCGCGCCACACTGCGCGGAAAGAACACAAAGAAGCCACCTCTGGATCGCAAATTAGGCGCTACTACACGTTTGTGGCAGGTGATATCGTACATAATGTTTTGCAAATAATACTGGCATCTGTCGCAGCACTGGCGCCTGTGGCGCGGCGCCCTTTGTAGAAGCGACATAAGCTGTTGCAGGAGCGTAGCGCGCGCGCCTCCCTGTTGTTTTTCTGCTTCGTTGTTTTGCATCTCTAGTAAATTTGGTTTGGTATGTATTTGCAACCCATTGTAATCACTCTGGGCCGACTTCTTCCTGAGAAGTGATGGAAACCAGGGAATCATAGTTCGAATTAACCGTTCTGGATACCGAAGCGTTCGAGTTATCGCTACTTTTTTTTCTATTGAAATATACAGGGCTGGGCGGGGACAAGGGCGTAAGTTCGAATAAACCGCAAGTTCGAATTAACTGAGTCGGAATTAAGGAGCTTTTACTGTACCAACACTAACCCAAAACGGTGAACTGCGGACAAGCCCAGTCGGCGTTGAAAATGATCAGAAATCCATTGAGCGCTTCAAAAAAATTAGCAGTGGCTTAGCTCCGCTATGCCAGGATATACGTAGCGTGAGCAAGGTTCAGCTGGTTATTCTTAGGTTTCCTGGTTGTCTGGGATTAGCTGATTATCATACTTACTGCTGCTAAAACGATTTCCAATCCAGTTTAATCCAATCCAAACCAGTCCATTCCAGTCACAGGTTCTCGCGTATGCGCAGCACGGCTCTCCAGGAGCCACGCGAAACGGCTATCAAGCGGCTCCGGCGCAGCGTCAGACCTGGCTACAGCGCAACAGAGGCGCACAGCAAGGGACGCGCCGGCGCCAGTGCGTCTGCTGCGGCTATGACGTCACTCCTCTGGAATGCGCAGACCGGCGAATGTGCAGACCCAATACTCTACATACCCGTACTCCAATTGGATTGGATTTCAATCCAACACGATCCAATTTAATCCAAGCCATTACAATCCAATCCAATCCAAGCCAAACCAAGCCAAGCCAATCCAATCCAATCCAATCCGATCCGATCCACTGCTCCTCGCGCTTGCGCAGAACGGCCCTTGACGGTGCACGCGAAGGTGCTCAACCTCGGCCGGTGTAGCTTACGCTACAAAACCGAAATTCTGCGTCGTGCAGATCTATCGAGGTCACGCGTGCACACACACAATCTTTTTGAAGGGAAGCCTTCTACGCCTCACTGATGGCGTTGTTCGTCGCCCGAAATGAATCACTCCCCACCGCCTCACAAAATGGTACCCGTGTTCGAAATCGAACCTGGGTCCCTCGCGTTTTGAAACCAACATCTATCCGATAGCGCCCTTCGGACGCCGTCAAAGCTGTACCGGTTTTGGACTTTGACTTTGACTCAGGTTGCACGGAAGAAAGCTTCGTCTTTTAAGCATCTTTCTTTTAAGAAAGAGGATTTTATTTCTTTCTAATATGAAAGCCTCAATAACTTCCTTCCTGAAACGATTTTTGTGGACAGAAAAGATAATAGTATCTTGAAATACTATAGCCCTCCTGTGTTCCGACAGTGACGTGCGACATGCAAATGCGTATTGTTTTTCAGTACGCCCTTGTAAGCGCTCTAAATGGATTGCGTGATGTTCATTTTGCCACAAGAGGGAAGTTCATATACAATCCTATTTTAGAATCGACGTATTGGGATATGTGCTGGAGTTTTCAATTGTTTTTTTTTTAACCCAGAGGGAACATGCGTCAATTTTATTTGTATGTTACACAAATTTTGCACTTATTAAGGGGGGATGGGGCTGAAAATGCAACATTCACATAAAAACAGTCACCTAACTTTCTGAGCCTCTGCGACAGTTTCAGTGTGTGAGTGCTTACTGCAAAGTTTTTCTTTTCAACAGTCTCCCCATCACACGGTCCGGCGAAAACAATTGATTCTACTCGACTCGCCTGACGAGCTTCTGCGCTGTTAAGCAGAGGACGCCCGCAGGAAGACCTACCTTTCGTAAACGCGACAGTTGGGCCAAGAAACTATTCGAAACCTGATTAATGATGATTGTAGGGTTTAACGCGCCGACGCAACGCAGGCGATGAGGCGCGCCGTAGTGGAGGGCTCCGGATTAATTTCGACCACTTGGGGATCTTTAACGTGCGCCGAAATCTCGCACACACGGGCGTTTTTGCTTTTCGCCTCAATCAGAAAAGCGGCCGCCGCGGCCGGGAATCAAACCCGCGACCTCGTGCTCAGCAGCGCAACGCCTTAGCCACTGAGCCGCCGCGGTGGGTATCCGAAACCTGAAGAAAAGAAGAATTAGAGGACGGCAATAGCAAGCCCAAGGAAGCAATGTCGTTTTTGACTGCCTTTGAATACACGGAATTAAAACTTTGCGTTGGCTTTTTTTATGTTGAGCTATATGCACTGCATACGTGCGCGTCAGATAACGTCAGCTTGGCATCTAAAAGCTGCAGCTTAATGCTAGTTACTATTTTATGCGTGAATTGTAGCGCACGGCCATACTTATGCAACATTTCAACAAAAGTTGCTTTCTTCCAAAATACTAAAAAGTCATCCAGGTATTTTACCGCTCAGATTACTAGCCCTCTCGTCGTTATCAATGATCATATAAGGAACCCTTATAAACAATGTGTGACTTTGTCGCAGTTACTGATTGTTTATTCGTGCTGACGGCCTCAGAAGGATCCTCTCGTGGTCCGCCTGGTCTAAGGTTGCCACGGCATGGAAGCTCAGAGCACGCTACAGAATTTTCTGGCTGTGATATGGTGTCAACGTGTTGCGGTGCTTGCCGCGCAACTGCTGGGCCTGTAATATTGCTTTATTCGTACGTGTGTAGCTTGCAGAATACGTTCTGAAGTTAAGGAGGAAGATTGGCCACGCATGTGCTCACATCGTTGCAAATGTCGTCGAAAGACGATAGTCGTCTGATGCATTTGCAAGTAAATGCCACCCTTGTCTTTACCGCTCACCTGCAGTGATACGGTTCCTCCCCGTGTCGCTTCTCCCATGATAAACACACTAGAGGTTTGCTCAAGCCAATTTAAATTTACCGCGTTCCACTACACTACGCTCGGAGCCTCTATGCCAGCGCCACCGAATGTCGGAGGCGTACGTGAATCGAGGCCCCCTGCAACGCGTCATCTACTGGAATTTAGTTACTGCTGCGGTTTGACTTTTTCGAATGCCGAAGCATAGTTTTCATTAAATATCGTATCCAAGTATTTCTAATAAAGAAACACTGCAAATAAAACTTACGTATTGATGCTTTGCCTAACATATGCCTAATATTATGTTCCGGCTTCCCGCTGTTGACAAGAAGGAATATTTCCACCGGACTTTTATGTTTAGAAATGGTCGCGGCTCTATAAACACATCTTTCAACCTCTGCATTAACTTTTACCGGGAGGCTGCACGTCTTTGTGGTCATCCACGCAACCAACTCGAAATTGCAAGCCTTGAAAAACTAAACCACGCCGCTCGCACTGCTAGGCCTAACTAGGCCTAGAGCCGCGGCGGCACTCGTCCCCAACAAGCCAGGCTGGCAGCGGCTCCCTGATGAACGTTGCCCGCCCCAATGCTATGGACATGCAAAGCGGTCGGTGAACCCTTCACCCCGGAGGAACTGCGGCAACCGAGCTTGAGAACTATACAAACCACGCAGAAAACCCTTCGCTGTACCGAGAGACAATTCAACAGGCAAGTCACCCCGCAGTTCCTGGGAGCTCTCCACGCCAAGGCCTCTGAATAAAACCCCTGCGTTGAATACCTCCAGTCGAACCCCTTCCTCCAAACGAAATCAAGATTATTTCGCGTTCTCGCGGCGTACTAGCCCTCGCCAAGCTATCCCTTGTGGTTATAGAGGACAAAATCCAACAACACGCAAACGTTCAACCCAGTGGGTGAAATGAAATTCGCACTCCAGCCAAATCCAACTTCATCGTAATTAGTACTCCCCTGGAGTCACGGGCAGTGAAGCATGCTGAAATCTCCAACCTGCTCATTGGAGAACATCGGTCTCGGAAAATACCTCCTTGGACAACATCTTCAATACCCCGGAAACGGACACCCCTAAACAAATCGCTCTTATCATCATCAATTATAAACCACACTTGAATATCCTCGATGTCTGCCGATGAAACAGCTCCAACATGGCACAAATACTTTTAGACGACCCCACTTCCCGCATCGGGTTCGGTACGGGACCGCCACCTGCCGTTGCAGACCCTCCCGGCACAAAACCGAAGCGTGCACCAGCTGTTGGAGAACTGGTCATCGCCTGGACGTGAGCCCTGCACAACAGGCGTTACCCCGCTGTTCTCTCTGTGGCGCTACCAACGCTCATGAAGACCACTCCTGCAACCCACGCTGCATAGTGTTTAACGGAAGCCACCTTACAGATTCGGCGGACTCCCCCGCCGCTACCAAACCAAACCACCGATGCTCTCCTACACACAGGCCGCGTGACAAAGCTGCACTCCCCCACCTGATTGGTTCCTTCCACTACAAGCCCGAGACCGCAAGTCCGCATTGGAAGCCAGCAGGCAGCAGGACTTTGTTTGACCTCCAGCGCCAATTCCTCAAGTCATCTTCTGGCTCACAGTCCTATCAGGCGACAGTTCACGCGCCCCTCCCAGCTCCGACACACTTCCCCAAACCCCCCCATAGGTACCTCCACAGCAAACGTACTTAGATAGCTGCTGGCCATCCGCGATGAAATGACATCTCTCAGAGAGGTAAACGCTGCGCTGAAGCGCGAAGACGTTTTTTTCTAAAAAATCAAGCGCACTCACTCCCCTCTTCACAGCAGGAGAACCCAGCTCCCCACCCAATAAAACGAAAAACCCCCTCCATGTTCCAAGATCAACTTCAAAACCACCCACCTCAGCAGCTAGAGGCACGTTTCGGGAGGCTAGAGCAGAACCCCAAAGTACAAAAAGAGAAGTACAGTAATTTCCACCAATCATTGCTTAGCAATCAGGCGCCCATGCAGGGAACCATGAAGGCAATAAAAGCGGAAATGCACAGCTACCTCCAGCGAATTATGACCTCCATGAACGAACCGGTAGCCCCAGTATTAGATGCCCCCATCACAGATGCCCTCATCTCATGAAGAATTCGTAGTCTGGCAGTGGCATTGCCACGCTCTCCAACGGAAACGCGCCAATTTACAAATGGTCACTGCCTTGACCGACCAAACCCCCCCCCCCCAAAAAAAAAAATACCCCCACACGAACCTGCTCACCACATCGCGCCAAACTAGGTGGCCACCAATCATTCCAAGACCACCGTCTCGGAATACAGCGCAATCTTAGTGCACCGTAACGTTCCAGCCAAACGAGTGCCCTTTGACAGCGTTTCTATGTCTCACAACATGATCATTAAAACAAAGCTCCCTCCTAATTTCATCTTCATGTGCCCAACATATACAGCGGCCCCCAAGAATAAACTTTTCTCACTAGCAAAGAGAGGGGCACAAAACCACCCCCTCAATACAGTCGGCGTCTTTACCGCCCAACATACAGCATAGGGTTTTCCTACAGTATCCAAATATGGCCGCCCTACACTGGGAACACGTGCACTCTCACAAGCTCACACTTGGGAACCCCTCCTGACATACCAACCATACTTGGCAATAGTTCACAACGAGAAACAACGCCAGATCTCACTCATACCCTCGCATATCCAATGCACACTTGCACAACATGGACACACTTTTGAGAGTGACCATTGCTACATCCCACTCAACACACTTATGTCCCCCAGCACAAACAACAATACATAGCATACTGGCACGCCTTCAGGTCCACCAGCAACGAACAGCCCACTCAAACCTTACAGTACAGCCCTTGGATACATAGATAAGCTCAGCAGAGTGTTATGGCCCTGCCAAATGTAACGTCTTCCTGTTGTATTCGTTCTTCCGTCTGCTTTTTTTATTGCGCTGCCGCACTAGCAATAGACCCTATGCAAAATGCGCCCCGCCATCTCACGTCGACTCCGGTAACTAGGTCCGCCATTTTGGTACGGTCGTTTGAAACCGAAACCAATTAGCAAAAGATAGAAGGCGGGCATTGACCGCTCTTGGAGATGGACTACAATGCCGGAGCATTGCTTCGTGCCGCAGAGCACGCAATGCGGAAATACCGGTTCAAATGGAAAAAAGGTACCTGAAGTTCCACGCTTTTGAACGAACTTTGTGACGCGAACTGTGCCGGCGCGAGCAACCTTAGTGACACGCTGGGCGCGGTGCGCTTGGAGCGAATATTTGTCGTTGATTCGCTAAGCGCGGGGTTCCGTAGTCGCTGTCCGTATGAAAAATACAGCTGCGTTGGAGTTCTCTTGTCCAGCCTTTGTATTCTAAATGAAGCCTGAGCGTGCGCCGCCTATTCAGGCGACTGACAGCGGCGCTCGTCCGGGAAAACAGTACCACACATTGCCAAAATTAGGCTGTTTCTTTACTCGTCCCTGTGGCTCTGCGCCCGCTTCATTTCATTGTTAAAAGGTACCGCTTAGCCCCTACACGAGCCTTTATCTTACCGAGGGCTGTAAACAAACTTTTCCTGCCGCACTACGCCGTCACGGCGCGGTTGAAAATTTCCTCTGTGGCGGGCGCGCACGGTATGGGAGTATGTTGTTGGTTTCTTTACGTTGCATTTAGCCGCGTGTCATTGCAGAAGTGGCGAACACTGTTTTATGATGATCTAACGGTGGAAAATTCGAGCTTTTGCACTTGGTTCCCGATTTGCCGGGCTCAAAGGTTTGTTGTTACGTCAAGTTAACTTGGTGCCCATTGTCATTCCAGCAACGATGTATTTATTGTCGAATATTTTGCGACTAAAATACACACTCACTCCTCCAGTTTGTCACATGCTGCATGCATGCCTCCGACGTAATGATAGTGGCCATTGATGTAGGTAGCTGAGACAATTTTCAAGTTTTATTCAAAAAGAAAAAAGAAAACGGCCACAGTTGCATCAGGCCGCCGCGCATCAGCTTGAGTGCTTTTGCGTGTTTTGTATCCACAGTGAAAATCCCAGTAAATTAAACTACTTCGCTGATTTATAGCGCGTGCAGTATAGCAAACTGTGGATATAAATGGAACAAACAGAAGCATTCGCGCACCCCTGCATGTCGCGGTCTAGTAAACACGACGTTGCCCAGCCTATGCGTGCTCGCGAGATGACCACGGCGAAATGTGGCATGAATGCTTGCTGGTAGCTCATAGGTGACCCTTCAGGTGCCATGCCAGTCCTTGTTTCTGTCACTGGGGGGGGGGGGGGGGGGGGGGAGCAGGAGGAGCGGGAGGCCAGCACAACTGGGGCAAAAAACTCATTCCCAAGGCTACCAAGTTTTCTCCCAAGCGCCTGCACAGCACTTTGTTGCTGCTCGCATTGCTCCTGTACTCGACGTGCATCGAACAGACGCATTGGCAAGGGAAGGGAGGGGCCATTTTATCGCGGGCTTCTCCAGTCAATATTTTGGACACTCGCTGGCTTGATGCCCTGCTGTCTCGGACGTCCCCACTGTTGTGGCAGCTCAGTGCACGCAAGCTCCGGTGGCGCCTCTTAAAAACTTCGGCTTGCAAGAGGGCGAGTAGGTGCACAGCAGCCAGGCTGTGACTGCATGCTCCACTGCAACCCGCTGGGTACTCGCACGATGCCTCCCCAATCGCCCCACTGTCCGTCTCAAAGGTGAGGCACACAACATAGGGCCGGCCACTTTTCTTCTGGGAGCGAAAGCAGCTGCTGAGCGCATGGATGAGGCCCAACCTGCAAGAACAGAGAGAATATCAGTAAATAACACTGAGGGAAGAACAGGACTAGTCCGCTACAGTTTTGGTAAAGGGACAGAGCAGAAAGAAGTGGCCACAAGGAACAGACTCAAAATGACCAGATTTTGTGTCTTGCTTAACAGTGTTGCAAGGGCAATAATCTACACCTCAAACAGCAATGATGTCAAAATTGTTTGTCAAGTTCGAGCATGCAAGTATCTCTGCATGCTTTGTTAATGCATTTTTCAAGAGAAGGAAGTTTAACATTTAAAAACCTCAGCGTGGGTAATGATAAGTACCCGCATAATCGTGTTCGTCATAACTTAAGCAAGCAATAATATGATTATCTGGAACTCACTTCCAGAATCTTTCGAGATAAACAGGTAAACATTCGGGCTATACCGATGACCCATCGAATTAAAAAAAATCTTCTAGTTCAGTGAGTTCGAGCTAACGAGGTTTTACTGTATTATCTATTCGTGCACACCAAAAACATGCGCTTTAGAAACAAACACAACCACCCCACCGCCAAAAAAGGAGAAGAAAGACACACAAACAGATTTTTGCGCAGAACATGTGCAATAAATAATGCAAACACACAAAAAAAGAAAATTCAAGGCTAGAGCCCGAAAGACCCGGCCGAATCTAACGGGGACGATGGCGAGTCTTCAATGCTCTCTACATAACACGGGTTCTGCCCCCTCCCGAAACAACACGGTTATTTGGCAATGGAATTGTCGTTCATTCCGAAATAAGAAGAGTTCATTGCTACAGTTTTCACAACAACGTTTTCCGGACATCATAGCCCTGCAGGAAGTAGACGTCAATCGGGTTGCCCTTCGAGACTACAATGCTTTTTGTACAACCCCACAGGCCCGTACGGCAATACTGGTGCGAAACACATGGACTGCCCAGCTACACGCACTCTCAACAACCATAGATTACGCATTCGTGGAGCTCCTTCCGTCCACCAAGAAACAGCCAAGCCTGTACCTTCTTAATATCTACAGTCCACCCTCTGGGCATCTACCGGGAATTAACTCCATGATAAGAGAAGCCACCATACGGGCCAAAGGAAATCAGCTGGTAATAGTAGGGGACTTTAATGCGCCTCATACGGCTTGGGGCTACGCCCGTAACACCCGCAAAGGTACCCTGTTACAGGAAGCAATCCAACAAAGTTGCTTAACCCTCTGCAACCAACCTCATACACCCACGAGAATTGGCAATAGTGTCTCCCGAGACACCTCACCAGACTTAACGCTCACGCGCAATATAACAGATTTTTCATGGCGCTGTCTCGCAGAAACTCTTGGCAGCGACCATTATATAATAGAACTCCAGATTCCAAATCGGTCACGTGGGAACCAAAGACTGGGTACATCTCGCATAACAGACTGGAAGAAATTCCGAGAAGAAACACCGGATAATCCAATCCGAAATCTAGAAGAGTGGACCAAGGAGCTGCTAGACCTCCTCAAAAAGCACACCAGAGAGCTTCCGCTGACGCAAGATTACCCCGCTGTTGACACCCACCTCCAGCACCTTTGGGATGCCCGTCAAGGACTGATGAAACGCTGGAAAAATAGAAAAACAAACCGCAAGCTTAAACTCCGCATCGCAAAACTGACTAAAGAAGCAGAAGAATACGCGAACCACTTAAGCCGACAAAACTGGACACAATTTTGCGACAAACTACAGGGGACACTTGGTACACGCAAAACATGGAATCTCCTGAGGACTCTCATGGGTACTCACGAAACCAAAACTGCCATCAGCCACCAAATTCGGAGACTTATTCATAACTACCCCGGTACTGAACAGGACTTACTTAATGAAATCATGGCACCCCTAAAGGCTACGACGACGCACAACACATCCGTGCAACCTACCTATACTGGTAACCCTAACCAAGATCTGGATGCCCCCTTCACGATACAGGAAATAGAAGCGGTAACAAGAAACCTCACTCGGAACACCGCCCCCGGTCGTGATCAAGTACCCAACAAATTACTACGCAACCTCGACCCTCTAACACTAGATCAACTATTGGACTACATCAATAGCCAATGGACAACAGGAATTTTACCACCGCAGTGGAAACATGCCGACGTCACTCTAATTCCCAAGGCAGGCAAACCTTTAGTCCCGAAGAATCTCCGGCCCATTTCGCTGACATCATGCGTAGGTAAAGTGCTGGAGCACTTAGTACACAACCGCCTTTCGACGTACATAGAGGACAACGATTACTTCCCCACACAATGTACGGATTCCGACCACATCTGTCCACACAGGACGTACTGTTGCGGCTGAAAGAAGATGTAATTCAACGGCTTTCAAATCAGCACAAATACTCTATATTGGCAATTGACATTAAAGGAGCATTTGATCACGTCTCGCATTCGGCCATACTGCGAGGCTTGAACTCCATACATTGCGGGGAAAGACTATACGAATACGTCAAAGCCTTCCTCACCGACCGCACCGCCACTATAGGCATTGGACACCTACGATCTGATACATTCCCAGTATGCCCAAAAGGAACACCGCAAGGCTCGGTAATCTCGCCATTGCTTTTTAATCTGGCCATGAAAGACCTGCCTCCACAGCTCCTAAACATCCCGAACTTACGGCACGCCATTTATGCCGACGACCTCACACTGTGGACACCGACCGGCTCCATTGGAGAACAACAAGAAGCCCTACAAGACGCAATAAATACAACGCAGGAGTATTTACGCGCCCGAGGCCTCCAGTGTGCCCCTGAAAAATCAGCCTTGCTAACACTCCGTAAACGGCTATCCAAAAAGAACGCGGACACAATACCAGACCCTACAGTTACCATCGATGGACAAACCATCCCCAACGTACCGCACCTGCGTATTCTTGGCTTGACGATTCCTAGAGACGGATCAGGATCGCAAACCATCTTACCACTTCAACGCACTGTTACCCAAATAATGCACCTTATACACAGGATTTCCCAAAGACGCTCAGGGCTGAAAGAAAAGGATACTATCCGCATAATACAGGCTATTCTCATCAGTCGAATTGCTTACGGAACACCCTATCTAAGTCTGAAACCCGCCGAAATTGCCAAGCTTAATGTTATGATACGACAAGCATTCAAAACAGCACTCGGTCTCCCCCCGAAAACCTCGACAAAGAAGCTCCTGCAACTAGGAATATCCAACACCTGGGAAGAAATATGTGAGGCACATCAGACTTCCCAATTCCGCCGACTACGCCTCACCACTGCCGGCCGCTTCACTTTATCTCAACTTGGCTACCCCGTTCCTTCTCAGCAGGACCAGAAAACGCGCATCCCACCTATCATCCGACAGAACATACGGGTAGCACCGATCCCCCGTAATATGCACCCCGAATACAACAAAGCAAGACGGCAGGCTCGAATCGGATACATCCGCAAACGGTTTGAACATGTGCCGACCACCAGGTACACAGACGCATCGCCCTACCAGGACCAGCCGGCTCACGCAATCAGCGTAATCGACGCAGCAGGAAAAGAGCTATCGGCAGCGACCGTCCTAACAAAGTCAACGGAGATAGCAGAAGAAGCCGCAATTGCCCTCGCAGCCACCACTGGAAAAGAGTACATCACCATCATCACCGACTCACAGACGGCGTGCCGCAACTACTTAAATGGAAGAATTTCAAAACCCGCTCTGCACATACTGCAACGACACCCCCAATTGCCAAGCATAGAAATCGTATGGTCGCCCGGACACACCGCCCTCGAAGGAAACGAAGCGGCTCACGCCGCAGCCCGAGAACATTCACACCGGGCCGTCTCCGAGAGGAACCACACGAACAGAGAGATTCATATCCCAAGTCTATGCCTCTTCACACATACGCAGAAATATTATCACACTACAGACAGGCTCGTCGCAAATATCCAGCGCCGGACCACCGACTAGCCAAAGAAGACGCCACCACGCTACGGAGACTCCAAACAAACACTTATCCTCACAACAGCATACTTCACGCCATGTACCCGACACAATACACTGCCAGCTGCAAATACTGCCCGCAGACAGGCACCCTATACCACATCGTTTGGGAGTGCTCCCACACGCCACAGCTCAAACCAAACCCCAATCCCTCCTTTCAGCAGTGGGTGGAGATGCTGACCAGTTCTGACCTCTCCGACCAGCAAACGTTGGTCCAGAGAGCGAAGAAGGCCGGTAGCCTCCAAGGGGTCCTGGACTGAGGACTCCTCTCACCGGGCGGGTGCCCCTGACACCAGCCCCTTGCTGTTTAATAAAAGTTTATTCCTCCTCCTCCTCCTCAAGGCGTATGTGCGCTTTTGTAGTTGACTTCGCCGCAAAGCACGATTGCTTTGCGACAAACGCGCGGGCGGACGACCGTCACGGAAAACGGCCGCAACCTTTCCGTAAACATCTTCGCCAAACATCATCCCGTAAATTCCATGTACAGCATTTGAAAATACCTAATCCACCCACTAGCGGTACGGTCTGGCGATTGTCGCTCTCCTCTTTCAGGGCTACTGCAACAGGGTCGCCGCTACGCATTTGCGTGGTAAACAACGGTGAACAAAGTGCTCTACAAATGCTCATACCGGTTAACTCGCGTCAAGTAAAAACAAAGAAGGATTTACTTACTGTGAGTCGCACGTGTTTGTCCGCACCGATGAAGACGAGCAATGCGCCTCGGTGGCAAGGCGGCATGCCCTGCTCCGCTGCCGCTCGGATGGGTCTTTGGCGCGGCACCCCAAGTGGTATGAGTCTTCAGACACAGTCGGCAGCGCAGGCAAGTCCTTCGTCCATAATCCGCGGTCGAGAGCCGGAAAACACCGTCCAGTTTGAGCCATATCGCGTTACCGTCACCTACTCTTCCACAGTAAACAATACGAGACTTCCCGATCGGCGCCCGTACCAATATGGCCGACGGTCTCGTTTACATCAGTGTTGCTAGATCACCAAGCAATTTCGCATAGGGTCTATTGTAGTCCGGAGTCCCCAGGCCATGTTTCGACCACCCTGGGCGCGTTTACGCGATTTTATTTAGTAGAAAAATTAATTCGAAAATGTTGTCCTCCTCTCTTTACGCTCGCCCATTTTCTGCGGCGTTTTCGTGTGACGTCGAGAGGAGCCGAGCTCGCAATTGGCTGCGCTACTGCACGGCTCCCCGGCCTTCAGTCAGTCAGTCGGCCCAGCGTTTCGTCCGCCGGCCGCCGACGGGTCGTCGCAATTCGTTCGCTCAGTTGAAACGAAGCCAGGACATGTTTGTGAATGGAAGAATCTGCCTTTCTTTACTTGGTTGGTTTGTACACTGTATCTAGCTCCAAGTCAAGGCCGCTTCACACAAGCGCTGCACAAGCGCACATGCGACGCTTCGCTGACTGGTACGCCAGTAGGAAAATATAAGGCCTCTTGAAGGCGGGAGAAGAGTCAGCGAAGTCAATATAGGTACTAAGGAAATAAAATCAACTGATATTTTTACCGTACAGCGTAAAACTAGGGCGTGGGAAGCACTTTTTTGCGCTGGGCGAACAAGCACAGCGGTCAGCAGCACGACTACGCATCTGCGAACGCTTTTCCGTCTACGAAATGCAATTGCTAGACGTGAGCTACTGTGGAAACTCGGGCGACGCTTACTGCACGAGCGCAATACAACAAATAGTCACCTAAGCTGCTTGAAATACCAAAACTAAATAAAAGTGTAAACTGCTTGTACAATATATACCCTATATTAGCAAAGCCCGTGCAGCCCGCTCCGTGCTTAGTGGTCTGGGGCGCCAGGCATGTCGCCGCGAGTGTTTTGCAAGTCACGAGTTCGAATCCCCGTGGGTCGTACTTTTTTTTTGTAAGTTAACTTTTTTGTTTTCCGCCGATGTTTTCTATATTGAGTTCACCTTTTTTGGGGGGCCGCAACGTTCATGGCTCCACGAACTAGTTCACAAAACGCGCGCAGGCTGGCACTGGCGCGCTAGTGAGTTCTCGTTGGCGTGCTGTTGCCATAAGCACCGACTGCTTGCAGGCAGTGGGCACAGGCCAGAATGAACAGACCCTTGGCCGGGTGCGAACACGCTTTTTACGATACAGGCATGAGGGAGGCAAGCTCCAAATATGGGGGAAAAGCGCATGACATTTGGGCGTCTACGGATACGCGGAGGGCGTTCATGCACTGCGTAGGTCTCGGCTAGTGAAGGCTACGATTCCAAGCCGTCCTGTGAGGCTTATCTTTATGCATTTTTACAGCTGACAACATGGTAGAAGCGCGGTACGATGATTCCTGAGTTATTGAGAATGCCCATCCAACAACACCACCGGTTGTATTTTACAGAACCGAAACCGAAACCGAAACTTGTTTGGTTGCTCACCTTGGGCATCGTCCAATCACGGTGCCCGCTCCTCCTAACGTCACAGCTTTAGTTGGTGCGGCCACCGCAAACCGCGCATGGTAGTTCTTCTTCTTTCGCGCTTTGTAAAATAATTACCGATTTGTCAACCGGATAAACGATGAAAACTGTGCTAATTTGAGCCAGTCTACGCAGTGCAAGCAAAAACCGGAGCTTGACAAATTCACTTCAGTGTCCCTTTAAGCCACCCTGGGGCTGAGGCGGCGTCCGAGCACATCGTGGCAGTGACAGAGGCCGATGAAGCCGCCGAAGGTACCGGATACGTACCATGCACGGTGGAGAGGGCCCGTGCGGCAGCAGACAACGGCGACAGCGATGCTGCGTAGAAAACGCCTGCTCACACGAGTGGCCTGTGGAAAGACCGAGGCATCCGAACGGGAGGTGCAAACTGGCGTGCTACGACTTTGCGTTTCAACCAGTGGCACAACAACAAAATTCCCGAAAGTTGCGGAAGCCCTGGATAGATCAACAACTTCTTAAACGAATTAAAAAGAAAAACTCAATGTACCCTTCTTTTGTGCGAACCCGCGACCCTAACCTGTCTCTATAATTAAAAAATATATATAAACAGACTGCAGAGCGACCTGAAAAGTGCCAAGCTCAGATACTGTGAACGCCTCTTCGAGGATATACGTAACCATTCAAAAAAGATTTGGGAAACAGTGAATGTGATAACGGGCCGCAAGAAGAGCACGCAGTCGCATGTTGCTCGCTTGAACGGTAGACGGGTAGAATCAGCCGAAATGGCAATCGCAATGAATAGGCATTTCATCAAAGCAGGGGCTTACATTTCGGAGGTCGATGAAGATAAAAGTAGCGCTATACTGGAACAGTCACAACTTTCAAACTTTTTAAGTCCGCCAAACCCGAGTGAGGTGCAAACTTTTATTCTGTATCACAAATATCACAAATATCTTTATCACAAACTTTATCACAAATAGCCCGCAGAAATTCTGGAGGCAATTTCGTAAAAGTCCTCAAGCGTCGTCTACACTAATAGCAGAAGAGAAGGTAGCCAAGTCGAATGCGCATAATGATTTCTTCCGCTCGGTATTCACGACAGATAATGGCCTTTCACCTCGTTTAAAACAGCACAATACTGACAGAATTGACGAAATTAACATCACAGACGCTGGAATTATGCAACTATTGCTTAACTTGGACCCGAAAAAAGCCACCGGCCCAGACGACATACCGAACGAATTCCTGAAAAGATATGCAGAATGGTGTAGCAAGTACCTTGGCCTAATTTTTCGCAAGTCGCTTTAAACATCTACCCTACCGGAGGACTGGAAAAAAGCAAAAGTAGTACCAATTCACAAATCAGGAGACAAACACGACGTTTCAAATTTCAGGCCTATTTCACTAACAACCACGTCATGCAAATTACTTGAGCACATAATCCTGATGCATCTAACTGTTTTCTTGGAAAAAGTGAACTTTTTATCACCTCATCAGCACGGCTTCCGCAGCGGTCTATCAACTATACGCAACTAGCAGAAGTAGTTCACGACCTCGCACTATCCATTAACAACCACGCGCAAACGGACATCATTCTACTGGATTTTTCCAAGGCGTTTGATTGTGTAGGCCATACCAAATTAATTGAGAAATTGTAAAGTGTGATCGGCAAGGGCGCAATATCGACATGGGTAAAATACTTCCTCACGAACAGATCACAGTTTGTTGTTATCGAAAACACACCATCTCAGACCGTACCTGTAACATCCGGTGTTCCGCAGGGGTCAGTCCTGGGACCACTATTGCTCTTAAGTTTTATTAACGATATCACTTCCAATATCGAGTGCAACATCAAGTTATTCACAGATGCCTGCATTATTTACAGGGAAATTAATAGCTATACAGACCACCTAATGCTTAACACGTGTCTTAGTAGAATAACAAAATGGTGTTCTGACTGGCAAATGACCGTAAACATTAAAAAATCCGTTACCATGACTGTTTCAACAAAAAAACAGCCTTCTACGTTTACCTACTTCACTAACGGCATACCCTTAAGTAAGGTTTCGCAAAAGAAATATTTAGGAATTACGCTTATTTCCACACACATCACAAATATTACCGCCGCCGCGTTGCGCAAGCTGTTCTACCTAAAACGGTGCCTAAAGATGTCCCCCACTCCTACCGAGCTGTTAGCTTATACAACATTCGGAAGACCGCTTCTAGAATATGCAAACACGATATGGTTTCCGCACTCGACTACCCTCATTAAAAAGATTGAAAGTGTCCAACGAAAGGCAATAAGGTTCATCCACAACAAATATAAACGGACTGACTCTACCACTAACCTCTTGGCTGTTTCAGGAATAAAAAGTTTGTCAGTTAGAGCGAGGCACGCTCGCCTAAAATTCTTGTTCCAGCTAATTCAGATCAGTTACAAGATTGATACGCATAAATACATATCTTTTTCTCAGACCCGCCCTACACGTCACAAACACGACAGCACCATATCTGAATATTACTGTAGTAACGACACGTTTATGTACTCTTTTTTCCCATGGCAATACGCGTGGGGAATAAACTGGACTCGATGATAACAAGCACTGACTCGTTATCTAAGTTCATCAAAATGCTGTATTATTCAGTGCAGGAATAACACTTATTGTTGCGCGAACCGAACAGCACGCGTGTAGCATTTCCAGCTTTCAAATCTGTTCATTTCTTGTGTATTTTGTTGCTTCAGCTTTGTAGTGGCACTATTCTTACCTTTTTGATTGACTTGTTTCTTTCGTACCCGCGGCGGTGGCTGAGTGGCTAAGGCGTTGCACTGCTGAGCACGAGGTCGCGGGTTCGATTCCCGGCCGCGGCGGCCGCTTATCTGATGGAGGCGAAAAGCAAAGACGCCCGTGTGTACGAGATTTCGGCGCACGTTAAAGATCCCCAGGTGGTCAAAATTAATCCGGAGCCCTCCACTACGGCGCGCCTCATCGCCTGCGTTGCGTCGGCGCGTTAAACCCTACAATCAATGAATTGTTTCTTTCGTTTATTTTTTCTTCTTGTTACTACAGCTTGTAATGTAGGCGTGTGTATGTTAAAGTTGCGTAATTATTTGTGTCTTTGAATGCATATTTTCTTTTTTCTTCTTTCTCACGAAGCAAGCCTGCAGATTCACACATTTGGTGCACGCACATCATGTACGCCCTCCTGCTATGCTCTCGAATGAGAGGGCCAGTATTGTAAATAAATAAATAAATAAATAAATAAATAAATAAATAAATAAATAAATAAATAAATAAATAAATAAATAAATAAATAAATAAATAAATAAATAAATAAATAAATAAATAAATAAATAAATAAATAAATAAATAAATAAATAAATAAATAAATAAATAAATAAATAAATTCTTAAACATAAAAACGCATCTGGCATCGATGGTATTGCACCACTTCCTGTTAAACACATCGCTTCTGCATTTAGTGAAGTTTTAGCTTTTATTATTAATTTGACGTTATCTGCTGAAGTTTTTCCTTCAGCAGAGTTAGGCCAATTCACAAAGCTGGTGGCAATGACCAGTTGTGCAATTACAGGCCAATCTCTGTGTTGCCTGTCTTCTCAAAAATATTTGAAGATGTAATACATAATAGACTAACAAGCTTTTTCAACACACACAAGGTCATTTCACCGTATCAGTACGGCTTTCAAAAAAACAAGCCAACGCAGGAAGCTCTGCTTAATATTAAGAACAGTATAATAGAAAATATAGAGGGAAAGAAATTTACACTCGGGTTATTCGTGGACCTACAAAAAGACATTGACTCTATCAATCATGAAATGTTGCTAAGAAAACTAAAAAAATTAGGAATACGCAGAATAGCGGCTGAACTATTAAGGAGCTATTTAAGTAATAGGGAGCAATTTGTTGAGTTTAACGGTATTTCATCGGAGTTATTGGCAATAGAACAGGGTGTTCCGCAAGGGTCAAAGCTGGGACCGTTGTTATTCTTAATATATGTGAATGATATTCCAAACATACCTTCTACACCCAAGATAGCCATGTATGCAGATGACACGAACGTATTTTTCTCTGGTAGCAGAATAACTCCAGTATGAAGTAACTAGATATTTAGAAATGTCAAAGTGGTTGCACGAAAATAACTTACAGCTAAACGCACCGAAGACTACCTATATCATTTTTAGACCAATTAATAAGAAGATAGATCAAGGCATTCATACTGAATATCGGGGCAATATGATCAACCAAGTCAAAGAACAGAAGTTCTTGTGAGTATGGTTTCATGAAGAATTATCTTGGCATCCTGATATAGAACACTTAGGCAATCAAATTTCAAAAACTATTGGCGTTCTCTACAGATTGAGAGGCTTAATACCGCTTTGGTTGAAAACGCAGCTTTATAACACCCTTGTCTATTCTAGGCTTTGCTACGGGATATTAGCGTGGGGAACAACAAACAAAACAAATTACAAGCGGCTGATCGTCTTACAGAAAAGATTCCTCCGTCTATTTGCCAATTTTCACGAGCACTATGCCGACTTGAGAACGGGTCCACTATTTGTTCAGTATAGTATGCTTAAGGCTGACCAAATTTATTATATGTAGCTTTTACACGCTATACACAAAGAAAATCTCCATTGCAAACATAACGACAATAGCAGTATATACCCTCTTAGGTGTGCCAAAATACATACACCTAAATTGCCAACAAACTACGACAGGCAGTCTTTTCTGTTTCAACGCACCGACATACTCAATAATGTCGGAGACCACATTGATTTCAAATGCAGTAGAAACATATTAATCACAGGCGAAGTAATACCTCTTAAATCAAAATATCTGCTTCAATGGCTAGAACTGTGGATGTCGTCTAGACCTGTTAAATGCGCAGGTTTTCTAATTGTGTCTATCTTTAAAACTCAATCATAGTTGTACTCTGATTGTCCGCTTGTATATTGTTTTAATTTAGTCCTTTGTACTCTAATGTACATTACTGTACCTTTCCCATATTGTTCTGTAATGTCTTGTGCTCTACATGTTGCTTGTATTTTTGTAACTCAGATTAGAATTTCTAGCTTGTTTGATTCTGCCTCATCATTGTACAGTACCAAAGGGGGCTGGGGCCTCTGTCAGGCTTTGTAGCCTTTATTCCCATCCTGCCTCCTCGTACTTCTGAGGAAATAAAATCTTTGAAAAAGAAAAAAAGAACCAGGCCACAGTGAGCCAGTGCCTGACAAGGTTGCCAGGTTTTGGGAGTTGTCACCAAACCGGAGACTTTTAGAGGCTTGTGGCGATCGAAATTTTAGTGTGGCGACTTGGGTACTTCCGGTTCCTTTGAGTGGTGCTGATTATTCATATATTTCAGTGTTCTTCTGACACATTACATTCGAGAAAGACGGCCTTATTTGGTCGTTCACAGCTTTCCGGTAGGCAAAATGTAACTAGATTGATTTGATTGATTGTAGGGTTTAACGCACCGACGCAACGCAGGCGATGAGGCGCGCCGTAGTGGAGGGCTCCGGATTCATTTTGACCACCTGGGGATCTTTAACGTGCGCCGAACTCTCGTACACACGGGCATTTTTGCTTTTCGCCTCCATCAGAAAAGCGACCGCCGCGGCCGGGAATCGAACCCGCGACCTCGTGTTCAGCAGCGCAACGCCTTAGCCACTGAGCCACCGCGGCGGGTAAAATGAAACTAGAAGCTAGTCAGAACAAGAACATGTGAACGATACGGCAACGTGGATAATAGGCCTCCGGTAGCCAGCGTCGCCCAAAACACACTAACGTAGGACACAGCGATTTACCGGCATATTGCGAAACACATTTTGTCGCTTTGTTTTAATATCCATCACCTGCCTTAAGAATCACGTCGAAGGCTTCAAGCAACACCGTCAGTCGAAGTATGATGTTTTCGCAGTTCACTGGCGCTTGAAATTCCATGGATGGGTGGGGGGGGGGGGGTGAGGGAAGCGTGTTTGATGGTTTATAATAGGTACGGTGATGTAAAAAGGCAGTGAAAGGGGGGAAAAACAGTGTAAAGCGAACGAAAGTTTTATGGTAATTCATACTATTTTAACACTTTATGTAAAGTAACACATTTTAGCGTTTCTAGGAGACAACGAACAACAAATGTTATTTCTTTAGATTCTTAGCAAATGAATGTATATTTGGTATCGAGTTCTGCTAATTCTCGAATTTTCTGCCTTGTTTTTCTACGCGGGCCATCGAAATCGGTGTGTAACCTTTCCCCGCAAAACAACCGGCCCTTCGGATGGTGGCGGGGGGCGGTGGGGGGGGTGGTATAGACATGGTTGAACTCGTGTTGAAGAAAAGACGCTACGTTTTCTTCACATGCAACGGAATTTATTGTAGCGTTTTTCTAGAGAGAAATCAACCTAACGTTTCTACTGACAGTGACTGAACGTTTCGTTACTGCTCTGAATGTGCTGCACTGTAAAGTTCCTGCACATAATTCGCCCATTAAAACTCTTTCTTTGCATCTGAATTCACCAAACGAACGACACAAAAATACCGCAATACCCGCCGCGGTGGCTCAGTGGCTAAGGTGCTGCGCTGCTGAGCACGAGGACGAGGCCGCTTTTTTGATAGGGGCGAAAAGCAAAAGCGCCTATGTGTACGCGACTTCGGCCCACGTTAAAGTTTCCCAGGTGGTCAAAATTAATCCGTATCAGTCCACTACTGCGCGCCTCATCACCTGCGTGGCGTTGCCGCGTTAAATCAATCAATCAATCAATCAATCAATCAATCAATCAATCAATCAATCAATCAATCAATCAATCAATCAATCAATCAATCAATAAAACAAATCAACCAACAGTAATATGCAAATCATAGGACATAATGTATGTGATACTCATACGCACGTACAGCCGTGAGCTGAAGTAACGGACCACGGGAGCGGTGGCCAAAACTAATCGCTGCGCCGTCTGGTTGCGCGGCACCTGCCGTCGAGACCGCGCACAGCTCATGCGCGGCCTAGCAGTACAGCACACATGCCGCTATCGCTCGTCTCTTCGCCACTGCTTCTTCCTTCGATAAATCAGCGCCAGGGGAATCACACTGCGCAGTTAGAGCAACACTGCCGGGCAACGCCCTATCATTGAAAACGATGCGACTCACCTGATATGCGGCAATGGTGCTACGCTGCCACACATAGCGAGCTGTGGCTGCGTTGGGCTCGTAGCCTTTTTTAAATGCATAGCATTTTAGTAACTCACAATGTCACGCGGCGTTCGGCCTAGTCCGCAGCCAGGCCACTACACTATAAAAGAAACAACAGTTTCCGGCGCCCGGATTCGAACCCATGACGGCGCGGGCGGAACGGCAAGTGCCGGGCGCACTACCGATTGAGCCACGCAACCAACACGGATTTCGATGCACCGATAGCGCCTTATATCCTTCACTCATTTATGGTTTGTTTCGAAAGCGCCATAAGTTGTCACGCGCCTCCGCAAGATGGCGACACAGGTTCCGCGATCGAGACTATGATCGAGAGACCCGCCATAAGTTGTCACGCGCCTCCGCAAGATGGCGACACAGGTCCCGCGATCGAGACTATGATCGAGAGACCAGCAGCGCTGGTCGCGTCTCGTGCTGCCGGGACGCCCCGCTGTAGCCCACCGCAAATTTGATGACGTGCAGCGTGTAACAAGAAAACCAACAACCAATACGTAATCCATACGACTTGCCGGCGCACCCCCTCGGAAATGCTGTGCATTTGATCGTGCCCCTCGCGAGGGGGATGTTTGGATAATTTTGGTTCCATGATGTCCCTGAATATATGCACTTGCGATGCTAATATTTACTAGTACAATTTCCCGGCCATCCTTCAAAAGGTCTGCTGTTATCTCATCTTCACCAGGTGCTTTGCCCCTTTCATTTCTTTCAAAGCCTTCTTTACTTCATCTGTCGTCACTGGTGGGATGCCTATCTTCTCTTTGCGTAAACTGTCACGGCCCACACGCGGCGTACTCCAGAAAATGTGAAAAGTTTCAATTGGAGAAGAAAATAATCAACATCAAAGTCACTGAAAACATCACCTTCCCAGAGGCGCGAAAGAGGTTCGCCTCTTTCCCCCTGGGGACGTACGCCGACGCAGCTCGCCGGGGGGCGGAGCGGCGTCTGGTTTCGGCGGGGACCCAGTACCGCGAGTCGGACTTGGTCCCGCTCCCCCCCCCCCCCCCCCCTGGGTTGCCTCTGGCAGCCCAACCCGCCTCCGCGCCGCTTGCTGAGGCAGCAGCGGTTGTGGTGGCAACCTCTTCCGTCGGGACCGGTGCCGCTCCCGTCCCTGCCTCGACGTCCTCCAGTGCGTTGGAGAGTGCCATGGACACCGGGGGCCCCGCACCGGCTTCCACCGCCACTGCACCGCCCGTGCCACTTCTGGTGCCCCCGACACCTGCGGCGGTGGCGGGTCAAGTCCGCTGGGCCCGGTTCGACGTTCACACCCAGGACATCGGACGATGAGATGGACGTCGTGCCATTCTTGCCTGCGGTGCACCGCAAGGAACGCGTCTCGACGCCAAAGCCTCCCGACAAGCCAAAAAGGGCGAAAGTCACAGCCCCGAAAGACGACACATAAACACACACACTCCAGTAGCTCTCACACTAAATAATGGGAAGGGAAAACATAATTCAATGGAACTGTAGAGGCCTTCTTAAAAATCTTGACGATGTATACGAAATACTGCATGCTAATCAGCGAAGTGTAATGTGTCTTCGGGAAAAACATCTGAATTCCAAGCACAGAAATTTCTTGAATAGTTACATGGTCTTCAGAAAGGACAGGGATGGCTGCACACACTCTTCTGGCGGTGTGGCCATAATTGCCCGGAAATCTTTAGCCTGCCACCCTGTCACTCTGAACACTGTCCTTTTTATTCTTAGGTACCACAAGGTCGCAGCGCGAAAGCAATGAAGTAAATACATCCGAGAAAAAAGGCCAACCAACGTGGGTGCTTTCCCTTAGCTCAAGATGGTGTACGGGCAATTTTGCTTGTTTTGATATATTTGAGCCTGATGGAGGGAAAACTCGTCCCCTACTGAAACAGGCTTCCCATCACGTTACAGTGAATCCTATCCTATTTAGCTGCCACAACCCCTTAAGGCCCATCACCAAATCCCGCAATTGTTCACTTCACACCTCGTTATAGCACTTCGGTTTTAGCCAAGGACACCCAGCTAGTCGAGCATAGCAGCTTTTTTTGTGAACAATGTGTCGGTGTGTGTGCGTGCTTGGGGCAGTTCGTATGCTTCTCATAAATTCAACGGCTCAAAAAGAAATACCACACGGGTAATTGGTCAGGTAAAACCCGCTATATATTTTGATTTTCGAGCATTTATCAACCGCTTCGAAGTTATAAAAACCAAAAGGCAAAAATAGCAGCCCAATAATTCATTGGTATCATGAATGCATCCAGCGAAGCTGATGTTTCCACGTTCCTTTGTTTCGCAGTTTAATAAACTGAAGTTCTTAAGATGTAGGATATACACAAAAACGGCTTGCAATTTTTTCCAATTTTTACGGAAGCAATAACCAAAGTAGCTCAAGAAACTAAACGGAATCCTTTCTAGTCGGCCATTGACTTTTTTTTGTGTGATCTATTAAACTTGGAATTATCCTAGCAGACAGAACTGTGGATGCTGTAAAGCGATTTTCACAGTGGTTTCGGCGAACCTGGTGGGGCTGCTCGAAAGGGTTCGCAAGCAGTACCTTCATGCTACCGTATTCAAAATGCGACTGCTAACTACCTATGTGGCCGACTGAGGTAAATCTACCCGCGATTGAGTAGCCGTGGAAACAGTTAACTTTAGTATCATTTGATTTGTAATGGTGTTTGAATAATGCACTTTATGAGGTAGCAGTACGTGACACTCCTCACGGTGGACTTTGAGATCATATGTAATGCATTCTTTTCTTAGATATCCGCATTCAAACGCGAGTTATCAGGCCCTTTTAAATGTGGCTTGGATGCAATGCGTGTTATGTCTGACAGATGATGGCGACACGAAATACCCCTGATTTTTTATGCCAGTGGTATTCGGCCGGAAGCTTGCCGAAGATTCCTTCTGGGCTTGAAAAAGTCGTGGGGGCCCCATGATGAAATATGGTGATACGTGTCCTGTTGTCGCAAAATTAACCTTTGCAGCCAAAGTCGCTCATACGCATATCTCTTCGCCCACCCTTTGAGTGTGGTTTTTCTGCATAGTTGAAACGTTCTGCAAAAAGCCAGCTTTGAAATTTGTTCTGTACGGAGGCGTTATTCAAACATGTCATGCGGCAAATCCACTTTTTTTAGTTCGCGGCAGAGTATGGAAAAAAAAGGAATTTGGGAGTATTGCGGAGGGACACACGGAGTCCGAAGTGTCTTCACGTTCTTCGCTTTGTCTGCGGACCCCCACCTGAAAACGACGGCCCTGTGCAATGCTTTGTAAAACAATACGCGTAGAAAAACTTGGCTGTTTTAAAGTATACCATCGTTTGTATGCCGCATGCCGTCGACCATGAGCTGGTAATCTTTTTATCTTCAATAATTTAATGAACGAGCCCCCTTTGGATCAAATCCTTCAATTTAAACTCGTGTCACAGAAGTGCGCAAGAACTGTCAATAATGTTTTCAAGTGCAAATAAATCTAATCGAAAAATGTAGTTTGAATGCGTTTAGATAGTCGCTGGGCATTCAAGGCGTAGTTGAATAATAGCTGATATCGCAATATAGTTTTTGAACGTTAAATGCATGTGTCGCGACCTCGAACTTGAAAAAATTGCCAAATTGGATTTTCCCGCGCGTTTGCGAAATGGCACATATGCCGCATACGACAAACGAAGTTTCATAAAGGAATGCAGCACATACCTAAACATAGCAGTATTTGTCAAAAGGTTACCAGCAATAATTTTTCGAGGTCGCTGATATTCTCGGGAGGCTATAATTTCGCATGTATCCTCAAAACCGACAAAGATGGTGTTTTGTATTATTTTCTTCGACTGCACAATGATTTTTTTCTGCTTCATTTTCTGCTTCAACATATAGCGCGTAGGGGGGGGGGGGTGCACAAAAAGGACAGTGTTCAGAGTGACAGGGTGGCAGGCTAAAGATTTCCGGGCAATTATGGCCACACCGCCAGAAGAGTGTGTGCAGCCATCCCTGTCCTTTCTGAAGACCATGTAACTATTCAAGAAATTTCTGTGCTTGGAATTCAGATGTTTTTCCCGAAGACACATTACACTTCGCTGATTAGCATGCAGTATTTCGTATACATCGTCAAGATTTTTAAGAAGGCCTCTACAGTTCCATTGAATTATGTTTTCCCTTCCCATTATTTAGTGTGAGAGCTACTGGAGTGTGTGTGTTTATGTGTCGTCTTTCGGGGCTGTGACTTTCGCCCTTTTTGGCTTGTCGGGAGGCTTTGGCGTCGAGACGCGTTCCTTGCGGTGCACCGCAGGCAAGAATGGCACGACGTCCATCTCATCGTCCGATGTCCTGGGTGTGAACGTCGAACTGGGCCCAGCGGACTTGACCCGCCACCGCCGCAGGTGTCGGGGGCACCAGAAGTGGCACGGGCGGTGCAGTGGCGGTGGAAGCCGGTGCGGGGCCCCCGGTGTCCATGGCACTCTCCAACGCACTGGAGGACGTCGAGGCAGGGACGGGAGCGGCACCGGTCCCGACGGAAGAGGTTGCCACCACAACCGCTGCTGCCTCAGCAAGCGGCGCGGAGGCGGGTTGGGCTGCCAGAGGCAACCCAGGGGGGGGGGGGGGGGAGCGGGACCAAGTCCGACTCGCGGTACTGGGTCCCCGCCGAAACCAGACGCCGCTCCGCCCCCCGGCGAGCTGCGTCGGCGTACGTCCCCAGGGGGAAAGAGGCGAACCTCTTTCGCGCCTCTGGGAAGGTGATGTTTTCAGTGACTTTGATGTTGATTATTTTCTTCTCCAATTGAAACTTTTCACATTTTCTGGAGTACGCCGCGTGTGGGCCGTGACAGTTTACGCAAAGAGAAGATAGGCATCCCACCAGTGACGACAGATGAAGTAAAGAAGGCTTTGAAAGAAATGAAAGGGGCAAAGCACCTGGTGAAGATGAGATAACAGCAGACCTTTTGAAGGATGGCCGGGAAATTGTACTAGTAAATATTAGCATCGCAAGTGCATATATTCAGGGACATCATGGAACCAAAATTATCCAAACATCCCCCTCGCGAGGGGCACGATCAAATGCACAGCATTTCCGAGGGGGTGCGCCGGCAAGTCGTATGGATTACGTATTGGTTGTTGGTTTTCTTGTTACACGCTGCACGTCATCAAATTTGCGGTGGGCTACAGCGGGGCGTCCCGGCAGCACGAGACGCGACCAGCGCTGCTGGTCTCTCGATCATAGTCTCGATCGCGGGACCTGTGTCGCCATCTTGCGGAGGCGCGTGACAACTTATGGCGGGTCTCTCGATCATAGTCTCGATCGCGGAACCTGTGTCGCCATCTTGCGGAGGCGCGTGACAACTTATGGCGCTTTCGAAACAAACCATAAATGAGTGAAGGATATAAGGCGCTATCGGTGCATCGACGAAGAACTAAGAGTCCTGGCTTACGCGGATGATGTCGCCTTCGTATGTTCATCGAAAGATCAGGTGAGGGAGATCGTCGCGCTCGCGCAATCATTCTGTCGGTTTTCGGGTGCTCAGCTGAATCTTTCTAAGTGTGAGGGAGCATGGCTAGGTGAATGGCCCACCAAACCATCACAGCTCTACGGAGTCCGATGGAGGGAGGCCATCACCCGCTACCTCGGAGTCAACCTGGACTGCGGCCGAGCCATTGCCCCCCGCTGGCAGTCAAAGCTGGCAGCCGCGGGTAGGAAGTTGGAGCCCTGGCGAGCGCGACACATCGCCTTTTTCTCAAGGGCACATGTTTGTAATGCCGTGTTATACCCGGCCGTCCTGTACGTGGCCAGAGTATCGACCATCGACGCAGGCTCAGTGGCCAAGCTACACCGGATGTTCGCAGTATTCCTCTGGCGATCCACCTACGAGCCTATGCGTCGCACGAACATTTTCTGGAGTCCGGAAGCGGGTGGCCTCGGGCTTGTTAACGTGGAGCTCAAGCTGACAGTGCAACGTTTTTTGTTCTTCCGGGATCGTCGCGACGGTTTCCTTCGGGCTGCTCTGCAAAACGTAGGCTCCTCACATTTGGCCCCTTGGCTGCCAACAACAGCGGAGTTTACACATAGTAACCGGGCAACGGGCTTTTACAAAGAAGTGGCGGCAGCGGTGGCCCTTTTGCAGGGACTGTTCTCTTGGGAGTACCTGTGCGCAGTGGCCCCGAAGAAGTTGTACTGGGACCTGGTGGAACAGATCCTTCCACCCCCCATGTATCGCTCACCACCTCTTGGGCGCATGAAAAGTGACGTCCTCCGGCGACTGCGGAAGCTCCCCATTCCTTCTGGTTCGAAGGATTTCTTCTTCCGCTTTCACACAGGGGTTCTACCCACTAAGGCAAGACAGGGGGAGAGGGGCTTCTTTCTTCCTGGAGGGACCAACTGCTTGTTGTGTGGAAGGAGGGAGACGGCAGAGCACGTCTTTTTGGAGTGCAACACGGCGTCGTATTTCTGGGACGAGCTGCAGTGCTCTTTCGACACGTACTGGCAGCTCACCTGGATGAACTTGAGGTTCTTGGAGGCGGCCTCGGAGCACCCGCTCCTCCGTGACTGCGTCCACGTCATAGGTCTCCACTCGCTATGGAGGGCGAGAGTCGACGTGGTTGAATGTGCCGAAAACCCGCGGCCAGCGTGGAGGCACTTTGTACAGAAGGCGCAGTGGGCAGTGGCCGCCCTCGAGGGGCCCGATTCAGACACTGAACTTCGCGACTCACTGGCGCGGGGCTCACGAGCCCTCATGGAGTTTAAGGTAGAACAGCAAAGGAGATGGGACTTGATCTAGGGTCGGAAGCGGGACAGCACCATGGGCCACTTCTGCCCACTAACGAGTTCTACGCCCAACCCCTTGTCCCTATTACATTACCGTATACTGTAAACAAATGACACCACCGCCCATTTGTAAGTGTTTCTAATAGGAACCACGCCAGCACTGCGTGGCTTTGCTGGCACTGTCTACGAATAGTTTTCGTTTCCCTGGCGAAACACGCTGAATCTTGTCTTGGCTTGTTCAGTTCCCGAACGCGATTATTTGTCTGTGTGAGCAAAGGATGTTGCACTGTTCTCTGAAACCTCTGTAACCACTTCTTCTGGCCCTGTATGTATATTTGTAAATAAAGTTACTGTTACGAAAAAAAAAAAAAAAAAAAAAAAAAAAAAAAAAAAAAAAGTTGGTTGCGTGGCTCAATCGGTAGTGCGCCCGGCACTTGCCGTTCCGCCCGCGCCGTCATGGGTTCGAATCCGGGCGCCGGAAACTGTTGTTTCTTTTATAGTGTAGTGGCCTGGCTGCGGACTAGGCCGAACGCCGCGTTTAAAGTATACCATCGTTTGTTTGCCGCATGCCGTCGACCATGAGCTGGTAATCTTTTTATCTTCAATAATTTAATGAACGAGCCCCCTTTGGATCAAATCCTTCAATTTAAACTCGTGTCACAGAAGTGCGCAAGAACTGTCAATAATGTTTTCAAGTGCAAATAAATCTAATCGAAAAATGTAGTTTGAATGCGTTTAGATAGTCGCTGGGCATTCAAGGCGTAGTTGAATAATAGCTGATATCGCAATATAGTTTTTGAACGTTAAATGCATGTGTCGCGACCTCGAACTTGAAAAAATTGCCAAATTGGATTTTCCCGCGCGTTTGCGAAATGGCACATATGCCGCATACGACAAACGAAGTTTCATAAAGGAATGCAGCACATACCTAAACATAGCAGTATTTGTCAAAAGGTTACCAGCAATAATTTTTCGAGGTCGCTGATATTCTCGGGAGGCTATAATTTCGCATGTATCCTCAAAACCGACAAAGATGGTGTTTTGTATTATTTTCTTCGACTGCACAATGATTTTTTTCTGCTTCATTTTCTGCTTCAACATATAGCGCGTAGGGGGGGGGGGTGCACAAAAAAGTTTCAAGCACGAGATAATCACGAGCGTGCCAACTCTGCCAGCGGAGCCTCGTTGCCGCCGATTGCGCCAGCGCGCCGTTTCCACAGGCATATTGACCAGCAGACAGCAAAAGGGCAGCTCGGTACCCCTGGAGTCAATTTATCGGAGCACGAGGGAATCGCGAAGCGAGCGATAGCGGCATGTGTGCTGTACTGCTAGGCTGCGCATGTGCTGTGCGCGGTCTCGACAGCAGGTGCCGCGCAACCAGACGGCGCACCGATTAGTTTTGGCTACCGCTCCCGTGGTCCGTTTACTTCAGCTCACGGCTGTACACTCATAATACCATGCATAACTCGCAATTCTACGCCCACTGTCCACGGTGGCGGCATTTCGTTGTGTTTTTCATCACCTTGATCCCCCTCCGTCTCAGGGAGCGCGCTCGCCCGCGTTTTTTCTGTGCTCGCATGTCTGCGCATATGTATCATCGTAAGTGCTGGATTGACGCATATAAAACAAAAACAAAACCGTGGCACGATGGCCAAGCAAACGGACAACGGCTGCCGGTTTTAGATTGACAGACAACCGATTTTTGTCGTGTATGTGTTCTCCATCGTACATGAAACGGCGTCACTTCGAACACATTGACCCGAAACGGTTTTGCTGATAGCGCCCGAGAACTTTTGAAAAAAAAAAAAAAGACTTTTTAGATCTACCAGCCATACGTGTCGCTCCAAAAGGAATGTTAGCAACCATGACACTCAGCCGTGCGGCAACACACACGTGAGAACAGCACGTGAGAATAAAAGAGTATTTTAAAACTTTTCCCCGGCTAAAGCATCAACAATGTGCAACCTTTCCTAGTCCTCTTTGGGGTTCTTGAACCATGCGTTGAAAAAGACGGGAGTTGCTTGGACACGTAACGCAGTGCCACGTTTAGACCCTCCACGGCGCCACCTTTCCGACTTCAGAAATTTTGGCCAAAATGAAAATTATTTCCGCGTGGTTGCTCACAAATTCCTTTCGGTTACCCCAGTATATAAGATGCTGGCTTTTATATGAGCTAGAGGACATCCACTCCACAAAAATCGGTTGTCTGTCCCTTTAAGCACGGACCGGCAAACAGAAACACTGGTCGAGCCGGTGTAAAACCGGGGAGGTGGCAACCCTATACCGAAAAGAAATTATTAGCATCGTTTTTCTCAAAATGGCGATTATTCTGGCTATTTTTCAAACGTTGAGTTCGAGGTGGCGACTTTCGTGGCTGCTTTTCGCTATTTTCGGGCGACTTTTTGTTCTGAGGATCAGGCAATCCTGCATCTTACGCCACGGTGGGGACCGGAAACGTGGTCGCCAAAGGGTCGCCAAAGACCCTGCAGCCCAGACGGGGAGATGCCGATGTGGACAACACGGCGCTGCCAACCCTTATGCACAAGCAAAAACTCCCGTCGGAACGTCGAACAGCAGAGGCGGCGGGAGGGCGGAAAAAGCACCACAACGGCCCTTGGCTCGAAGACGTCGTATATTCACGCCCATGGCCTGAAGGGTAAGCATTATTCCCCCTTCTTCTAAGTTTCGACAAGGAAAAAATAGCTCGTCTTAGTGCCTAATCCTAAGCACCCCAATAGACCTAGGTCTTTCAAGTCGAAGACGGCAGCGCCAGGTTTAGCCGTTCTTAACGGATTAGCATGTAGATGCCTTAGCGGTTCAAAAGAGGAATAAGGGGAGAAGGAAATCAGGGGCGTTTTACAGCGTGTCAAGTCGCGCTAATTTGCAAGCGCCCGTTACGCAGTTGACTTTTCCCCTGGTCGCGTTCCGTTCACCTGCACAGCGAAAAACAGACAGGACAACGAGAAAAGAACACACTGAACAGGCGCTGTCCTGTATTTTCTTTTATCTTCGTTCTGTCTGCTTGGCACTGTGAAAATGTGCATTTACCAAATTCCCGTGTTTCAACGCCACTCGTTTTCGGTCGTAAAAAAATACCGAGCTTTGTTTTTTCAGGAAGCGCACTCCCTCTGGTCGGGGAAGATTGCAATTTGCGATGTAATGCTGCGCTGTCCAGATTCTTGAATGTTTTGATTGTGTTTCGCAATAGCGCTAAAGAAATCACTAGATTTGTATATACTACAACTAGACCACACATTATGACTGAAAAATATCTTGTATTCGGCGATCTTAACTGCCTCGTATACTCGAGAAGTACGACTAGCGCTGGGTCATTTTATGACGATAGTACTTCTCTGTCGTGGTGAGTAATAAATAACTATAGATTAGTGAATTTTGGGTGAATGTCTACCAGCGAATGCGACAGTGAATTCAGCCACTTTCTTTGGATACAGTCACGTTTGCCTCGGTAGAATATATTTTAGTGGCCACTTGATTAAAAATGCGAAAGATACAGTCTGAAACCACTTTCATTCTTTAATTACTGCCTTGTTTTGTGTATTCTTAACATCTCGCGTTTTTCTGTAAAAACAAATAAGTAAATTCAATGCAATTAAAACAAAGCGTACCAACCCGTTTATGTAAGAGCTATTAGAAATGAAATGGCAATCTGTCAATGGATGAGAACTTTATTAAAACTGTGAGTGTTATAATACGGGTAAAATCTGGGAGCCGCAGGGGTTTTGTGAACACGAGATGAACGTTTCGGGCATGGAGAGGTACACTTGTATTAGATACGAGCAAAATATTCTAGAAAAGACGTGCAAACTAACCTCAGAAAACGTTATTCGCGATGAATGTAATGCGTCTGGTCTGTGCAATGAAGATATTAGAAAAATTAGGCAGAAACATGAAGTTATAAATAACGAGCACTATCGGGAAGCCTTTGGGCAAATGAAGGGAGACTGATTAGCTGTCGGGGAGGCTCCCACTATGCGCGCACTGGGATTGGAGCAGGCGAACGCTTGAAGCAATCATATAAACCGGGCAGACGGGTAAAGACGGGTGACGGGCGATAAGCAAGACGTTGAGCGGGCTTTTATGCAGTGATACAAATAATAACTTGCCTTCCACAGACTAGACTAGAAGTGCTTAAGACTAAGTTTGATGGTGCACTGCAGGAGAATAGATTGAGAAATAAAGAAAGATTAGAATAGCCGATAACACCCGCAAAGAGTAATATGTCATTGTCAATCTAAATAAATCCCGGAAAGTCGCCGGTGACGGACGCGTTAAGCGCGCTTTAGCTCACGCCAGTCTTAGCCTTCAGTACAAGGCCTGAAAGCATCGCTACGCCGTATGCAGTCGCCCACAGGATCCTAATTTGAAAATCCTAAAACCCAGATTAACTTACGCAGGTCGTGTCACATCACCAAATTTTTCTAACAAAAATTTCTGTGAACATGCTAGAAAAAATGCAAATAGTCATCCGCTACGCGACGAGTAGGATCAGACTACACTTGTTGTATAAGGGGACATAAAATTTCTTTTAAAACACACAGACGAGGCCAGATGTGTCTGGAATGAAGCTCGCTCATCAGTTCACAAGCTCAGCCAGGAGAAAGAGGAACTTTTGTTAAGGTGGGGGCCCTATTAGAGAGTTAGGGAGGGAGAGAGAGAGAGAGAGAGAGAGAGAGAGAGAGAGAGAGAGAGAGAGAAAGAGAGAGAGAGAACGTTTATTCGAGCTTTCTAAAGTGGGAGTGGTTCCCTAGTCCGGGAATCCATCAAGTGGGCGACAGCCTTCGCTCTGGATGCCAGGAGCTGCTGGACGTCCAGATGGTCGCTTGTCACCAGGTTCTCCCACAGCTCAGGGGTGGGAGAGGGGTTAGGAGAGGTGGAAGTTTGAGATTGCACACACACTGTATTATAATATGAGCCAGAGTTCCGGCTTGTGAACAAAACTGAAATACAGCAGAGTATTGAGTTGGAAACATACGATGCAGGCGAACTGGGTGGGAAAGGTATGGTGGTGGTGAAAACATTTATTGATCATTTGTTAGCCGAAGAGCAGCCTCTATAAGTGGGGTCCTCAGTCCAGGACTCCAATGGCGGACGCTATCCGGCGGGCCCGCTCGATGAGCCGTTGTTGGTCTTGCGGGGCAGTGCTGGACAGAGCAGCCTCCCAAGAGGAGAGGGTGGGGATGCGTATAGGGGTGAGCCCGTCTGGTGGACGCGGACACTCCCATACAGAGTGGTAGAGGGTGGGAGTGGGGCTCTGGCAAGCCGGGCAGTTGCCAGCGTATTGGGTGGGGTAGAAGAGGTGTTTGTGGTGTAAGTTTGGGAACGTGTGTGTCTGGAGCTGCCGCCATGACGTGGCGTCGGCGCGGGACAGGGAGTGGTGGGGTGGAGGTAGTGTTTTTCTTTGTGTGCGGTAGTAGGCGAGTTGGTTTGTAGTCTGCGGAGCAGCGACTCTTCTTCCTTGGATGGTGCAGGGTGAGGGGAGGGAAGTGTTGTCTGTCGGACCGGTAATATTGCGTGATGTCTTGATTGTGGGACGGTTTCTAATCAAGGACTGTCCTCTGAAACAAGAAAGAAAGTGTTAAACAATGGAATAGTTTTTTATATGAAATTCAGTTTACTTTGCGTTTTTAGATAGGCAAAAATACATGTAACAAATAGAAAAGAAGTGGGCATGTCAAGCCTCAGTATTAGGTAAAACAGCACAAGGAGATTTTCAGGAAGGCCAACAGACTAACCCGTGCATCCTTAACTTACAAATGTCTCCCACAGGAGATAAAAGCAAGCGCAATTAGGGTGATGCAGTACGGTAAAACATCCTGAAGAAAGAAGATTGATTGATTGATTGATTGATTGATTGATTGATTGATTGATTGATTGATTGATTGATTGATTGATTGATTGATTGATTGTAGGGTTTAACGCGCCGACGCAACGCAGCCGATGAGGTGCGTCGTAATGGAGGGCTCCGGGCTAATTTCGACCGCCTGAGTATCTTTAACGCGCGCGGAAATCTCGTACACACGGGCGTTTTTGCTTTTAGCCTCCATCAGAAAAGCGACCACCGTGGCCGGGTATCGAACTCGTGTCCTTTGGCTCCGCCGCACAACGCCTTAGCCACTGAGCCAACGCGTCGGGTCTGAAGAGAGAAGAGACCTAAGGTGCGATGTAACTGGAAGCAAGAAGGAGCAGGAAGAGTAAACTGGGACGTTCGTGGACGTTCAGGAGTCTGTGGGCTACAGCCGCCAGGTGGGAGCGCTTGACCCGGGGAAACTGATCAGTGGCGTCCGAGCTGGCCAGCATGTCTGTTCCCTGCTGGCAAGTAGGCCAGAGATTGGGAGCGAGGGTTGGAGCTTGGGAGAATTCCCAGACCATGTATTAGAGGGTGTATGGGAATGGGTAGTATTTGCAGGCGGCGTAGCGAGAAGAAGGTTTATGGCGCGGAGAAGAGTTCTGAGCGGAACAGTATTGGTCTGAAGGCGCCTATAATCAGGATAGCCTCGTTTTAAAAGTTGCTTCTCAGGTGGCATTAGGTTACGGTGAGAACAAACTGCTATATCCCTTTAATTGTGGAGCAGTGCAAACATGCATTCGCGTCAAAAACAAATATACCCGATAGTAAAGCAGCCAATAGTTAACAATGCGCTAAATCGCACTTAACTGTGACTGCAATGTGTGATTCAGAACAACAGAAGGAACTTTTTAAAATTCATTTAAAATATATATATATATATATATATATATATATATATATATATATATATATATATATATATATATATATATATATATATATATATATATATATATATATATATATATATATATATATATATATATATATATATATATATATATATATATATTGTAATAGCTGCGGTAATATGACATTACAGTGGAAGGGTGGGTGGGGGGTGGGGTGACGCGGACGCAAGAGGACCCAACACAAATTGCAACAGCCACAGTACAGGCAAAGCGGTGAGTAGCCGGTATACTCAATGACAGAGACGGGAGTGGCTTGATTGCATCCAACAGAGTACTCCAATTCGACATTGCTGAAAAATTCGAAATCATTTTAGCTTAATTTGTGTTAAACTTCATTAACAAAATGGTTTTAATTACCGGTCGAGTTGTGGTTACTGAGATACCCTAAATTAGGTGTCGGCACCCAGTCGAGATGAAGAGGCGAGTTGCATGAAGCCGACACGGCGGAGGGCCGGACGCCAAATCAAAGGGGGTAGGGAAGAAGGGCTTTGCAGACAAAGAAAAACAATTCTGCGAATTGACAATAATATTTGACAATTATTGACAATAATCTAAGGGGTACAGCTCCAAATACAGCTATAAGTATTGGTTTATTGAGATTTACCGGAACGATATTAAAAATTTTTCTAAACCCCGTAAATCCGCAAGTAAAGACCACGACAGTGCACTCGTTGGCTGCGCACGATGCCCTTTTGCACAGCCCCTGTGGTACCCTAGTAAAAATAGAAAGCATAAAAGCCGAGGTTCATTTGTGTATTTTCACACTACTCCGAGTGCGGCTGCTCGCGAACATGTCGTGCAGAAAACAAAACAAAGTAAAGACTGTTTATTTTTGTAGATCCCCGATAATTAACCCGTCCGGTGTCGTCATAAGCAAGAATAAATATATCAACATAAATATTGTGCATCGGACAGCCCTTATCCCTGTTTACGTTATATGTAGTGATGCCGGCAAAAATATATAATTAAATTTTAAGCAACAACCGAACCGAAGAAACGATCAGAGTTTATACCACAAAGCGGTACGACACTCACCTGATGGAAGAAGCAGCCACGATCGAACGCCCGCGTGTACACTTCTTTTGAAATGGTGGCCGGATATGCAGCCAAGTACGGACGTCTGCGTTTTTTTTTCCACAGTATGACCTGGAAGACGACTGAGAGTGGAGATTATCGCGATAATATTTTCGCGGACATATAAAACTTAGCGCAAGCCACTATAATCGCAACGCAAGCATGTAGCCACGGGCGCATGGCGAGCGACGTTTTTTTGATCATGAAACGATCAGCATCCTATCTGATATCGTTTTGTTCTTTCTTCGCCATGTTGAACGTGAGAGCAAGCATTTCAGGAAATTTATAGCGGCCGTTGCGCCCTACACTACGTACCTGTCTGAGACTAATGTCAAGTGATACAAGATTAAACAACGGCCTCAGTAATAGTGTGAGTTTGTGCGAAAACCGCTGCGGGCACACACAACTCACGCAAAAGACATTTTCGGCAAATGAAGGACGCCTTTCCCTATCGATAAAAGCAGTAAAAAAGGGATATCAAGGGGAATTTTGGCGACAACACTCAAGATGGTTTACTAGTTTCTGGCTCTTTTTTTTGCGAGTGCAGTTGTCAGTAGCTTCACGTAAGTGTCGCGTTCTACCAGCCTAAAGTCCGAAGCTCGTGAGGGTGTGCACAAGGTGTGCACTGGAGACAAACATTTGCTGTCATTCAACACGAACACAACATACTAACTGTGCAACCTGCAATTCACTGCACAGGAGATTTTACACAATGTAAAGTCAAGGTACCAAATTTTCGTTGCACATAGGAAGGGCAACACTGCAATTACAACTCTATAGTAGGTGCCAGCCACCAGCAGTGATTTGGTGCAATGCGAAACAGCAATATCAAGACAACCCTGCGCTTAGCCTACTTCACTTTCGAAAATTAACGGTTCTGTCCTGTCTTCTTTAACTGTCCGGATATCTGCTTCTGGGCTTTAAAAGGAAAAATTCGCCCGCGTAATGCTCCGTCGTCATCATCATGAAGTGCTGTACGGTGGAAGCGACAATAAGGCGCTTGCGGCGCGTGACTGCTTTTTCCCGCTTGCCTATACCCTACGGCATCCGGAATGTGCAGGCGGGATCAATTTTGGACACAGGTTGCCAATTTTTAGTGGTTTCAGCACATATTGACCGTTGTTACTGCCGCGCAGTAAAATTTGCAAGTGGCGCGGCATCCCTCTGAGAGTATACATTGGGGATGACGACGCTCGACTGGCCATCGGCCGCGTCACCACATTTCCGGGTCGAATGTAGCCGAGGCCTCCGGTAATTAGCCATGGTGTTGCAACAGCCATCCGCATTAGTTGCCTCGGACCGCGGAAGAGCGATGCCAAACGAATGAACGTCCCGGTAGGCAGCCTTTCGTGCTCTCTCGAGCGCGTGCATGCAATACGTTTCTCGTTAGCGGTCTCGTGCATGCCGTCCCGGTCCAACATAGTTCGCGTCTTCGGTTGGGCACACCACGTGTTCGCCGCGTTTGCTCTGTGTCCGCTCTGTTATTGCGGTTAATGGGAAGGCGTCCGGGTTGTCCATGTTTCTCTTTCGTAATTTGTTCCTGGCCTATCCTCATATCTTGGCGCCCAGAGCCTATTCTGGCTGGCTGCGTTGCAACCACGCCTCTCCCATTTTCTTTCCGATGTACTCGTATTACCCCAGCAAAGATCTCGGAACACATTGGGTTTTTATCAAGCGAGCAGTGAGCAATATCCGCTTCTTACATGGCCATTTCTCATCTTATTGCGCGCGTACATCTTCGAACAGCTTTATTTCCTGTGCGGTCATTTCCTTGCTTTTTCATGCTTATCTGTATCGCGTGGCCTACACAGCTGTCTATAGCTGGGGTAGGCAGAGTCCCCAAGCTGGTGTAGGCAAAGTCCTCAATAGAGCTAAAACGTTCTCCTTCAATTACAGTCAGGTACAGTCGCATTTAGTACAGGGATGACGGATGGTCTTTTCCCGGCGTGGTCCGTAAACAGCCGCATGAGTTCACGCCTCGAGAGGGTTGCTTGCTGCTTTGGGCTTTGCACATGTAGACTTTTGGTCTGCTTTTCACAAAACCCAGCAGAACGCGCATATTTCACACCGCATAAATAACATTTTCACCGTTCGCAGAACCTGCTTGTTTTCCATACCGCCTACGTTTTCATTCGATGACTCTTAGAATCCTTGGCTGTGTAGGCTTTGGTGTAGGAGCGCTGCGTTACCGCGATACCGGGATTATAAAAGCCGTACGTTTGTCCATGAACGGTTCATGCGGATTAGTAGTCTAAGTGAACTAAAAGCGCAGGTGTATGCACTCAACAAAATTTCTACTCAATTTTCCAAACCACCAGCCTTCTGAAGGGTAGTTATTTTCATACAGTCGATCCTTTCTCAGATTCCTTTGCCCTTGCATCTATCACCCCCCAAGTGTTTACGTACGGCCACTTAGCGGTGAAAACCTATTGAATCCCCAAATTCATCATCCATTTATTCTGCATGACGCTTGGAGATGCTGTTTACTGCCGAAAACAACAACCGGTTTGCTGCATTCTCGATATGCCGGTGCCTGTTTGCCCCAATTTCACGCCTCTGTATTTTGGAACGTTTCTGTGTGCTCATCCTTGCACTTACCCAGATTTGTTCTGGCCTAGTTCACTTTTCAGAAGCGCCGGGTCAGGTTTGGACACTCAGGCGTAACATTGTTATCGTACTATTTATGTACAGTACAGGACGATGGTCCCTCCCATAATGCAGCGTCGTTTCGTTTGATTACTTCACCGGGCCTGCAAATCTTGTTCTGTCGAGGAAAGTGCTTAAGGTAGTCAGAGTGTCTCCATGTCGGTCATAAATGGCTTACACTCTAACAAAAAAATCAAACTCCCTTCCTTAAAGGGGAGTAACCTGATAACTTACTAATTCATGCCCCACGAGCTCAAAAAGCATCGTGCACCCTTGCACAAAGTTCTACAGATACATCAAAATGTTCCTATCTGCCTAGTTTGCTTCCTTTAAAAATACATCAATTCTATACTGAAACACAAAGCAAATAAACACAATTTGGTTTATCTAGTTTTGACTACATGGCGCTAGCTGTCAAGAGCGCGGCAATTTTATTTCTTTATTTCAGTTTAGAAGTGACATATTTCCAAAATGAGCAAGCAAGGCCGTATGTAGCATGTTGAGGGATCTTGAAAACTTTTCATAAAACTTCTCGTATCATTGGTTGATTGTAGGGTTTAATGCACCCACGCAACGCAGGCTATGGGGCGCGCCGTAGTGGAGGGCTCGGGATTAATATTGATTACGTGGGGATATTTAACGTGCGCCGAGATCTCGTACACACGGGCGTTTTTGCTCTTCGCCTCCATCAGAAAAGCGGCCGCCGCGACCGGGAATCGAACCCGGGCCCTCGTGCTCAGCACCGCAACGCCTTAGCCACTGCGACACAGCGGCGGGTCTTTTCGTATAATTACACAACGGTTTTCATGCCCATGGGTCGTGAAGTAGTAACTCCCATAGGAATATTAACAGGCGAGTCCCGCTTCGACGCGAAGCTTCCTCCACGAAAACTGAATCAAGGTAAAAGTCGAAAGCCAGCCATTAGGCAACGAGCCCAAGAAATGCTCAGCGACCCGATGCGATGTTTTGTTTCTATTAGGTGATTTGTTTCGGGCTACTCGGCATTTCTGGCGTTCGTTGCGTGTTCTATGGCTTTGATTCAGTTTGCTGCGAGAAGGCTTCGAAGCCAAACATCTTGTTTTATGGAAGGGGCTTTGATTTTTTTCTTGAGTACCTAAGGGAAGCTGAATGGACACGGATGATGCACGCCAAACGTTTTGAGTTTCGGCATCAACAAGCTGGCTTTCCAGCGGTGCCGTTTGGTGCCTCGCTCGTCATTGTTTAGTTGAGGCTGTGTCCGAATGGCGCCAGCGGATACACGTCGGCTCAACAACGCGAAGGACCCATGTTCGGTTCCGACCACTACGAGCGCTTGTTGGGGGCACACAAATCATGTTCTGAGCACATTTTTCCTTTTCATCATCATCAATGAGTTCGCTTTTGTACAGTGTATTTTCGGACACAAGAAGCTTCACTGTACTAGTCGCAGGTCCGTTTGATCGCAACGCTCGGGAACGAGAGATCAAGACTGATATTCCACAAGGCCCAAATTTCAGCGAAACTCGAGTAACGCCGAACTCCGGCAACGCCGCGTAACCTCATTCGAACATTTCGCGGCGTGGGTAAAACGTTTCAAAAATGCAATTCCTACTATTCGCTTATAATTGGGTGACGTAACCGGTTATGGCAGCACGCGTTAAGGAGGCGTGGCTTGGGCGCGGCGCATTCTCCGAAGCGTTCTTTTGCTCCTGTGTTGCACCGGGGGTTACTAGGGGCAAGCATGTATCCATCTATGTGAGTTTATTACGCTTTTGTTCTCTGAATGCGTTATTGATTACGGGGGAATATTTTTTTTCAATTTCAGATGTCAACATGGGCTTTCTTTGGACGTTTTTTGTCTTGTGAGGGAGTTTCTGCAATATGTGTATAGTAGGTGGCAGTACACGTAATGTCGGGACAATGGCAAACGAGCAAAAAAGAAAAGCGTGGATGGAAACGCGCCACATTTACTATATTCCCTGCTTGATCAAAACCCTTCGCTTCGACGTATAAAACACAACTTTACGTACCTTACAATGCGTTTCACGGCGTGTGTACAACATCAGCGCCGTGCCAAGGCCACGTGAACCACTGCTTGACACGCACTACAAACGCAACGCATTCCTAACTGGTAAGTTCATACTTTTGTTTGATAAATCAAACACTAGAATTATAACGATCCGCCTCAGCGGCTGTGTAGTTTCGTCAACCAATCACACGAGTTCAGCTCCTGCGTTCTAAAGATGGGCTTCGCTTTGTGGTAATATTTTATGACATTTTGACTTTTGCTTATTTGTGTTTGTTTTTTACCACTCTGTCTGTGCACAAACCTTTGACTCGAAACACCATTCGCTCTACAAAAAAAAATTCTCTGTGGCTTTGCTGTATTTAAAATTTGAATTCAACCTCTCCCTATGGCTCTTCTCTCCGCACGCCTCCCCCCCACCTTTCCGCCGTGCTCTCGCTCCTGCTCCCTTATTGCGCTCTAGTGTCACGCGGTTAATTTAGGTCGCGCTTACCTGTTTTCTTTTTCTATATCAACTATATCCTCGCCTCCATCTCACAATCATCATACCTGCCACAATCTACTCGATCTGTTACCCCGCAAAGGGTACCACGTCAGAGCATATACGATCAGGCTGAGCTGTCTCTGTTTTCTATTATTTCATAAAAATTAGTGTATCTACCACTCTCTTCTCTCGCTTTGCTCGGAGCTTTTCATCAGACAACGGCGAACGTGAATACCACCCGTCAAACGATGTGAAGATCGCTCCATAATAACAGCTACGTAGCTATATATTTGTCATGTTTTGAATAGAGAGGCAACACATGCAGATCCTCAGGCAAAACTACGGAGAATAGTGTGTGTAGATACTAAGTATGTCAGACAATGAAACCCAAGTAGCCCTCGCCAACACTTTAAAGATTTCCCAGGACTGCATGGAAAGTCTACATGTGTTGCTCTGGTATTTTCGTCAACGGTAATTTGTCCTTTCCTTCGCATTTGTTCTTTGATGCCTTTTGCTGAGTCAACATGGCTTTAGAATTTTTTCGTAGAAATAATGGCCCTCACCAAAGTACCAGACTGCTTCAGCTGCGTGGAGCTGCAGCACATTATGCATTTTATAACTTAATGTCACGTTTCTTCATTATTTTCTTCTTCCTAATATGCGAAGAAAATTGGAAATGGGGCTTTAAAAAACAACTCAAACAAATGCTTCCATACCCACTAATCAACTCAACGATAATCGAAAGTGGGACTTATTGCCCTTAAAGCCCCACAGGTGCGATTCTTTAGTCCTCAACCAACCCAGTCGAAAAACACAACAGGAATTTCTGTCGCACAACAGAAATTTCTGTCGCAAGACAGGGATTTCTGTTGGGACTACAGGATGGTCTCTCGTGCGACAGGAATTTCTGTAGTACAACTACAGAAAATCTGTCGTAGGACAGACATTTCTGTCGCATGACAGGGATTTCTGTTGGGACTTCAGTATGGTCAGTCGTGCGACAGGAATTTCTGTAGTACGACTACAGAAAATTTGTCGTACGACAGGCATTTCTGTCGCACAACAGGAATTTCTGTTGGGAATGCAGGATGGTCTGTTGTGAGTCAGGAATCTCTGTAGTAGGACGACAGAATGTCTGCCGTACGACAGAAATTTATGTAGTACAACACACATATCTATCATGCGACAGACATTGTGTAGCCCCACTACAAAAACCTTTGTAGTAGAACTAAAAAATGCCTGTCGCATGAGACATTTCTGTTGTACGACAAAAACTTCTGTTGTGCAACACCCTGTAGGCACTACACCAATTTCTGTTGCACCACAGACTGTCCTTTAGCCACTACGACTGGATTCCGTAATTACTATTATTATCTGCCATGCGACCGAACATTTCGTAGTCCCAGCAGATTTTTATCGTCTGAAAGATAATTTTAGATTCATTGCAAAAGTGTCACTTGACAGACCGTTCAGTATTGCTACAAAATCTCTTGCTTACCCTGTCGGAAAACCCCGCGTTTTCCAGCATTAGGAGAGCGATGGAATACGCCGGAAAGAACGGAATACACTGGAAAGCGCAGAGCTGGACAACATCAACGTGGGGACCGAATTTTCCATCGAGAGAGCGATGGAATACGCTGGAGATAACAGAAAACATTAGAAAACACCGCGCTGAACGACAGCAACGCGGGGTGGTTGCTGGAGAGCATCGAATAACACGGGGCCATCGCCTTTGAGGACAGAGCTTCAGACAGGGCGAACGGGATAGCACGAACAGGATAGTACGGAATGGTGTGGTACCGCTGCTTGGCTGGACACGGGAATGCCGCGGACTGCTGAAGGGGTGGACTGGTTGTATTCCAGCGCCGCGATCGACGCAGATGCTCCGAAACTTGGTGTTTGAGGCCCGTGCGGTGCCGCAAATTCCCACTTTATTAGCGTGCGCTGCACGAAAACAATGGTGCGTGCGAATGACAGTGTTCTCGTTGAATTTCATCGCAAGCGTCTGTTGTAATGAACGTTTGTTGCATTACTGCCACTAGCATTCTTGCCGTGTTTGAAAAAACCTTCGCTACAAATTTGCAATTAACAACGCAACTTAGCACAAATCACTGAAATGTTGTAACGTCTAAGCGTAGCCCCATAACCAAAGAAATGGATACATAAAGAACTTCGCAAATTCTTTTGGTTCTTTGAGGGAATTGCAATTGCATATATTGTAGTGTGGACAATCGTTGATAAAAGAATGAGGCAATAAGGGTAGCCCGTCGGCAAAGGGGACGCATAAAGGACAAGCAAGACGTTCTTTTTGAAGACGTAGTGTAATAATTGCAGTGCACATTCTGACACGTATTTCTGGGTGTCTTTGAGAGCCCCATTGTTTCAATCTGCGTGCTGTTGTTTTATTTTTTTAACACGCGATTTGTTTAGTTTAACGCGAAACATGTGTCCAATCAAGCCTAAATAGTTAAAATAAGATTTTAAAAACAGCGAACCATTTGCCGCTACCTGTGTGAAAAAATAAAAAAAAGAAATGGCGCCAGTGAACTCGTTGCATTACCGAGATGTGTTAAAAAAATAAATGTAGAAAGAAAGAAAACGCGCGCCTTCCCTCTAGCCCGGCCCTTCGGAAGAAGTTTGGGGTGAAGCATCGTCACCACTGAGGCATGTCGCAGCGCGACAGCACTCGCGGGACGGGGAGACCACAATACGAAGAATCGACAGTGGTGAGGAGGGGGCGCGAAACAAGTTCTCGTGATCGGCCGGTTCCCTCCTTACCCTGCCTTTGTTCCCTCCTGCTTTGTTGCCTTATCCTTTTCGTCTTTCGGTCAAAATTTGGCGGTGGCAGCGTGGACGAGTGGCTCGTTCACATTTCACATCGGTGCTTTGCCTAGTTGAAGTTACGCGTAACTTTTTGTAAAAGCGTGCATCTTATGTCTCCGCGAAGTGTCAGCAGCAACATTTGATGCTTCGGAAGCTGTGGTAAAAGCAAGATCAGTGGTCGGGATTTCAAGCATCTCGAAGTGAGGACTCCTCTAGCGACGACTAACCGTGGTGCTTGGGATTAATGGCACTTTGATGCGAGTGAATACGACGAATCTCGCAGGCAGTGTGATTTCGAATACGTGCGATGTGCTTCGAGAATCGACTGAACTTGCAATGACCCCTGCGTGACTGCGGCAGGTATCGTGCGTGCGTACTCTTCGAGATAGTGCAGCACCACAGAGACGTGCGCTTTTCGCCACAGGATACCCTTCCATGCCTTGCTCTGCGAATGCATTGTCAACGGATCAAGGTTCACCAAGGCAGGCATTCCAGCTAATGATTGACTTTCCATTTTAATTGTCTCACGTTCTCTCACGTTTTGCTGTTTAAATAAAACAGGTTGAAGAAATATTTGTTTACTTGTGTTTTAATGGCCCTAACTAATGTAAGGAACGAATTTTCGAACGGGTATTGTCCATGCTCGTTTAATATATTTTTTTTTCTATATGAAAGAATAAATTTGCTTTCATGAGCAGATTGAGCGTCACTGACGGAACGCGATGATGAGACGCGACTTGGCCCTGCTTCAGAAGCACGGCCAAATCATCTGAAAAGTGCCCAAGTGAGGCTGGCTAAAGTTTGTAGCGCTATTTAGGTTTCCCTGGCGGAAAGACTTCTTTATTTCTTGTTAACAGCTACGCGGGTTTGTAGTTACACGGCTATTAAAAAAAAGCCTAGCGCGAGCATCATCCACGCTATTCGCTGGAGACGGCGTGGTCTGCGGCGTGTTCCAGCGTCACGTTCCAGCGGCTGCCGGATACACGAGTTTCCGCGTGTGCAGTGTGCGTGTGCACGAGTTTACGCGACTGCACATGCATCAGGCATGTGCAGTCTGCGTAACATCAAACTTTTGTATTGCATGCACGAATGTACCACTCGTTGCACCGCAGAAATTGGGGCTACCCGCCGCGGTGGCTCAGTGGCTAAGGCGTTGCGCTGCTGAGCACGAGGTCGCGGGTTCGATTCCCGGCCGCGGCGGCCGCTGTGTGTACGCCCGTGTGTACGAGATTTCGGCGCACGTTAAAGATCCCCAGGTGGTCAAAATTAATCCGGAGCCCTCCACTACGGCGCGCCTCATTGCCTTCGTTGCGTCGACGCGTTAAACCCTACAATCAATCAAATCAGAAATTGGGGCTAGTTGGTGATACGACTTCAACATGGTAAAAGGCTCACTAGACGGGGACATAAGAAAAGACAGTCACACGGGATTAGCGCTCGTCCCGTGTCACTGTAGTTTCTTGTGTCCCCGTCTAGTGCACCTTTTACCATGTCGAAGCTTACATTGCCTTTTGGTACAGCTTTCTGAAATCAGTTATTCACTGAAAGCAATTTTAAGCTTGTTCCAGAAAGGCAAGAATGCCCCCAAATGCTTATGTTTGTTGGTCATATTTTTATTGAAATTGTTATGCACATTCTGCATACTTCAGGTTCTTAATAGAAAAACATCACGGGAAGTAAATTTCTTTTGCAAAACAAGTTGAAATTCGAGACATGACAGGTTTAATATGAAAACAGACATGACAGGATTTACTACATACTACAGAGCAGGATTTACTACAGACTACAGAACAGGATTTACTACAGACTACAGGGCAGGATTTACTACAGACTACAGGACAGGATTTACGACAGACTACAGGACAGGATTTACTACAGAAGACAGGACAGGGTTTACAACAGACTACAGGACGGGACTTGCTACAGAATGTCCCATTCCCTCACAGCATCATTCTGTCGTATTTTTCTGTTGCGTTATTCGACTGGGTAACCCAGCGGAATCTGACCAGGTAACGCTGCTGGTCAGATTCCTGATTCTTGGCTGCTCCTGACCAAAGCGGGTAACAGAGGCTATTGACTAGTTTGAACCACTCAGCCAGTACCAGAAGAAACGGAGCCTAGAGTTAAACGGTAATGATTCATTTCTGTTGAGCAAAGATATCAAAAACAATCCTTTATGCTTGACTGCCTGCTAAGTTCATGGTAAAGTAGTTGTGGAATATTGTTGGAAACATTCAGCTGGGTTTTACTTGCACGTTTGCTGAAATGCAGAGTCAAAAAGGCTTAATTAACATAGCCATTCACATCCCAAAATCTTGGTGTGGTTCTAAAACTCAAGTGTTCTGGGGTTGCATAAAGGGGGCCCAGCTCCAAGGAAGTAGTACATAATAGAAATCGCATTGGCGAATATTTCCGTTTCAAGACGTTATACACCTACTCTAAGCCTGTGCATTCTTTTCTGCACCTGGGATCTTGTGTGAAAAGTAGAGTTAAAACATATGCTATGAAAAGTGTGAAATAAACTGTCAGGCTCTTCGACAATAATAAATTAAAGAAGGAACTCTTTAAACGAGACTAGGTTTTATAATGCCCGAAACCCCAACCAAAATCACACAGCGGCTAACAACAAACTAAACAACAATGGGGAGCTGCGACAATGTGGTATATGCAACGGTTCAAACGGGCAAAAAAGTCCCGGTTGGGAACGAATGAACACGACACAGTGCGTGGTGAGTACCGGCACAGGTCTGTGGCAGCATTGAAATGTCCAGGTAATGTCGAGGGGGCGATAGACCGCGCTCCCAGCTCCCATTGCACAGTCGTGGCGAACGCCCGTGTCTTGGGGCGTCGCTGTCTCACCGATGCACGGCCACCCGACTTCCTTGCGGAGGAGAAGTTCTGGGGACTGCGGTTGTGGGAGACCTCTTGGGACACGGTGCGGGTCAAGTCACCCGACCGCGGTACATCCCGGTCACGCTTCACTTTCCGACTTCCTCGGTGTTCCTTTCGGGCTCGCCTCTGCCACCGGCCTCTCTCGCTGGCAGCTGCTCATTGGCTGGTGGCCGGCGCGAGCTCGTGCCGTGGTCGCGGGCACTCAGGGCCGTAGCCGGTGTCGATGAACTTGGCACCGCGTACCTGGCTTCTTTGTCGTCGTTTTTGCAGCGTGAGCTACACTGGCCGAGTTTGAGTGGTTTCGCGTGGCTCCTGGAGAGCCGTGCTGCACATTCGCGAGGAGCAGAGATGTCACACGGCGCACAGAACGTTGCTCGCTGCCCGGCGTCTCTCACACACCCCACGCACCCAGCGCCTTCGCCGACCTCCGTACCGCACGTGGCGGCCCGGTCCACTTGATGATCGTGCGAGGGGTGGCTGTGTGTGGAACCGATGGCTCGTGCGTCGCAGCAACACCGGCGTGCGCCTGTGGAACCAGCTTAGCTCCCCTGCTCCCCCGCTGTCCCTCAGGCAACAGCTGGATCACGCTCGTCAGGCTAGGCACAACCGCCTTGCCGCTGCCGCTCCTGTAGGTTTCCTGCATAATGCCCCATCCCTAACTCGTCCTGCCGAAGTTTTTATTAACAAATTTCGCGCGAACGCTGGATTGACTCCCACATCAAATGCAAATGGCATCACCCGACCGGTGATACTCCGCCCTACTGCCCATATTGCAACAAAGCTACAATAGCAAATCTGACCAACCTTATTTGGCACTGCTCTGCGCACCAATCCCTCAGCCCCATCCTGCTGAATGTCCTACCCGATCCAAGCGAGATACCCCCACGACATTCAGCGACCCCGATTTCATTGCTGCTACTGGGCGCTTCACTCTCCAGAGTGGCCTCACAAGAGTAGTTTAGCCGGGTCTACCACCCCTATCAGTGCGTTCAGGAAGTGACTATTACTAAGAGGTGCGTAAGTCGCCGGCGTGCCGTAATGCTCCTCTGCTGCTAGCAACTCCTCAAATACTGGCTTACTGAAATATTTGCGTCACAGTGACGGTAAAAGTGAGGGAGCCTTTGAGAATTCGGTAAACAAATGCTCGCGTCGCGCGCAGTGTGATAACATGTTGCGTACTTCCACTGGGTGCTACCGTTAACACGAAACATCACCACACTAACACCACTCACACCACACCACTTTGTTATGTACCTCTCTCGCCGCGTTTGTCTATGCCGACGAGACTCCAAGGGGCGTATTGGGTAACTACCGCAGACACTCCTACCATCCCACCCGCCCTCCCTGACGACTCAACCACCCTCACAGGCCAGCACTGATGCAGACAGCAAGACTGCTCTCGCACAGGCCTCAAATTAAGCACGTCTCTCTCTCTCTCTCTCTCTCTCTCTCTCTCTCTCTCTCTCTCTCTCTCTCTCTCTCTCTCTCTCTCTCTCTCTCTCTCTCTCCAGGATCTTCAAACTAACATCACCTCGTGACCACCTCTCCCCTCCCCTTTCCCCCTTCTCCCTCTTCCGGCCCCTGGGCCCTCCATGTGTTAATAGAAGACTTTCACTCACTCACTCTGGGGCGATTGGTGACGCTGCGCCAGAGCTCCTTGATAAATGTACGTGTCATATAATGCGTATACCATGGGTGTGTCATTGAAGCAGCAGTAAGCATGATAATCAAGCTAATCCTAGACAACCAGGAAAGCTAAGAATAATCAGCTGAACCTTAGCTCACGCTGTGTATATGCTGGCATAGCCGAGCTAAGCCACTGCTAATTTTTTTACGTCTTTTCTTCTCGTGGTGGTCCTTTTTGCCGGTGCGATTTCTTCGCATGACAAAACGTACGTGCTATACGGTGCGGCGTCTTTTTCCCATGCTGGAAAAATTTCTCAAAATGGAAGAAAAATGGGAGAGTGCGTTTTGCACAGGGAAAATAAGACTTTCTGAATCCCCCCTTGAATTTGCTCTGGTCAACCTTATGCACGATCCATACCAAAAAAAAACTCATAATATAAACCGATTCCTACGAAGCATTTTAAGAACTTCGGTGACCATGTTTAACGCACCCTTGAGTAAACCAAAGGATCAGGGCCCAATGCTTCAAACTTTCCTGACTACTGCGACATGACTGAAAGTTCCAGCACACCCCTAGCCATCCGCATACACCGGTACAAATACGAAAACCAACTCCGACTCAAGCATCTTACGCCGGGGGATCACGTTTACCAACCTTCTCTTAAAAGAACAGAAGTAATATTTATGAACAAATTCAATACGGAAATCGAGGCTTCGACGGACGCCCGTCTGGTCAGGAATGACAATGAAGTACATAATAAAGAATACGCCGACCACCACAGAAAATAAAACAATGACGTTTCGGCACCCTGAACGGGAACGGCACCCCGAACAAGGCTCCCGTTCGGGGTGCCGAAACGTCATTGTTTTATTTTCTCTGGTGGTCAGCGTATTCTTTATTATGTACTTCAAATTCAATACGGATGCATCATTTTGACTTGAAACAATCTGCAATTGATACTACCATCACATCAATCATCATATCAACCATTATCAAGCCTAAGTACGCTTTTTCACACTTTGCACAAGACTGCAATATAGTTTGCGTTTTTACACAAGCAAAATTGGTGAGAACCAGAGTAGTTGGTATCAATAATCCAGTCATCCACAGTCATCCACAAAACATTTAATGAAGACATCTTGTTGAGCGGTTCAAATTACATCGCCAATAAATAAATAATACTGACTTGTAACCAAGTGTGTATTAAGCATAAGTAATTTATTTTCTGAAAAAGTGAAACTGAAAGTGAAATACAACTATTTACACTTACCAGATGTTCTAGAAAAGGGTGAAATTTGACCGTAAAGCGTATTAAAATTGTAACTCGTCTAGCAAGCATTCATTTATTTATTTTATTTTAGTTGGTGCCCACTGCCCTCCACATCGTGTTGTCTAAGCGGAAGTTCTTTTATTAACCCCATTGAAAATAAAGATGAACATGCATTCCGTTTTAGGTCACAAATGCGAATAAATTGCACAGTGCACTCTATACGACATACATAATCACAGCGGGAAAAACAGGACAGGTAGAAGAATAACCACAAGACAAGCGCTGTCTTTCCCGCTGTGATTAAGTATCAACACCTACCAAGTAGCCCAACTTGCATCTGTTCTATACAACACCCTATAAAGATGGGGACGCTCTGAAATGGAGTTGTATTAGGACAATGTGTCGAAAAAAAAGAAATTTAAAACCTATCTGTTGTCACGAAATATGGCGTTTGAGATCTTGGCTGACGATCTAGTGTGTTTCTTGTTGACAGGTGGTATAAATACTAATGAATATTAAATCAGGGAGTCACGGAACTGCAGGAGTAATTGCTCATTTCTAAACTGTAGTAATGGCATGTTACTTGCAGGCAATAGTTCCTTTCATTACATTCACGTCATCAATAGTCCATTCATTACAATAGTTTCAACATTTTGTGGGCAGCATCTCAGTGAATAGGCACGGTGGAAAGCCATTTTCATCTCGTGTTACGTTTCGTACATGCGGAGGCATAATATTTCACTAATTGGCAGCCCCTGCGAATTGGTGGATGTGGAAGTCGACCGGTTCTTCTTATTGCAGTAGCCGCCCGATATTTTTGACCTGGAGGGGTACGAAAAATAGTCCCAATAAAAGAGCAGTAGGAAAAATCCTCTAGTTGCAAAAACAAACTCTATTTGATTTAAATAGGACTGAAGAGGGCGTGTATGATTCAGGACAAACCTGAAGATGATGTTGCTTATAAGTCAGTGTCAGCTGATGTGCCTCAAAAAAAAAAAAAAAAAAACTTGCCCCGTGTGACTCGTTTTCGGCTTTCGAGTTTTCTACCGCCGCAGAATACATGCAAAATTATGGCCACCAAGTCCACAGATTGTTACCCCGGTGGGAGTCAAGCCAACCCTTATCCAACCCGAAGCTGGCCAGGGGGCAGCTAGGTACCCTCCAGCGTATAATTGTGGAATGCGCTCACAACCCAGCCCTACCACCCCTCTCCACCTGTTCCTTTCCGGAGCTGTGGGAGACACTGTTGACCAGCTGTCAACCGGAGGACCAGACTCTCCTGGAGACACGGGCCAAGACGGCGAGGGCAACGCATAGATTCCCGGACTAGGGTTCCACTCTCACATTTGAGCTCATTAAAATGTTTTGTCTCTCTCTCTCTCTCTTAGGATTAAAAATGGCGTCGCCCTGGAGTGACACCGTGACTCCGTAGCGGGATATTTTGTTCGGAAAATCAAAGTTTTGGCTTTATTTTCTCCGACATATCCGTTATTCATGGGACAACTGGCGGTTCCTCGTAATAGTACACAATATCCAGCAAGTCCGAATTCTCTAAGTCCCAAAAAACGAACGGCTACTGTACATAACAATGAATACTTTATCCTCGGTTGCGTCTGTCACACGCATTCGTCTTTCTTCACCGATTTTCTGCTTTCCCTTGACGTTATCCTCAAGACACTAACCTTTGAAAAATGGACATTCTTCCAGTACGCTATACCAAATAAACTTGCCGGACACTGACTCCAATTTGTACACTACTTACACTGACTCATTTTCAGGGTTTGGCCTTGCAACCTTGATTAATGTCTCCGCTAGACGCACGCCACAGGGGTCGCGCACGTCCTCAGATCGCTCTCGTGCTCAGGTACGATCGCTGAAGCTGGCTGTCTTCCCCTGGACGTGATTCGGCTCCAGGAGACTGTGCGAATACATCTGCGTCAACGGCTGCACGCCAAAAGCCATGTACTAACATGCATGGTTGAAAATGGTAATTCGAGTTTCGGGCAAACACTCAGGACATTAGATCTTTCAGTTCCCTCCCAGGCGCGAAAAGCAATGCCATCTAATTTTCCACCCTGGAACCTTTCGCCCCCACATATCAGATGCAGCATCCCCAGAATTGACTCCAAAAAGAGCATGCCTCCAAAGCGTACTCCTACAATTAACACTTCACCATATCAGCCGGTTGTATTCTAAAGCAAACCACATCTTCACAGATGGCTCCTGCACACCTGAGGGCAGTTCCTCCGAAATATTTATTCCCTCTACTGGCTAGATGTTCTCTTATCGCCTCGAGCTTGCGACATCATCGATTACCGCCGAGCTTCACGCCATCAAGGAAGCTATACGCTACATTTTGCGCCAGCAGCCAGAGCAGTGGACTGTTTTCACAGACTCGAAGGCGGCTCTCCAAAACCTGCGACGCAGCGACTGATTCACCCTACATGAACATGCCTCTCGTGACATCGCATACCTGCACCACCTTGCCAACAATGCTGGACGGCGTATAATGTTTCAGTGGCTTCGCGGGCACTGTGGAGTTCTAGGAAATGAGAAGGCGGATGGAGCTGCTCGCAGGGGCGTGGAAATGCGCAATGTGAGGAAGATTTTTTTTTCACTAAGCGTGATGCCCCAACAATGGGGAAGGCGCTCGTTGTATAGGAACGCAACCGTCTCTGGTCCCTTCCAGATCCCCACCATGCCTTCCTACGCTACATAGACCCTGAGCTCAGGCTGAGGCTGCCAGAGGTACTTCCGCGCCGATTAGAGACATTATACTACCGACTTCGTCTCAATGCAGCTCTTACATAGGCATACCTTTTTCGACTTGGAGTCACTACAAACCCTTACTGCGACAACTGCGGTTCACCGGAAACCGTGAAGCAGCTGCTGCCAGAATGTTCCGCATACATAGAGCAAGGTGCAGTCTTGTGCAGAAACTAGAACGCCTCAGCCCAGGACCAATGACCTTGAAAATTCTTCGTGGTCCGTGGCCATCTCCACCAGCTCAACGCAAAGTACTGGAGGCGTTCTCCGACTATCTGGCCGAGAGTGGCGTGGTTGCAGTGATTTAGTGTTTAGAAGACAGACTTTTAAATCCCACTACTCACACAATGAACGTCATTTCTTTGTTATGCCTTCTTTTATTTCTTCTATTTCTTCTTCTTTCTACTGCCCTGTAATCAATGGGGCCTTTTCCTTCCCCCTCCCCCTTCTCCGCCGAGTAGCATGTCGGTGTCGAATCTCCGGCAAACATCTCGGCTTTTTTTTCTGTTAAAGAGCCTTCTCTCTCTCTCTCTCCCAGATCACTCATTATGTAATATATCACCTCGTGTTCGACCTGACGTTGTGGAGGGTGATGTAACCGATCATTTTCCCATTTTTGTTACCTTTGGCACTTTAGTGCCGTGTATAAACATTGTCTACTCCACCTCCCTAATTGATCCTGACAAGTTTGTAGAAGCCATCAGAGAAACTAATTAGTCGACAGTTAATTCGCTGTGTAATGCTGAGGAAGCTCCGCAGAAGACCGAAGCGGAAACGCACACGTGCGCTTTGTCAAAATTTCCAGCCGAGAAGCCGAGCTAAGGGCCATCCTGCTTGCCTTGACTGAACATGCAGGCAAACATCCGAGCGCCCTCGGCCCTCCCGAACGTATAATAATTTACACAGTCTCAATGGACGCAATTCGAGCCCTTAGTTCACGCAAAACTACCAGTCGCACTGTCCGCAGAATAAAGAAATCCATTGCTGAATGCCAACAGAGTGGCCTGCAGTACCCAATCCGATGGGTCCCTGGTCATGAAGGAATAGAAGGCAATGAAGAGGCACACCGAACTGCCCGGCAGCAACTTCGTATTCACCCCGAGCAAGACTGTTTAGAACCCGCTGATTCAGATGAGGAGTCCGACATCGATACAGAGGACGGTGCTGCTTTGGCAAAGGCCCAGAGGAAGGCCGTCCTTGAAAACAAAATTCCGGAACACCCCAACCCGTTGCCGCCCGGATTCAGCCGATGGGTAACAGTGCGGCTAAGGCGTACAAGAACGGGAACGGCCCTAACGCCTAGTACGGATCACTATTTCTTCGGGCGTGGAAACCCGTGCAGCTCTCCGAACTGCCAGAAATGTGTTACCGGTGCCCTGTGCAGTGCGCAACACCTCCTGTGGGAATGTTCGGCACTCAGTGTTCCTCGAGAACGGTGCCTAAAGACACTTGGCCCGCTACGACCGGACGACTACGAACTTTGGGTTAACCCACTTGGAGCCCCACCTCCCGGAAGCACTCTGATGATTTTCATCAGAGAAGCCGGCATTGAGGACTGCTTGTAGGTGCCTGTCTTGCAGTGTTCTCCCCATCCCCTACTTCCTATCCCCTTTTCCGACTCCTGACCGAGGCCTTCGGTCATCAAGAAAATTAAAAAGAGCGCAAAGGACGAGGACAAAGAAACACAGTAGACGGGACGCGCGCTCCCGTCCCGTCTACTGTGTTTCTTTGTCCTCGTCCTTCGCGCTCTTTTTAATTTTCTTGAAGCCATGAACCAACTCGCCCAACAATTCATGTTATTAAGTTAGCCTTCGGTCATGTAAAGGGGACTTCACTCCCTCTCTCTTTTTTTTTTTTTCAATAAACGTGTGTTCATTCATTAATTTTTTCAGTTATTTTAAGGGCTGTATGTTTGAACTCAAACACGGTGAAAAGTAAGAGCAAATATAAACGCCCAAGTAACCCCTGGATGGGTAGTGAACTTTTACAAAGTATAAAAAAAATAACCAAAAAGAAAGAAAAGCAAAATGCCAGCCCTTCAATTCTAAGCTTGCGCAGCAGTATAAAAAGTAGTGTTATAAGCATTATACTAAAAGAGCCAGAAAGGAGTTACAGTAGAATCTCGATAAACGGAAATCGCTTAAACGCCGCTTAAACGGAACAGTAGCCTGTAAGTTGGTTGGTTTTGTATTCAGATTACGTATTAAAACTCTCGGTAATCGGATCTAAAATTTCTGCGTCACCGTGTAAACGGAACCAGAAAGTAACTTGAGAAATCCATTGGCATGAGAATCAGCTTATTACGGTTCCGGCTGTTTCGTTTTTATTTTTTATTTTTTGCTCCTCCATGTTTTTTAGCCTCGTTGCCCCCGTAAGCCTCCTCTCGTAAGCGGTTAGCCATGTCAGCGCAACGAATGCAACATCGCAGTTCTTGTTCCAGTCGTTCGGTCTCGATTCAAGACGCCGAGGTTACAGGGCTCAGCTCCTGCCACCTCGTTTGTGTCATTGTGGTGCTATTAACGCTTCATTACCGCGTTTCCGTCTTTTCAATTCGGTGGCTCGCAAGCACTCGCGAAGTTGAGGCCTCTGGCGTCGGTGAAGATGCAGTTGCGAGGACTAAAACAAAAATAATTGATGAATTTTGTAGTGCACAGCGACTCATTGTTGCCAAATCAACTTTGTGAATGCTGTGCCTAAAACTCTTGTAGTTTTCTTGCTTTCTGGAAAACTATCAGCCACATTCACCTTCTAGTGCTTAGAGTTCCATGAAATGGTATTAGGAGTGTGTCCGCACATAAATTTGCACTTCCACCCATCTCTCTCAGTAAACGGAACTCCTATTAAACGGACCTAATTTTTTCGGTCCCTCGAAGTTCCGTTTATCGAGAGTGTACTGCTCTGTGAATGCAAATTTGGTGAAAATAAGATAATCCGGAACAACAGTGGAATTTGCTGAACAATTTCCTTAACACACCTGCAAGTAGCACCGCTGTTTCTAAAATTACCCATAACCGCACAAATTAGGATCCACCCATTCAGATTCCTCATGCTTTTAGTGAATATTTTTCCTCTTGTTATAAAAAGAACTGTCAGAATATAAATGTGAGTCATATATGCATCCGGCGTGCTAGCAAGTCATTCTTCCTTTCACCAGTTACAGCCAACGAAGTTTCGCCACGGCTTCTTCTCCCCAAAATACAAGTCCTGTCCTGGTTAAATTCCCACACATGATTTAATCATTGGTTGCTTGTCTTTTTTCCGACACGCTCGATAACAAACCACTGTTTTTCCTTATTCCGTAAAACATCAAGGGTGATACCCATCTTTGAAAAATGCTACTAGTTGTTAATTTCAAAATACCGCCTCATTTTCATTGTTCCCCCTATTAGTAAATTATTGTGTATTGAGTTTCTAAACGTTTTAAGGGCTATTTATGTAAATTTATTCTGTTAAGTGATTGCCAGTAGTGTTCCCGATCGGAGAGTTCTATTAACCAACCCTTGCTTTCCTTACAGATTTTACTACAAATATTCAATCGACACCAGAGTGTCTGTGTGTTTAGTTTTTTATTTCCGTAAAACCTGTGATATGATTATTCACGGCGATTTTTTCGAGAGAATTACAAGGCTTGGAGGTAATAGGGTCAGTTCTAACTTTATAAAAAAAGTTATTTTCACAACAGGCAGTACACAGAATATGTGCTGATACTTTTCCAGAAACCAAAACAGTTGACCACGGTGTACCTGAGGAGTCTATTTGGGGTCTGCTGCTCTTTATTTTTATATTAGAAGCCTACATATTTAGTGTCCTACATGAAGATGATACAATATCTTTATTCGGCAAATCGATAACTTTTCTCGCCTCAAAGTTGAATGCTGTGCTCAATAACATCGTTAACTCGTAAAACAACTTTATTGACCCAGTTATTTACCCACAAAAACTAAATTTATGATTTTCGAAACTTCTAATAGGCAGGCCAGCGTCCTCCCCAACATAATGCTCGGGCCTCACACCATTGCTCCATCTAAACATTCAACATTTCTTGGTATCCAATTCTACCCTAACTTTACGCTGTTTTCTTTTTCGGAACTTAAGCAGGAAACCACATTCGCCAACCGATCAATATTGAAGGCACGGACCTTATTGTCTCATAATGATTGTATTTTCTTATAACCATAATCATATCATTGTATTTCTCTTTCATTCACACTCATGTCAATCATGGCATTGCCTCGTGGGGTAGCGCATATTCATTCCATATCTCATCATTTCAACGCATTCAGAATCAATCCATTCGCGTTATCACACATAATTCACGATGTTCTTCAGCTCCACTTGTGTTGCGTGAGAACAAGATATTATGCGTAAATCTTCACTAGAACTTACTTACTCACTTACTACAACTTACAAATTACTTCACTACAAATTAGGCATATTTTTTACAAGTTACTTCACTGTTACATTTCATACGATGCCATCGATCCTGTTCGCTTAAGGACTAAAAATTGTACCAGGGTTGCAGCCAGTCGCAATTTTTTATTGCCTATTGTTAGGGCAAGAAAACTTCTTTCCTGCCGGCAATTTCATTGTGGAAATCGCCTCCCTTTCGCGTTAAAGTTCTCATCGTCCATAAGAAGTTTTAAATAATGCCTTAAGGATTTTGTGCTGCAATTAACCAAGCAAATCACGCTTAAACACTATTGTTTTTATTATTGGTGTTGTTGTATGCTTTTCACTGTATTGTGGAAGTTCAATGTAACATTGTTTCCGTTTAGTGTAATTATGTGCTTTAGTTTAATTCAGTGCTTGATGATTCTGAAAATTATGTATATTGTTATTTGTACTTTTTTGTTAAATGTGGTCAGGTTTCCTTGTTTTATTTGTCACTTTATAAAGTCACGTGTTGCTTTTCTCATCGAGGGACCCGTTACAGTCTACGGATCTACGGACTCTAGAACCCTTGGACCTGTAGTAGTACTGTGTATCTTTTGAGACCAGAATAAAGATAAAGTTGACTTTGACTTTAAATTGAAATTGCACTCCTGTTGTGTGAAGTCAAAACAACGCTTTGCGTTTCAGCGCGTGATGTTAGGGTTATGCTAGTATTACTTCGGTTTGAGTTCATCAAGGCTGGTGCACAACTAAGCCATCAGTGAATAAGTCAAATAACTTCTATGATCCGTTCGCACTGTGCCTGCTGTACTTTCCCTCCTTTTTCCGTTCGCGAGAGAACCTGCCGAGCTGCGTGTTGCCAGCCGCGTTCGGGCCGCGACAGGCACGCGACAACGGGCGCGCGCTTCCCGTACCGTCACCCAGGTGGCGCGAACCGCTCCGGCGTGTTGTACCAGCGCGCACGTGATGTTTCGGCGCGCAGTGTGTGCGGGATCAATCTGTGAAGCGCTCCGTGCGTGTTCGCGGCTCTCGTGCGGCGCTGGTTGTTCCACCTCGTGGCTTTGATCTCCCGCGGACTTCCGATCGTCGCTGTCTCTTGTTGCCGTCGCGCAGCGGAACTTCGCCGGATGCGATAAGCGTCTCGCCTCGTCGGGGTCCCGCTGCTCCTCTCAACCAGACCCCGGTGCGTCCCGTCGGCGCGGACTACTTTCGGTTCCGTTTTCGTGCCGCCGGCGCCCAGTGCCTGCGCAAGGGCAGCGCGCGGTGAGTGTTCCCCGTCTCTGTCTATCCCTGCAGAAATTTCTCCCTGGTTTCTCTGCACACAACGTCAAACACTTCAAGCCAGAGAAAGCGCGATACAGTGCTTAAAAGTTGGTTATAAATTTCGTCTGCACGACTGCCAATTTTGCAACCTTGTGGCAGCGACGCATCAGCCCCCTACATACGAACCTATGGAATGCCCTTTCATACTTAACGGGCAGTTGGACTGATCAAAATGGGCAGCGGTTTCTGTCAAAACATTGGCCGTAGAAGAACCTGTAGCAATCACAGTAGAAAAGTGATATTTAGCGCAAATCACGGAGCCGACTTGAATATGATCGCAGAAGACTTCGGAGCACTCTAAATAATTTCTGTGCTATTCATTGCCAAAAGTTCATGTCCGGGCATTTAAAGCTGATGCTGCTCATTGCTCTGGAACCTTGTACCCGAGAACACGCGCGCAACAAGCTTTCGTCGCAAACGCCAGGAACCCGACAGTAACTAATTCTAAAAAAAATGCGGAGACCTGTGAATTTGCAGGTGATATTTTTGGAATCGCAGGGGATGCACCACTAGTCTTTAACGTTTTTCTCATTGCTGCAATCCCTGTCCAAAACCATTGTTCACGATACTTAGAAAAGTCATTAGACTCAGCACTACTAGAACACCGTTCCACATGGAGGTGGGGTTGTTGTGGTTAGGTCATTCCGTTGTAGTGCGCTACGTCTGGAACTCGATTTCTTGTGGTCGTAACTTTATTTTCCATGAGGATAATGCAAACACTACCGGTGTGGACTATCTCGTAGTTTGCAGTTTGTTGGCCTAAATTAATCGCTTGCAGATTACAACAAGACGTCTTGTCCCATTGCGAAGTTATTTTTCTGAATAGCGGAACAATAAATCTAAGTTCCACACGCCTTACCCTTGTGTGTTTGGATGTAAGTGGGCGCTTGCGTTCTTGATTGACTTCAAGCGTGCGTCGCTTATGCCTGTACTACACGGTAACTAACTTTCAATTGACAATTGGACTCTCGCCCACACCCGCGCCTATGTATTTACACTGGAGCAATCGACGGACAATTGGTTAAACGGCCTCCGGAAGGCCTTTGAAACAGCCGTGCATATAGCAGAGGCAGTACAGGCCGCCTAGGCGACGTGCGGTTCCGTTTTTCTTTTTTTTTTTCTTACGAATGAGATTTGATTCGTGCGTGGTCATACGCAATGTTAGGCCTTTTCTGCGCACGTGAGCTTGTGCTCTTTCGTACATGCTGCGTACATTCGTCGTTACACGCGGAGGTCGCGCGGGGCTTTTTCCGCTAATGGAAGCGGCCACCCGTTGCGCGGCACGACCTGGGCGGTATTCCCCAGGGACTGTCCTTAGCAGAGCTTTTTTTCTTTTTGACCGCTTTCCAACACTATGGGCATGTGTCACAACGAGGCATGTGACATGCCACTCGCGTTCATTTTACGTAACCCTGCCGCGCCATGTACTTGGGGCAATGTTTAAGCCCCTGTCTGAAAACGTAAAAAGTAGCGTGTTATTCGCACAGGATCACGTTAACTTCCGGTATCATAGTCGGGCAGTTTTGGGGCGTATAAAACTACTCCGGTTAATTGTTCTCGCCAGGACCCTAATAGGCGTTCTGAAAGAGCTAGGCAGGCATGGCCGCAGTGAACGCGCCAATTTCTGCGATACTGGATGTTGCAGTGGACGTTTGCGAATTTATTGAATGCGAAACACGCACGTTCATTGCCTCACGTCACTAGGCGTTAGGAAAACGACATAATCTACAGCATATGCTTAGGGATTTCACCCACAAAATAATTAACCTTGTGCTTAAAATGCAGCCATTTTACGTTCGCGAACGTATACGGCTGCCATTTTGTCCTGCCTATATCGCTTGCTGCTTTCTACTGCGCATTTATAGTTCCACAAAAAAAAAAGAAATGAACGTTAATAACAACTACCCATCGGAAGTCCACAGCTCTTTCGAGGTCACCAAAACTGAGGCGCCAGGATGTAATGCCGAGAAATCAACAAAACAAAAAAAGCGACTGCAGCGCCACAAATCCCGGCAGCTGTGTCACAGCTGCGCTTCTCTCGAGTTTGCGATAAAAATTAAAAATGTGCAAGGACGAGTCTCTCGCATTCGCTGGCGCCATGGTTCCGGTGATGCATGCTTTGCCGCTAGAGATGGGGAGAGGTACGGTGCATATTACGGCGGCTTTCGGTGCGGTTGAATTGGCGGCGCCGCCGAAAATTTGAATGGGGCGAATAATTCAGGCTTTTAACGCCTAGGCATCCGTGAAAACTGGAGGAAGTCTGGCCGAGTCCTCGGAATAATAATCAGTGCGCTGGCTGTTCTCGAGCCGTTCAAACCATTGTCGTGCAGCTCCAGATCCACTACTACTTGCCTTCACTTTTTTTATGTTTATTTTTATTTTTTTGCAAACAACGGACCAGAAAGAGAGAAGTGCTGTCGCGGAGAGGCTGTGAGGCGAGCATACTCGTGTTCAAGCATCTTTTATGTATAATGAATTAAAGAAGCATCACATTCGGGTGAAAGTGTAGTAGAATCACGTACAGAAGACAGACTGATCTCGTGAATAATTGTAAAACCATGAGTGAGAACAATTGTAAAGCCTTGTATGTGTGACTAATTATTATAAAAAACAGCAGACGTGCTGCGAGAGTGGCTCGTTGGTACTGATCTAGGATGAATAACGGCGCAAAAACTGGACGAAGAACACGCAAGGGGAAGACACAAATAGGCGCTTGTTTCTGTCCTTCCCTTACGTGTCCTTCCTCCAGTGTTTGCGCTGTTATTTATCATGGATGAAAGCTTCTGTAGTCGCCGTTTTTACAATAAATCAAAAGGCTAGTTCTCTAAGCAGCATCATTCCCCTTCGAGGCGTTTAAAGCGTGCACTGTCAAACTCAACCTATCATTCAAACCTGACAGATGCTCAGAAAAGACGAGGGGGTGCGCCTATTCATGCACTAAAAACATATGCTGCGCCGCATTATCTTGGGCTAGTATAAGCCTGAACCTTTTAAAACCCGCCATCTCTTCTGGCATTTCAATCCACTGGTTAGAATGTTGGGCAAAATTTTTAATACTGTATTAATGAGAGCAAAAATGAGGACCACAGGGCCCAAGTCGTTCATCTTTGCGGGAATACGGGCTTTCGCAGTTTTTCGCTCCGGATATTAGGAGAGCTTCCTCCCCGTGTGAACTACAGCACCTGTTGCAAACTTTAAAAATCCTACTTTGGTGCAGAGCGTCCTAGGTGGACGCTGTGTTTTTGCGGGCTGGAATTTCACAAAAGCTAAACACACACCTGAGGCGCTTTTTTCCGGAATGAGCAAGATCCAGAAACCGAAACTAAGTCGGATAAAACTGCAGCGACACGATAAACCCGATAACTTTCCCTTAAAAAGGGGTGGCAAGAAAAGAGTTGAGATAGCGCTTTGAACACGTGTACGCAGATAGCAGTTCGTATCGAAAATGAGCAAGATCCTGTGGTTTCACGGATCAAAATGAGCCAAATCCATTTGCCCCGTAAGGCTTCGCATTTAGCTTGACTGCTAAGACTGTTTCGTAGGTTTAATGGGAATGTTTCCTGCTTTTGTCTTTCGGAGTTCAATTATTATCATTTCAGGCGGTAATTAGGAGATAAGCAAAAGATCTGTCGCCAGATTTCAGGGACGAAGTGAACGGAAGAAGGGAATGAAATGAAACAGAGAGATGGCATGCAATGATTTCATTTCGTCTCACCAGTCCCCACGAAATAACTATGGTTATATTTATTTTTTTACTCGCATATAGCGCTTAACTAAATAGCCGCCACTTACAAGCCCTGACAAATCTCCCCCCACCCCCCGTCCGAGAGTACGAACGACTTCATTAACGTGAAGAAGAAGAAGGGCGGCCGTCTTGTCAAGCGTTTGGAAATTCATGGCAAAGCATTGAAGGGCTTGTTACTTCGTGAGTGCCTTCAGGCGTGTCCAAGTAAGTTATCCTAGGGAACAATTCGAAAAAAGCTGCTAATGGTGCCAAGAGGACTCACCTTCTCTCCATGTATATTTGTACTGTTCCTGAAGCCCTGTTGCATATTTTAAAGGTTTTCCCGCAAAAATTCAATCGCACCCTGCTTGAAAGGGAACTTAAATGATATTTTCATACGAATATTGCATCAACTGGAGTGTTCCAAATCAATGCGAGCCAAATTCAAACTTATCACTCCAAATTTTTCTCAAATTCTCGTCATAATTTTAAATTGCTTGTGGCCATAAACTTACCCGAGCTGACAGGTAAAATATATGGTGTAATAGCTCTGACGGCGTTCCATTTAGGTCCAGTAACAAACTTCCGCTTGTTTCTCAAATTCGCGTTAGGTGGATCCGGCTTATATCGAAAAAAAACCTCACTTGTTTGTGCAACGTGCTTTATGGCTTCTAATAGTCATCCACATGTCACTGCGCAAAACAAAAAGGTAATACTGAAAGCTGAACTGCTTACGGCATTACCCAGCATTCCTGCAGTCTGTTTATTGGGACGTCTCAATTTTACCCCAGCTATTGCGCTCAACATTGGAGAGCAAATCAGCGCTCCTTAAAAAGAACACGGCGAGGTTATTTGTAAGAGTAATCTAGTAATCTTACGTCGTTAAATGCGGAATACCTAAAATCAAGTGCTTTTCTCATGCGGATGTAGGTAAATATTCACCTAGTGCGCTTGAGGGGGCCGTGTTTCTCACAATATTCCATGAGCCTGCTTTGCGACGTCAGCTATGACGATGCGCTGGCAAGCAGGGAGCTTCAATTGAGCGCGTTACATTTGTCAGCGATTAGGCCCGCTAGCAGCACGTCAAACGTCATACACTGATTTTATGTTTACCCTGCACAGCCTGCGTAAGCAAAACAGAAACAGATATTTACTAGTAAATGTGATATTAAGTGAGTGTAATCCTAAATGTCAATTATTTAGACGGTATGAAACCAATGTGACATAAATACGGAAGTTGTTACTATGACCGCTAGCGGCGCATTGTGTTTGTATTTTCTGGAGCGTTGAAGGAGGGCGGCCCTGCCGGCGGGGAAGCGGCCACGAGGGGCGCTGACATAAACGTTCGCGTGGCGTCATCTAAGGGACATCTGTCGTCCACTTCACTTCGGCTCTCTCTTACTGCTCCTTATTTGCGTTCGGTCGACTTTCGGTGCACGCCGTTTTACATATATTGCTTGGAAATCCCCAGGCACAAAGCGGGATTTTTAATTTGGTCGTTTCGTCGTGAACAGTCCTTTCGAATCACCGCGCACTCGGCAATCCCGTCCGACGAGTGAAGAGTCCGAGCTGCTTAAAGGGATGAAATCACGGTACGCCAGATCTGTATCCGGTTATCTTTCAAACACACGAAACAAGCCAGCTGCTAATAGGCGACAGCCAAGATAGTGCAAGACCAGCTGTCAAAAAACAAAAGACCTTTAGAAGTTCAGAAAAAAAAAGTTCAGACTTTCTGTCTGTATGGAATTGCGGGTTTTGCCGAGAGGTATTTCAATTCTCTTGTACCGTTGCGGGTAGAGGGAAATATAGTTTTTGCAACGTTGTTAAATGCTCTAAAATGTCGAAGCGATTGCTTTACGTTGCCACAAAATTGTTTATATGCCGGCATTCAGTACGGTTTCAAAAGTATAAGTTTGGTTTAAGAGCCTTGTGTTTCAGGCGCCTGAAAGCCTTGCACCACACTTCTGCACGGCACAGACAATTATTGAGGTCAACCTAAGCGCTCGAGCACGACACAAACGCCGTGATCTGTTGAAACTCGGAGGCAGTGTATGAACTAGGAGAGTTGTGGGCACAATCACAGCCTCGTCTACATAACGGTCGCATTTCCGAAATCGTCTAGAGGGTGTAAAAGTACTTTGTAATGGGGCAAGTGTTTACAATTATTGCGTTCTCTGTGCTTAAGGAACTATAGTGGAATAAGTAACACTGCAGCAGCTAGCCGGAATACTTGTATTATACGCATTTCCGACTACTTCTGCTGCGCACCGTCTTACTTATTTGAGCTATGTACGGTTATTTTACCCTAATTTTAATTAGAGACGTTGTTCGACAAATATAAGAGAATGCAGAAGAAGTTAAACGGAAACACACTGGCAATTACTACATCCTGGATGAAATGATTTGTTACATTTCACATAACCCGCTTCAAGATCTGCCACAAATTTACACCTGCCATATAATAAGACTGCACTCGAAAGAGCAAGAGCAATTAACTTGATCCAAAATTTTTTCAAGGATTTATTTCTTACGCCTAAGTATTGAAAACCAGAAGGACCTCGTATAAAGTGTTGGGTCTTTAAAAAATTTATTTCTGTTTGTATTGCTTGTGTGCCCGTCAGCCGCATCATTTCTTGCACGTGTACCCGAGAAATATCAGTTCTTACCACCTAATTTTGTTTCCACGTAAATCATATCATATATTCGCGGTGTTGCGTGTAGCGGTTTTGTCAAGGTAACGCTGGCTGCGAAAAAAGTTTTGTTATGAAAAGGCTGTCCCAAGTACTGCAGACAACGTTGCCTGCGTTGTTCCGCCGTGACATAGCTGAAACGTTCTCCATGTATTTGCATATGCATAAACAACGCACTTTTCCGGCATGTGCCCTTCGTGCGTGCAGCCATAACGAAAACTTCGTAACGAGGGGATAGGTATCGAATCAGAAGCAAGTATCCGCATGAAACGTGCGGAATGCCCGAACCTTTCCTGAAACTCTCACGTGCCCTTCGACTAAATGACGGTTTTCAAAAAGAAATGTCGTCGCGCTCAGGAAATACAGAAAATATGGTAGAAATGAGAAATCCAAATAAGAACATCCATTTTATTTCCTCCTGGCTGAAACTACCAGTGACGCCCACTGCTTGGTTAGAGACTTGCGAGTTTGTTCTTGTTGGTTTATTTCGCAAAAATGTTGTAAGTGAACCCGAAGCGGGTTCGGTACTCATTGCGCTGCTTTGAGTATTGGTATACACAGATAAGGTGGCAAATACGAGCTATGCTGATTTGTTATAAAATAATGTTTTGCGGAACACGACTCCAAGGTGGCCATATCCTCGAGGACCTCATATAGTAATTTCACTAAGTCAGAAGAGCTTTTCGACGCAGTCAAGCATCAAAGCGCGCACGTTCGAGCACCCACACCTAGTCATAGTACAGCAGGCGACAGCGGGGCGAGTTCTCAAGCTGTCATGACCGGGGGATCGCCGCTCATACATCTCTGTGATGGAATGGTACAATCAAAAGAAAGTTGGCCAATCTCCAGTGGAAACGGTGCGCAACGAAACGAAGATAAGGCAAGCTGAGCATCATCATCAAGATAAAGAGGAAGGAGTAGAGGAGGAATAAGGTTGGAATAGAACGGCCGAGCGCACTCCCGCTTTCCTGGTGAGTCCACTGATTGTGGAGCCTGCCGACCGGACTGCCAGAACCACGGTGTCCTGCGGATGTCGTCCGGGCAGCCAGGCGCCACGTCCTCATCATGTACAACGGACCCAAGTATGACTACCGTGCCACCGTTCTTTACTGCGATGCTTGACCTGACTACGTTGGTGCCTCCATCGCGCCTCCAACCGCATACACTCGTCTGCTTCTCCGACCAGAGCCAGACTGAAGCCGTAAGACTGAACCAGCTTTCACTCGCATTTTCGGATTTAGCTCGGACTCTTCTATATTTAAGAGGTATCCACGACACTGCCGCGACAAGAACGTTTCAATTGTCTTCTATGTCTGTTTTCCTTGTACCTGTCTCATTCTTCATTGTCTCGCATCAATGTTCTTTCATGTATAACTACTAAAGAATTAACCCGTTTTCCAGTCTCTGATCTGTACCTCCGAGTACCTCGTCTTGAGTCTCCGAAACCTCATAACATCACAATCTCACTACCAATACCTCTCTTATATTGTGAAGGAGCGAATTATATCACTTGACTTGACCACGTCGGCGCGAGTATACTTCGATGCATGTAACCCTGTAAAAAAATGGCCGTGCATGTGTCCGCGCGTCGCTGCAAATGTCGTCTAAAGACGACAGTCTTCTGCTGCCCGAGTAACTGCCTCTCCTGTCTCGTCTGCCCACCTCTCACGCTGTCTCGGTCCACCCGTTTCAGATTTGCAAAGCTCAATTTTGCCGTGTTCGCACTGGTAGATCTGTTCGGACTGTTGGGACTGTTAGCACTCGAGCCAAGAGCGCAAGGCTCAGGCGCCAACATTTCTTTTATTGCGTAGCTGAAAGATTGCGTGCAACGCGTTTTTTTAGTTTGCGCCCACAAACATCGACCACGCATCTGCTTTTCATTATAAGACTACTGCAGATCCCAATTATTTATTGACGTTATTCCTCAAATAAGCCTGGTGTTATCTTTTTTTTGTGAAGAATGTTGAGAAATATAAAGCATCTTGCTAGATTTGTTGGGTTGGATATATTTTGCCTGTATAAACGACTCGTACAAGAGTTCTAACTTTTGGCCGGTTAGCTGAATCGAAGGACAATATATTGCCATTTTTTTGTTTATAGCTGTATATGTCCTTGTATAGGTGTACTACACCATTCCGCCTGCTGCTGTACAATGTCACCGTGATTATGCTGACCATTGTCAGTGTCCTGTAGGCATTGCACATGAATGTTCCGTGTCCTGTGTTTGTAGTGCAAAATTTCTGTGTATTGTCAAATAAACATTTTATAAAAAAACACATATATGTATACACACAAATATTTCGCGTTTTTAAGAAGCTGGACGGCAATTCTCGTGGACCCCGCTCGTCGAGAGCGAAGGTTGCCTCGAGGTGTTTTAACCCCCGCGTTAAAAACAACTTCTTAAATGTCCGCATTATTTTTGTAAAGAGAAATTTCTGTCGCTGAAATCAAAGGGTATACCTCGCGCTGAACTTGTATGAAAATCTTACGCGCACTTTTCGATAGAAACAACATGAATCAGCGGTGCACGCAAAAGTTTCCTCGACAGGAGGCCGCATTGCTCCCACTCACAAAATAAAAAAGACGAATTTGTAAAATAATGGTGGAATAATGTGATGACTGCAATTTAAAACAAACACAAGAAAAAATAATATTCACAGAGCAGGGACATAAAGGCACAAAGGGCGTATTTACACATAAACTTCTACGTTGTTTTTGAATTCCTTACGAATTTCTGAAATACATTAGAAACTTCCCCAATCCTCACAGCGCTTCGCTACCTTTTTGTTACTAGAGCTGGAATGAAAACAAAATGAACTTTGAAAAAAGCACGTGACAAAATCGACGACTACATAGGGGGTAACGCATGAAACGCACCATCTTTATATATATTGCGGCACGAAAATGCGCCGTCACCTTGTTCAATTTTTTTTAATATTTAGGATTTAACGCGTCGAAGCTACACATAGGCTATGACGTGAGCCGTATAGGAGGGGAGGGCTCCGAATCAAGTTTTATCACCTAGGTTCTTCAGATGCGCCAAAATGTCCACACAAGGGAGGGAGGGGGGGGGGGTATTTTATTTTCACCTTTCTCTCGAAATCGGCAGAGACAGTCGAACCTGTTACCCTGAGCTCAGCAGCACAACCCGCATACTGCGCTACAGTGGCGCACTGCTGTCGTCTTGTGAAGTCGCCCTTTTGTATACACGTTTTTATTGCGAAAACAACAGTAGCCGTCTCCAGTGAGTTTATGCGTGCGTGGGAGTTTGACCTTATACGACAGTTGCAAGTTGGGCGAGTTGGTACGTGTTCATACGTGTTCATACAGCGCCTGTCCAGTGGTTAATCTTTCTGTCTGTCCGTCCTTCGCGCTGTGATTTAGTTTGACCTTATAATTTGATGCCGCGTGAGTCACTACAGCCACAGCGCGGGCGACTCCCGGACCGTGTCGGCAAGTTGGACCAGTCGGCGGAGCGACTGGCTCGCGGAGTGAAAGGAGATGCGTCACATGACGAACGTTTCAGGCGTCGAGACGCGCTCACCGAGGGCCGATCATGCAGTCTGCTAGCATAAATCCAGTTATCCGCCGCTGCACCGACCGCCGTCTGCTGCGGCCGACCATCCTGCAGATGTCGCTCGACTTGCTAATGAGGTGAAACGGAACCCTGAGTATGAGGTGGAGAATCGAAACTTCGGTGAGCTAAGCGTCGGTAGGAGGACGAAAAAGGACGACAGCGACGATCGTTGGAGGCGGCAAGATACGAGGCAACGCACTAGGTAGAAGCCGCCTTCGATTTGATGATGGGGGGGGGGTTGTGGGGTTGTGGTTTGCGACGGGAAAATGAAAGAAAATTCACTGGGGATATTTTGAGCTCGGCAGGGAGCTCACCTGCATACAACCCAGTGCAGGGGAAGGGAAGTAGAGGGGAAGTGAAAGGATAAAGTAGAAAGAGAGAGAGAGAAAGAAATGTATAAAGAGAGCTGTCAGTCCTAGAACGCTGTCAGTCCGGGCACACCAGTCAATCACTGCACTCCGGGCTACAGTCGCTGCGTAAGGCCGGTCGTCTCCAGGAAATGAAGCAGATAAGTGAAGACTTCCCGTTGGGTTGCCGCACGTCCCCTTCGGAAAGTGACGAAACGATGGTAGTGAGAGCTCGCAGTAAACAACCTCTGACTAGCAATATCAATTGGTTGGCAAACTGTGTTAGGTTGCTTTGGCTTGCGTAATCGGGCCTAGACTAGCTAATCCGCAGCCATTTTTTTTTTCAAGTTTTTAAGCGCTATTGCATTCCAGCTATAGAGCACCAAGTAGACCCCACTGACGACGTAATAAGTACCTTATACTTGAAGTCTGCGCAAACAGAGCATATAAAAATTAGAATAGCGCCTATGAAGTTCATTTTGCCATACAATATACGGTAACATTACCGATAGGTTGTTCAAAACAGAAAAAAATTAATGAAATTGTATTTACAGAGCAGGCAGCTACTTGAAAGGAAAAAGAAAGTGACATACACTTTTGTTAACAAAAGCGCGAACACGCACGCAACGGCAAGGATATCTTGTAACGTCACTTTCATGACTGATTTGACATTGCAAATATTTGGAACCAACACTTCCGAAGGAGGAATTTTATCTTGCTGTCAACTGTCGCTCAACCATTACAAAGACATCCCCGGAATCGTTTTTTTTTTTCTTTTACTGACTAGTCCATAAAAGAGAACTCCATTAATGAACGAGAGCAAATTGTTCAGCGCAGGCCTTGATGTGATCAATTCCTGTGCCGGCAAATCAATCATGGACGTAACAGGAACCCATTTAGACAGGGTGCCAAGTAGAAGTAGATATTTTCTGCACCAGAATGTCCTGAAAAGATTAAAGAAGCGAAAGTGCTTTAAATTTAAAAAAATACAGTCTGATTTCAATTTTACCATTCTGCGGCAAAGTTGTCCAAAAGTACTTTGTGAATCTGACAATAAATGCGTATTAAAATTTCCTCTAACCACATCGTCGTGGATTTCTATTTGAGCTAATGAGTAACTCTGCCCTGGTCAGAGATGATGTTGAGCCGTAACGTACTCAGGACGCTATGCAGGTGCGATATTTTTACACCTCAGCAAAACCTCCGCTTGTATTGGCGCAATAATTTTGTTAGATTGGGTTTTCACTCCAGATCTAACTCTTAGTAAAATCTTGCTTACCAAAGAGAAAACATGCCTTCATTAAATGCAGCATACTGTGTTGTTTCAAAGACTGCAAATAAAGGCGTTGCGCAAGTATATATGGTCGGGCCAATTTCATTTTTAATCTGCATTAATTATCTTCCCACCTGTACTGCTTGCTGCTAATAGTGGCCTTAGCTGGCTGCTAATAGTTTCAGTGCCGTATTATTCACTAGTGTATAAGACTCTATTGACGCATCTAACCTCAGAAATCATTTGATGAGACTTCGAATGTCCAAATATATTTCTTTACTTTGCATTTGTTAATAGCAGTCATGCTGAAAGCTGAGGTAACTCATAGCCAACCTATTTAATTAGTCTGTAACATTTAGGAAGCCAAACCATTTCTGTTATTACTTCCAGCCCGTACCGGGCCAACGCGTCATTGTTACTTATGGAATATAACATACACGCTTGGTACCATATCTTAATAAATTTCAACTGCTCCTTTACCTGTAGAAATCTGTAACAACAATTGATTTGGCACATTCAATAACAATTCACCAAAATTTGAATTTCACTATATTCCATCGAGATAACTCCTACCAAAATACGCGTCAATAACGACAAGCTGAAGACTACACTTCCTTCCTAGATTAAAGTTTGCACGGGTAACTGTGAAATCATCCTCACCCTTGAATAGAGTTAGGAAAAAATCTCAGAGAAATAGAATAAAGCGCTGGCAATAATGAGCATTATTTCTACAGATGTGATGTTTAGGAGTAGTTGATTGTTACACAGCTCACGTGTTCGTAATTCAATTACTTACCTAATACTGACCATCTGTGTAAGGCAATGTAGCATTCATTGCGCATTAAAAATAAACGCTTGTTCTATTTCACTGCCTTTTATCTAGTGGTGTTGCGTTCTACGCTCCCAGATGGTATATCGTTTTCTTTATACTATATGCGGTGTCCATGATCCCGTTTATTACCCCCTTGCCGCAAAACCAGCATTACGGGGGGCTCCGCAGCGCAGCAAACACCCTTACTATGCGGTGATCTAATGTCAGTGAAACAGAGCTATGACCTGTGCAAGGTATTTGCAGTTTTGACGGATAATCATAAAATTTTTCCCCAATAATTTATAACGTATCACGGACAATATGCAACGCAAAGCAACGCTAAATAACGGCGTTATGGTCGCGTAATCGTCTGGCAATTTGGTCACTTCGACTCCATCCAAATGTTCTATCTCACGCGGTACTTTTGTCGTTGATCACAAAAAAGCCAGGTGCGTGTTTTTAGCGGTTCCCATTGAGCAGCAAGGGCTCGTAAATAAAGCATCATGGTTTATTTCACCGTTTATTTCATTTACGAGTCTAAATACAAAAACTTACTGGTTAACTCCTAGAAACCGAGAACCTCAGGGAACACAAGTAGGGATAGCCTATTCTTAAGATAAAAAGCACGCCTCCTTATGTAACCATGAGAGGTCGATGTAAAGGCGAAACCAAATTGGCCCCCTACCATATGAACTGCTGTGTGATATCTTCTACTGCAGTAAACTCAAAATGTCAATGCATAAGCAGGTAATGTTCGTGAACGCTACGTGGGTGGTTTTTGAAAGACCGTTAGGAGTAACCCAAAACCGAAAGACGAATGCAGATACAACGCAGAACATCTGCGTGAATAAAGGTGCCAATTACCGGACATTCTTGCTATTCTCTGTTTTAGAAAAAAATTCCCTCGCACTTCGCCGAGGGGGAGAGTGTGTAAGTGCGAATGCACGGTTGTTGATTGCGCGATTACGGTGGATATCGTGATCTTGGAGGGGAGAGGAGGCGCCCAACACCCGCAGTCACTGAGCGGAGAGAGGAGGAGGAGAGTAGCGCCCGCTGTTACGGCGAGGGCTACACGAGCGCCCTCACGCGTCGGAATGCGGAGCGCACGCTACGCGAGCGAGAGCTCTCCCGCCCGAAGTGGAGAGGAGGCGCCCAACACCCGCAGTCACTGAGCGGAGAGAGGAGGAGGAGAGTAGCGCGCGCCCATCTCCCCCCGTTGCTAGGGAAGACGAGGAGCGCGCGCACCCGCAGCTGTTGCTATGCGGACGACGGCGGCGGACGATTCAGGCTCGCTTAAGAAGTGCATTCGCACTTAAAAAAACGCACGGCTACATCTATACAACCTAAACACGCAGCGCGTCGGGCAGGTGTTTGGACGGCAGGGCACCTCTGTTACAACAGTGTTCCCCATTGAATTCTCGTAAACGGGAGAACAGAGCAGGCGCGCGCAGTAGCAAAACACGGTTCGCACTTTCCTCCTCTACGTTTCGGCTCTGGATGTACGTTTCGTTGCAGAGGATGGCGCCGCGAATTATAGAGAATTTTAGCACTCCGTGTGCTCCGTCCGTTCCGTTGGTACCGTGTTGACCGGGACCAGACTGGGCACTGGCGCATTCGTTCGGTGATGACGGATTAGTTCCGCTGGCCAGCCCTCGCCATGCCCGCGCATTCGTGATGGTTGGGTGTCTCCTCCTCACCGTTTCCGCGCGCGCAGGCGCAGTCGTGTCCCGGTACTGACGTTAAGCACGGAATGGTCGGAGCATACGAAGTGGTAAAACTTTATAATAGAGAACTTTAGCACTCCGTGAGCTCCGTCTGTTCTCTTTGTACCGTGTTGACCGGGACCCGTCTGGGCACTAGAGCATTCGTTCCAGTAGGGTGGATTAGTTCCGCTGGCCGGCCCTCGCCATGCCCCCGAAATTGTTACGTAGGGGGAACTTTCTCCTCGCTGTGCCCGCGCGCGCAGGCGCAGTCGGGTTACGGTCAACACGGTACGGACGGAAGCAACCGAGCATACGCAGTGCTGAAACTCTCAATTAAAGGGACTCTGAAGTGATTTGTAAATATTGCGGGATTACTAGCGCAAATTGTAGTCCATAGTCCATGGCCATGTTTCGACCACTCTGAGTGCGTTTACGCGAATTTATTTAGTAGAAAAAGCAATTCGAAAATGCTGTCCTCCTCTCTGCACCCTCGCCCATTTTTTGTGGCGTTTTCGTGTGACGTCACGAGGAGACGAGCTGGCAATTGGCTGCGCTACTGCACGGTTCGCCGACCTTCCGATCGAGTCAGTCGGCACAGCGTTTAGACCGCCGTCCGCCGACGGGTCGTCGCAATTGGCTCGATGTATTGAAACTAAGCCACCACACGTTTGTAAATGAAAGAATGTGCCTTTCTTTACTTTGTTAGTTTGTACACTGTACCTAGCTCCAAGTCAAGTCAAGGTCGCCTCACACAAGCGCTGCACAAGGGCAAATGCGACGCTTCGCTGACTTTACGCTAGTAGGAAAATCTAAGGCCACTTGAAGGCGGGAGAAGAGTCAACGAAGTCAATATTGGTACTAAGAAAATAAAATCAACTGAAACTTTTACTGTACAGAGCAAAACTAGGGAGCAGGAAGCAATTTTTTCGCGCTGGGTGAACAAGCACAGCGGTCAGCAGCACGACCGCACATCTGCGAACGCTTTTCCTTCCAAGAAATGCAATTGCTAGACGTGAGATATTGTGGACGTTTGGGGGACGCTTACTGCAGGGGCGCTATAAAACAAATAGTCACCTAAAGTACTTCAAATGATAAGGCTAAATAAAAGTGTAAACTGGTTATACATTATATACCTTATATATCCTGCCTCAGCAGAGCTGGCCTTGTCAGTAGACGAGTTCTGTATAAAGACTTAGTAAGTGTTGTATTCCCTGTACCGTTGTACAGAAGTGTGTACGCAGGCCGCCCCGGCCAGAATGTTCTAAAACGTTTAAAAAATTTGTGGTTACCGCCGGGAGTTAAGACTTTCATTTTTAACCTGCACACCGGCACGCTGCCAGTACTGGTATGGATGCACGAGAGAGGTATTTTTGTGCCATGGGGTGCACACTGCAGGTTGTGTAAGAAGCCGGAGACTGTAGAGCATGTGTTCATTGACTGTTGGGATGCTGTTTTCTATTGGGACGTTCTTCAGCGCACGCTGCAGAAGGACCTCCCAATAGACGTCTATGGTATCCGGTTTCTTCCCGTTGAGAGTAACGAATACCCCTATGACTTAATAGGCAGTTTTAGCATATCGTTGCAGTGTTTACGTTGCCGTTTACCGTGTTTGCGGGAGTAGACTGCGCAGCGCGAGGGTTACCGCGAACGGTAACTTACCGGCCCAGGCTTCACCGTCGCCAGCGCTTCCGGTAACACGGTAAACGGTAACTTAAACACAGTAACGATATGATAAAACTGCCTAATAATGCTGTTGGGCCTGCACAGTATCTGGCGGTCGCGTATGGCCGTCAGAAACAGTGACCCCAGGGCACGTTCAGTGGAACAGTACTCTGTAGAAAGTGTTGGTAGAATCCGCGAAGTAATACAGAAGGAAAAAGGTGACGAAGAAGTGCTGTCGTTGTCTAGTGAACTAATTAGAATGAAAGTGCATTGTTTCGCCAGGTAATCCCTGGCTCAGCGTGTTTTGTACAGTTGTTGTTGTTATGCTTCGTTTGGCAATAAAGACAAAAAAAATGGCCTGTGGCCGAGTGGTTTAAGGCGCTAAGTTATCGTTTTGCAAATCGCAAGTTCGAATCCCTGAGGGTGCATTGTTTTGTTTTTTTTGCCAGTTGATTTTTTTTTTGTTTTCGGCCGATGTTTTCTAAACTGAGTTCACCATTTTTGCGCCGTAACGTTCACTGTTCCACGAGTGAGTGTGCAGAACGCGCGCAGACTGCCACTGACGCTCTAGCGAGTTCTCGTTAGCGTGCTGCTGCTTGCGGGCAGTGGGCACAGGCCTGAATCAGCACACCCTTGGCCTGGTGCGAACACGCTTTTTACGATACAGGCATGAGTGAGGCAAGCTCCGAATATGAGGGAAAAGCGCATGGCATTTGAGCGTCAGCGGTGACGCGGAGGGCGTCATCCACTGCGTAGGCCTCGGCTAGTGATTTCTACGATTCCAAGCCGTCCTGGGAGGCTTATCTCAGGCATTTTACAGCCGACAATATGGCATAAGGGCGGTACGGCGATTACTGAGATATCGAGAAGGCCCATCCAACGATGCCGTCGGATGTCAAACATGTTGTTTTACAGAACCGAAACCGAAACTTGTTTGAATGCTAACCTCGGACATCGTCCAATCACGGTGCCATCTCCTCGCGACGTCACAGCTTTAGTTGGTGCGGCCGCCACAGACCGCGCATGGTAGTTTTTCTTCTTTCCCGCTTTATAAAATAATAATGACTTATGAACCAAATAAACGATGAAAAGTGTGGTAATTTGAGCCAGTCTACGCAGTGCAAGCAAAACCGGGAGCTTGACAAATTCACTTCAGTGTCCCTTTAAGGGGTTGAAGATATCGCCTAGCAAAACCCGTTCCGGCTTTCCAGTGAACGCAACACAGGCACTCGGAATATTTTTTTATATTTAAATTTTTGCGGGGTCCCAACCGCATCGCAGTGAGAGCTCTAGTCCTAACCGCTTTTAAAGAAGTACCGTGTATAACAAAATAAGTTTCCTGTCCCGTTGACCGATATAATACAGGAAAGGCAAAAACCACTCAATGTGATGTTGTATTGATGCTACCCATTTAATATTGTTGGTCTTCAGTTAATTCTGGACTGATACCAGTCACGGTGAGATTGGGTGTAACTTTTCAGCTACGTTTTGCTCTGCGACATCCAGTTTTTGCTAGCGATACAAGCATTTGGGTTTTCGTACTGGAGAATATCTCTTAGAAACCAGCTGCATTACCTCGGATGTTCAAAGAAACAAAGAATAACTCCGGCTCTGTTGGAGGTCGTTGCCGGGCGGGAACATTTCGCTACTTCTTACCCTTTCCTAACGGAGCATCCAGTTCCAAGTCCATCCCAACGTATCCTCCGTGTGAACATGGTGCAACTCACCAGCCAGGCCAATCGCTTTCGGGGAGCTATGCCGCATCCTACTTGCAACACAAATTCACTTTCGTAAACGGCGGGAAACTCAAATGGGTTTAACGGAGGGAGGAACTCTGGAATAGCCGAACGGTTCCCCGACGGCGTCTCCGAACCTGGGAGTTCTTTTTTGTTGTTGTTGTTTTTTTTCCTTTCGCCGTGCACTGCCGAATAGCGGCACCATCTCGAGAACTACGGCGACTCTAACATTGTAAAGTCAACGCACCGAGTATATACAACGTGCAGTAGACGACATCCACTTGGTTGGTTGACTCTAGTGTGAACGCGTCCTGAGGAAGAAAAAAAAAAACTACTGTACCTTTGGAATTTCAATTCTAGTGAAAGTGAAGAAACTGTGGCGCAAATAACATTTGGCGCAACCTTCGTGAACATACAATGGATATATATTGCATTAACGCGAGGCTTCCTATAATCACATTGCAAAGTAGTTGTTCTATTTAATGCGAATGTTTGGGTTGTGCTGTAAAATGAAACAGAAAGGGAACACGCATGCAGAGAAGTTCACGGGGGCAACGTTCTCTATGTGAAATTGGATGTATTTTATTATGCTTTCCGTATAAAGTATCGCTTGCAATTGGAGTCTTTCTTCAGGCATTGTTATCAAAATTGCCGCGAGAGCTCTTCAGTGGCACTGGAATGCGTGTTAAGTTGTAGTAAAAACTATTAATCCGCCTGAGCCGACCCTGCAAAAGAATATAGACTGAGAATTTGTTTGTTTCCAGCTTTCTCTGTCGCGCACCTGCTAACCAGCACTTATTATCGGCTGATCGTTGGATTGCCAGTTTTTGTCCTATCGAGTTACTTCTTCCGAACTGAAATCTGTCGCTGCGAAACACGCGAAACGGGGAGTAATATCTCCACGCGTTTCCTCGATTTCCATTTAGAAGAGGTATCCAGCACGCGTCTGCAACTTCCTCGTTTATTTCGTCCCGCTACTTTGTCCGGTTCCGATTGAAAATGCGGGCGCCGCCTCTGCAGTTGAATCGAAGGCGTGGTACGTTGACAGCCCTCTCATCGGCCGGACCGACTTTGGTTAGCCTGCGCCATTTGTGTTATTCAAATTCCCGCCCGTGTGATTTGCATCTTGTTCGCCTGGTGCAGAATGCGAGCTTGAGTATTCACTGCGCATCTCTGGAGCAGGACCGCTTTTCAGCGCCGGTGATTGCTGCGTGTCGTGCAAGAGGAAAGACGTATGGCTGACAGAACTGGACGCGAAATGTAGAAGTAGTAATGAAGCCCCGCGAATGTATTGAACAGAACTGGCCTTGGTGTTTGGATACAATACCTGATATTTCTTGCTCAGCTTTTTTCTTCTTCCGCGGCGGGACGCGAACGTGTACGAACGAGTAATTCCAGTTTTGTTTTCGCACTACGGCTGCGACATTTGCTTACAGTTATAATGTGACATTATATGGGCTTGTTTCTGGACGCGTGATTTCTCGCTTTTCTTAACGGAATAATCATCATGAACTAGTAAAATGCGCTGATTATTTCTTGATTGCATCCGTTCTCACAAAATTCCTTTTTAATTTGTTTAAATATACTTATATTGACCGCTTTAGACTGTTCGGCATTTGTTTTACACGCGCGGCGTGGTCCGTAACTATCGTCATTTCGCAAAAACAAAGTTTTTCGGCGTCATTTTGTTTTGTGTGACCCCTCGTTGAACGTAGAGAAAAGAACGGGCTGTAAAAAGGAAGGGAAGGAGCTTGGTAAGGAGCCGGAAAAGGAGCGAATATGTAGAGTCATCTTGTCCGAACAAATCTGCTCCACAACCTGAATCGCGGTTGTACTCATTACCCGAACGCAGCATTCAAAATGGTGTCACCTCACGGGAAATCTTTTGCTTGAGAACCCTTTCAAATTCTCAGTCCATGTTTTACGCGTGCCCTGGTTTCTCCCTGCTCGGTGCGTATAATTAAGCATGGCTATTATTTTCAAGCGGATGTTTGCCGGCGTTTTCGGGATATGACGCGGTAGCCTGCTAGGTTATCCGCCGCTTAGCCGGCGAAAAGTGTATTAAACATTCGGCCTCCTTGGAAATTGAGATGCGAAGACTGAGCAAACAGCGGATCTGGTGATTTTCACTAGCTTTAACAGGGCTTTTCTTGGTATGCTTATCTTATCAGTAGATCGGGCATTTTAAACCGCCGAGCGGACGCCGCCTCTCTCAACTGAGAACACCTGCACGTCAGAGATTACGTCGTCACTACAGCCAATCCCCGACGCGTCTCGCCTCTGGAACTTGTGCGCCACAACGCGCCCTCCCCACACCCGCTCGTCGGTTCCTTACGTCCTGCCTGCTTTCCCCCACACTTCGTGGCCTAGCATTTCCATCCTATCCACTTTGCTGCACCGAGTTTTGAGTAACGCTAGGCACGGGTGGAACTCAAAATTAAAGAGCTCCACTGTTCATAGTCTTTGTTGTAGTCGTCGACGTCTGCGTTCTCGGTGCACAGATTCGCCACCATAATCAACGCATCCGTCTTTTTTCAAATGCAGAGCATTTCAGTAACTCACGATGTCACCCGCGTTGACGTCCGTAGTCGTAGTCCGCACCCCTCCCCCTACAATATATAAAAAACAATACTATCTGGCGCCTGGTTTCGATCCCTCGACCCTGCGGGCGGAACGCAATGTACATGGTGCTCTACCCACCGCGCCACAAAGCCGACACAGAATGGGAGGCTACGAACGCGCCTTATATCCTTGACTCATTCAAACTACGTCAAGAAGCTGCTGATACAACGCATTCACTACCACCAACTCCCCAAACACTAAACGTTAACGCAATACACCCACCCCCTATGCGACGCATTTACTCGAGTCCCCCTCGCGGGGAGATGGGCCCAATTTTTTTGTGGGCAGTCAGTTGCGAAAGCAAACGCCCTCATTGCAGCCATCGTCATCGTTGCCTCGGGAGGTGAGAGCTTACAGCAAACCACCATCAGTTTCTGTACCGTCTCCGCACGCCGGGTTTGTCGGCATGTCTAAGCACAGAAGGCGTGTTTTCCTCAACAGCGAATCTTGGCAGTCAATTGCACCATACTTCAAAATCCACATCTGTGCGCAGAAACCGCAGCACGCTTTCCGTGCCTGCAGGCCTGTATTGTCTTTGTACATCCGCCGGAGCTTTTAAATACGCCTACAAACTACCTGCGCGCTGCCGCTGTGGTGTGTTTCCTCGCTACATGTAAATCCGGCTCGCCGTGGGCATTAAACTTCCGACAAAGTGAGCAGCTGCATACCGTTTTCACCCGTACGACATGGCGACTGGGCTTTATATGCTATGTCACTATTACCATACCTCGGCCGATTTCGACGAGTTAGAAAATAGATCAGTCACAGATGCCTGACGTAATTTACGGTTTGTAACTCGCCTCTGCAAGGGTTGATGGGAAGCATGGGTAGCAGGCGATGCAAGTATGGGAGAGCCCTCCGTTAGGCCTTAAGCCACGCTTTTCATGGACCACGACGACAAAATGCAGCTGTGTTCGGTTTGAAAGAACAGGCCTTTGGGTGGCCACTCATCTTGCTTACATTCACAAAATAGGTGATGTAATTTGAGCCAGCAATAAAAACATAATTGTCAGTGTGCTAACGACACGTTAGCATTCCAGCGTTACTATCAAATGGAACTTGAAGCGTCACTATAATCTTCCAGTAATGTTCTTTCGGTGGTAGCTAAGGTTTGCGGCTGCCAATCGCACGAACAAGTTTCGGTGACGTCACAGAGAAATGGCCGAAAAAGGGGCTCTGGAGTGCCGACTGCTTCGGACACTTTTTTCGATAATACGATATATTTGTTTGAAATTTTCTTTTGAAATGGTATGGTTCTCATAGGCGCAAAGCATGCTTTTAGACAACCAAACTTGCATTTCAACTTTTACTGCAAAGTTGTATACCTCCTTCCCCCCCCATGGTTTCATCTCCGTTGGCAAAACGACAATGCACCAAGAATACACCTATACACTGCATTCTTCGGCCCTCCCCAGGTTTCAATTCAGTGGAGATGGCCCAGGGTTTTTGCTAAAATTCCGAATATTAAAGTATACAAAATAGCGTCTCATAGTCGAGCACAATATATGAACACCTGATAAGCGGCAGTGTGGGCTGCTATCGCACGATATTCTGTGGGTGGGGGAGGCAAACGAGCTGTAATTATGATGCGAAAGCACTAAATTCCCCTATCCGGCTACTTAGAAAAACAGCGCCAGAAAACGATACGATAGGAAGTGACAAACACTGCGTTATTTGGCGCTGTTTTTCCTAAGTGGCATCATGCACCAAATAGCCCTATCCGGCATGAGGCCCCCGCGTCACTCAGAGACGATCCTTTTATCCTGTATAAGGCGTTGCAAGGATGACAGTGATTGCCCCGGTGCACGCAAGGCTTTCGTCGAAATGCCGGCAACCTGGTGAGGGGCCGAGGCCTAGGGCTGCGGCTGAGGCCCCTTGACCCAAATTTTGGCTAGAGTGCTCATTCTCCCATGCTCAATCGTTCTCTCTCTTTCCCCACACAAACATGCACACACGCACACATACACCTACACACCCCTCTTCCTCTCTCTCACTCTCTCACTCACTCTCTCTTTCTCTCGCAGTCTCTCGATCTCACACTCTCGCGCTCTCACTCTCATTCTGATTTCTACTCAAACGCACATTCACACTCGCAATCGCAGTGTTCCTCACTATCACACACACTCACACCCTCTCTCATTCTCACTCACCCGTACTCACATACTCGCAGAAATGCAGAAAATCTATACCTGCGTGTACACATAAAAAATGTCGTGGTACAATACTTCAGAATAAAAGAGAAGTTCGTCGTAGGGAACAACGAAGCACAGCCATTACGACATTGCTTGCAGCATGTTTCAATGAGAAGTTTAACAAAACTGATTGAGAAAAAATCAGCCTTACGAATAAATCGGGAATGCGTGAGCACGTTGAGATTCCCGGGTGACATCGGTTTACGGCGTCATTTCAGTTGCAACTTACGGGACTACGCCTAATAAGTACAAAGAAAGCGCGTCTGAAGGACTATCTAACAAGAAGCGCTGAAAAACCACAAGTAATCCAAATAAACTTGCGGAGAAACACAACTCCAAAGAGGGTATTTAACGTTAGCATGTCTATTTCGGTAAAGTCATTGGTGCTTGGCCAAAATAAGGGTAGGAAAATGAGCTGCAGAATTTGTTCGGGCTTGGCTGCGGATGGTAAGTAATCTGTTACCCAAAAGGTTCGTGCAAAACTAATGTGGACATCCGGTGACGACAAAAGGGGCAGAATACTTTGGGTCTGCCTAGGCACTTTCAAATAACGTTTAGGTCAGCTCAACGAGCTACAGAAAGGAGAATAGTGGTGCTGACGCTTAGGAATGGGAAATCCGCGTTACGAATTCATCGAACAAATTTAGGTAGATGTTCTAGCTCAAATTAACCGTAACAGCTGTGGTTGGCGAGCTCGTTTTATGCGAATCGCAGACAGTGAGCAGATTATTCCTTGAAATGAATAACTACCCAGGGCCTGCAAATGGAACGGACGTAGAGTGGAAACCCAACAGAGGGGAAGTGCAAACAAAAATTCGAAACAAGTGAACTCGGAAAGCCCATTGCTGGAGTGGTTGGGAATCTCAAAGAGAGAACTTAGTCCTCCAGTGAACACATACGGTTGAGCCGTTGCTGGAGATGATGATGACGACGATGATGACGCAAGCGTTAAATTTAATTCCTGTGCGAATGTTTTCCTTAATGCACAATACTTAAATCTTTAATACTTAAACTTTTCCTTAAACCGAACGAGTGCCTTATTCTTGCATTCTGACTACCGACGCGGTTAGTGAGTGCCAGCGTTGTGGCAGCGCTAGCGCCAGTGATAGGATACAAAATTTCAGGCCAGTCTACAGATCTTCACCAGCGTTGCCAGGTCCGAAGAACAAAAAGACGCCGGGAAATTGCCGGAAGTAGCCAGAAAAGTCGCCAACTTGACCTGAATTCTTAAAAGGAGCCAGAAAGATCGCCATTTTGAGCAGAGCGATGGTTTTAATTGCTTGTAGATGGCCTACATAGAAAAAAAGGGTTGAAAATAAGCAGTAGAGAAACTAGACCGCAAATATTATCCATTTGCTACGGATCGGAAAAACAGCAGCTGTTCCCATTGTCTACTAAGGAGGTTAAAATATGGAAGTACACGTGAAGTATTCAAAGGATATGAATGATCATAGAACGTGTGTTTGCTGCACACAGTTTTTATCCCCTCCACTCCTTATACTGCCGTGCCTATTATCAACCGTCATACACGCTTGCAAACCCATGCATGGAATCTTAAACGCCCGTGAATTTCATAAACATGACACGTAAACTGACAGTATTGCTTAAACCCTTAGGCGCGATTCGTAGGTCAGATGGATATTTAAAAAAGCAACACAAAAGTTGCGCATTGTGCCGCTAAGTAGCGGTGTCCGTTAATGTCCGTTAATGTGTTTTGAGCGATACTGACTCAGAGGGTCCTATTCTCGACTTTGCCTTCTCGTTCCCATTTTCATGTTTTTGTTATCTTGCAGTTTGATCTGGACTTAAAGCACTCAACGGCCAAATAAGGCTTACTTTCTTGAATTTAAGGTGTCGGAACAACCTGGGAACACATAAATTATAACGACCCGCCGCGGTGGCTCAGTGGCTAAGGCGTTGCGCTGCTGAGCACGAGGTCGCGGGTTCGATTCCCGGCCGCGGCGGCCGCTTTTCTGATGGAGGCGAAAAGCAAAAACGCCCGTGTGTACGAGATTTCGGCGCACGATAAAGATCCCCAGGTGGTCAAAATTAATCCGGAGCCCTCCACTGCGGCGCGCCTCATCGCCTGCGTTGCGTCGGCGCGTTAAACCCCACAATCAATCAATCAATCAAGCAATCAAATAAATTATAACGAGTGCTCAAAGTCGCGAAAAAATAGCCACGTCGCCACAAGCCTCTAAATCGCCAGTTTAGCGACAACTCGCCAAACCTGGCCACCCTGATAGTGCCGTCCTGCCGTGTGCCAGATCATGACGAAATCGTACGCCAGTACCTCCAACCGGCGCAGGTGGACAGCGACTCCGATGATGACGGGGCACCGATGCCAAAGGAATCAAATACTGACCTAGCGCAAGCCTTTACAGTGCTACTGTCTGCCTGCAGTGACGAGCAAACGCTGGCAGAAATACAGGCGGACTTAGTCGCGCATAGGCGTGCGTGTGTACATACGCGCATACGTACGTTTTTTGCAGCATTTGGGCCAATTAAGGTTTTTTTTTCTTTCAGTGAATCCTTTTTTTTGGGTTGCAGATTATTCGGACTTATCGGCGGTTGCCGTTGACAAAAAAAAAAAAAAAAAACGGGCACCGTCTGTATTTGAGGAATGCCAAATAACTAAAAAAACACACAGACAGCACCATCGCGCTTCTTTCAACAGTCATTCACCAATATCTAAACTTGTTGTAGACAAAAAGAGATGACCTGGTCGTCTGCAATATGCGAAGCGGTATGCACGAGAACTGAAAACGCGACCTAATAGAAAAGGCCACATTTTTGGCCAGCGCTCCGTCTCAAGGTCGACCTTCATTATGTACCTGCGACGCTCGACGCCTCCAAGACGCTGTTTCGTCAGTGCTTCCTTCCTCACGGTATTTTGCACAGTTTGAGAGCATTAAACTCCCATTACCTTAATATGGGGTGTCCGGTGTTGGCGGGTTCGAGCGAGGGCGATAAAAATGACCGGTGGCGCAAGAAACAAATTGAGGGGAAAGGCCTAAATAATGCGTCCTCGCGCAAACCCTAAGCTTTAATTTCAACTTCCAGCTATAAGATCCTCTACACCTAATGGCAGGGCTGTCGTGATGATGTCCTCTTCTGTTGCGAGTGTTTCAGTCACGAAACGGTTATATATGACTGGCCTGTAATGCTCGCGTCGGAACAGTTACGGCGGTGCGTGCCTGTGGTGGTTTTGGCTGCTTCGAGAACCTGCCTCTTTGCGCACTGTGCGGAATTCTTGTGTTCCCTTCCCGCATTTGAGGCATACTTCTGTGAGTGACCGCATTTCCCAGCTTCCGATGAGGTAGACGCTTCAGATTCCGTAGCAGTAGAGGGAGGCACCGACAGCAGAAACGCGTTCACTGGTGAGATTAGAGAGTTTTAGCTGACCGTTTTTTCACGCTCCACTATGCTCCCGAGGGCCCGCTTAGCACAACCGGAGTGTCAGCAGCAGGAAGGCTTTTAGCTAAGCGATAACCGTATCTCCCTCGACGGGGAATCATTCGCGTGACTGGTCTTTTCCTTGGCGTGTGTAAACCAAACCTTCATCCAAAAAGAAACAGAAAATTTGTATTTGGTCGCTCAAATAAATCAAAATCCCGTGTTTGTTGCCCCATTTAACCTTTATTACTTTTGGAATAGCCAAATCAACGCTGTCGTTCTTGGCGCTGGATAGGAGCAGCTCCGCGCTTTGTTGGTCGGTGTTTTTCGCTTTCGTTCTTAAACCCCGTTGATGTGTGTGACACCTTTTCCTATAGGGGCGTACGGCTCAAGTTTCGCCGCGCGCATGCAGCGCCGTTTCCTCCCCTGGCGGCCTTTGCTCCCATTTCATTGCCGCACACGGGGTGCGCTCTTCCGCAGATTCGCGTGGAGTACGCCGCTTGCTGCTTCGCCGTGATGAAAACTAGCGCGCCTAAGAGGAAAAGACAGAGCTCTAAATATTGTTGTGTAGTTGGGTGCCACAACAGCGTCGCAAACACGAAGGGAAAAGAGCCCATCGTCAAGTTCTATTCCGCTTCCCGGCAAGTGGTACGAGACAGACGCCGAGAAGCCTACATTAGGGCTGTGCGGCGGAAAAAGTGAATGACCGTTTCTCTGCCCTTCTCCTGTCATTGAGTAGCTGAACTGCACTAAATTACCTTACTTTTCTAATAGCTCTGATGGCTCCCCGTGGCTCCCCCCAAAAAACACACGAATATGCAGCAGGCACTTCGTGAACAATGCAAAGAGCGAGAGCCAGGCCAACCCAGCCTACCTGCCGACTCTGTTTCCGGATGTTTACAAAAAGCGGCGGGTAAGCGGTGAGAGACACGAAAGGTAACATGAAGGGTAGCATCAGCCAGATTTCACACTGATTTATACTCGCCCTGCTTTTACCGCAGGTGGGCATAGCGGAATCGATCAGCTGCTAGAAATTTGACGTCGCATCATCTGCCCGATGAGGAGGAGGATAAGTTTTCATGAGGAGGATAAGTTTTGAGGAAGATAAGTTGATGAGGAGGAGGAGGGAATGAGGAGGATAAGTTTTTAAGTTCACGAAACCTGGGTATGTCAAGAAAGCGGGTTCGGTTCCCGGCCGCGGCGGCCACTTTTATGACGCAGGCGAAAAGCAAAAACGCCCGTGTGTTCGAGATTTTGGCACACGTTAAAGATCCTCAGGTGGTCAAAATTAATCCGGAACCCTGCACTACGGCGCTCCTCGTCGTCTGTGTAGCGTCGGCGCGTTAAACCTCATAATCAATCAATCAATCACAAAACCACGGTGAAAAGAGGAATCGAGCGAATGCATTCCTAATCAAAATACCTGGGAACAGGTCCGCAATGGCCTTGTTCACGTCACGCTTGGGTTTTTTCGACGGTTTTCCTCACTGCTGGGGACTGCTTGTGCAGGTATCGTCAGTTACCTCATTCGCGTAGGCGCACACAGCCGCGGCATGCTTACAGAGGCCGGTTATTCCCGCCTTGCAAGAGCACGTCCCGGAGGCTACGGACAGTGTGTGAGCGCAGATATGCATGCGAAAAGTCAATTTAGTATCACCACCGTTGTGTACTTAGCCTCTGAGCGCGAATACATTCGACAAGAGCGGTAGAAAGAACACAAAAAGAGAAAGAGCGTTTACCTTCAGACGCACATCGTAGACGACGTTGTCTTGCACTTGTGAAACGCACTTGGCGTTCAGCTGATGCTCGTCTGCTTGTATTATCTCCTCCACCGCGAACACATGTTTCACTATTAGCTTTCCTTTTCTTCAGGGTCGCCTCCCTAAAAAATAGCTCACAGTTTTTGAGAGGAAGGAAGCCGCAGTAGAATGCCAACGTGTTAGTCACCATTGAAAACCAGCAGCGGCCGCACGGCAGCTCGGTGCGCGGACGGCAATCTAGGGCGGTTCTCCGCCGCGCGCAGCGCTGCTAGTATCGCTCCGGCGCGCCACCTGGCCCAGCCGTACGTCCCTATTCGGAAGCGCTTAAGGGATTTCGTTGCTCATGTTCCAACTGACGAAACGGAATTTGCGTAGTGCGCTCGCCTCGCGGGAGGCAGCCATGTTTGAATTCCGCGCAGAAGCGTACGCTGCCGCGATGGCCCGCGAAGAGGCTCTAGTTAGCGGAGCGGGGCCCCACTCCGGTATCGCTGCTAGCGCCCTACCGCACCACGCATGCGCAATGGCACTCCCGCTTGTTATCGGAGCGGAGGGGACCGTCAGAAACGGTCAGCTAAAACTCTCTATTGTAGAGTCTCCTCTCCTGGATGCCGTTGCTAATCCTTTTGTGCGCACGTGTTAAATGAGCCACAGTGCAAAATAGCCGGTGCCCGGTGCTGGCGTCTGGGCAGAAACACTGTTCCCTGTGAATCATATCGATATGAATTCCTTGCACTGACGTCACTGTAGCTGTCGTCTTGGTGCGCGGGCGTGCGCGGTACAAGGCTGTGAACTTGTCTCCCGCTCTTATCTCGAGCAGCGCTGAGAACGCTGCGAGTGATATACCTGAAAGGGCAGTGGTGTCATGTCAAAGTCATGTATTGCGCTAGCTTCGCTATAGATTAGCAACGCAACTTAATCCCCCCGCTGCAATATGACGAAAACCAAGTGGAAAGGAGGTAGTTGCAGGAAGGGGGGGGGGGCGGAGTGATTGGTGGCAAGAATTTTGAAGGAATGGGGGGATGCATCTCTTAATGTAATTCTGAATTGCTTGTTGGAGTCGGAGATGATATGGAGAGCATGGCGCCGTCGGCGGAAACAGAAGCTCGCGCGAGGGAGGGCGAAGCCACGCGCACGCTGATAGGTAACCGCACAGCCAGTCTTCGATTGTGCAAAAAGATCTGCTGGCTTTGAGAAGTTCTGTGAAGCTTGGCCTTGCGGGGTCAGCGCCTACTTCGTGTTTTCTTTCTTCGTCCGTCGCCTGTTTGCGCTGCACCCCTTCAACACCTTCACGTCGCTGGAGCCGTAAGAGTGTGTGCTAATATCGTAGGTAATAAACCTTCGAGGGTGAAGCCGAATAGTGTATATCACCAATGTAGAGCGATTGGAAGTTACGGCAACATCGCCTTGTATAAAAACATATTAGCCGAACCTCTCGTTGTCTACTGATCCAACCCCAACCCCCCACCCCCCCCCCCCCCCCCCCCTTTAGGCACAACGACTCAGATGAGCTCGCAGTTTGATGCAATATTTTACTCGTGCGAGTGCATTAGTGATGAACAGGTTAGGGGGTTATGGAGAAGTGACGATTAGAGAGGAGAACCGTAGCGATGAGTGAGACGATCGTAGGGATAGGCACTGTTATGCAAGCCTGGCACTTTCTCCAACCCCTAGTGCGCCCACAAGCGTATGGCTCGTCACTATGCTTTCATCAATCATGTTCACATCCCGATCAGTCAAACTCTTTGGCAGCCGGTTTATTTATACCGATGTCGTCCACATTCCTTCTTCTTTTTTTTCTTCTTCTTCGTCTTCTTCTCGTACTCCTCCTCCGGCTCCTCCTTCTTCTCTTTCTCCTTTAACGTAATGGCGCGTACACTCTGAGGGAATGGGGCGAGCTTGAGAGTGTTATAATTAGTTAAAAAGGCTTTCTTTAGAATTGGAAAACAATCCTGGGGAAAAACTCCGGAAAACAGTTATTTGTAAGAAAAAACACACACTCTCTCCCTAGGGGCTTGAGACGACAAATGATAGTACGGATCAGGCATGGTAGTCTTTCCGGTGACCATGACGAATTCATGAAGGAGGAGTAAACTTCTTTCCTTACTTTGCCTAGGCTTCTAGCAC